>NC_135319.1:49630575-50230575 GCF_048772815.1 Callospermophilus lateralis | reverse complement strand
GTAAACCTTCAGCTATAAATTTGTACCATCGTCTGACACACCATTAACTAAGGTGCTGCCCGAGCCAGAGCACATAATAAAACATTTGAGTACAATTTCTGTAGGGACAAATGTCTCCCCTCTCCTCCCTCTCCTTTCTCCTCTCTCCTCCCCTTCTCTTCTCTCTCCTCCCTTTGCCTCTCCCCTCTCTTCTAGTGACAAGCAACATGGAAAGAAGGCAGGTGTTTGAGACTCGTGTTGGCAAGGGAGTGAGCATGGGTGAGAACCATCCTTCCCTGTGGCTCTCCACAGAACTCATGGGTTTCCATCCCATTGTACAGATGGGACATCAGAGGTTCAGAGAGGGCATGAGTTGGTCTAAGACCACACAGCCAGTAGAAATTGTGATGTCCACATGCCTTGCTGGTTGGCAGACTGAGTGTATCCTTCTGAGAACTTTGGCCTAGGCACAAGTGACCCTCCAGAAAGAGGAAAAGAGTGAAAAAAGGAAAAGGAAGTGACGTGGGGATGGAACAGAAACAGAGGGAAACGGGCAGAGGTTGAGGTGGTGGGGAAAAGGAGGGTGGAAAACTGCACCACGTCTCACATCAGATGACTTCCACCCCTGTACCTGCTGAGGTCCATCCAGGCATCAGGAGACCTGAGCTCAGGGGTGAGGCCTGCTCAGTCCAGCTGTGTGGCCTTCCGCCTGTCTGCAGCTCCCTCATGCTGGTTTCAGTTTCTCCACTGGTAAATGAGGTCTGCTGACCCTTTGGCCCTGACTTTGAAAGTTCTCCAAATCAGAGTGGATCAGGCTGAGGGAGGTTTGCAGAGAATGCTGTGTTGGGGCCAGGCCAGATGGTGGGAATGTTCCAGAAGGGCTCCCTGGCTCTTTTCCAGAGGCCGACCAGCCAACTTGGCTCCATGATGGGAAAGTGGTGGTGCTCAGAAGTCCTCTGGACTCTGGAAGTTCCATCCAGGGAGCTGAGAATGCATTCCCGTGCCCCAAACTGCAAGGGGCAGTAATTCAGGCCCCCACCTGAGATAAGGCACCATCATGCACCACTCACTGCTTAGCCTCTTGCCCTCCTCCCTGGGAGCCTTAACCATCCTGGGAAATCTCTGGCATCCTGGGAGAACTGGGTGACTCCTCCTGACAGTCCCCTATCTTTCTATTGTTCCGTTAAGGTCAGGGGTATGTCTTTCTAAGAACTCATTCGTCTACCTGTTGCATTTCTCTCAGGTCTTACGGATGAGATGCTGAGCGTGGACAGTAACGGTACTTGGTGTTGACAGGTAATATGGCAACCAGTCTCACCTCTCAGTGGCACAGTGTCTAGCATAAAGCAGAAAATAACTGGTGCAGGAGGCCTTCCCATTGGTGCTGAATCTGGATTTCATGTCCACCTTTTTGCCTCTGGACATCTGCCAGGGTCCCTGAGCCCCAATAACTTCAGCTCTGGGTACACAGCCTCTCTTTTGGTGACTGGACTTTTCAGATTGGTGTTATAGTCTCCCCACATGTCACACCAGCCTGGAGGGGGTCCTCAGAGGTCACAGGGGCAGCAAAGTCTCTGAGAAAAGGAGTGTTTCATTGGCCTCTGGGGTTCAAGAAGCCACCCCCAACTGGCTTACCTAATAGATGTGGGGTCAGGTGTTGGGATGAATGGGCGTGTAAAATGGGGGGACAAGGAGCAGATGATCAGCTGGGAGATAATTTGTCCAGCAGCAGGGCTCAGCACAGTATCCACGTCCACGGGACATGCAGGTGGACCCTGCCCAGCCCCTGCCCTTCAGGGACTCACTGTGACGTTTGCCTTGACGTTATCCAAGCAGGTATGTGGACCCTGGAATCTGAAGGAGAAGGATGAGGGATTGGGACAGGAGTGCTTGTGACCTGTGGTCTCTTGCTCAGCCCTGGATTCTGCGTCAACCCCTCCGCACTGGTACTCGCGTCTCCTCTTATCTCCAGTCAGACCTTGAAGAGCCAAGAACCAGTCTATTAATCAATTATCTGCTGCCTGAGCTGAAAGCAGGGCTGCCTGGCCAGATAAAGCCCTGGGGGAGGGCAGGGGAGCAGGAGACATGGCTTGGAAGGGGAATTGCCCCTCACCTCAAGTGGGCACCCAGTGAGGAGTGTGCATGGTCACACTCACACCAGGGTGCACATCTTTGGACAAACATAGTCACCTCTCCCTTGCGCAGCCCCTCCTATCTGCATCCTCTTGTGCATGTGAACCCACTATTACATCTGGACCCCCCAGGCAGCACATGCCCTGCACACAGTCACGTGCACCCAAGGGAGACATAGCCCCTTCTAACACCTGCCAACGGGACCTACTCCCCCTACCCACTGTCCTGCAGGCACCTGGCCACACCTTGACAATCACACACCACCACAACCTCCACACATAAACCTCACGAGCAGCACTAGGCTGAGGGCTTCTTTCATATTCTCCAAGGTGGGAGAGGTGCCAACCCAGGTGGCCTCATGACATCTCTGAGGACAGGTAGACCATTATCTGCAGCTGGTTGGTTTGGTCTGAAGTTTTCACTGTGAAATCAGGAGACCTGGATTCCAGTCACTGGCATAGAGACCTTTTCCTGATTCAGACCTCAGTTTCCTCATCGTTTGGCTGGGAACAGTGCTGGGTAGTATGGCAGTTAGCCCAGAGGCTGTTCCCAGGATCTGATCCTATGCTATCAGGGACAAGAGGATGCGTTGCAGACACAGAGAGGGTCTGTTTATGTTGTTAGTGCTTTTTTGCCACCATTGTTGCTTATTGACCAGGGTCCTTTGGAACCTGGGAAGCCCTGCCTGGAGGCTTGTGATCAGGAAACCACTACCTGATCCTGGCGATGCTGAAGATCCTCCCCCCATTCCTGTCCCAAGTCACCCCAGTCTTGCTGGGAACCTGAGCCTCAGGCTGTTCTGCAACCACCTTCCCAAGCAGGGGGCACTAGGCCTGCCCAGCCAGGCCTGGCTATGTCCTAACCCACACCAGAACTCCCTCCAGCAAGGCTCTGGAGAGTTTGGGTGCAAGGTGGGTTTCTAGTGCATCTGCTTCCTGCCACAGATGGCAAGCAGAAGGGTGGCAGTATGAGGGTGACATTACAGTCAGGGGGCCAGGAGAACCCTGAGGGCCCAGGGCCCGGAAGCAGCTTGGAGGGGTGGGAGTTGTAGGCCAAGGTGGGGGACAGCAGCGACTGTGCGTGTGTGGTTGGGGAGTGTGCAGCCTGCAGGTGTGCAAGTCAGTGTGGGCGTCAGGAGTGTGGCCATAGCATGTCACATGAGGCGTGGGAGTTCTGGAGGGGATCAGGAAGTTGTGTGTGTGTGTGGGAGGTGCAGGTCTGTGTCAGCAGACATGGGAGCATGGCTGTGTGGACATGTGTGTGTAAGCATCTGTGCCATCTGGGAGTGTGAGGATTAGGTGTATGATTGTCATTTTGGTGTCTGAGAGTGGCCACATAGTGAGTGTGCCTGACCTTGTGAGCATGGTGTGTGAGGGTGAGGGTGACACTCCTGCAGTGCCTGGGGATCGGAGATGTGGTGTGCATGTGTGTTGTGTTGTGTGTTGTATGCTTCATGCAGCAGGGCTGCTGCAGGGGGCGTGGTGTGTGTGTGTGTGTGTGTGTGCGCGTGTACTGTGTGTGGCAGGCCTGCTGGGGGTGGGGTGGGTGTGTGCTTCTTTGTGGGCCTGCGTGAGTGCGGGGTGCAGTGTGGTGTGGGGGCATGTGGCGAGGCGGGGAGGGCGTGCGGGCTGGCGGCCAGGCGCTTCCCACTCCCCTGCACGGTGGCTGGGCTGACAGCCGGGCGGAGAAGAAAACTAGACGTCAGGGAAATCAGTCAGAGACAAATCGATTCCCTTTAGAGGTGAGAAAAAGCAGATGCTGTGGCTGCTGGTGGCCTGTTAGGCTCTGAGCCACTTCCCTCCCAGCCTCCCCCGCTCCTCAAGCTGCCAACCCCCCTCCCCGCCTTTGTTAGGGGCCCTGCTGTGGGCTCTGCTTGGCTCTCGCCCCAGCCCTTCCTGCAGCAGGGCACCCGTGGGCATGGAGCGCCACGCAGGTATGTGTGCACGCATGTGCCATGTGTGCATGTATGTGTGTGTGTGTGTGCGCATGTGTGTGAGTGGGAGGCACGGACTTAGTCATGGCCTCAACCCATGGCACAGCCCTCCTTGTAGACCTCAGGGACAGTTGGTCACTGACTTGCCCAAGGACACCCAGGGAGCCAGAGACAGGCTGGACCAGGGACATGAAGAGCCACCCAGGCATCAGCAGCTTGGTTCCTTCTTGTCACATGGCGAGAGCGTCTGTTCCCCAATCCTCCTCTCTGTTCAGCTGGCTCAGCTCAGCCAGGCTCCAGTGGGAGCCCAAAGGTGGCCCTGTGGCCTCATGCTGTGGTGTGATGTTGGGGGTCCCCAGACTCAGGAGCTCACGTCAGTCGCCAACAGAGATGTTACTGGGGGGAAGATGTCTGACCTCCTAATTGGGTCTTGCTGACCCCTCAGTTGTCAGGGGAACCCCCTCCAGGCCCTGTTCTCTGCACCCCCTTTTCCACTGGATCTCAATGCCCAAAACAAATCAGGAAACCACAGCTCAGCCTGTGGCTTCTTAGGGCTGGTGCCTCTCCTGTGTGCAGGACTCCGCCTCCAGAGCATCCCCATGTTCTCACTGAAGCCAGCGCGTGTAGGCATCGGGGAACAGTCCCTGCCTGCAGGGAGCCTCCCACCTAGTGCAGGGGAAGAGTGCACAGGAAGGGTTCTCACAGCTGACCTGGCCTCCTCCCCACCCGGACTTCTAGGCTCCCATCTCCTCTCTGGGAGAGGTGCTGCTCCCAGCTCTGACTTATCTGCTCCTTCAGGAATGCCTCCTGCATTTCTGCTGGCCCCTCCAGCTCCTCCAGGGAGCTGTCCCTGAGATCTGGGACTGCCACCACCCCTCCTCCACCTTCCACCCTACCTAGGACCAGTGGTTTCATCTTTCTTCTTTTCTCAGGCTTCCAGGCTTTGCCTAGCACAGATGCCCTGCTATCTTGGTGTGAAATCTCTGAGGCTGAGCTGCTCAGTTGAGCAGATGGTAGGAGAGGTGGCTTGGTGTCTACACTGCCTACCTCTCTGCCCATGAAGACCCTTGAAGGAGTTGCCCTCAACTCCTCATGCTCAGGCACATTTTGACATGCCTCCACTTGCCTGAGCTGGGCATGCTCTGGATCTGGAACTTACATTGGAAGATCTATGTTCCCATCCCTGGCTGTGTGTCCTGAGAGAGGCACTAAACCTCTCTGGCCCTTGTTTCCTCCACTACTAAAGGGATGAGGATTCAGGCTTTGCTCACCCCAGAGGTACAGGGCAGGCAACTGACATTAGAACTGCTGGGAGTATCAGCTGTGTTTTGGTTACTGGTGGTCAGGGGGCTGGCCCATGAAGCCCTTTCCAACCCCCACCCCTGGCCTGGATTCCCAGTGTACAGCCAGATGGGAGAGGCCAAGGATCGATTTATAAACATTGATTGAACCAATTTGGGGCCAAGCCCTGTTGTAGGCAGACAGCATTTGGCATAGTGCCTGGCTCATGGGATGTGTTCAAAGAAATGACTCCCGAGAGAAGGAACAGATGGTCTCGAGGGTGTGGACACTGCTGGATATCCCCTGCCCCCAGGGAGCTTACAGTCTCACTAGGACTTTGCAGATAGCGCTCCAGGAGAGTGAGCGCTGACTCCAGCTCTGCTTCTGACCCACTCCTGGCCTTCCTGTTTATCCCTCAATAAAATCAAGCGCTGGAGCTCCGTGACCTTGAAGACCATTTCCTGCTGTGATATTAATACCACCACTAATAATAACAGTAGCGGTGGAGGCAGGAGCAAGCGTCCTAATATTAGCTGCACCTGTCGAGAGCCCGTCCATGTGTGATGATGTCAGCCCTCCAGAGCCCTCCCTGCTCCCTGAGCCGCATTCATCAGCTCCACAGTGATGATGGGAGGAACTGCTGCTCAGCTGCTTGTCCGGAGGGGCCGCGAGCCGCGCAGAAATCAAGGCTATTTTGGTTGAGCTCTGAAGATGGTAAGGGACAGAGGGGCTCAAGGAATGGAGGACGGCCAAGTGACAAGCCCCATCTTCGGAGCCTGGGTGAATGAAACCGGGGTGTTTCAGAGCCGGGTGTGTGGGAACCAGGGAGCACCGGGTGCATCCGTTCTGGAGCTGCAGTTCACACGTAGTGACGCTGTGTATACCCAGGTCCCTTGCTTCTAACTTGATTCTATTCCGTGCAAACTGCCGCATTCCTTCTTCCTCTCTGTGTGTCTGGCCTGGACCTGAGTCCCTGATCTTCAAAGATGTGGCCGCCCCAGGGTCTCGAAGTTCCTCTTGACTTCTCTCCCAGATCTCTAGGCAACCCGCCAGCCCAATTCACTCTGCACAGCACAGGGGAAGTCATTTTTCTGCCCCGCCTCTTCCCATAACACTGTCTGCCTCTGGATTGGCTGACCTTTGGTCAGGCTCCACCCCTCATCCAATCAGCTATGGCAGGCGGGAACCTCCTCCAATCAGTGGATCCCCAATTGGGCCTCAGGACTCTTTTACTCTTCTAAGTTGCTGGGAGCCCCGAGTTGTTTCGGTTACATGGTTAACAACCTGTCTCTCAATTTTTATCATATTAGAAACTGAAATAGAGAAGTTATAAAATATTTGTTAATTCTTTAAGACTACCAAGACTATGTCATTCCGTGAACATAGGTAATGTATTTTTCATAAAGTAAGTGTTTCCTAAAAGGGAGAAATTTGAGCAGAACAGCAGCATCACTACGTTTGTGCTACTCTTTAGTGATTCACTTCAGAGGAGACAGCTGGGTTCTCTGCTTGCTTCTGCATTCAATCTGTTGAGCTATCTCATGTCACCCTTAGAAGGTGCCACAGTGTGCTTGCAAAAGAGAGGGCGTCATTGGTAAATAAGGCCTTCAACTTCACAGACCTTGTGAAAGAACCGGTGTCTTAGATGGTGTCTGATGTCCCGGCAGGGCCTCTTGGTTGGGCCACCTGGCTCAACCTGAAAAATAGCAGAGGAACCTACAAAACAACCCAAGGAATACCTGGTTCCAGAGCTCAGCAATCCAGGCCTGGAGCTGGGATTGAGATGGGTGGCAATGGGGTTGGGAGCAACTTCCTGGAGGACACATGAGGTAAAGGAAGCCATGAGAGATGAGCATATTTGGGGGAGGCAGAAGAGGAGAGGGGAATTGTTCCAGGCAGTAGGAAGTGACTGGCACATCTTCAAAGTGGAATGGTAAGGCTCCCGGCCTAGTGTGGCTGAGACCTTTAGGCCCCAAGTACTGACAAGGTCACACTCCCACCCTGTATAACTCCAAATAAAGTTCATTTTCCATAATGACACTAAACTTCCTTGCATGTTGGAGTTAAAACAGCATCCTTCTAGTTTCAGGATTGCAAGATTGTGGATAAGTGTGCAGAAGCCAAACACATTCCATTTCTTTGTGCCACGCTGTTATTGCTTGAGTGGGGCTTGCTCCACGGCCTGGGACACATGTGAGCACTCATGGTGAGTGATGAGAAGTCCAGGTGGGGGCAGGAGCCTAGGAAGCCCCTGTCAGCACTCCCAGGGCACTCACGTCTCAGGGTGACCACTGTGGAGGGAGGGTCTGAGCAACCTGACTTGGCGACTTGGCATTGCCTTCTCATTGCCTGGCTTGGAACACCTGAATCTGATCGGGGTGACCCCTCAGCCTTGGGTCTTTCCATGTTCTTGTCAGGCATGGATCTTGGAGGATGATGGAGGTTGCTCAGCAAGGGTGACCCCCACCCCAGCATAGAGCTAGAGGACCAAGGCTGAGTCAGGGTGGGGGTCACAGCTTAGAGGTGTATGATGATCTGTGGAAACACTAACTTCTGAACCCTGGCTCTTCCCTTTATTCTGTTCCTCAGTTTCCTTTTCTGTAAATCAGGAATGGTGACTCCCAGGAATCATGGTTGTGTGAGGTTAAGGCAAAATGAGATAAGGATAATGCATCAGGTGCACAAAAGGGGGCCTGAGCTCGTCTCATTGCTCTCGTTCATTGCTAGAGATTCAGTCCTGGGTCACAGGACTTTGGATGAAAGAAAGAGAGAAAAAAAAAGAGGACATTAGTGGTTCCTGGGATAGGAGTCCCTTTCCTAGGCAAGGCCAGGTTCAACTACCTTCTTTCACAGTTGAAAAAAACTAAGACTCAGAGAGGGGAAGAGACATGTTTAAGGTCACAGAGCAAGCTAAAGCCTAAGCTAAATCCTGAATCAAGGCTCTGCTACCACAGGCCAAGGGACCTACAGTGAGTAAGACCTGGCGGATATCTGAGAGAGGCGGTCAGACCTTCCTCCATGTGTGTGTGTGTGTGTGTGTGTGTGTGTGTGTGTGTCTGAGAAGCCAGGGGACTCTCTTCTTCCCAGGGCTTTTTCTTCTTGCTGCCAGGGTTGTAGCAGGTGAGTGGCCTGCCTGGCCTCTGGATACCTTGTCTATTTATTGGGATTTCTGGGCAGCCTGAGCTCCCATAGGGAGGTGGTGTCTTCTAGCCCCTGCTGTAGTGAAGCCATTCTGGTTTCACAGGGACTTTCATGAAAGGCCAGACTCGATATGAGAGCAGAAGATTGGCAGAGATGGGAGAAGGGGCCATGTCATGCCTCCTTTCCACCCCCAGACTGGAGGGGCACCTTCCTTTCCTCTCCTGCTGACTTCTTTCAGGCAAGGTGACTCTGTCTGACCATGAGCTTGTTTGGCAAAGCCTCTGGAAGCCAATTATTCTGTTTTTCTCCAAGAGTGACTCAAAGTATGACTTGTGGGGCAATGGCCACAGCTGCCCTGGGAGCTGGCCAGAACTGCAATCTCAGAGCCACCCAGGTCCACTCTCCTCCAAGTCAGAACCCCTGCAATCTGTGCTTTATCAGCCCTCTTCTGAGTTTAAAGTGATCCATTTTGTACTATTTCTTACCAAAAAGATGACATTCAATAGGACCAGGATTAAAAGGGGATGAGTGTTTCCTGATGGCACTTGGAAACCTATTTAAGCTGTTCACTTGTCCATCAACCATCCATCCATCTCTCCACCCACCCACCACGGACTCTTTTACACTTAGTAGACAATGAGTTGGACCAAGAAGCTGACATGAGACAGCTGGGAATGCCTGGCCCCTCTGGCTTACCATGAGGTGCTACTGTGACAGAGGACATGTCCTTTTGTACCAGTGGTTCCTCAGGCCAGTCACTTGCATCATCTTATTGTGTCACTGGTTTGTAAGCCTAAAGAAGCCACCTCAATATGGTGTGTCCAAGAGGGAACGTGGAGGAAATAGCATGTCCTTGACTTCTGTAGTGTGCCAGATGTTTTCACGGGTGCTATGGCATGTGGCTCTCCCAACCTCCCTTCATAATGCGCATTATTGTTCTCATTTTACAGATGAGGAGGCCAAGGCACAAAGATACCAAGGCTGAAGAGCCTGTAAAGGGCAGAGCCAAGATTTGAAGCAAAGCCACTTCCTCCTGATCCCAGAGTCTTTACCCTTTTGTCCTGTTTCATGTTGCCTTCTTCTCTGTGGACCTGGGGATTGACAGGGAGAAGTTAAAGGACAGGCTGATTTGGGAAGTACTTCTAATTGTGTGTGCTGCCTAGAGATTAGAATGCTGCTGGTGAGGTGGTGAGCTTCCTGTCCCTAGAGCTATGCAAGCAGAGACTAGGAATCCCCTGCCCTGGTAGGTGCCAGGTCTACTCTCCTGATCATTTTGGGGGAGGATATCAGACTTAATGGTGGGGTGCAAGAGGCCAGAGGCACAGGAAGTGAACATCTGGGTGGGTCCTAAGTGTCTGTGACTCCACTCAGCCTCCGTGGACCTTTCGGGGAGGGATTCCTGTTGTGCATCTGGCAGATTGCTGAGCCACCAATGCTATTGTGGTGGTTTAAAATCATGGCTGCTGTCTCATTAATTTCCTTTTGACTTCTTCACCACACTGAATGTGACCAAAGAGAAACTAAGACAATACAGCTGGCACGACTTCCATGTTGCTCACTAAAACATTTGCTCTTGTAGTCCTGAGCCATTGCTTCAATAGGAAGCATCATTCTCCGAAAGCTGCCATGCTGTGGGGAAGCTCAAGTTGCAAATAGAGGCCATGACTAGGCCCTGCTGGTGACAGTCCCAGCAGAGCACAGCCATCTGGCCTTCCCAGCAACTCCTTGCAATGCAAGTGCAAGTATTATGTGCCCAGATTTTGCAAGTCAAGTTTCAGGCAGACCATGGCAGGGATGATGTGGCTCTGCTCCATGGTGTTGGGGCCTTGGCTGGAAAAATAGCTGGAGAGGCCAGATGGTTGAGCTCTGCTGGGATTGGCACCATCAGGGCCTAGTCATGGCCTCTGTGTGCAACTTGAGTTTCCCCCCAGCATGGCAGCCTCTGGAGGATGATGTTTCCTACTGGTCTGACCTTTCTTCTCCTGACTCGGGACTTCTGGAGTTACCCAGCTATGTGACTTTGGATCACTCCCTTCTCTTCCTGGGCCTCACTTTTGCTATCTGTAAGAGGAAGGAGTTGTGTCAACTGATGTCTAAGAATCTTTTCTGCTCTAAGACACTCAGTCTGACTTTAGTGTTTTTGTATCCAGGAGTGACTTGTCCACAGGACACCTGCTGCTCCTCTCCAAGCTGACTCTGCCCTAGCTGGGAACCACCTAGGAGACCCATGTCCCTGAGTCTAGGCAGCAAGATCAACACAGAGAAAGGAGGAAGAGGCACTGTCCAGAGGGTGAAAGGTCCATACAGGGGGCGAGAGCAGTCACATCCAGCTTGACACTCTTTTGCCTCAGGTGGGTGCCAGCAGTGTGGCAAGATGCTGGGCCCCCTTTAGCTGTGGTTTCAGGAACAGCTCTGGGCAGTAGTGCGCTCCTCGGGCGCCCAGACTTCTGGTGGTCCAGCCTCTGCTACTTGTCCTTGTTACTTATGTAAATGATCAGATTTCTCTTTTGCACTTGCTACCAGAAATCTTAGTTTCAAGGTTTTGACACTTTGAAACACCATTTAAGACTTTAGAGTCTTTGTTTTGGAATTAGTCAGATTTTTGGCATTTAATATCCTTTGCTCTGTTTTCTTCTTATGTCCCTATCCATTTCTAATTTATGTTTTATCGTGGTCTTTTATGTATCCTTATAAATCTCTCATAGATGTGTAAAAGCTCCAAGTCATTTTTGGAGGTGGGGGACCAGGCAAGTCAGGTATAGGTGTACACACAGATACTCCAGAACACGACACTCCCAGGCTGACCCAGAGTGCGGGTGCTGGCTGCACTCATGGCCACGGAGGCCTGGCTCACTCTAGACTCTGGCCACACAGACCCCTTGCAGTCTGAGCTATGCCATGTGTGGTTCTCTCCTAAAGAAGGGGCCTGGATCCCGGCCTATTCCTGAGCTGCTGGCCTCACCACACTACTCTTGGCCTCTTGACTGGCCTGGTCTCTGTGGTTCCTGACCCCTGCCTTGTCTTCCTCTGTGTTGATGCTTATTACTGCTCCTGAGAAACTGGCTCGGCTCCCTCCTCAGCTAAGACCTTGACCTTGTACTCTGGATGCAGTCTGATGCCAGTTGCCATAGGCAACGACACTTAGCCATCCAGGCTGGCCCACTGGTTTTTCTCTGGCCTAGGCCTGGTGGCTGACCTCCAGCCCTGAGGACTGGCTCTGGACAGCTCCAGTCAGGAGCAGGGCTGGGAGCTAGTCATATAGCAGGGGTGGGGCTAAGCTGTAATAGGGGAAGCACAGTGGTGAAAAAACAGGTGTAGTCTTGTGTCATCATTTAATCTCTGGAGATACACATTTACTCCAAGTGGGTAGTCTGAGCATCATTTGACCAATGCAGAAATAGAGTTGCAAGGAAATGTGATTTGCCCAAGGTTGTTCCAACTCCTTCCATCCCAGAAGATGGGCAGGGGAGTTTCTAGGCACTTCTGGAAGAGAGGGTCATTTGAGGGCTGCAATCTTCTGGGAACCCCATGCCCAGAGAGTGTCACCAATTCAGTGTCATCAAGAGGCATATGGATTGCTTGGTTCCCTCCTTCTGCTCTGCAAGGCATCATTGGTGAGGGAGAGTCAGTCTGCATGCTCTGATTATCTGCCTGCTGTATGCAGAAGAAGGGAAATGAGAAAAGCTACTGGGTTTGGGGCAATGTGCTTCCTGCCTCAGGGAGGGTTGTTTTCAGGATCTCTATCTGCATTCAGAGCCTGGCCCTCTGATGTAGTGACACTGCCATATGCTTTTCCTAGAGTTGAGCCCTCTGTCCATCCCATGAGGCCATAATGTTCAGAGCAAGTCACTTTGGAGGTGGTGGTAGCAGCGGAAATACAAGAACCCCCATCCTAGCCTGAGTATCAAGACAGCTGCTATTGGTCCCTCTCTAAGTGACCTCAAACATATCCCCTGAGTCCTGGGGCCAGAGTTTTCTCATCTGTTAAATGGGACCCCAAATCCTGGCTCATCTTCCTCTTGGTGGTGTTGTGATAACCAGCATCTATTTGTTCTAAAACGTTTCCCCATCTCTCATCTGAAATGCTGTGCAGAATCGATTCCCCAGGCGACCTCCGCGTACCTCCTCCCGCTGCCTCTCCTTGCTGAAAGCAACAAAATCCCTCCAAAAAACAAAAGACATCAGTGCATCAGAATTCATGGGGCGGATGACAGCGTTTGAATTGGAAATCACCGAGGTGGTCTGGTTTCTATTCGTTATCAGAGCTTTATTCATGCAACAGGAATCTGCTAAGGTTTGGTGCAGTTCCCCAAATATTTATCGAGTGCCTTCTCCTTGTTCAGCCACGTGCTGGATCTGGAGATGTGATCAACCATTCTGTGGGGAGGTGGGGGGATTGGGGGGAAGCCTTGACCTCCAAGTCCTGGCTCTACTCTTTGCTACCTGGATGACCCTGGGCAAGTCACCTCCCTTCTCTGTGCTTCAATTTTCATGATAAGAAAATGTGAAGATTTTTTTTTATTATTATTAACAGCCACTGAAATACCATGTGTAGTTATTGTTTTATTAGGAACAATAAGAAGACACGGCCCTGCTCACGGGGCAGTCATGGTTCAGTAAGCGAATAGCTAAGATCCTGGGAGCTGGAGGTGGGGAGGGCAGCTCTCAGGAAGCTGTGGCTCGGGAGCAGGGGATGTCCTTGAATAGGTAATGACTTCCCAGCATAGCGGTGACCCTGCCCAGCCCTTCAGAAGGAAGGTGCACAGCATGTGGAATTTGGAGAAGCCCCTGCTAGGTTTTGGGGGATGTGGATCTCATCTGTATTAGCCCTCTTACTCAGCTACTGCCTCAAATTCTCCTGTTTTTGGTATTTTGGGGTGGGGTTCAGGAGGCAAAGGGCTGCAGGGGCAGCGGTTTGGTTCTCTGGAGGGTTTGTGATGAGGTGGCTGCAGAAGCGAGGTGAGGGGAAAATTCTGAGGAGGAGCAAGGCTGGGGTAGCTTGAGAGCAGCCCTCACACTCACCTCCCATTTTCCATGTCCAGTGCTGAGCCTCCACTGGCTCAGGAGGTTGAACAGGACAGGGAGGCAGCGTGGTTCTGAGTTTCAGTGGTGATCAGAAAAGAGGGGTGTCTGGTTCTCAGGCTGCATGGGCAAGAATGGATTGGGTGAGGGGTGGGGAAGGCAGGTGGGAGATGCAAAAGATACTCAGGCAGTTGGGACAATTGAGCAGGTCAGAGGGACTAACCTTTTGATGTAAGAAAGGGTCTTTAGATCTGCCAGGCTGGATGCAGTACCCATCAGGTCCTTGGTCCTAAAGCCATTGCCTTCTATGTTCCCTAGTTTCTCCCTTGCCCCTTCATCTTCAGTCACCACCCATTTCTACCCTGTCACATGCTCTGTGAGTGTAGTCCCTCTGGATGGAAGCATAGAATACACTCATTCACTGGCTCCTGGCTGAGTTCAGCCAGTGTGAGGTGTTGCACTTAATAATTCTGCACAACTCATTATACCGTAGCCTAAAACAACCAGTGTTTGAATTTGCCTATAGATGCCATGGGTCACAAATTTGGAAGGTGCATTGTGGGAATGGCTTGCCTCTATTCCACAGCAGCTGGGATCTCAGGCTGGAAGACGCAGAGGCTGGGAATGGGCCCATCTGAAGTCTCCCTCACTCACATGTGTTACAATGGATGCTCTGTGCTGGGAGCTCAGTTGTGATAGCTTGGAGTCACCTGTATGTGGCCTCTCCACATGGCTTCTTGGGCTTCCTCCCAGCATGGTGGCCACCTTCCAAGAGAGCATCCCGGAGAGGTTAGGTGGCCTCTTTTTTTATGACCTAACATTTAAAATCACAGTGTCACTTCTGCTGTAATCACAACTATATCCAGATTCAAGAAGTTGAAGCAGTAGAAAAAGACTTTGTAGAAGGGGAGATATTGAAGCAGCCATTTGAAAAATGTGATCTGCCCCAGGATTGACTGGCTGGAGGTCAGTAATTGCTGGCTTGTGGTCATGGCAGCTCTGATCCTGCTGGGATTCAGAAATCATTCCCTGCCCTTTCATTGTTAGCCCTCAGGGTGCTAGCAGATCCCTCTGTTGTAAACCCTGGGGGTGATTACCAGCCCTTTCTGGTGTCTTTTAACCCTGCCCATACATTTTTTAAAAAAAGTTCTTTCATCATATCTTCTGTCACCTTCTTAAGTGCCAGGACTGTCACGATATACCAAATGTATAGAAAGATCTGAACTCAGTATGCCCCAAGCCCCCAGGGAATGCCTACAGGAGGCAGGGTTAGAACTTCCCTCTTGCAGCTCCGTATCCTGTGCCCTTTCCCACGGAGCTGCTCATGCTGCTCATGCTTTGTGGTCAGGAGGAAGCCATCAGCCCTGCAGACCCCAACTGAACCCAGGAGCCAGTCCTCCTGAAGCCTTCAAGCACCTGCTCTGCTGGCTGGACCCAGTTGCTGGCCAGATGTGACTTCATGAAATGCATCTGCAGGCTGGGGGGACTCCTGGAAGCCCACCAGGCCCCCACCATGCTTGGGTCCACTAGTTGAGGGATGGACATGCACTCCCACAGGTGCACATGTACCTGGGTCCCTAGGTTTAAGAATGCTACTGCTTCCCAGACAAGCACTTGGACTGGGGAGGCGAAGTGACTAGCCCAGGGCTCCAGAGTGCAGAGTTCCCAGCTTTGCATCCACCCCGCCTACACCAGGGCAGCCCCTTGCAGGCTTTAAAGGGCTCTCCCTTCTCACTTGATGAAGAATTATGGTGATGATGATGGTGGTGATGATGATGGTGGTGATGACGGTGATGATGTTGATGGTGACAGTGAAGAATGGTGGTGATGATAGTGATGATGATGACGGTGATGATGATAGTGACGGTGATGGTGATACTGGTGGTGATAGTGAGGGATGGTAGAGCTGATGGCAGTGATAGTGATGGAGAGAGCAACAAAGCACTTGAAATGCTTGATCTCACTTTTTCTTCTTAAGAGTACACAGAAATTCAGGAGGGTCTCTCTCAGGGCTGCAAGTTTAGGGGGTGCCAGGAATAAGCACCTCTCTAATGTGCCAGGGGCCTTTGCTAGCTCAGCCACTGTCCTCAATATCCCTGTGATGTAGCTCGTGTCTTAGACGATGACAAAAGCCTTAGAGGTGAAGTGACCTGTTCCAGGTGACATGATTAGTGACGGCAGAGCCCGGATTGGAACCCAGCTATATTCGACTCTTCAACTCCAGTGCTGGCTCTGTTCTTTTTACCCCCCATCTGCAGGGGCTCGAGCGGATCAGGCGGCTTGGTTTGCCCGAGGCGCAGTGAAGCAGGGCAGCTGACGGCACAGTTATTTGGGGGACGCTGTTGATCGAGTCCATGAGAAAGTGCCTCCTGGGGATGAGGAGTGGAGTGGCAAGCCCCAGGTGAGCAGAGCCACTCACCTGGATGTTCCCTCTTCCCCTGTTCTAGGGGGGAAAAAACAAATAGAACATCTGACAGCAAAGCCAGGCTGTGCGATAATTCTATTCCCAGATCAAATCACAGCGCAGGGAATGCGTTATCATCAACGTGATTACCTTGGGGGACAGAGACAGAGAGTTTTATTAAATGAGACAATCTTGCTAAAAGGAAGCCTTACATTAGACTTTGGGCCTTAAATAACATTAGTGTCAGGAGCTGACAAACACTCGGCACGCGGTGTCTGAAAGCTCGGGAGCCAGCGCGTCAGTGGAGTCGCTGGGGCTGGTGCGTCCAGGGTGGAGATGGGTGAGGCAGCCCTCCACCCTGTGGCCGCCACACCCGGCCAGTGGCTTTTTGTCACCACACAGAGCAGTTCAGGCCCAGCTATTCTCTCAGGCCAGCAGGGACCACCTTCTTGGTGACACTGGGGGCTGGGAATACTCTGTGGCACTAAAGGAGAGAGACTTGCACTTCTTGCTTGGGGAACAGAGATCCTGAGACTCAACAGGCCCTCAGCAGAGGCAAAGGTTTGGTTTCCACATGGGATTCACACTCCCCTCTGTGACCAGGGTCCTCTGTTGTCCTGGGGCTCTGCAGTGATAGCAAAGCCTATGTCCCTCAGTGGGCTAGGGTGTGCACTTTAGAGATAGAAAGTCCAGAAAGTTTGAGTTCAGGTCCTGCTTCACCACACTTGTGACCTTGAGCCTGTTACTTAATGTCTTCGGATGTCCATTTCCTTGCCTATAAAATGGGTTAACAGGTACTGACTTCATAGGGACTGAATGAGTTAGTCCAGAAAGCTCCTAGTTCAGAGCCTGGCACACAGGGAGTATCTGTCATGTTCTCTTTACGCTGTCTTGGCTCTTATCCCTGCCCTGTGTCCCCTGCCCCTAATGTATCACTGGTATGGTTTGAATACTGAATGGATCTCAAAACGATTTGTGTTAAAGGTTTGGCCCCAGACTCTGTTGCTGCTGGGAGGTGGTGGGGCTTAGTAGAAGGAGGTTAGGTCGCTGGGGGCATGTGTTTGAAGAGGACATTGGAAGCCTGGCTGTTCCTTTTTCTTTCTCTTTCCTTCAGGCTGTGGTGAAGTGAGCTGTTTGCTGCACTGCGAGCTTGCCATGATGATGTGCCACCTTGTTACGGGCCCAAAGCAACTGGGCCAACTGACCAAGGATTGGAACTTCTGAAATAAACCTTTCTTCCTTATAAGTTGTCACAGGTACTTGTTACAGTAATAGAAAACTGACTAATACAATTACATACCCACTTCCCAGAGAAAGATTTCTGGTTGCTGGAGGGTGAATTTCTCCAGACCTTTGTGTGAAAAAGCATTTCACAGAGATCTTATTTCATCCATATTATAGATCTAGGAGCTCCTAGAGGTCATCCCATTATAGATGGGAGGTCTGAGGCTTCAAACAGGGCCAGCACACCTTGAGTTAAATCCCTATGTCTCCTATTTCTCTCCACCCTGGGATGTTAAAGATAGTAGTTCTCATTTAGTGAAGACTTACGCTAATGGACCTGGGGCTGTCTTATGTGGTGGATGACCCTGTGTAACCAGTGAGATGGTATTTCCAGTAATAGAGGGGTAAACTGAGGCTCAGAATGGTTAATTGACTGGTCCAACTTGTACACCAATAGGAGGTAGAGCCAGGACTGGAAGCTCCACCCACCTGTCTCAGGTCTGGTTCCGCAGACAGTAGCTCCTGACGCCTCAAAGCAGAGGACTCCTGATCACAAGGCCAACACTTTTTGAGCTCCATTCTCTCTGTTTACCTTGAAGAATTGGATTAACCTCTCTGAGCCTTAGTTACCTCACTTATAAAGCAGAGGTGATAATTCACTGGATAGTTCCAGTGCTGATCATTGGGCAGCCCATAATCCTGGAGCCTCTCAGGAATGCTAGGGGTCATCTGACCCAGCCCCTACTTGACACCCAGAGGGATCAAGCACCTTGCAAGTGGCTGGACCAGGAGAACTGGAGCAGAGATTCGGTCCATGAGTCTAGTGTCACTGTGCAATCCTAAATTTCAGTTCTCTTCTTGGAAGGGCTTGCATTGCCCAACACTGGCTTACTCTGCTCCTCTGTGGCCTTGTCAGCTTCTCTCCACCAGGTGCAGGTCACTCCTGAACTGCCTCCATCACCCCTGCCAGAGCACCTGGGGCAGGGCTGGGCTGTAGGGAGCTCTGGGCTCTGCATTGACCAGGCATCTGCATCCTTCTTTCTGCCTCTCAGCCTCAGAAGGGACCATGATCTTCTCTAGTAGAAGCTGGATATGTTTATCTTTCCTCAAACTAGATTCTATGCCAATCTCCTGCTGCAGTGGATGCTTCTAGACATGGCACAAAACATCATCAAATGAGCTTGGGAAAGGCTGGGTTAAACAAAGCTGCCAGTTCTCATTTCCTAACTCATCTTCTGTGAACTAATTGGAGTGCAAAGGAGTATGGAGTCATATAAAGCAAATATCAGCTGTCACCACCCTCCATCATTCTCACCTTGCGGAGCAAGCTACGTGTCCTTGCACAACTCTCCTCATGCTTATAAATGCACATGCAAGCACCCACATGTAAACACACACATGCAAGCATATCCATGCAAGCACCCACATGCAAACACACACATGTGCACACAGGGTATTTAAGAAATGTGTTCTGTTATCTTCTGGGGCCTCATCTGAGCCTTTCATACTGACCAGCTTCGCTGTGTTGCTCTCCCCAATATGGGCCTTTTTCATTCCCTCAGCACACTTTGGGGAAGCCTCTGGCTAGGGCCAGACTAGACGGCCTCACACATGGCTTTTGGTGACTCTTGGGTCAGCTTGGGCAGCTCCACATGGTGGGTGGATGCTGAGCAGCTTAAAATAGATAACAATCTGAGAATGACATTCAGGAACTAAACAGCCCCTGGGGGCTGGCTCAGTCTGAAATGCACCTGGGTGGGCAAGTGCCATGGGGTCTCACCTCTTCCCTGACCATGCCACGGACAGCCATGGTCTGTAGAGAGCCAGCATATTATATAACAGGGGAAGCATGTGGCTTGGCACCTGTCCAGGGAGGCTTGATAGGTCCCCACAGCCCTGAGGCGTCTCCCAACTCCGGTCCTTTCTGGTCCTGGGTTGGATTGGACAGTTGGCCTGGCTGCTCCACTCAGAACTTATCTGTGCCACAGGTGGCTTTCTGCTCTACTCATCCCTTTCATCCTCAGGCCAGGGTCAGGGACACGCTGGGAGATATAGCAGAGGTGGCCCACACTCTAGGTTCTCACGGCCCTGCCTGGCCTCCACCACGTGACTTCAGGTGGGCCACCGCACTTTCTGGGGAGAGAGACCTCAGTGCCAGAAGACCTTGGATTGAGTCCGGGGTCTGCCACCCCAATACTGTCAGAGCCTAGGACCCTCTTACCTTCCTAAGTCTGTATTTTCCAAGTTCGTTGGCACTTGGTCCTTGTTCTTGTCTGGGTCAGAAGCCCCTTTGAGGAGACTGGTCCTGGTCCTCAGAGCTGCGTAGAAATGCTCGTGTGACCGTGTTGGGTAGAGATGGGCAACGAAGACTGGCAGCAGTGATCCCCTGGTGTCATGGTTCATATTTTGAGCACTTCCTGAACATAAAGTCGTGCATCAGGTTTGAAAGGGGAGTGGTGGGGACACGGAAGATGCAGACAGACAAACTGGTGCCCTCTGGGAGCATCGTTCCTGGAGGAAGGACCAGGACACTAAGGTGGCCACAAGGCCAGGGAATGTCTGAAAAGGTGGGAGCTGGGGGGGCTGATGGGCTGAACTCTGGACCCAGAATGGCCGGGGAGGGCTCCCTGAGGATAGCTGGGAAGGGGAATGAGGAGAGGGCATTCTGGGGCTGGAGGTGGTGGGCGCAGGTGTTAGAGCCAGCTGCACAGTTGTGTTGAGAGGCGGCTTGGGGATCTTGGTGAGGGGCTGTGGTTGACCTTTGCCTCCACTGACAGCACAGCTCTGATGCAAGTGCCAGAGAGCAGCAGCCACCACCTCCACTCTGGAGAGCCAGGGGCTGCTGGCTTCTGTCCTCATGACTTGCACTGGCCAGAGCAGGCCGCGGGATAAACAGCCCTCATGGTTAATGACCATCCGCGCTGCCATTTTATGACTTTGCAGCTGAATGCTCCCCGAGGGAGAGTCCACATTATGGATCCAACTTAATGATCTGGGGTAATGATTTAAATGGTGGGGTCTCAGTTGGCTGGAGGATGGGAGCAAAAGCCACTGGGAGGACAATGGGACCCCCAGGAGGAAGGCCCAGGGTTCCTCCACGGATAGGACTCACCTGAGCAGAGCCATGGGCCAGATGGAACTGGCTGCTTTTTGTGCCACTCTCCCAGGTTTATGTACCCAAAGTGCACTCACTGTCTATCACTGGCTGCTGTCTGTCCTGCCTTCCCAGGGCCAGGCAGGGTGGGACATTTTAGAGTGGGAGATTCTAAGAGATGCTCCATCTGTCCGTTGCCTTAGGTCACTCGTCTGGCCTGTCACCTATTTGCTTTTTTTTTTTTTTTTTTTTTTTTTAATGGTGGCACTGGGGATTACATCCAGGATGCTCTATCTCTGAGCTACATCACCAACCCCACACCCCTGCCCTGCAACCCTGCCTTTTTTTTTTTAACTTGAGACAAGGCCTTGCTAAGTTGCTGACACTGGCCTGGAACTTGTGATCCTCCTGCAGGAGCCTCCCAAGGATTCACTGGGATTACAGGCAGGTGCCATGATGGCCAGCTTCCTGCTTGCTCTAGCTCAAGCCACCCTGCTCCACAGGAGCACCCCCTCACTTTCTCCATACACATCTCCCTGCCCAAGTCCTGCCTGTTGATTAGCTCACCTCTTCCAAGAAGGCCTCACACACTAAGGGCTTCCTCTCCCGGCTGTCAATCTCTCCAGGACCAGGGACATTCCTGAGTCTGCCTTGGTCCCTAACCAGGCTGGGAGCCTGGGCTGAAGCAGCGGGGCACATCTCTGGACCTCCCAAAGCCCAGGGTGCTGTGGGTATGTGGAGACCCCTGTGGTGAGCTCTGCACGCAGTTTTTCCTGGTAGATAATGCACATCTGGGTAAACCCTGGGTGTTGTATGTGCATGACCCATTAAGAGGCAGCAGAGGCAACTGGCCAAGGGTTTGGGGTACAAGCTGGTTGCACACATTTGACTCCTGGCAGCTTGCAAATGGGACCTGGGAACATTTCCTCCGTCTGTGAAAGGTTGATCCTAACAATAGCAGCCACTTCCTGGGGTTACTACTACTTTGACTGAGTTAATGTAAGTGAGGTAGGCAGTGAAGGTCCAGTACATAGCAAGCTCTCCATGAATGTAAGGTACTGTCAATTCCATTTGACAATTGGGGAAACTAAGTCATATAGAGGGGAAATGACTTCTGAAAGGAAATCATTTAAATCTAGCTCCATCTGAACGCAAAGCCAAGGCATTTTCCTCTCTCGCTCCCCCCTACCACCCTGGACAGGGGTCAGTTTCAGACTTTCTCAGATCCCCAAACCTCTCTCTCCTATTTCTCATCACTGGAAGACCTGGCCACTCTCTCCCCGTCCCAGCACTTATTAGTTAATTGAACCTTCATGAACTGAAGTCTGGAGGGCACCCTGTCCTCCAGGAAGCAGAGTCAGCCAAGGCCACTTGGCTGACCTTGGTGGGTGTGATGGGTCCCTGAGTAATCAATCCCCTTTATGGCCAAGGCCACCAATTTTCTCCCTCTTAGATTCCCTCTCCTGAATCCTGTGCGTCCACTCAGCACCTGGTCAGGAAGCTGGGCCAATTTCCCTCCCATTTGATTTTATTCTGCTGCTGCTGGCTGCCTAGTCACGTGGAGAGTTTGTCAAGAGCAGCGCGGTCTCTGGCCGCTGCCCTGTCCTCTGTGGAGTGCTGAGTGGGCAAGCAGGGTCTGTCAGCTCCGTGTGGGGATGTTGTTTGCCTGTGAGAACAGCCCACAGACTCCGTGGTGGGGGCAAGCCATTCTTCTCCACCATAGGCTGCCGGATGGGCAAGGCCACCTCTCAGGCTCAGGTGGGGATGTGGGCTAGAATGGCCCTGAGGTTCTGCTGAAGAGCAAGTCCTTTGGGGTGAGGCCAGCTCACACTGAACTCTCATTGCCACCATGGCTGATAACTGACAGGCTGCACTTCACCATGAGGAGGTGCCAAGTGCAAATCTGTTACAATCTGCCCATATATTCTTGGTCATTCCTGCACTTGAAAGTGGGCCAGACTTAGTGACTTGCCATCTCCCCTCCTCCAGGACAGAGGGTGACCCTGGTCATCATAGAAATAATGACAATCCTTGCTTCTACTCATTGAGTACCTCACAGGGGCCAGGTACTGGGCAAAGCTGTTACCTGTAGCCCTGAAGCAGCTCACTTGAGTCTCAAACCTGCCAGTGGGGTAGCTAGTCCTAACATCCCCTTCTCAAAGAAAGGAAAACAGGCCCAGAGGGAAAGAGCAAAGCAGTCACGGTATCCACTAGTAGGTCCGAAGACTGGGTTGGACCTCCATGATTTGTCCCGGGAGTCTGGGTCTTGGCCACTCTGCTGCCCTGTAACAGGATGCTCCCTGCAGGTGACTGTAAGAGAGGAGCAGGGGGCCAGGAGGGCACAGTGGACTCTGGAGCTCTGAACCTGTCCCTGGGAGGCAGGAGAAGAGGTCTCGGAGGCCCGGGAGGCTGGCATCCTTCTTGCAGCATGCTCCACTCTTCACGGAGGGTCAGGCAGCTGTGGGGTCGTCGAGGAGTTTGTAACACAGGGACTCTGGAAGCTGACCTGGAGTCCTTGGCTAAGCTGCACACGGTAGACATCTTGACAGAGTGTTTTGAAAACATGGTTGAAGCAGGGCTGTGGTGTTCACGGAGTTCTCACAGCTGTCTCAGGAATTCTCCCCTCCCTTGGATGTGCCAGGAGGGGGACACCCCTCACCCCCAGGCCCCAGAGCAGATCCTGGAGGCCTGCT
Source organism: Callospermophilus lateralis (assembly GCF_048772815.1). Lineage (NCBI taxonomy): Eukaryota > Metazoa > Chordata > Mammalia > Rodentia > Sciuridae > Callospermophilus > Callospermophilus lateralis. The sequence continues at coordinate 50,207,671 of NC_135319.1, read as the reverse complement.
GGACCCTTCTGCTCCCAGGTCCCCCTGTTCCACCAGTTGCTGGGAGTCCTGCCTCGTTAGTTCTTTCTGCTTCCCACCTCCTTACCTGCCTCCCGCCTCCTGCTGGCCACATGGATGGCTTCCCACCTGCTTCCGTCCACCTGGGTGCTCTTCCCTCTGACGCTTCTTCATCTTGCACCTGAGGGTCTTCCTAGGGCCCAGGAGAGATAATCCTCTTCCTTCGCCATTGGTCTCCACAGCCTCACGGACAAGTGCAAATCCCCCCGAGTGTGTCCTTGAGCCAGAAAAGTTCTCTGGGGGCAGTGGCAGTAATCAGAGAAGACTTTTTGGAGGAAGTGACAACTGGGCTAAAGGACGATGGAGAGTTTATGCCACGTACCACACAGGAAAGGCACTCTGGGACAACAGTGGCTCAGGCCCTTCCTGAGGTGCCCCCCCACCCTCCATCCCTGTGCCTGTGGGATTTCCGAAAGGAAGTAGAGCTGCGGGGCCATGCTTCCGGACCTCAGTGTGGACTTTCTGGGAAATACCATGGGAGGGCAGGAGGTGGGCGGTCGTCCACACAGGAAGGGGGTGCACGGGACTGGATTTGCTGAGCCCAGATAAATGACCCCAGGAACGCCCCAGAGAGGAAGTCCCTGAGCTTGGGAGCCTCCTGTGCGGGGGTGATAGCGCTTGTTTGGGAGAACACAGGTATTGCCGCCACACAGGCTGGAGATAAAAGAAAGGGCTGGCAGAAGGTCGGCTCTCAGGAGCAAGGCAGCACCATGCAGGGCCAGAAGAGCCAATGCAGCTCTCCCTCAATGGGCAAATGGAGATGCCCCATGGGGGCTTGGGGCAGATACAGGGGGATGGGTCTATGCTCTGCTTTAACACCACCTCCCTGAACTCAGGACTCACCCTTCAGCTGCAAAGGCAGGGCTCACCAGGGTCAACGAGATGCAATAATGGACTTAGGAGGAATCCAGAGATGAATACTGTCATGTCCAAGGAGCTGGGACACCCAAGCTCAAGATGAACCAATTCCTTTTCAGGGCTGTCTCAAACACTGCCCTCAACTTGAGAGGTGCCAGGAGGCTGAGAGGGAACTGGATTTGGCATTGATAAGGATGACTCTGTGCCCTCCAACTGTCTGTTGCTACTGATATGAGATGTTGGATCACCAGGGACCTCAGTTTCCCCATCTGTGAAGTGGGAACCTTAGGAATAACCTTCCTGCTGCCTATGACAGTGATATAAACACATGGGATACATGGAGGTAGAGCTGCATGGGGTTTGGACAGCTGTGTGCCAACCACCGTCATGGGCAGGAAGGTTGGCAGAGCCGGATTAGAAAAACCCAGGTGGAATGTTCTCCAACAGGAGCCATTCTGGAGCTGGGGGAACACACAGCTTCCTGGAGGAGGTGACTTCCAAGCTGAGACCTGAAGGAGGAAAGGAGGAAGGTGCAGGTGGTGAGGGAGGATCTGAGGACAGTCACGAACCTTAGGAGGAATCCCAGAAATGAGGACTGTCGTCAAAGAGTGCAGAGGCGGAGGACCTATCCCCACTGGATTTCCCTCTCGTTTATGCAGTTGCCAAATGGAACACAGATGGTCCCTAAGTGCCACTCTTCCAAGAAGCCATTGTGGATTGTTAGTGACATAAACCTTTATTTTACTGTTATAACCTCCTGGGGGCACTGTGACTCCCAACAAGGACCCCGCCATGGACACATTTGTAGACCCTCACTGCCTTTAGCTCAGGGACACCTAGGGCTTCCCGGCCCGTCTTACCCACTCTGAGCCCAGAGATGACAGGACTGGTGGGACTACTGTTCCTGTGTCTCCCCAGTGCCCAGACCAGCTCCTGGCACACAGAAAGACTCAGAGTATCTTCACCAAACTGTGGGCCTTCAAGTCCTGGTCAAGTGCAGTGCAGCCTCCTGGACCTGTGTGTGGAGTGACAGGTTCAGAATTCCAAGCAGAGGCAGAACTGAGCCGAGTTGCCATCCTGAGAAAATGGTTGGCAGTTGTCCATGGTGACCTGGTTGTGGGTTCTGGTCCTTTCTAGTACCCCTGTCCCACTTTGATAGCCTGGGAAGTAAGGGTCTCTGTAGGGGGCTTTTGAGGACTGAGTTCACTCTGGGAAAATTAGAATTTGCATGTGCAGACACTAGGTAATGGAGACCCTCATTACTCGTCATAGTATTAATTTCAGGAGATAGCCCTGGCGCACATTAGGAGGCTATTTTAGAATCGCATGAACGAGATGCCTTTATTAGCCATCGGAGGTCAGGGAGGTAATGAAATACCAGAGGGAAAAGGGAGCAATCGCACATCACCTGGGACCTGCTCATTTCCCCTGTGTTTCTGGGGTGTGAGCTCATCTGTCAGGCACTGCCACAGTCTGATGGCATCTGGGGGCATTCTAGAACAAGGGCGGGCAGGCAGAGTCGGCCTGCCCATCTGATCTGGGTGCCTTTTGGGCCTGATCAGTGTGCATGGGTGTGTAGGAATATGGCCCTTAGCTGTGCATGGAAGCTCATCGGTACGTGCACACCTGTGTGTGCCTGTGTGTAAAAAGCTAGGGGGTTACCTGTGCAAAGAGCTTTCTATCTGAACTGTAGTAAAATGGAAGGGGTGGCCTGTGAGCACTGAGATGACAGGACTCCCTGTCATTGCATGAATTTCAGGAGATAATTTCACTGAGACCCTGGCAACTGGCCTCTTTGGAGGGACACGGAAAATAGTGGAGGGACTCTCAGCTTCAAGATCTCAGCATTCCTGAATTCTGTTCTGGGATTCAGGGGACCAGCTTCTACTCATGGATCTAGCATTGCCCAATGCTCTCCTCTATGTCTTTTCCTCTTGCTCGGGGGCTTCTAGGATGCTTCCTAGGAAACCATGGTGCAGGACTTGTGTAGGGCTGGCAGGGCCTCCACACATCTTGGGTCCTGCAGGCTAGCTTTGGGGTCTTTTGTTTCCCAACATTGGACAATCAGACTTGGGGGTGGGGCTCTGCTCTGCCTCCCCCACGCCTGTTGCTTTAGGTGTCGATGGTTTGAAAATATCCATTGTGCCCTTTAAGGTTCCCCTACAACTCCAGCTGGGTTGATTTCCTCTTGGCTCTTAGGAGAGACATCAGGGCTGTGAGGATCACAGCTTCTTTGAAAAACAGGTATGGGAATTGCCCTCTGCCCTCATAGGGGTGTGGAACAACTTGGAAAGACCTGGTGTAGGGCTCGCTCAGCAGTTGTGGGGGAGGAAACTGTACTCTGGTGTGTACTCTGATGACCCCAGTGTTCCTCTGGCCACCTGGACCTGTGTGGCCCCCTTGCTCACCCTGGCATTTAGACACAGGATGCTGCAGTCTACCATGGACTTTCGCCTCCACTGGCTCAGGAATGCTCAGGAGACCTGGTGAGGCGGAGAAGAAACACAGAGAGTGAGGGACGGAGCAGGGTCTGGCCTATAGTCCCTGTGTGCCTCTAGGGAAAATGACTCCACTGTGGTCGCTCTCTGCCTCTGCCGCAGTCTGTGGATTCTCCCCTGGAAGATGCTAATGGTTGCTGAAGAGGAGAGAAGCAAGGTAGTGGCAGGGAGGGGCTGAGGGACAGCCTTTTTGGAAGGGCTCCGTCACATGGACCTGGGAGGGATTTGGCTGTGGGACACTTGGTCTTTCTGGGCCTTCCTTTCTTCGCCTGCAGAGTCTTGTCAGGAGGAAACAAGGAAGGCCGGAGTGCGTCCTGGGGCCTCTGAGGGCTCCCATCCAGTGGTTCTTGCTGCTCTCCATCCTGGACACTGAGTGGGTTGGAATAGAACTTGGATCTTTGCCAGGGAAGTAGGTGGGAGAATAATTCTGGCTACACCCTCCTCCTGCCCCCTACTCTGTCACCTTGAATTCTATTGTTTAGACCTCATGGCAAATGCTGATGGTATCATATGGATCAGAGAGGCCAAGGGCAGAGGAGTCCAGGGCCAGGGTGGACAGTGTAGAGACAGAATTATAGCCCCAGCCCCTCCCAGAGTTCTTACAAGGCCTGAGTAGCCCAGTGCAGCCACCGGTCATGTTGGCTTTGAGTCTGTGTCCTATCTCCCTGTGGGATAAGGAATGTCTCCCGAAGGCAGAGTGGTGTCTAGTTCAAACTTTTCCTCTGTGGCCTGATGGATGCTTGAACTTTGGTGCTTGTTTGCTGAAGGAAGAACCAAAGATTTAGCAGTGAACAGGGCCTCAGGGACATGAAGTTCCTCTGGGTGGGAACCTGTGGTTTATTCATGCCCTTATCTTGTTGCTGAGGAAACTGAGGCCCGGAGGAGAAGTGTGGCCTAGAATAGTGCCAGCTGGGTTGGGGCCCAGGGTCAGGGAGCCTGGGCTGGGGGGCGGGGTGTGAGAGTGGAGAGAAGATGGAGAGCAGGAGAGGCTGGGCCGAGCGATAAAGGCAAAGGAGAGAGCCCTGGGTGGGGTACGCGTCCTCAAGTCAGAGAAGAAAGAGCATATGGTGGCCTAGAGGTGACAGTGTGCAGTATTGGGGACACTAAGGAAGTTTATTAGGGTCCAGATTGCCCAGGCCACAGAGTGAGGTCTGGATGGAACCAAGACCAGTGGCTCATCTGCCCAGCACTCAATCCCATGTCCACCCTCCCCACATCCACCCTCCCCACGTCCCAAAGGCTGGGATGCCAAGAGAGGCATGGACTGTGGCGTGGGCTCAGGGATGGCATCCTAAGGCTCCCAGGCCCGGCTGCCCCTTCGAAGGCGAGATCCAGTCCCCCCGACTCAGCGCACGGGTTGCAGGTGGCCTCTGCCTGCAGGCTTGCTCAGGGACACCCTGTAACCCATGGCTTTGTTTTCACGGAGCAGCAGTGATGTGGGGAGGAGGGAGGCCTGAGCAGCCTCCACACATGGCGCAAATTTGGGCCATCGATTTGCATTTATTTCCTGCTCAAATGATCCAGGCCGGCTGCTGCTGAGGGTGGGGGCGGGGGGGGGGCTGCTCTTTAGCATTTTAAGTTTGCAGATAATTGGAGGAAAATAACTCCAATAATGAAATCGCTGCTGGATCACATTCTGATACGTGACAAATCAATTCATTTATGATACCTTTTTTGTCACACTGAGCCATTCTGGCGCTCAGTGGAAACCTCTTAAATTAATAAAACTGTTAAATCCATAAAATCCTCCGTTCTGAGTAGCACATCACAGCGCAACTTTGAATCATTAAAGGAATAAAACTGATAAATGTGAGCCGGGGAGTGTCTTTGTCTGCAAAGAGGGGCTGGCTTTTAGGACAATACGATATAATAGTCATAAGCACTGATATATCCTCCCTGGGCCGACCAGGGGGCGGGGCGAGGTGAGGGGGGGCGGGGCATCTCTCCCAAGGCTGGTGGAGACAGGCCCAGCCAGCACTGGACAGGCTGCTTTAGTGGCGAATTGGGGGAGCTTTATGCTTTTAAATAAAAATATTATTTAATAGCAAAGAGAAAAATATAAAGCTTTTATTGGACCTGCTTGAACTTGACGTGCCTCAGCAGGGATTTTCCAAAAGGTCTGCACTTGACAGTCAGAAACTTGTCAGGGAGGGAAGATGTGGTACATGAGATGAGGGACAGAGGACATGGACTCAGGCAGGAGGGGCAAGCCTCTCAGCTAAACTGTTAGCTGTGTGACCTCAGGCAGCCTGCTGTACTTCTCTGAGTTTCTGTTTCCTCAGTGGTAACTTGGAGATGGGGATGCCAATCTCCTAGGGAGGAATCCATGAAAGAATGCATTAAAAACAAAACAAAACTGTGCAGACAGTAAAGTACAAGGGAATTGCTAGAGAATGGCCATTCCTGCACATGGTCCCGGCCGGCAAAGGTTTCTGCAGTTGTCACTGAGTGCGGTTGGATTTGTTTTGTTGTGGTATATGTGGGTCAAGCAACATTATTCTAATAGAGCATGTTGTAGAGTCCGTGTACAGGAAGGACAGCATACACAGGCAGGCGGGTGTTCCACTTATGCTTCTTCTTCTGCACGTGTACAGAATCGGGACGCAGCCCCAACACCGCTCATTCAGTCTGGGTGGGCCCGGGAGAAACCAGCAGAGGGGCCACACTCAGCACAGTTCCTCCCTTCATGGCTATCTAGTTTGCAAACACTTACAGGAGTGTTTAGGGGTCCAGTCTGGGCCAGGCACTGGGAAGGGTGGTCTGGGGGAGAAACCTGGAGATGAATGAGACCCTGGTGGACCCTTCAAGTCCAGAGGGGTCTCCTTAACTTCTCTGTTCACTTTTTACTCCAAGGAGATCAGAAGCTCTCTGAGGATGTCTGAGCCGTCTGTCTCTGCATCCTCCAGGGTCCTCCATGCAACTTGGGGCGGATGGAGGGTTCAGCCCCCATTCCAGACACCAGGGGACAGCTTCGAAACTATGTGCCACAAAAAGGAAATACTTTCTCCGTTGCACTCCTGTGCCTGTTGTATGTATATGCCCAGTACAAACTGTGAAGGAAACAGAACTCACCTTGATTCAGGCCATGCGTATGATCCCCATCCATTCTGTTCCGTTCCATTCCATTCCATCCTACTCTAGTCTGTTTGTAAAATGCTGTTCTGTTGACTAAAATAGTTTCATGTTCCACTAAGTGGACATGATCTATGGCTTGGAAAATTTGGATCTGGTTCACTTACTCAGTTTTCTGACAAAGGACTTTCCAAAGGCGGCAGAAACATGACCACTCTCACTTCACCTGCCCCAGGTCCCACACCTTTCTCTGGCTCCATGTGAATCCCTCCAGACCCCTTTCCATTGGCCACTCTGTGCAAGGCTCAGGGACTTCAGAGGGGAAATGGATGGGAAAGCTGTCACCAGCAGCCACTGTCCACCTTCTTGAAAGGCGAATGGAAGTGACAGCCAGCTCACCTGCCCTCTGTGCCCTCTGAGATCAAAGGGAGCTGGGGTGGGGAGCCTGTGCCTTGGCATAATGAGCCACGTGGCCCTGCAATCTGACCAGCCTTTGGTTCCCGCAAGTGCTCAGAGTTCTTGACAGCCGCCAATGTGAGCGCTAATTGCCAGCCAGGGCGAGGGTGGCAGTTCCACAATCCACATCAATTAAGGGCACCGGCCATAGCTGTGAAAGAAAAAGGTTCTTGGGAGGCTGTCAGGGCCTGGTGTCATTACTCGGGCCACTGTGCCTGCTGGAGGAGACATGGAGAGATGGAAACAAGGGCTGCCCGTCACCTCCACCCACTGCCCCCACCTTGGCAGCCTGACTCTAGGTATGCAGAGCAGAACCTGACAGGTGTAGGGGCCGATGTGAGCCTGCCTGCCCCACCTTGATGTTTTGGCATTTACCTGCTACAGAGGGGACTAGCAGGCTACTGTCACATCTCTTAGGAGGCAAAGCTTCACGTAGGGCTTTTGGTTTCATTCAGTGGCCCTCTCTCCTTGGGAAACTGAAATAACCCCTCACCACTGTGGGGCATGGGGAGCAGGCAGAGACAGTCAGGAACCCTCCCCATCCCATGCTCATGTTAAATCTGTTTCTCAAACCAGGCTCTGTGTGAATTCTCAGCGCTGGCTCTTCAGCGTTTGCAGCATGGGAATCACCCAGTGGGCTGTTAAAACCGACTGTGGCTCCTGGTGTCAGTTTCCATGTGGTGGCTCTGGGATGGAGCCATCAACTGCCTAGGTAAAGTGAATGCTGCTGTCCTAGAAATCAAACCTTGAGAACCTTTGTCTTAGCAAGTGCTTCTCCATCTCCAGGTGCAAGCATTGCCTCTGTCTGGAGACTTTTAAAATGCAGCAGCCCAAACCTACCGTCTGAATTTCCAGACCATTGTGGGTGCTGGGGATTCAGACACACATCAGGATGCTTTACGCCAGGTTGCTGGAGGGGCATGGCAGATGTGTGCCTCTCAAAGGCAGGGAGTGCTTTTTGAGGATTTAGAGCTGATCAGACAGGCAAGGGCTACTCAGGAAAAAGGTAAGGTTCCTGGTACTAGAAAGAGGCCCAGGTCCAATTTGGGCCACCAACCCCCTAGGCTGTCCTAGAAGGAACCATGGAGGAGATAGAGGTTAAATGAGGCACTCCAAGATTTTCCTGCCTTACAGAGAGGTCCATGAACTGGAGATCTGGGGGACATAAAGTCTGGGCTGGACTTGGGTTGAGAAGTCTCTCTCCCAGGTCTCTGTTGTTTAATTTTCCTGAGCATTTGCTTCCTGCTCTGCTAGTTCTTCAGGTACCTTCCCACATGCTTAGCTCTCAGTGAGAGAGTCGGGGTGGCCAGCGGTGCCACACTGATATCTGAGAAACCTGAGGCCCGGGGAATTAAGTGACTTGCCCAGGGGCAAGACACTTCTTTGGGATGCTCCAGGGACAAGACCAGGACCACACTGTGCTAGTGTGAGGCAGAGGACCAGAAGTGAATGACTGGGAGCCTGGAAAGAGGCCCCTGAGCAGTCCACTGCCTGGGCCTCTGGTGGATGCAGGGCTCAGAGCCTGACTTAGGAGGTCTCTTGCAATGACTGTGGTCTGGAGGTTTGGCCTTTCTGGAAGTCTGGATCCAACAATTTGCTTTTCCTGGCCCTCAGGATCCCACCCTCCCATCTATATGTTTGTGTCTTGCTGTGGCATTTTTAGAAAACAGCTTTAATGAGGTACAATTTACCTACCCATGAAAGCCAACCATTGTAGTGTGAAATTGTTGACTTGCAGTAAATCTATGCAGTTTTGCAACAACACACTCCAGTTTCAGCACCTTTCTGTCACTCCCAGAGTTAGCCTCACACCTGTTGCACTCACTCTTCACTCCTACCCTTCCCCTCAAGAAAACAACTGAGCCATTTTCTGCCTCTATCATTTTGCCTTTTTTAGAAATTTCCTATTCACAGAATCATGCAATAAATATATATATGTATGTATGTATATATATATATATATATATATATATATATATATATATATATTTTTTTTTTTTTTTTTTTTTTTTTTTCCTGATGGGTGCAGTGGTGCCCATTTGTAATCCCAGCTACTCAGGAGGCTGAAGCAGGAGGATCACAAGCTCCAGGCCAGCCTCAGCAACTTAGTGAGACCCTGCCTCAATAATAAAAATAAATAATGGCCCAGGGTATAGCTCAGTGGTACAGTACCCCTGGTTTCAATCCTCAGTACCACAACAAGCAAACAGACAAAAACCACACAAAACAAAAACAAAACATTTGTGTCTGGCAAATTTTAAACTTGGTGTAATGTTTCTTATGTACATCCATGTTGCTTCATCTAGCCAGACTTTATTTCTTTTTATTGCCAAATAGTATTCTCAAGTAAGGCTACAGCATATTTTCTGTATCCAGTTCATGGACATTTGGATTGCTTCCATGTCTTGGTTGTTACAAATAATGTTATTATGAACATTTGTATAGAAATCTTTAGGTGGATATGCGTTTTAGTATCTGTTGGATAGATACCCAGGGGTTATGTGGTTAAGTATAGGCTTCACTCTTAAAGAACCGGCCAAACTGTTTTCCAAAGCCTTTTACATTCTCACAACAGATGAAGGTTTCAGTGTCCCTACTTCCTCTCCATTCCTTGTTATTAGCTGTCTTTTTCATTAAAGCTCTTTTTACTAGTTACATAAAGGTGTCTCATTGTGGTTTTAATTTGCATTTCCCTCATGACTAATGATACTGAACTTCTCTTTGTGGATTGATTAGTCATTTGTCTCTCTTTTGTGAAATGCTTATTTAGGTCTTTTTAATATTAAATAATTGGTTAGTTAATTAATTACTTTAATTTGCAGTCCTGCACCCCCTAGTCCTGGATCGTTTGTTGTATTATGGAGTGTAAAATTCTTCATATATTCTTGACATAAGTTTTCCATCAAATATGTAGTTTGCAAACATTTTTCTCCCAAGTTTGTGCTTTTTCTTTTCATTTTTTTCTTTCTTCTTTCTTTCTTTCTTTTTTTTTTTTTTTTTTTTTAGGTATCTGGGATTGAACTCAGGAGCACTCAGCCACTGAGTCACACCCGCAGTCCTAGTTTGCATTTTATTTAGACACAAGGTCTTGCTGAGTTGCTTAGTGCCTCACTTCTGCTGAGGTTGAATTTGAACTCCAGATCCTCCTGCCTCAGCCTCTCAAGCCACTGGGATTGCAGGCATGCGCCACCACATCCGGCTTTCTTTTCATTTTCTTAATAGTTTTTTGCAGTGCCCCAATTTTAAATTTTGCTGACATCTAATTTATCAATTTTTTCTATCATGAATCATGTTTTGGTGTCATATCTAAGAAATCTTTGCTTAATCAAAATTCGTAAAGATTTTCTCCTCTTTTCTTTTTTTCTAAATGTTGTATAGTTTTATTTCTTGTGTTTAGATTTCTGATCCATTTTAGCTTATCTTGTGTATATTGTGTAGTAAAAGCCTAAGGGTATTTTTGTTTTTACTATTTTTTTGTATACAGGTATCTAGTTGTTCCAGCACTGTTCATTGAAAATACCATCATTTCCTCATTGAAATGTCTTGGTATTTTGTTAAAAATCAATTGGCTGTGCATGTGTGAGTTGATTTCAGGATTTTCTTTTTCTGTTGCATCGATTTGTATGTCTATCATATACTAATTCAACATGATTACTGTAGATTTTTTAAAAAAATATTTTTTAGCTATACATGGACACAATATCTTTATTTTGTTTATATTATGTGGTGCTGAAGATAGAACCCAGTGCCTCACATGTGCAAGGCAGGCATTCTGCCACTGAGCCAAAACCCCAGCCCTGTAGTTTTATAATAAAGTTTAACATCTAGTAATATAGGTTTTTCAACATGGTTCTACCTTTTCAAAATTATTTTGGCTAACCTGGATTGTTTTCATTTCTCTGTAAACTTTGGACCATTTCATCAATTTTTTTTAATATTTATTTTTTCAGTTGGACACCATACCTCTATTTCTTTATTTCTTTATTTATATGTGGTACCTCGAACACAAGGCTTCGCACATGCTAGGTGAGTGCTCTACCACTGAGCCACAACCCCAGCCCTATTTCATCATTTTTTTTTTTTAAGTGCTGTTGAGATTTTGATGCAGATTTGATAGGTATGTTGATGGCAACTTGGGGAAAATTTCTATCTTATAGTATAGAATTTTCCAATTCACGAACATTTACTTATATCTCCATTTGTTTAGGTTTAAGAAAACCTAAGTTTCTTTTAGCAATATTTTACAGTTTTCTGGATACAAGTGTTTCCTCTTGTTGAATTTATTTCTAAATACTTTATTCTTTGTGATGGTATTATGAATAAATTGCTTTCTTAATTGTATTTTAAGGTTATACTAATAGAGATACAATTAGTAGATAGAAGTACTTTTGTATCTTGATCCTATATGCTGTTTTTTTTTTTTTTTGAGAGAGAGAGAGAGAGAGAGAGAGAGAGAAGAGAGAGAGAGTTTTTTAATATTTATTTTTCAGTTTTTGGTGGACACAAACAACATCTTTATTTTATTTTTATGTGGTGCTGAGGATTGAACCCAGGGCCTCGCACATGCCAGGCGAGCACGTTACCGCTTGCGCCTCATCCCCAGCCCAATATCTGTTGAGTTTTAAAAGAAAATGTGTTGATATTCCTGCCATTGAGAGATGGGGTTCACATGTGAGTTTGACTCTTGAAGTTCTTGACCAATAAAATACTGCAGAAGTAATGCTTTTCTGATTTCCAGTCTCCCATTTTTAGAGACTAGTAACTTCCTCTTCCTGTCTGTTGGGATGCTTGCTCCTAGAGCCTGGGCACCAGGTGATGAGGAGCGCAGTGGCCCATGGCGGGCCCACGTGGAGGTCAGGGTGGAGGGATCAAGGCTGTGCCTGCAGGCTGCCTTGGCTGTGAAGGAACTGTCCTGGAATGGCCCCAGCAGCCTCTGGTTGACCGGCTTTGACTGCAGCTGCGTGCATCAGAAATGATCCTTCTCTGCGAGGCTTGAACTTTTATGTAGATTGGTGAACAAAATAAATGACGTTGTTGATTAGAGTCACTAAGATTTTAGGGTGATTTGTTTCATGGAACCATTTACCCTCTGTACTCGATAAAGGAGGGAGGGGTCTTGGATGGAGGAAGGAGGAAGGGGTGGAGGGAGGAGGGAGGGAGGGAGGGAGGAGGGAGGGTGGGTGCGCAGCAGTGTCCACCTTGTGGTCACATGTGCTCTGACCATCTGAGTTGGTGGAGTGCACGACTGCAATGGTCCTGCCATAATACACCGTGTGCACATGACCTTGGGCAGAACTTTGCTTCCCTTAGTGCTTGGTTCTCTCCGCCATGACTCAAGAGTGAGGCTGAGCTGGGTGAGGGCCCTGGGCTGAAGCTGGAGGGGATGTGCTGCCAGAGCTACCTGGTGGCACTTGGGCTGTCCCTGAGGGCCATCTGTGGCCATAGGTGACTTAATAATTTTGGGAATCTGACTCATGTTCCTGAAGGAGGAGGAGGAGAAGGAAGATGGGGATGAAGACCAGGAAGGTTCATAATGATAATAGAGCTTCATATTATCACACTTAATTTTTTTAAATTACACATTTTGTGTTCAGATAACTTAAATTTACAATTTTTAATGATTTTGGAATCTATGTACCCAGTTTTTCCCCCAATGGCGACACCTTGTGAAACTATAGACAGTATCACAACCAGGACATTGACCTTGACAGTGGAGATACAACACATCTCCTCCCTGCAAGGCTTGCTCCTTTCTTGAGGGTGAGTGCTTACCTTTGTGGAGTCAGAGGAGGCCTGGGACAATGGCTCGGGGACAATGGAGCTCACCAGAGGAAAGCCCAGCTTTCCACCCTGCTAGAGACTGAGGGAGGACGCCAGGGCAGAGGCTGGGCAGGAGCCATGGGCTGGACCCACTGCTTTGTGACATGAAAAGAGGACTCTGGTGGAGAGTGAGGTTGGGACGGAGGGGAGCAGTGGACCTCTGTGGCCTGGGAGGCAGGTCTGGAGGAGGCCTATTCCAAACCCTTTGGAGTCCCCTTGCCACATGATTCTTTGAGGTGGGGCCTATGAGGCAGATCCAAAGCTCCCAGGCTCTGCCTTGGGAAGGCTGCTGGCCGGGGCAGGTAGTCTGGCTCTTCTCGGCACAGTCCTTCTCTGTCCTGGCCTGTTTCACTCCGTCCAGGACTGAAACAGAGCCAATCCGTGATTTCAGGCCCAAGTCAAATCTGCTGCTGGGAGTTCTCTGGAGAGTAAATCCCCAAGCAGGGGTGAGGTGGGCAGAGGGCAGGACCAACCCACGGAGCCAGTTCAGCTGGCCCGTGCCACTGGGTAGCCTGGCCCCTCTTCCGTGTGTGCCAATCTTGTCATGCTGTCCCCGAGGTCTGGACCCCCTTCCTTTTGTTCTTTTCACGACTGGCTCTTCTACTGTGCTTCAGCTCTCAGCTAGAAGGACACCTCCAGAAGGGCCCACCCTGACGGCCGTGAACCATACCCTCTCTCCTGCTCCTTTCCCCCGACACTGTCAGCCTGTTGCCATCTAGTAGTTCTGAGCTCTTGTTCTGCTGTCTGCTGGACCGGCAGCTGTGTGGGGTGTGCGGTCACTCTGGCCTCGTGCCCAGTGCCGTGCCTAGGGCAGCAGATGCCCCATGAAGAAATGAATGGCGACAGCTAGCACTTGCATTGCATGGGTGGGTGCCAGGCCCCGTTTCAAGCACTTCACCTGGAGCCACTGCGTCAATGGCCGGAGCAGGCCTGTGGGGTGCTTGTTACCATCAGCCTCATTCTCCAGATGAGGAGCCGGGGTCAAGAAGGCCGGGTGTCCCACAGGAAGTCAGTCAGTGGTGGGGCCAGGATCCAAGGCTGTCTGGTGCCAGAGTGGATGCTTTTGGCCTTGACTGAGTGATGCCCTCCTGGCCCTGGCCCTGGCCCTGGCCCTGGCCCTGCCGGATGGCAGATCAGGGACATCAGACCTCACTGTCCCCAGATGCCATCTGCTTGACATTCCTTCCCTGCCTCCCCCTCACTCTGACTCCACTGGTCTTGGCAGGTACTGGAGCTCTCCCCTCCCAGGAGTCTGATGAGGGGCAACTTGTCATCCTTTTATAACAAAAGGGGAAACTGAGGCTCTGCAGGGGAAAGGAGTGGCCTGCCTTGCTTTTAGTCCGGGCCCTTCCCTCTGCCTTCTGGCTGCTCCATCCCAGAGGTGGGACAGTATTTCCAAAGGCTGGGCTTCCCAGGTCGGGCTCTTCGCTCCCAACAGCTTTAGGAGGAGGGAAGCAGGCAAGCCTTGTCCTCTCTGTTCTGCTGATAGAGAAGTAGAGGCCCAGGTCATCCAGCTGACGAGGACCCAGCTATCTGGCTTCCAGCCCTGGCTCTGTCCATCGGGAGGCAGTTTCTGCAGGCTCGGGCTGCCCTTAGGGCGGGAGGCGAAGGAAGCTGGTATCCAGCCCGAGCAGTAGGCAGTTAAACTGCTTGGAAGGTGACCTTTGAGATTCAGGCCTAGCAGGGGGAGAAGGAACCCCGGGCAAGGGAATGATCCCCGGATGTTTGCCCCACTAGTGGAGGCTCAGCACCAGAGCAGGAGCCTGTAGGGACTCTGTAAGAGCCAGCTGCTCATGGAGTCCCTCAGACCTCGCCTGGGGACCAGTAGCTCAGGCTGTGGAGAATGTGTCCTTCTCTAGGAGAGAGGCAAATCTAGGGGAAAATCAGGAAGGCTTCTTGGAGGAGGTGGCCATGGTGCTGGACATGGAAGTCTGCTCTGGGAGAGCACTTCCCAGGCTGGGGGACAGGAAGCTGTCAGGGTCTTCAAGGCCCTGGATTCAGCTGGCTTTGTTCCCTAGGATGGAGGGGAGAGAAGGCTGATGCCCTGAGGGTGGACAGTCTGTCACCCATTGTAGGAGACCCAGAACCTCCAGGTGCAGGACTGTGTGGAGGGTGGGGTTGGGCAGGGGAGCTTTCTTCTGGAGCTTTTGGGTCCTTTTGTGCCTGAGTTTGGGTCCCTGACATCTTCCTGGAGCGTCCTTCTCCAACCCTCAGCCTCTTAGCAGTGAGCTCCAGGGATCTGGTGAGTTTTAGCTTGGGCACCTGTGGGCTGTGTTTCTGCTGATAGAGAAGTAGAGGCCAGTCTGGAAATCCAGACTCTAGGGGAGGTTCCCCTTACTGAAGCCCTCAGAGAAGAGGGCATTTAGCATGTGCTGATTTCTTCCTCATAAGAGCTCACGGGGAAGTGACCCTTCTTCATTAAAAACAAACAAACAAAACCAGTTTTGCTGTTTCACGTTTACCCATTAAAAGTTCAAAATGCACTGGTTTGTAGTATATTTATGGAGTTGTGCAACCACTGCCATAGTCTAATTTTAGAACATTTTCATCATCTCTGAAGAAATCTCATACCCCTTCGCAGTCACTCTCCATTTCAACAAAAACAGAGACGGACCCAGCTTCTGCCATTATCTGTTTCCATTCTGGATGCTTCTATCTTTTTCTGTCAATGCTGCAGCAGGAGCATCTCAAACTCTCGCAACCTCAGGTGTGATCCACTGACCAGCAGCAGGTCGTGCCTGGGAACCAGCTCCAAGTTCAGGCTCTCACGTCCACAGGAGACCTCTGTCATCAGAATCGCCTTCTAACACCACGCCCAGGGAGTCAGGTGGGCAGTAGCGCGTGAGCAGCTCTAGAATCCTGCACACTTGTTTCCATGGCGTGTTGGCTTCATGGTCTCCAAATACGGATGGACACAGTCTTTCATCATCACCAGGCCATTGCACATCATTTTAAAAAGCAAGAATTATGAAGGCCCCTCCGAGTGCCCACTCTGAAGTGTGAAAGACCTAGAATGCCTGATGGGAATTGGCCATCGCCCCCCCCAGTCCCATGCCCCTCTTCCCTTCCCTTCACTGTTCTCAGCCTGTCCCCGACAGCCACGGGGCTCTGAGCTACAGCCAAGCTCCTCCAGCTTTCCAGGGCCGTGGGGAGCCTTTGGTTGACATGAAGACACATGGGATCCCGACTTCCACTCTGTGTGGCTGTAGAAGCCAGGGAAGCACCTTCAAGAAGGACCTAATGACCAGATGACCAGACGACCATGGTCATCCTCTCAGTCAGTGCCTTAAGGGTTGATAGCAGAGAGGCCAGCTGCCCACGGTAGGGGCTAACCTGCCACGGGCCTGGTCTATGGTCCTCCCCACGGTCAGCACAAAATGACAGAGCTGGGTGCGAGTTCATGGATCAGCACAGCCTTTATTCAGCAGTGGAGTCATGCACCTGGCGGGCACACTTTCTGGGTAGAAAATGAGCCCCCGGCCAAAGGAGGAATCTGTGCTTATGTGCACTACACGGAGAGGTGACTTAATTATGGCAGAGGGTGTCAGTCTGGGCACTCAGAAGACAGGTTGTGAGAATTTGAAATTTGTTTTTTTACTGGGCATTTTGTTTTTACTTGGGGAAGAATGGAGGGTCTGGGGTCAGTGCTTATCTCTTTCCCTCCAGGGTCCCATTGTACTGTCACTGGGGAAGGATTTATTGGGGAAAGGATCAATGCTTTGACTTCCTCCCAGAGACTGCCATTCTAGGCTTCCCAGGGATTGTCTTCCTCACTGGGAAGGGCTGTCCTGGGGAAGGATCGATGTCACCAAGAGGCCTCTTCCTCACTCCCGCTTCCCAGGCCACACTATTTGGGGATTTGTCATTTTCCATATCTAACACCCATCTCAGAACATCCAGACTAGGGGGCCTGGCCCTTGTCCCAGAGCAGTGCTGTGTGCAGTGTGCCCATCACAATGCCCATCTGGTGGGCTCCAGCACCCTGAGCTTCACCTCCCTTCTCTCTTGCCTGAACTCACGGAGAAGCTGTGGGCGGAGGGGCCCCAAAGCTTCACCCAATTAGAGGTTGCTAATGAGAGCTCTGAGTTTGCTGCCATGAAGCAGAATCAGGCTGAGTATCCTGGAGACCTTGGGGAGTAGGCAGGGGGAGTACCAGTCTGAACAGGGTCCCCCTGGGACTGGCAGGCAGAGAGGAGGGAGGGTGGAAGTGGTCCCCACGCTGGCCACGTTATCTTGTGCCTGGGTAACCTGAAGCAGTCCAAGAAGAATCCAGGGCTTTTCAGGGTGGCTCTGGCCCTGCAGATGGGGACACTGCTTCCTGCCCGGATGACAGCCCATGCACATGCTGGTGGGACTGTGCCCCCCCATTCACCGAGCTGCCTCTCAGTCCATCAGTAACAGGGCAGTTGGGATGTGGCTCTGGGATCAGTTCTGTCTCTTAATAGGTATGAACTACCTGGGGGAAGTTCAGAGCCCCTTGGGCTGTTTCTCCTGGAAATGGTGGGAGAGTCTCAGGTTGTGCATCTCAAAGCAGGTGAGGAGGGTTGAATAGGGGGGCACTACTGGGGCCCAGCCCTGGGGCAGTGCAGGTGAGCTGTTAATCTTCATAAGCACCCCTGTCCTCTGGGTCAAAGCCCCAGTGCCTTATTGGACTTGGAAGGCCTTTCACAGCCTGACCCTGCGCTTCCTCTGCCGTAACCCACTCCTACGCTCTGCTGTGTGTTCCAAGCCCAGTTGATCCTTAAATTGTTTCCTGAACCGGTTTCTTAGCTCCAGGCCCTTGCCTGCTCCGTTCCCTCTCTGGGATGCCCTTTTCCTCAGTCTCCATTTAGACTCCAATTCTCTAAAACCTCCCCCTACCCAAGTTGGGAGTGGGAGTCCCCTCCTGGGGGTTGCCCCTTATATGCTCATCCTCAGGTTCTGTCTGGCCATTGTGCTCTCTCCCCCACCCCCCATCTTCCCTACCAGACCTGAGCTCTGTGCAGGAAGGTCTAACGCAGGCCCTGCTCACTGCTGGGGAATGTTAGTGGAATGATTGACTGGGTGGGCGGTGCCTGTCAATACGCAGTAAGTGTCAAATGAGTGCAGGCTAAGTGCAATGGAAAGTCAGGGCCTGATAGACCACAGTGTGCATTTATAGGAAGTGGTGGGTGGTCAGGAAAGGTTTTCTGTAAGAAGTGAGGCCAAAACATGGCCCTGAAGGATGCCGCTCAGGCAGCAAGCAGGGAGAAGCATCTAATTGCTTTCCATAAATGTTTATTAATGTGCCTGACATGGAGGTAGACTGCCCCTGATCTCAGGAAGCTCTTTGTCCATGCTGGATATTCAAAGAACTAGACCCTGGGTTAAATTTACATTTGAGACAAATATTAATTAACCTGGGGGGAAAAAACAAAGCAAACTCTGGAAACTAGGTGGGGAGAGGGCTTTAGATAGGAGGTGGTCCTTGGTAGGGCTATGAAGGATGCATATGAGTTCGCACGGTAAGCAGGAGAGGAAAGACAGACTGCCAAGGGAACACCAATGAAAGGTCATTGTGGAAAGTCACATGTATGAGGAATGCTGAAAACTACTACAGGGCCGTGTGCAAGGTGCCAACATGGGGAATGGCCCCTTCCTGGACCCCAGTCCATAAACGGTGCTGGTGACCAGGAGGGGCAGGCGCAGCCTCCCTCTGGCTCCAACGGAGTACCTCCCTACAGCATGTAAAGAATGCGGCCAGCTAAGCGCTCCCTGTGTGGCTGGGTGCCCGGGCTGCCGCCCCAGTGGGCCCCTCCGTGGCATCTCCTTCCCTGTCCCGTTGGCTACCCTTGCAGACTGCTATCTCAGTCAATCCAGACTTTCCCTATCTTCCGAGACACTGACGCACTGGCTCAGTCTGGGGAGCTGTCTGCTGGTGCTGGGAGAGCTCCCCTGGGCAGGCTGGGCCAACGAGCAGAGAGCTGCCCCTCCCTCCTGCCAGGGCTGGCAGAATGAGAGGGCTCCCACTTTCTCCCTCAGGCCCCCAGGGAACTTATTTCCCCACCCACCTAGGGAGCCAGGTCTTTCCCAACTTCTTTGGGAAGTCCCTGAGATGGGCATGTGCAGGTTGCCACCCAGGTCTGCCACTTCGGCCCAGCCTCTCCTCAGGCGGGTGGATCCCAGGGTAACCTATGTGAATCCTGGTGTTACAACCACCATCTCTAAGGTCTCTCCTCTGGGGAGGGAACAGCCCCTCCTGCATCCCCACAAAGAGCGGTAGCCTGCTTACTGCTGGGGGAAGCCTTGGGTTCTGGTCTGGGCTGGGAAGTCCCTCTCTTTACAGTTACAGCTCTTCCCTAGGTTTCTGACTAGGAATGCCTCCAAAGCAGCCCTCTCTCCATAACCTCCAGGGGCTCCCCATTGTCCAGGTACCAGCATGAACCCCTGGCTGGCCTCACCCTGCCTACCCCAGTCAGCACACTGCCTTTTCTGCCACTTGTCCCAGAGGATCTGCTCTCGTAGGTTGGAGCCCTTTTCTCTGCTGCTTCTGTGCTGCCCCGGGCCTGCGTCTTTGCCAGGAACTCATCAGACCTGCTCTGTGCTAAACACTCTGAGCTAGGTGCTCTAGACAACACGGAGTGGCCCGGACAAAGCTTCTGCCCTCAAGGAGTGAGGGGTTCACCTGGGGAGACAAGCATCTGTTCCCTAGAGTGCAGAGTCTAGAGCCAATTTTGATAGTGAGTGACCAAGTGACCGTGGACTGAGCCTCAAGTGCCTCGTCCTGACCTGTGGCCGATGTCCCTCATTTCCTTTCTACTTTAGCGTCTGAGAATGAAGCGAGAGAGCAATTGGAAAGCAGGTGGCAACATGTTTCCCAGCAGACAGGGATCATTTTGTCTGTTAGAACTCAGCTCTGTTTGTTTGTTTGTTTGTTTTGCACTGAAAGCTCTGCTCTGTACAACTGGAGGACAAACTGTTCAATACAGCTAGGGGGATTGGAGCAGGCTCTGTGGAGAAGGGGACACTGGAGGTGGACCTGAAAGAACAAGAAGAAATGTTCCCTGAAGATGAGATAAAGGTGGGGGTGGGGGCGGTGGGAAGGGAGTTTCAGGTGCTGGAACGGCATGTGCCAAGCCACTGGGGAGCAAGAGGACCTGGCATGTTTGGGCATCAAGGCTGACACCCAGGATGTGGGAGGAAGGACGGGACTGGGCGGGGAGCCCAGGGATGCCAGAGGGAAGGGATCACTCCAGGGTCATCATGGAAGGCCTTTGCATGCCAGCCAAGGGGCCTGGACTTTGTCCACTTGACAGCTGGGAGCCAGGAAGGCTTTTAGCAGGAGCGACAAGATCAGAAGTGTGCCTTGGCTCCTCTGGACACTGCTCTGCTCCTCGCCCTCTCTCCAAATCCTCTCTGGAGCTTTGCTCAAATGTTCTGAGTTCCCCAGTTCAGGGCACAGCCAGTGCTCTTGGGGTCAACAGGGGTGGGGGATGCTGTCCCTCCCCATGGCTGATCCTGCAGCCCGGTGCTGACTGGGCACCTTGTGTCCTCCACCAAATCTCCCCAATCATCAGAGCACGCTTGAACCCAGCTTCCCGTCTGTCACTCTGAGACGCTGGCATGAAACACTCAAATGTCACCACAAAGGATTGACCTACATCTCTGGGTCAAACCAGCTCAGAGGGGCCAAGCCGTGTCTCTATTTGATTTTCCTGGATTAGATTCTAGCTTAGTGACTGCAACAAAAATAGCCCCCTCCTCCTTGCCGTAGGAGAGTCGTGGGAGCCAGGGCTGGTGACTCTGGCCTCGTTTTATTTTTGACAACCAGAGAGGAGTTGTGGGCAGAGGTGAAGTGCAAGAAACACACAGAGGGAGAAGAGAGGACGCTGTTTCTTTGGAGTCCTTGTGGAGGGGGACAGTCTTATTCACAGTCTCCAGCAATTCTCTTGTAGTGCTCGAAGGCCGGAGGGGCCCTCTGACTCTGTCCCTTTTGAGGGGGAAACAGGCTGTGAGCCGGAGGCACTGGCTAAGATCCACTGGGGGTCAGAGGCAGGACCAGGTTGCTCCTGTTTGTGGGAACTAAAGAGTCAGGGAGACCTGAGGCGCTGCTGGTGTTGAGGATGGAGCAGCAGGAAGAAGTGAGGAGTCAGCAGAGACACCCACAGAGAGCATGGACGGAGATGCTGGAAGGAAGATCTGGCTTAGATTTGGCCAAGAATTACACACGGGTGGTTTTCCAAAAGCTGTGATGGTGTCCCCCAACTCAGTCACCCACCCACTAGAAAAGCGAGACAATCTAAGATCTTCAGTATTTTCTGGAGTAGAGGGAGGAAACACGCCTGCCTCGGCGTGGGGTGAGGAGAGGACCCTGGGGGGTGGGGTAGGGGGACAGCCACCCTCGGCAGTTTGATTTCCTCCTACAAGTTTGGAAGCTGGAGAGTGGCCTGTTTGGATTTGTGTTTTACACGGTGACCCTGGCGGTCCAGGGGCAGCTGACTCACAGCAGAGGCGAGAGGCAGACGAGACTGTTGCAATAGCCCAGCGAGAAATGATGAGGGCTTGACTTGGGGCTGTGGTTACTGGGACTTAGCAGAGAGGAATGAGTTGAGAAACATCGTGGAATCCAAGTCATGGGGACCTAGAGACTGATTGGATGTCCTGGGTGAGGTGGGGCCCAGGCTGGTTTTGTCACCCCTGAGCCTGGTGCAGGCCCAGCCAGGAGGAATTTGGGGTGGAGGGGTGGGTGGAGCCAACTGGAGACTCCTGGCTGATCTCAGCCCAGACATGGTGCATCTTAGAAGACCATGAGGTGTGAAGGTGACCACAGGATCCTAGGAGAAACCCGGTAACGCAGGGTGTGGCCGTCAGGAGAGAGGACTGAGCTAGACATGCAGATCTGGAAAGGGCAAGCCTGAAGCAGTGGTGGAAACCACAGGAGTGGTGAGGTGGCCAGGAAGGGGCCTCTGTGAAACTTGACTTCCAGGGGGTGAGTGGAGGAAGGGGGGCCTACAAGAGATTAGAATGGTCAAAAGGTAGGAGACCAGGCAGAAATTGTGATGTCATGCGGCCAAGTGAGGACATGGTTGTAAGAGCGGGAAGGACTGAGAAAGGCAGACAGGGATAATGGGCCAGGAGTGGCTGCTTTGGATGGAAGAGAGGTGGTGGAGTTTGGCGACTTGGTAGGAGTATAGAGTCTCAGCAGGGAGGGAGGCTCTCTAGGCTCAGGGGAGACTGGGTGATCCATGGAGGTCCACAGCAGGAGGACCCAATGCATAATCACAAGAGCTGCCTGCCAGGTGCAGAGGGACTTTCCTTACCCTCTGATTTTGGGCAGAGGGTCATCAGGGTGGTTATGGGTGCAGCAGGTGGACCATAGAGTAGGTCACACCAGAAGAAGGAGTGGTTTTGATGAAGTCAGTGTCCCTGGGAATTGAAGGAGTCAGCATGGACAGGGTCACGAAAAAAGGGGGAAAGGTCAGCAAGACAAAGAGTCCATGAGAGAAGTAGGAACTGGGGGATGACCAAGGCAGGTCCGAGGATTTGGGGACCATGTTGAGAGTCCAGCTGAGACACTGATCCCAAAACTTCATGCTTTAGATTCTTGCCAGTGGAGGGCCTGAGGTGGGGTTGGCCCCAGGTGAAGTTTGGTGGGACAGGTGGGTTACTGGGGAAGGAGTCATTCAGATGAGCAAACTATTGGGGCAGTTGGGGAATGAGGTCAGGGGTGAAAAATATGTTGGGGTTAAAAAAGAAGAAGGGAAACATTCTGAGTGTTAGCCTGGTCTAGGTGAGCCACAGTACCCGGAGGGCGAGGTGAGGCGGGGTGGGTGGACTCAAGTGGGGACCATGCGCCCTGAGAGGGGACTGGCAGCTCCAGAGGGCACAGGTGTTGGTTGTGTCACATAGATGCTGAAGACCCTCTAGTGATGGCAGGCCTTGGCCAGGGGAAGGAGAGACAGTGAGAAAGGTGGGGTGGAAGAGTCATGGTGCAGGGAGAAGGCCCGCTCTGTGGGGTCGATAGAGTCACAGTCTGGAACTTCCCCTCAGAGATGTGAAAGGAAGTGGGGACCTTGGGGTTCACTCGAGGAAGTAAGATGGGGGACAGGAACAGCCTCCCCAGAGAGAGCAGAGCGGGTGGGGTCACAAGTCTCCAGGTTTCCATCACTAGGGCCGGGACAGAGGGGATGTTCTTAAAGGAAACAGGGGTTCTGGAAGGGCCAGTGAGAGGTGTGGGAAGACTGGGTGAGATAAAGAGCAATAAGAGGGGGGGGTGGTAAAGGAGAGTGTGCTGTGAGCCAGGAGCAGGGTGCAGGGACAAGAAACACCAAAGGCAGGAGTTTATAGGTTAAGCAGGGGTTCCCCAGGTAGGTGAAGATGGGGGATGTGGTCTGCAAAGAGGGCCCAGGTAAGACCCCTTCATTCCTTCCATACACGCTCATGGAGGGGCTCCACACTACAGGAACAGCCTTTTGTACTTAGAATACATCAGTGACCATGACAATACTTACTCTCATGGAGCTGATGTTCTTGCTGGTGTGTGTGGAAGACAGAAAAAGCAATCAATGTGCTAAGTGAATTAGAGAGCATTTTAGAGAGTGAGGAGACTGTGGTGAGAAGAACACGTAGAACACTGTCAGATGGACCAGAATCCTGGAGGCAGAGCCGGGCAGGGGCTGGGGCAGGTTGAGATTGACAGCATGGCAGTAACGGGGGCTTGGGGAGTTGGGTTAGGCCAGGGCTCTCTGCAAAACTCCACCTAGTTTGACGTGAGCAGGCAGTAGGGGCTGAAAATAGGTAGAGGTGCTGTATGGTTACTCTGTTGGGTGGTATGTGGGAGTTTTGAGTCAAGAAGAATCTTCCAGGTTTGGTGAGAGTGATAGGAAGAGGAAGAAGAAACCAGATACCCATGGGCACCTGGTAAAGGCTAGGCACTGCTCCAGGGGAGCCTCTTTAACTAGTCTCTACTAGTCCTCATGCCAAACCTTGTGGGTGAGGAAGGGGCTTCTCTTATTTGTCCCTAATTGACATGAAAGCAATGGCAATACCAACACGAGCTAATTATTGCTCAGTGCTGTGCTAAACTTTGCCTGAATTTTCTTTTTCTTTTTTGGTACTGGAGGTTGAACCCAGGGCAGTGTACCACTGAGCTACACCCGGGCCTTTTCCTGGGGTCTTACTAAGTTACTGAGGCTGTCTGAACTTGCAATCCTCCTGCCTTAGCCTCCGAGTAGTTGCTATAACAGGTGTGCACCACGATCATAGATAGGTCCAGGCTTAATTTTATTAATGCCTTCTCCAAGCCCCTAATGAGCCCCTAACAATGCCTTCTCCAAGCCCCTAATAGGTGTCATAACTCTATTTTCCAATGTCAAGTCTGAGGCACAATGGCCAACATCGTGGACCTCAGCAGGTCTGCCTGGCTGACTTCCCCATTCACTAGCTGTGTGACTTGAGCCAGTTCCTTAACCTTTCTGGGCTCAGCGTCTGGAAATGAAGGTGATAAAAGCATCTGCCTTATCAGGTGGGATTAGGAGAAGGTGATGTAATATATGTAAAGCACCCTGAACAGGCCCCAACACATAGTAGGTGCAGTGCAAGCATGCACTTCTATTATTGCCATCCAAGTCCACTTAGTTGTGGGGAGAGGAGGGCTTCAATCTCCTGGTGGGGCTGACCCTGCCTCCTCCTAGCTGACACTGAACTGTGTTGTTCTGGACGTGCTGACCTAGCCAGGGAGGAAGGAGCTGCAGGTCCCCCCACCCCCAGGCTCGTTCCTTTGCTGCAGGCATGTGACATATTGTGGCGTGATGTCTTTTCCCCTCATGGTGCAAGACGTGACTCAGAGGGGCATGCTGGGGAAATGCGCCTCTTGGATTTGCCCACCTCATCGCCCCTGCATTCTTTTGAATCTTTCTGAATCAGACTTTATATCTGGCTCTGCCATTCACCGGCCTTATTTATGCAGAAAACGGACCCACATTTCCAACTTGCTCAACAGCCAGAAAGATTCATCTTTGGCCTGGGGAGGGGAGCAGAAAAAGAGGGGAGGGGGGTAAAAAAAAAAGGAAAAAGAAAGAAAAAGGAAGGAAGAAAGAAAGAGCTAGCAACAATCAAAACAACCTTTTTCTCGCTGTGTAATCTGGGCAGCTTCCAGGAGGATAATGTCTTTCCACAGCGGATCGCCCCCTCCCTCCCAGGCTGTTTTCACAGGAAGCAGATCCTGGAGCATTTTCAATGTGCCCCTCGAGGCAGAACAATGAGGCCCTTGAAGCCTCGGAACCGCGCTTCCTCCAGTTATCCGGAGCCTGCGCCGAGCGCCTTCTGGAGCCGGCGAGGGGAGGTTGCACGGAGGGGACCCGGGGGCCATCTCTGGGCAACGGGGGAGGGGGCCAGTCTGCAGGGTGTTGCTGAGCCGCACGAGGGAAGCCCATTAGCCAAATAATAGGTTTGGATCCGACTGTTTTGCCAAGGTACCCGGCATTTATCTGGCTCCCCGATTGGGGGCGGGGAGCTGGGAGGACGCGGCGAGGATCCAATTACCGCTGCTCCGGCCCCGTCGCCGGGAGGCGGCGACTGGCCGGGCGGGCGGGGCGGAGGAGCGGGGACCGGGAGCGGAGACCCTCGGGCCGCCGGCCTGGGCTGCCGGGACCCGCGTCCGGGTCCTGCGCCCCGCGCCGCTCCTCCCGCCGCGGCGACTCAGCTGCCTCATTGTTTATTGTGGAGCCGGCCTCGCCCCCTTCCCGTCCCCTCCCTCGCTCCCGCCGCCCTCCCGCTCCCTTCCTCCCTCCTCCCGAAAGAAAGAAGAGCCAGTCTGTGGAGACGAATGAGTCATGAATAAACAAACAGCGTGGGGGAGCTGTCACTCAGAGCTGACTTCCTGGCCGCTCGGCTCCGCGGCCTCCTGGCGGGACACAGAAGCCAGGCTGGCTGCGCTGGGCTGCGGCCGCGCGGGGCACACCACACGCGCCCCGCTCCCTGCGTCGGGGCCCCACTGGGGATGGGACGGGCAGAGGGCCCCAGTCCCCCAGCCTGTCCCTGCCCACAGCCCTCACAAGCATCGTGGATCTTAAGAGTTGAGTGAGTGAGTGTGACGGTGATGTCCCAGAATGGACAAGTAAGCAGAGGCTTGTGAATCAGACTCCCTTGGGTTTGACAAAAGCCATGCACCACAGACAGGCTGTGCTAGTGGGCGTCTGCCACTGGGTTGCTTTGCCTGTGTGGGCTCGTCCTGTGTGTGTGTGTGTGTGTGTGTGCTCCTGGAGTTTATGGCAGATTCAGGGACACTGTAAGGGTATTGTGTATATTACATGTGTGCTGTGTGCATGTGGTATGTCTGGCATGTGAGCCACATAAGAGTGTGGACTGGTGCTGTGTATGTGTGTGTGTGTGTGTGTAGTGAGACCTTTTATGCTTCTGCCACTTTCAGCCTTGAGATTCTCACTTTGTACTTAAGCTTCTGTCCTTGGTCCCTTTTCTTCTCCCTTGTGTGATCTGGTGGGTCATTTGGGGCCATCTCTCCCAATTAGGGAGGCCCCAGGTCCCCAGCAGACCTCCAGGCCCTGGCCTGGCTGGCCTCTGTGTCCAGCCAGCTGTGGCCACACGCAGGCTGACAGTGCCTGACAGTGCTGACTCATGGCTGGCCAGAGCTGAGCAGGCCCCCCCCTCCCCCCCTCCCCGCTGTGGGGCGGGCACTCAGGGCCTCGCCTATGGGAGTCTTGCTGAGCTCCTGGGCTTGGACAGGGCCTGGGCTAGGCCAGACCTTCTGGGGGCTTGTGACTGCACAGGGTCAGCAGCAGAGACAGGAGCAGGGCTTTCTTCTGACTTCCCTGGCAGCTATACATCTGCACCTGGGCCACCCCAGGGCCTGTGCTCCTGGCTGGGCCTTCAGGAAGAAGGTTGGTGAGACAGAGCTGCGGCCCTGGCCCCTGCTGCTTGGCTAGGTCAGCAACCTGCCATCTCCAGCCTGCTCCCTCTCCATGGAGTGGCCCTAGCTCCTGAAGCTCCCCAAGCTTGGCGCTGGAGATTTGCATGCTGGGACAGATCCCCCCCCTTCCCGCCAAAGCTGAAACAGGACACAGGGGTGCTGCCCTCCCCTGTTATCACTCACACCTGCAGCCCCACTTCCAGTGCCAACTTGCTGGAGTTGGTGTCCTGGCACCAGAATTGTAGCCTAGTTGTGCCCTGACCAGGGAGGCAGGCTCTAGGGTGGCAGAAGGCCAATGCTGGCCATTTTCCAGCCTCTTTCCCATGCTTCAGCAGGCAGGCAGTTTGGCAGACTAGGAGCAGCATATGTTGGGAGGCAGGTAAATGTGGGTTCATAGCTTGGCTCCTTCAATTGCTAGCTCTGTGACCTAGGGCAAGGCACTTAACCTCTCTGAGCTCTTTTTTTCTTTTCTTTAAAATGTGAACTACCCCATGGGGTGGTTGCAGAAATCAAAGAGAGAATGTTTGTGAGCCCCTGATCATCATGACCCAGTATTTTGTCTGCCCATCTTGTTTATCTTCTGACCGAGGAAGGGGTTTGGACATTGGACCTTGACTGAAAGTTGAGGTCTCAGAAGCAGACCCAAATAGTAAGTGGGGGTCTCAGAGTCCCAGGGAAGTGTGGGGGCCTGGTCTGACTAGGGGGACCCACAGCATTTTCCTGGGACTTTCCCTGTGGGGAGGGGTCTCTACTCCTCCAGTCACACTCTGTCTATACCTGGGATGGTTTCAACTTGTTGAAAGTTTTTCTTTGGTCTGCATGGAATTTAAAAACCAGCCATTACTCAGGAATGAAGACATTTCACATAAAAGTGTGGGTTTCAATTTCCTTTGGATCATGGGGGGATTTGGCCATACTGGCTCACATTTCTAGGTGGCAGCTGTAGGCCAGAGTTGAATAGCAGGGGCTCCCCCTCAAGGGGCCCCATTAGGCAGAGTACATACAGTTTGCTGCAGTCTCCACTCTTCTCTATTGCCCTGGTCTTCAAAATTAAGCATGCAAGAGGTTTCTAAAAATGCAGATTGCTGGGCCCACCAAGATTTTCTGTTTTTGAGAATTTACCTGAGAATTTTGAACATGTTCCAGTGATGCTGTTGAGGACCAGGGACCAACTTTGAAAACCACTGGGCCACCTGAGCCTGCATATGATGTATCTGAACCCTTCGTCTATTGCTTTCACATGGAGTAGGGAAATAATTCTCTGTGCTTACAACCCTAGCAAAATAGCAAAATTAAAGAGGACAGAGAAGCCGGGGGCAGGGGCCCACACTTGTAATCCCAGCAACTCAGAAGGCTGAGGCAGGAGGATCACAAGTTCAAAGCCAGCCTCAGTAACTTAACAAGGCCTGAGGCTGCGCAACTTCGTGACACCCTGTCTCAAGACTAAAAAAAAAAATAAAAAAATAAAAAATTAATGGAGGTGGGGGTGTGGCTCAGTGTTTATGTGCCCTGGGGTTCAATCTGTGGTACCAACCAACCAACCAACAAACAAACAAACAATTAAATAAAAGACAGAGTATCATTTGTTCCAGCAAAATGGAGAAAAGGAGAGGCATACATTTCTTTGGGGATGAGAAGGATATTCCCTTGTTTTTTATTTGCCCATAATTTGCATATATGTCAAATAAACACAACTTAAGATCCTGAACACAGAATGAGGACGAGCCATGTGGCTGCCACTACACTGGGTTTCACACCATGTACTCACTCATTTCCTTTGTCTGTGGGGCCCAGCAGGTGTTTGAGTGGGTGACCCTGCCCCACAGCTGATCCACTAATTGAGCCACCAGGATTTGTGTGGGCTACGGAGCCACAGGACGGAAAGCAGACCTAGTTTCCACCCTCAGGGGCTCACAGACCATTGGGACAGGCGGATAAAAGAAACTAAGCTAATATATACAAAAAAGAATTATCATTGCCGAAACAGTCAGGGTGCAGAGGTGGGGAATGTACGGGCACTGCCTGAAGTCTTTCCTGAGGTCCTCATCCTATGGGGGAATGAGTTGGGAAGCAAATGGAATCCTGAACCAAGTCAGCTTGAATCTTTGCCCTACAATATGGAGGCAGATTGAAATTCAAGAGACCTGGGCTCCAATGCTGGCTCCAGTATCCCTTTGCTTGGGTCTCCCCATCCCTACAGGTTTTTTTGGGGGGAACTGGAAATTAAACCCAGGGATGCTTAATCACTGAGTCACATCCCCAGCCCTTTTTCTATATTTTATTTAGAGACAGGTTCTTGCTGAGTTGCCGAGGGCCTTGCTAAGTTGCTGGGGCTGGCTTTGAACTTGTGACCCTCCTGCCTCAGTCTCCCGAGCCTCTGGGATTACAGGTGTGCGCACCCCTATAGATTTTATCCCCCTCAAAGCCCAAACCCTTGCTCACCAAACCCAGGAGAAGGACTGGCCTTGACCCATGCTGCTATCCTCTCTCCATTACTCCCTCACATCCTCTGACCTCCAGCTCTGACTGCCACCTCGTTCTTCCTGGCCAGGTCACATGACACCTAGAATGGTTACTTAGTGCTTTATGAAGGTCCAGGTGTGTCTAGAGACCATGGCATTCCCTGAAAATTACTTTGTGTCTCTGGACCTTAGAACCTTCAGGACCATTTTGTCTTAGCAACTGAGAAACTCAATCCAGTGCTTTCCATGCAGAATGCTTTCCAACTGGTCTGTCCACAGCATGGGTGACGGTAGGGCTTTTCCTTCCTCTTGCCTTTCCTCACAGAGGCTGGCCCAAGACAGAGCACAGAGCAGAAGATGGGATGGGAACTGGCACTTCTCTTAGTTGCCTCTTCTAAGATGCCTGAAGAATCTTGCCTGATTGTAGTGAACTTGTGACAAATTCTTCCCCTATGGTGCCCGCAGCAGACATCACTAATCAACCATGAGTTTTCCATTGAGTTCATGTGGAGTATAATGTCTGATTCTTCAAAGCAGTCCTCCAGGAAGCTGAAGTCATGAATTGGAGTTCACTTGTGGGATGAAATTTATTAGCCATTCTTATTTTAGGGAGAGGACCCAGGTAGGATTCTAGGCAAGTGGCTAGAGTGGCCTGAATGCTAGCTAAGAGAGCTCTGGGAAGTGGACAAGGAGTGGGCAAGATGTCCCTCTGAAGGAGAGATCCTAAGCTGAGAGGCATCAGGGAAGAGATGAGGAACCAAGACAGAAGGAAGTTCAGAGGGCAGTGTGCCCTGCTCCAGATCTCCGGAGGGTCACAAAAGGGTGTCCTGAGAGTGAGGACTTCTGGAACTTACCACTGCCAACCCCCAAGCTAAAGTATCATCCTTCTCCAAAGGCTAGACCACTCCCCACCCTAAGTTCCAAGCAGAGGCAGCTCAGGAGCTTTGGAGGGTCCCTCTGTAAGCCAAAGAAGCTTTTATGAAAATTAAATGTGGATGTTTGTGTTCCGGGAACATCAATTTATTTGACAGAGCCATGGTCCTTGGGAGAGCATACAGGCATGCTGATGGCTGTCAAAGCTCCAAGGGACTGTCAGGGCTACCAAGGGACTGTCTGGAGGTCCTGCAATCTACCCTGGGTGGAGGCTCCACAGCTAGATTGCAGAGCTGAGCACAGTTCCCTGCACAGAGTGGTGTCACACGGACCCGAGGAAGGTCACATCTTCTTACTGTACTCAAGTTCTGGGGTGAGACATGGTGGGCCTTGGTCGGCTCTGGAGCTTGGCCCTGGTGGTCCAGGAGAGTTTTGAACATTCTGGCTGCTGGGCACTGCCCGTCATCCCCAGTGCCCTGAGCATTCTCCACGGCCCAGCATTTGCCTGCCTGTTCTCCAGGCCTGGTGTCCCCATCCCTGCTCCATTTGGGTCCATTCCAAGTCCTTTTGTTTCTTAAGGGTCAACTTCAGGGCCATTTCCTCCACGAGGTGCTGCCTGGTGAAGAACTCTGGCTCTCTCTGCTGCTGTCCACACAGGACCTGATGTCTACATGTCTGTGAGAATCAGAGGCACCGTGCTTCCTGCAGGCTGTGAGGGCAGATGGGGACCACAGCTCTAGGGTGAGGCCAGGCCAGACTATGAACAGCCTGCAACCCCCTCAGCTCCAGGGGTTGGTAGCTTGCTGACGGCTGGGCCAAGAGCACACATCTGGTCTTGTTCACCTCCACCCATGTGCACTGCAGGATGAACAGGCCTGGCCTTTGGTCTCCACAACCTTTGCTTCTCAGCATCAGGGCTCAGGGACCAGGCTTTGCAGATGGAAATGCACAGTGTATGGTGTAGGGTCCGGGCACCTTCCCCAGCTGGAGGTGTGGCTCTGTGGTCACTCAGCCTCTCTGAGACTCGGTTTCCTCAATTGTAAAATGGAGCACCTGTTCCCATCTAAGAAGGCTATCATGAACATTTCAGGCACCAAGTTCTCTCTGCCTAGAGTATTATGTGCTTCCCCTTTGCCCACGTGGCTTCTATTCATCCTTCTGACAATGTGGCCTCCATATCACCCTCTCCAGGAAGCCCTCTCCGGTCACATAGTCCAGTTAGGTTCTCTCACGGTGGAACTCTGCTCTCCTCTTCCACTGTTCTTTTCTCTGTGTCTCCTCAGTAGAGTGTGAGCTGCAGAAGGGCTTCTTCTCGACTCGACTGTGTCCCCATGTAGTCAGCCCAGGGCTGCCATTTTGAATGCAGCCAGTGGATACTTGCTAAGTGAATGACAAATATAAAGTGTCTCGTGCACATGGGGACCCCATAGACTGCAGCTCTTCTTCTCAAAGGTGGGTCCTAGAGGCAGGGTAACCACTCTTCATTTCAGGTGGTCGGTGGGATGCTATATTGCCAGAAAGTTCTGCATGGGCCTGTGCCACTCCATCTTCCCTGGGAAGGGCATGTTCATGCTGGGTTTTATTGTCCTTTCAGTGTCTGATATAGTGGAGGCCAGAGGAGGCCCGTGAGGTGTGAGGCCCGAGCCCCCAACTGGTCACTGCCAGAAAGGAGCCCTGTGTGCCAGGGACTTCTGGGATGCAGCCCAAGCATGGAGGCAGATGAAGTCGCAGTCTGCACACAAGCTGTGTGGTTTGCCATCTGCTAATGGGAGTGGTGGGTGCTTCTAAACCCACACCTAAGGTGGAGGGTCTGTGCTCACTGAGGTCACTGTGCTCAGCCTGGGTTTCTGGGATCATGATCCACACCCCTACAACTGTGTTTGGCTTTTTTTTTTTTTTTCAGTGCCTAGGATTGAACTTGGGGATACTTTCTTTGCCTTTGAGCTATACCCCAGTCCTTTTTATTTATTTATTTATTTTTGAGACAGGGTCTTACTCAGTTGCTGAGGCTGACCTTGAACTTGTGATCTTCCTGCCTCAGCCTCCCAAGTAGCTGGGATTATAGGCTATAGGCATATGCCACTGAGCTCAGCTGTGTCTAGCTTCTGGAATTTCCTTCTTCTAACCTCTGTCTTGGTGCTCCCATCCCCTAAGCAAACCTTCCAGTTCTGCATCTTCTAATTCTTCCTGTGCTGTGGGGCCCAGTTTTTTCATATGTCAAGTGGGAACAAGAACCTTGTGAGATTGGTATTTGGAAGATCCAGTGGAATAACCAGCACCCACAATGCTGTATAGCTAACAAAATCCTGTCAGATAGATGGGTTTTCCTGACAGAACGTGGTCTTTACTGTGGAGAACCAGACGTGAATCAGTGCCGGGGAGTTTAGCCACCCTTTTGTGAAATTGTGGGTGCAACTCCTGGGGGCAGCATTCATGTATTTACAATGTATACAGACCCCTCTGCAGTAGAGCAGACCTGGAGTCGACCCACAGCTGACAGTGCATTCTGCCCAGTGCTTGGAGGAGATGTGTGGGCAGCAGATGGTCTGCTCTGCAAGGCCACAGCTCCCTTGGACCTCTCAAATCAGTCACGACTGTCTGGGGTCCCTTAGCACTGCAATAACAGTCTTAGAAACCCTCTGCTCTGCTCAGGCAATGGCCTGGATGACACATATGTGTGGGGACACACCTGCCTGCCAGTTCACATGTGCGCATGTGTGTGCACACTCACACACACATGCATATGCACAATACTGTAGACTGATCCTCTTACTTGCACAGATCTGCATGCTGCTGCTACAAAGAGCAAAACTCATTCAGAACGTAACTTAAAAATTAAAAAGGGAACTTAATACACAGGGTTCTGTGCAGGAGCACAGGGATCAGCCTCTGAGGGCCCTGCCCATTGGTATGGGAACCTATGTCCAGCCAGCTAGCAGCCCCAGCCAGGCCCCCACACTGGCCCTGCCCCCAGTCCTGCTGACACAGGCTCCATCCTGGCCTCTCACCTCCCCAGCCCTCTCCACCCTCCCGCTGGCAGGCTGCAGTAACAAGATGCCCTTTGTGTGCTGGGTGAGGGAGGGGGCTGCGGGCAGGCTCCTGTGCTGCTTCTTGCTGCTGAGTCACAGCTCCCGCAGGGCTCTGGGGACAGAGAGTCGCAGGTGACTGGCCAGGCGGCACAGAGCCCAAGACCTTGGAGATGACCTCGGACAACCCCTCCTTTGCAGGGGTGGGGAAACCGAGTCTCAGAGAAAGGAAGGGGATGTCTCGTGCTTTCCCAGGAGCAAATATCAAGAGTAGGCACCTTGTCCTGTAGCCTGGGCTCCCCCCAGACTTGTGTCCCCAGAGTGACTGCGAGTCCAGGAACACGTCCGTACGTGCTCACACGTGTATATGTGTGTGTTATGCTCAAGAGCAAGCGAGGGTGCGAGTGTGTGTGTGAGTCAGTGTGGGAGTGTGTCAGCTGTCTTAGGAGCCCTGTGGCTACTCCCAGGACACCCAGGCCTGTCCTCAGCGGCACTACCCCTTCCATCTAACTCTTAGAATTTACCTGGGTTTATCCGGGCCTGCTGAGGGAATTCCAGCCAGGTAGGTGAGTACCTGTGAAGGGCGGCTCTTTACGCAGCGAGTCGCCCTCCTGAACCCAATGGGGTATCTCTCTGCCCCCTTCATGTGCAGTGTGAGCTCACCTTAAGGGGCCCGGCCTGAACTCTATGTGCAGAGAACACGGGCTCTGGAGCCTAGTGGCACGGGCTTGAGTCCTGTCTTTGTGATTTCCTGGCCCTGTGACTTGGCAAGTTACTTCCTCTCTGGGTCTCCACTCTAAGACAAGGGATAACAACATGCTGGCCTGCAGGGCGGTTATAGGACTGAGTTTGTACCTTCATTGCTCTTACTATAACTAGTGTGCTGCATATTGTAGATCCTTGAGGAATATAAGCTATCGTTTTGATTGTTGCAAAGATTGTTGTTCTTTGTGAGCCCAGGACAGTCCATAGGAAGGAGGCAGAAAGGCCTGCAGGTCATTCAGGCCTGCAGTCTGGCTGTCACTGACAAGCAGGCAGCCGTGGTGGGGAACTCTCGCTGGGAGGAGGTGCCTGTTCTGGACTATGTCCCCATTGAGTGGCACCACCCTGAGCCAAGGTTCCCAGGTGAGGGTTGCACTGTCTGGGACAGACTCTGGCCTCCCTGGGCCTCTCAGCTGGAGCAGTGGCCAGGCCCCAGGAGGCGGGGCAGGGAGGCAAGCGGCTGGAGCTGGCACTCCTCCCTCTCAGATGGGCCTTGGTGGCCCTGGCGAGCAGTGGGCTTCCTGTTGCTGCTGTGATGGCCCAGCCAGTGCTGGGATGGCCATCTGGGCATGAGGGCGCTGAGGGGGCCCGCCAGCCATCTGCTTGCTTGGCGCTGGCTGCTTCCGAAAGGCAGCAGGGCGTCCATGGAGCTGGGGCAGAGGGAGGGGGCCTCAGAGGCCCGTTCTCTAGCCTGGGCAGCCTGTCAGGTCCCAAGCTGTCATGAGGAGGCCCGGTCCCCCAGCACCGTGCTCTAATTCTGCCCACAGATATCCAGAGCCCAGAAGTCAGGAAGCCTGACTTTCAAACCTGCAAGGTCGGCTACGGCTATGTGGCCCTAGGGAAGCCACACCCTCCTGGCTCTCAGCTGTCCATCTGCATAGTGGGCAGGCTGGATCCTCAGGACCAGACCTTTATCCAGTTTACGCTACCTTGAGGCCCAGGGTCTGACTGGGGGACAAGCTGGGCAAGCCCCCAGCTCTGACCCTAGGGTCAGTCTTTAGGTCCAGAGCTGGGGTTCTTGCTCAATGACAGCCCAGGTAGATACAGGGTGACAATATGCTGAGTGACATCTCTAGAGAGAGCTGGAGGCTAGCTAGGATTCATGCATTCATTTTTTTTTCAGTTTGCTGAGTGTCATGCCCCAAACTGCCAGGCTCCGGGGATGGTCCTTTCAACAGAGCAATAAACTCTAGGGTGGGACGTCCTAGTAGGGAACACATCCCGTCAGCCCTGGGGACCAGGAAAAGGCTTCAGATATGCCAGTTGAGAGTGGAAGGAAAGGCTGGAGGCAGCCAGGGGTGTTCAGTCTTTATAATCACCTTAACGCTGTCACTGTGCCCCTTGGATGTATGAGGAAACTGATTTTCAAACAAATAAATGCATGAGTGGCTTTCCCACGGTCCCTCTGAAGAAGTGGCTGGCATCTGAGCCCTTGTCTGTCTGACTCCAAATCCACTGGGTCCCTCCATTTTCCATCTTCTGGGACATTCCTGCTCCACCACAGCTGCTGACCTCTCTGGTGAGGCTGGGGACCTTCTGTGTAGGAGGCCAGCTCCTCTGGCTGGAGGCGGAGTGGAGGGGGACGACCTTGAACGTGCAGGGCTAGTGGGGGCTTGTGCTCCCAATACCCAGAAGACCTTGGGTGGAGCCAGGCAGGCCCCCTGGGTGCTGTCTGTAGCATAGGGACACACCCAAGTGCTTGGCCACCTGGGCTGGGGGAGACACTAGGCCCTGAACACAGCCACCCGGGAGCCAGGAATCCCAGTTCTGGTTTCCTGCAGACACAACCTCTTCAAGCTTGGCCAGTGAGGAGGTGGGCCAAGCTTCTTGGTTTCTTGCCCAGGTAAGTTCACAGGGAGAGATTTGAACAAAGGCTGGGAGCCCTGTCGCATGGAGTCCTCGTCACACTACGAGGCCCCAAGGGGCTCAGCACTGGGGCCACTCCCTCCCCTTGCTCTGCTCGGTGGGAAGTTGGCATCAGGCTGCGCCTCCCAGGCCCAGGGAGGCATTTACTACCCGGATGGCTGATCAGACCTCATCAGTTCCTCCATCCAGGGTGACCATGGCTCACACCCAACTCTCAACTCCCCTCCAGGCCAGTCTGCGAATCACTCTGAGTTGCTCCTGATCCCATGCTAAAACCAATGCCACTGACTACCTAGATCTTCAATTTCTCCTTGCCTGTCCCCCCCACTGTCCCCATTCCTGTCCACATCCTCCTTTCTGTGTAGCAGATGAACAACTGTCCTCTGCGCCTGGCTTCATGCGTCTGTGCTTGCGCTCTCCCACTGCCTCCTCCACGCGCCTGCCAAGAGGTCTGCAGACCAAATCAGATGCTGGTCCCCCCACCCCCTGCCGCCCCGTGGGGCCCTGCATCTTGGGCCCACCCGTGTGGTTCCTGTGACACGACTCCAGCCACCTTTGGTCTCCCATTCTCCACTCTCTTCCGGCACCCCTGTGCCTCAGGGTCCCTGCCCTCCCTTCTCCTCCCAGGTTTACCTGCTGTCCCACCTGCCGGTCTTTGCATCTTGCTCCTGCTGCCTGGACCCTCTTCTCTTGGGCCTCTGTATGGGTCTTGTCACTTTGGCTTAAGGTCTACTATTGTCTCCCTGGTCCCCATTCACACGATCCCAATACCCTGCTTTGCTTTCTTCATAGCTCTTCCATGTTTTGTCACACCCCCCACCCCAACCAGAATGTAAGCTCCAAGACACGAGGTCCCTTACTGTCCCAACCATTCTGCATCCAGAGCCCAGGCTGGAGCTGAGAAGATGCCCAGGGAGAGCTGGGAGAGCAAGTGAGTTTCTTGGGGCTATAGATCCCCCATTGGAAGGGACCTTGGTCTTTACTGATCTTGGAAAGTTTTCCAGAAACTTCCTGGTCAGCCTCAGCTTGCCCTCCCTGAGCACAGGGCGCTCATTCCCTCTAAGTCAGCATTTTTTACCTTGGGGCAGCTTGGGCTCTTGGCCATTGTGCTTATTCTGACCTGAAATCAACCTTTCAGTGACTTCCACTGGTCCCAGCTCTGCTTGCTGAGCTGGACAGTCTGCAGAAACTCAACCGGATATAGGAAGAGTGCAGCTTGAGGAGAGAATGGAGATACAGCCACAGGCCAGGGGTCAGTTTTACTCTGTTCACCTCTCCAAGGCCAACTGCAAGTGGCTGAAGTCTCTGAGTCTTGGCTTCCCTCTGTCGATGCTGGCAATGTGTCCCTCAGGCTGTACTTGGACCAGGGGCAGGGCTGGTCAGTGAGCCTGTCTTGGTACCAGTTTCAGGAGTGCTGTTTAAGTACAAAAGACAAAGCCTCTGTGATTCTTCACTACTCAGGGGTGTCTAGGTCCTTGGGCCCTCCCCCTCCTACACCCCTGCTCCCTCTGCCCGGGAGCATCTTCCTGGGCGGCCAGAGGGAGGTGGGCTGTGGGGATGTGCAGAGCTCTCCCCGGTGATTTATAGTGTTTTGCCTTTTGGAAAACACTGTAGTGCAAGGTTGCCCAAGGTCAGTGCCTCTGTTTTGTGATCTCTTTATGAAAAGGGAGAAGGATGTGGGCACCGTTTCCAAGTTTTAAGGAGCTGGCTCTGAGCCATCAGAGGAAGATAGCTGCCTGATAGGCCTGGCCACATTCCCGAAGCACCTGGATGGGGAGGATGGAGGCAGACATTTCCCCGGGTACCACGGAGTGCCAGGTCTGAGCGGGAACACTGTCATCGGGAACAATGATCAGCATTTGGGATAGCACAGATGTGGTTTCTAAGCATTTTCTGTAGATTGATTCCTTTAATGAATTTGATCCTCTTCACTCCATCTCTATGTTTAAATATTCTTGTTCCCATCTTAAAGATGAGTTAGTTGAGGATGAAGGTGTCAAATAGCCTGTCCAGGGTCCCGAAGTCTTCATGGGCTTTATTCAATCCTAGTCACAACTCCTTGGAGATGAGGATCATTATTATCACTAGTTTATACATGAGAGGTCCAAGGCTTAGAGGGGCTAAGTGATGTGTTCGAGGTCACACAGGAAGAGAGGACAGCAGAGCTGGGGCTCAAACTCCAGTTGAGGTGGTTGCAAAGCAGAGCATGGTTCTGTGCTACGCAACTTGACTGGTCTCCTCACTTCTCCAGGGTCCCCTGAAGTGCATGGGCTTGGGGCTGGGAGGTGGGCTGGACAGCCGGCTGCAGACAGTCTTTGAAGTTAGGGAGGGACGGTGGGAGCTGCGCCAGCCTCCAGGGCTGCTGTGGGCCCCTCGGATTTTTCTGCCAATATGCTTTATGCAGACGTTTGTGTTTCCAGCATAGACCTAGAGGAAGAAGCTGAAATCCTCAGTAAACCTCCCTCCTAAACCCCTGCCTTTGTTATCAGAGGGATGTCAGGACAGACTCACATGAAGAGGCCATGTCTGGGCCCCATCATACTGGAACAGGCCCCCCACCCCATGCCACAGGATGATGTCAGATGAGGAGAAGGTCCTGGGCTGGAGCCAGGACCTACGTGGAATGAGGCGTGAACTGGCCCAGCACATTAGCCTACACCCAGCCAACAAAACCCCTCCTGGCCTGCCTCAGGGACCCTCCTGCTTACTCTCTCCACCACCAACAGAACCTCCTCCCAGGGAAGTTTAGGATGTGCCTGGAACCTGGGAGCCCCTAGAAGTCAGGGCCCTTGTCTCTTTGTGATTATTCCTGAGGGCGCTCTGCAGGCTGCTCTGCTGTGTAGGAAGAGCCTAGCTTTGAGGTGGAGATTGGTCTATAGCCCCGGCCCTGACACCGACACTCTCAGGGGACATGGCATTATCCTAGGCCTCACTTTTCCCAGCTGCACAATGGGTTCAGGAATGTGGCATCTCAGTGGGCAAACACACTGGACAAGGACTCTGAATGTGGTCAGGCTTGGCCAGCTCTCACAGTTACTGTTCTGTCCTATAGTCTAGTGACTGCAACTTTGAATCACACTGGGATCATCTGGGAATCCTAAACTGTGCTGCGGCCTCACTCCTTCCCCAGGGGTTCTGATTTCACTGGGGCATCTGGGAGTGGTAAGAAGTCTTGGGGATTTGAACATGTGGTCAGGTGAAGGAACCTTCGGGTAGCTCCTTTGGTCTGTGATTTCCTGGCTTATTAGGCAGAAGGGAGCTCATAGGTCAATGTCAGGCCCAGATTCTCCTCTTGGATGCTTCCCCTGCTCCCTAATGTGTCCTGCTGAGAGCCTAGAATCCTAAACACTCTGCTTTTTACTAAATGTGCTCTGGAAGGCAGGGGAGCGGAGCACACGGTGGATCTTGCTGACCTCCTTCTGTGTGTGGAGGCTGTCTGGGGGAAGGAGGGGGAGGGAGAGACTCAGCCTGGTCCCTGCCCCCCCCACACTCACACAGGGCCCCTTCCTGTGTGGACCTCACCTCTCAAGCCCCAGGAGGAAGGAAGAAGGGGACAAAACACCTTTTACCTGCTCAGGACTGTCCCCGGATTAGATGTAAAAACATGTGAGAGAGACCTTGTCATCCCCACGTACAGACGCAGGGTGTCACAGGTCAAGAGCAGAAAGATTGAAGTGAAGCCCAGTTCTCCGTCTACTGAGCCCCTGTTGTGGCAGTCAGGGGTCAGGTGGCAGAAGTCAGGAGATGTCCTCAGACAGGGCCAGGGGCTGCGGCAGGGTGTGGAGACAGAGTGGGTCCAGGGTCCGTTCTGCTCTCTCTGCTTCTCTTCCTGCCTTCTGGAGCTGCCCAGAGTAGAGGACAGCCTAGCTGCCTGGACCGTGGGACGTGAGCACGGGGATCTGTGGGTCTGCAGAGCAGGGCTGCGGAAGGCAGCCGGCTCCACTCTCTCAGCTCCGGAGTGCCCAGGTGGGAGTCAGTGACCCGTGGGAGGGAATGTCGTTGTCATGCTTGGTTTTAGACTTAGAAGCTGGATCTGAAGAGGCCCAGGTGGTCAGGGCCCTGTCAGGACCTGGGACCACATGAGTAAGGTGGCCAAGCAGAAGACTGTCACCATTGTGGAGGACTTCGATGCCAAGCTGTCACAGTCCAATTCAAGAGGGAATCAGGAGCTGTTTGATAGGCCCTGCTTTTCCCCGTGCCCTCACTGAACTGGGGGGTAGAGTTGATCTCACCCAGCCTCTCTTTTCCCCATCTGTAAAATGGAAGGTGTTGTACGTCATTGTCAAGGTAGGTGGATGAAGGCTTCCAGTGAGAGTACACAAAGGCATCCATCACCCGGTCACCTCTGCTTCCTTCTGTGCAGCCACCTAAGCTTACGAGCTCCTTCAGTAAGCTAGCTCTGAGCAGGTGCTTGCATTCAGAGAGGGTCAGAATTTCTCTTGCTTCCAGGGACCTTCAGTCCCAGCAGGAAGCCGCCCTGTGGATAAAGAGGCCATCATTCAGGACCACTGGGGCAGGTCACAGGGAGGAGGCACATTTCAGGCTGGTTGAGGTAGGAGTAAAAGGTGGCAGGTGGGTGGGGGGAGACAGAAACCTCAGGCACTGATTGCAGAGGCCCCACATGGTGTGGGTTAGGCAGGGCCTTGTGGCTCTAGTTGTGGCTGAAATTTGGCAGTCCCCACTGATGGAGCTGTTGGAGAGGGTTGAGATCCAAGGTGGAGCATGTGATAGCACCTGCTTCAGGGAGTGGGAAATGGCTGACTCACAGTGGTAGGGAGGGGCAGTGGGCATCGCAGGGCAGGCCCGGGCTGTGGATGGGGCCGCTGGGGAGGTGATACGCCACTCTGTCGGGTTCCCCCCGGGAGAATTCGCCTTGGCTCTCTGCCCAGCTTCACTGCCTTTCTTTTTGTGGGTCAGGAGGCCTGTCCTGCCCAGATGCGGAGCAGACAGGAGCACCCACCTTGGTCCTTGCCACTTCCCACTTGGCCTCAGCAGAAAGAGTGATGCTGTCATTTGCATTTCAAAACCTCTATCTCCTCAATCTCCCCCTAATAAGAGCCAATTACACCTCTGCCCTAAACTGCAGGTTGCCTGCCTGTCATTGGACTTTCATCCTGTTTGGGGTGGGGAGGAACTGCTCCCTTAAATGTCACATTTAGCATATGCAAATGAAGAGATAATTGTCCTTAATGGAAAATGAACTCACCTGCTTGCTGTGAGCTCCAGACAAAGCAGATACTGATAAAATGGGCCCGGGGAAGCCTGGGGTCTGTTCTCCTATCCCTGAGCCAGCAAGGGGCCCACTGGCCTCTCCTGCCTGTCTCCCCCCATCTGCATGATGGAAGATAACACCGGTAGAGATCATTTCTCCATTTGACAGATGGGAACATTGAGGCCTGGAGCGGGGAAAGGACTGGCCCAAGGTCACAGCTGAGCCAAACTTCTCAGGGGAAATCAGAATGAAAGTGGGCAGCAGCCTGTGCAGAGGAAAGAGAGAGTCCTAAGACCAGGTGAGTCTTCATCCAGGCAGTCAGGAACCATGGGAAAGCAGCCCTGGGATTCAGCACTCCTGGAAGTATATATACTCAGCGGATAATGGTTTCCAGTCTGGGAGGTGTGTTTGGTGACCTGGAGGCCAAGGGGAGAGTGCTGGAGAGGAGAGGGGCTTTGGAGACCATTTCAGCCATTGCCCCTGGGCTAAAATCCCTCCTCATCCAGAGCTAATGTTTCTTTTAAAACCAAGAGCAGAGGTGGGATGCATCCAGAGGGAGGGAGCTGTGTTGCTGGTGCTATGTAAGTGGCCTGGGAGAGCTCTCTGAGAGGGTGGTGGCTCAGAAACTAGGGAGTTCTGGGAGGACAGAAGCTCTCTTTGAGAAGGAGCCCTGACTAGCCAACCCTCATGTCCTAAGCTGACCACAGGGTGAGGAATTTAAAGAGCCCCAGGCCTGAGTAGGACTTGGAGATTGGGTCTGACCTGCTCTAGGAATCGATGAGTGTCTGCCTGTCGTCTAATTCCAATCAGGAGTTGGATTGTCACTCATGCCTGAGTTCCATCCTGGTTCCTGCCTGGGTTTGGAGCCCAGGGGAGGTGATGGGGCTCTGGATTTGGAAAGCCTGGATGCAAGTCTCAACATGTCCCTTGCACAGATCATCCTCTGGGGATCACAGCACCTGGCCAGTGGAGTGGCGCTGTGATACCTGCCTCCTTGTGGTGTTGTCGGGATGCTGCCAGCGGGCTCAGCAGGATGCCTGGAACACAGAGGAACTTGGTAGAAATTTGTTTTACAAATCACTGGCTCTGTTCCCTTCTTCTTGCCTGTGGAGGGGCCTGGCTCCTGCTGCCACCTCTAAGCTGCCTGAGTGGCCTCTTTGCTGGGTCCCCCAGATGGCCAACACAGTCTAGCTCACCTCACTGCTGGATGACCCAAAATACTAGTGACCTTGGAGAGGAGACACTGGAAATCTCCAGCTCTCTTTCCCCAGGTGTTCCCCAGAGAGGATAAGGGACTTGTTCCAGCTTACCCAGTGAGGTAAGCGATTAGTTGACCTGTCTCCAGACTCAATGGCTAAGTGATACTGTTGTCACAGTGAGTGCATCTCTGTGGAACATGGAGGGCTCAAGTGCTCCAAGAGGAGGCCACAAATTTTGCATCTGGGCAGTGTTAACTATAGACAGGGGTAAGGACCAGAAGATGGGGCTTGGTCTGAGCAGATGATCTGAATGAGGCTTCAAGTCCAAAATGGACATGTGGTTTGTTAAGCCACTGACGTTTGGGGGCTGGCTATTCCTGCAGCAAAGCCTAGCCTATCCTGACTGGTTCTAGGGACCATGCTGGTCGTATTAGTATGAGAAGGGGTGAGTTTCATGCAATGCATAAAGGGGGATGAAT
This sequence comes from Callospermophilus lateralis, assembly GCF_048772815.1. Taxonomy (NCBI): domain Eukaryota; kingdom Metazoa; phylum Chordata; class Mammalia; order Rodentia; family Sciuridae; genus Callospermophilus; species Callospermophilus lateralis. The sequence continues at coordinate 50,165,146 of NC_135319.1, read as the reverse complement.
GGTGGGGACAGGTGCATATCATTAAAAGCTGCACATTGCACTCAAAGGCATGTGAAAATGCTGGTCCAATAACACCCAGACTAGGCCAGGACACACTGACTCTTTCTTCTGTAGGTCTGAGGGACAGCTGGTATGGACCTTAGTAGGAACTCTCTCCACAGTGTCAAGGCTTCTAGAATGTGCATGCAGGTAGAGCCAGAGTGCTTCTCCAGTTTGCAGAAACTGGCTGACACCTGGGCAAGGAACCAAGCCTCAAGCCTTTGGACTATAGAGCCTTTCTGACGCCTTGCTGACAGCAGAATGCAGGTGTCACAGCAGAGGGACAAAGCAGCTCCTCTCTCCTGATTCCTAGGCCCGCAGCCAGGGCCAGCAGGCTCTCCCGGAGTTCCCCAGGCACTGGACAGCAAGCCATGGGCTGACAGATTGGTGCTGGGTCACAGTAGGAGCCCCAACCCCTTGTGAGACCTCGTGGGGAGCTTCCTCCTCTTTCTGGTCTCCTCAGCCTGTCTTCAAGGCTGCCCGGAAGCTGATTCCCTGTGATTAATGAGCATTTCCCTTCCTTAGGGCCCTGCACTGGGGGATGGATGGGATGTGGCTTTGGCCGTTGTGGGTAGTGCTGGGGTTTGGGGAGCCTGGGAGTGTGGCCTGCAGCTGTTCACTTGGCAGATGGTTGCGTGCAGATGTGAGGCTGCTGGGTAGGTGGGTGGGGAAGCTGAGAGGTGGGGTGGGTCCCAGAGAGAATTCCCTGCCATGTGCTCCTGCAGAGGGACTCACACCCATGGTCTCGCGGAACCTGTCCCTGATGGTGGCCCAGCTGTCTCCAGAGGTTGGTCAAGTTTCTTCCTGCCCCTGGTCCTCCTGCATGCCGAGCCCAAGGTCTCTCTTACTCAAACCAGTGTGGTTTTGGTTTGGGGGTTGAAGCAACATTGGGCTCAGACCCAGGCTCCAATTATCCTGGGCAGTGGAATTTGGAGCTGGGAGAGGCCCGGCTTGGAAGAGTCCTTAGCTAATGGAAAGATGCAGCTGCGGGCTCCTCCCTGCTTAGCTCATCTCCAGGGTTGGAGCAGGCCATGCTTCTTCCTAGAGTGCAGCAGTTGGGTTCCAGGATGTGAGCTCAGCCACTCTGGGTGGGGGTCCTTTTCCCAGCCTGTCAAAGATATTTTCTGTTCTTTGCTCAGAGGGGCCCGCCGCATCTTTTTTTGACCTGGAACGAAAAGTCGTGAGAGGTGTGAGCTGGGGAGTCTTCTCGAGTTATTGACTGACTGTGGGTAGACAGGGCCCTCAGGGTAGATGGGGCGCTCAATATACTCTGTTGGTGCTGTATAGTTCTGTGCCTGTTGACATGAGTAATTTACCCATTCCTTCTTCTTTCATTCTTACATTAATTTATTCATCTTCTAATCAAGTCATCAACCTACCCATCCATCATCCCTCTATTTATCATCCATCCATCCATCTATCCATCCTAGTATTTATCATCCATTTCATTGTCCAATCATTGACTTCTCTATCTAAGCATTCATCCATCTATGTATCCATCCACCCATCCATCCAATCATCCATCTATTTATCCATCCATCCATCCATTCTTCCATCCATCCATTCATCCATCCATCCATGCATCCAACCATCCATCCATCTATCCATCACCATCTTGGCAAGTACTCATGTGGGTAGATCCTGTGCCAGTTGCTAGGACACAGAGATAAACAATTCACCAGTTTTTCCCTGAAAGTGTTCCAGGTCTGGCGACCAGATAAACACTAGTAAACACCAATGTCACCTCGGCAATATCATGCTGTAGTGAACGTGAAAGTTGTTTCATGAACCCAGAGGATTAACAGACTCAAATGCCTCCTTCTCTAAGTTACTTTCTCTGATTCTACCAAATGGCATGGGCACTTGACAGGGAGAGAAGAGAAGTGAAGGGCATTTCTGGCAGATGGACCAGGCTTTGACAGGCTGAAGCTCTGCAGATACAGAGCGTGTTTGAAGGACTGCAGCCCTGTGGCTGTGGGGCTAGAGGAGGAGAGCAGAACTGGGGAATTAGCTGGAAAGGTGTGTTGGGAGGTTGTGGAGCACCTTGATTGCCAGGTGAGGGCTCTTGTGTGTTGTCCTGGTGTCCCTGAGGCAACAGGGAGCAGGGAGAAGCAGAGGCAAACCCTGGCCAGATGTGTACTTTGGAAAGATCATTGAAGCAGGCAGAAATCTGGGTTGGGATTCAACTCTGCCACCTTCTAATTTTGTGGCCTCAGGCAAGCAAATTCATCTCATGAGCTTGTTTCCTCTTCTCCAAAGAAGTGATGCTGTCTTCTTCACTGGGCTGTTGCAAGCTACACAGAGATGGGACCTGAGAGGTACTGGATGCCCCACAGCTGCCTTCTTCTGGGTTCCGCTGGAATCTAGCTGGAATTAGAGCTTGGTGTTTCTGCTGCTGGTTCCAACTCACTATGTGTGAACCAGTCACTTCATCTCTATGGGCTTTGGTTTTCTCATCCATAAAACAGTCATCAAAGCGGTCCCCTCCTCAGATTGCTTTGGAGAAGGGACAAGGTGATGAGTGGGCCTGGCAGGTCATCAGGGATGCAGACACAGTGATAGCACAGACTCATCCAACCAGTGATGCCCAGTTTGGGAAAGGTCTTGGAGACTGCACAGTGACCCCAGATGCCCTGGCACTGGGCCACTCGAAACTCATGAGTAGCTCCCTCCTCCCTGCCCCATCTTGCCCTGCCCAGCTGCTCAGAGGAGATGGCTTCCTGGCTCCATGACTGCAGCTGCTAATCCCAGAGAGCAGCGGACTGAGGCGAGACCTGACATGTTCTTGGTGCTCAGCAGCCCAGCTTACCCAGTGCTCTGGCTCTGTGCCATCCCCACCAGCTGCAGGGCTAGGGCTACTGTCCACCACTCCTACCCGATGCCCCCCACTGACCTTGGCTCCTGCCTGACATTGAACAAGACAGGCCATGGAAGAGGTCAGAGTAAAACATGTATAAGAGTCACGTCTTGCGGGCTCACTCAATGTGCACGTCTGCGGGAGGCCAGGGAGGTAGAGCCGGGAGACCTTGCATCCAAGCCCTCCACTCTCACATGTGCCTGAGCCTCTGTGGTCAGTTGGCTCACCTGCGAAGTGGGGATGACAATGCTGACCTCACAGGACCCCCTCCTCTGGTGGCCAAAAGAAGACAGGGAATGAAGGACCTCTGTAGAGTATAACTCACATGTGTTTGGTGCCTAGTGTAATGACAGAGAAGCCTAGTGCCCAGCCTTGTCTTTGAGAACAATAATACCCTTCAGCAAAAGCAAAGAACAGGTCAGCAGGAATACCTTCCAGAAGGAAACAGTCTGGGAACCCAGAAGCCACGCAGTAGCAGGTACCCATGAATTCCTTTACTTCTTACCTGGCTCTCACTGTGTGGCACACAGATGCACTCGCATACACACGCTCATGCACAAAGGACACAAACATGTATACACGTTTGCACACTAGACATGCACATAGCAATATGCAGAAGGTCCTTGTATACCTGTGTTTCTCCAGGATTCACACATGTGTACAACAAATACACAAACCTGTGTCTGCAATCCATGTGCACACCTTTAGCCCTTTCACAAATGGGTTTTCAAGGATAAGGTTACCTCCACTTACTTGTGTTAACCCTGATCCTCCTGCAATAGAAAGTTCTAGAATAACTCACACTGTAAAATCAAAGCTCTTAGGATCGGAGAGTCAAGGAGAGATTATGGGATGGTCCCCTCCCCGAGTCTGGCTTGCTCACTTGCAGAGGGGGAAGCTGAGGTTCAGAGGGACAGGAAGCATGCCTCTTCTAGCTCCGTGACCTTGGCCAAGACAAGATTCTCACTGTGTTCATGAACAGTCCCCTTAAAATCTGTGACTTCCCTCCTCCCTTCTCTGCCCTAGCCATAGGATCTAGGTCACCCAATCCCTCACCGAGTCTCACTTCCTCTTGGGGTAAGAAAGTGGCAACCCCCCTCCCCCGCCCCCGGAGATACAGGAGCAGCCTGCTGTCGCTGGCACAGATGGGTGCCACCTGGAAGGACAGAAAAGCCTGGGTGTTGGCACTAGAGAGGGAGGTATCCAGGGGCTGGTTTGTCCGTAGGCAGCACCTCCAGCTCAGAGCTTATGGATTTCAGCCTTTCGAAGAACATTCTTTTTTTAAATCTTTTTATTTATTTTTTTTGAGAGAGAGAGAATTTTAATATTTATTTATTTTTCTAGTTCTCAGCGGATACAACATCTTTGTATGTGGTGCTGAGGATCGAACCCGGGCCGCACGCATGCCAGGAGAGCGCACTACCACTTGAGCCACATCCCCAGCCCTCGAAGAACATTTGATAGCTGAGAAAAAAAAAAAAAAGATCAATTCCAAAAAATGACTGCAAAGTCAAAATGAACTGATGTTTAATTGAATATGTGCATAACGTAGCATCATGTCAACTTGTTAAATTGAATTCACCTCAGCTCCTATGAAGTTATATGTAAATGATATTTGAAGTGGGAGGTAGGCGCATTCTGATGTTTATTTTGATGTGGTGTGACATGCTGAAGTGAGAGGGTTGGGGGGTGGCCTATGATGATTTAAAAGCAGCTCTATTGGGGTGACATGGGGTGGGGGATGCTGCCCGGCATGGCCAAGCCCTTACCTTCCTTCTCCTCTGCCAACACCCACTGGGGACCTCCTTGAGGAGGTGAGCATCTCCAGCATCTATAGTAGATAGATAAGCTAACCTCTCGAGAGCTCCTTGAGCTAATATTCTAGAATCTTCTCAGACGGCCTGGTAGATTCATTCAGTGGCTCATTATGCTCTGCTTGTCCTAGCCTGTTTCTGTGGGGCTGGGGATGCAGGCGGGGGAGGCAAGACAACCTGAAGAAGAGAAAACTGAGAATGCCTTTATACTTGAGGCAGCCCCGAGGGCCCGGGGCAGGAGGACATTGGGAGCACTGGATTTTGGGTGACTGTAAGGAAGATTAACAGAGCTGATCTGCTAAAAGAAATGACAGTGTGTCTCCCTTCTGCATGGTGTGGGGCTGGCTACAAAACCTCAGGAGGCCGGGATCAGTTTACACACCTGGGCAATGGGGCCAACAAGGCTCAGGAGAGTTGAATGAGCCACTCAGATTTTTGCTGTTGAGAAAGGACAGCTCTGGGACTATGGCCAGGTCTGCCTGACATCTGGATAGAGTCCCTAGCCCACCCTGCCTCATGCCATTTATTGTAGCTGCTTTGGCAAAAGCATGGATCATTCTGGACCCTGAGTTTGCTTTATAGATCCCATCTCTGCTCTGGAACCTTCCATTCTAGCCATCATGAGCATAGCCTGCTGGGTTGGAGGCCTTCACAGGGGACCGTGGGCTCCCTCACGTTCCCAACCTCCTGTGCTGGGACTGGGCCCATGTGACTGGTTCTAGCCCATGGGCTGTGAGCCGTGGGGATGTGTCCCTTTTAGGTGCAGCTGAGGCAACTGGCCCTGATGGATCATGGTCTCCCGGATCCTTGTGTCCTCTGGTCCCCCACTCCAGGGAGTCAGGGCCATTTGTATTTGTTAATTTTGGTGTACAGTGGTATGGACATAGCCATGGGAATTTTATACTTAGAATTTTATATAGTTTTCCATAGAAAGGGTCCCCCAAATTGCACAAGTTTCAGGCCACAAAACTCCGATGTACCCATGTGATGAGGCGGTTAAGAAATATGTGCCTCCTCTCTCCAGTTCTTCCCTGTTATACTGTGGTCTTGGGGGTCAGTCAAAGCCGTACGATGAAGGAGGACTGCCTGCCTGACTCATGCCTTTGTGTGAGTGAGATCAAGCTGTCCTGGTGTTTTAGTACATTTTTGTTGCTATAAGAAAATTACCTGAGACTTGAGTAATTTACGAAGAATTGAAGTTTACTTGGCTCATGGTTCTGGAGGCTGGCAAGTCTAAGAGCCTGGGGCTTACTTTATTTGAACATGGCAGCGGGCATCACACAGTGAAACACAGCAAACTTGCTAGCTTGGGTCTCTCTTCCTCTTCTTATAAAGCCACAAATGACATCATGGGGCCCCACCCTCCTGATCTCATCTAATCCCAAATACCTTCCAGAGGTCCACCTCCAAATACCACGAACATATGAATTTGAGAGATTAAGTTTCTGACACATGAACTTCTGAAGACATACTCAAATCATAGCCCTTGGGAAGCCACTGAGATTTGGGGATGTATTTGTTAAACAGTCTATCCTAGAACAACCCCCACAGAAATGGAGACTGAGGCTCTGTCCTTGGGGACAGTGTCGATGCTCCCAGAATTGTGGTGGAGGGGCAGCAACTTGGAGCTCATTCCCCACCCCCCATACCAAGACCATATGAACCCTGGTAGGTGGGCTCCAAATTCAATGCTCCGAGCCCAGGAACCTTGGATTAAAACCAAGTGTTCCAGAGTGTCATGGAGACCAGTGCCATCTCTCATGGGACCTGCAGAGTGAGGGGTAAGTGTTGTTATAGTGCTGAGCGCACAGCCTGAGACCCAGGGTGTGGACAGTTTTGGGGTTATCTGAAGGCTTCTGGTGTCTTCAGAGATATCTGAGTCCCTAAAGCCCACTACTCCTGATATTGACCTCATAGAAGGTCAGAGGTCACTGCCCCTGGGCACTTTGTTTCTCCCAACATGAGAATTGGGGACAGACAAACAGAGCTGATTTTTGAGGCAGCTTCCTAGAACCTGGCTCAGCCATCTTGGGAGAACAGGAGGTCACAGTCATGGAGAGCAATGGCCCTGGGCAGGAAAGTGACCATGAGCTGGCTGCTGGTGCTGCCTGCTTTAGTGGCAGGACAGTAGCTGCTGGGATGTCTGGGTGGGGCGAATCCATCAAGTCAGACCTCGAGGTGTCACGGGGCATTCTTGCTGCCTGTCATCTAAAGGTAAGCGTCTTTCCTCAACTCCTCCTCAGATGTGTGTAGTGCTGCACCCACGCTTCCACAGCTAATCAAAACAGCAGCCTGTGGATATATTCTCTGTGTATATTTTTTTAAGGTTTTAGTTACCCATGAGCAATTGTGGTTTGAAAATATTAGATGAAAAATTCCAGAAAGAATTAATAAGTTTTCAATAGCATGCCATCTGAGAAGTATGATGAAACCTTGCATTGTCTTGCTCCACACTGCCTGGAATACGAACCATCCATTTGTCCAGTGTATCCACACTGTGTATACTACCTGCCCATTAGTTACTTAGTAGCTGTCTTAATTATTAGATCAATTGTTGTGGTGAGGCAGTGCTTTTATGGATCCCTTATTTTACTTAATAATGGCCCCAAAGTCCAATAATGTTGGTAATTTGGATATGCCAAAGAGAAGCTTCTTTTAAATGAAAAGGTAAAAATGCAATAAGATTTATTTTTTCCGGGGGAGAGGGAGAACATTGATATAACTTTTATTATAGTATATTGTTTTGTCTATTTATTATTTGTCATAAATCTCTTAATGTGCCTAATTGATAAATTAAGTTTTATCATGGGTTTATAGGTATTAAAAGAAGCAGAATACATATAGAATTCAGTATTTCATTGGTTTTGGAATTCACTAGGGATTTTGGAACACAATAACCCATGAATAAGGGGTACTGAATGTTATGCTTTCCTGATTACATGTAAACACATGTGCTACACACATGTGTGCATGAAAGCCATGGAGGTTATGCTTACCCCATATAGTGGGAGGATTAAATGAAAGAATTAGATGTAATAGGCTAGCAGCATGCTTTGACCTGTTTTGGCATTCAAACATTCAATGCATTAAATATCTTATAGTTTCTATTATAATTAATTGCTCTTACTTTTGTTCTACTTTTTTTTTTTAAGTTTGAATACTCTAGTGCTACCTTGGTAAGGTAAGGGCTTTGTGCTATTGGTAAAGTCCTCAGCCAATGGGTGCTGAGGACCCTTCTGACCAGCCCTGGACTCCAGATTCTTTGCCTTGTGATGTCCTGGATTGGGTTATCCAGAGTTCACGTCGTCTGTCTGTTAGTGCCCAGCTGACAGGGCTGAATTGGGCCGTGGTGCTCGAGCTGAGGTAGGTCTTTGTTTCTTGCAGCCTTGGTGGCCCATGAGGCTTCCAGCAGCTGAGCTGTGCTCTGACCCTATCTGCTACTGCTGTAGTCCAAGCACGCCAGCCTCCTGGGTGTGCAGAGCTGCACTAATCAGCTCTGGCCCTGCAAGATGCCAGCTGTCGATGCCCTCTGCTTTCTCCTGCTGCCGGGTGAGCAGCTTGGCAACTCCCTTAGCTTTAGATAGCAAAGACTGTTCCCGAGCTGGGGCTTGCCTGGAAAGCGCTCCCTGTTGTCTTGGGTCAGTTTCACAAGAAACAGGCTGAAGCCTGGATTCCTGTACAAGCTGTGTGCAGAGGGGAGTTCTCTGGAGAATCCAGTAAGGCAGTGAGGGAGCAGGATAGGGGAGGAGAAAGAGCTTCACAGAGATGTAAAATGCAGCCTTCTCACCCTGTGGGGAGCTCAGGTGTAGGAATTGCACCCGAGATTTGTTCCAGCTTGAAGCAGGAGGGTTAGGATTGAAACCTTGGCATCAGCAATTCATGGGCAGAGAGTTACCCCATTGGAGGGGTGGCAAGTTCCCTGACATCTTTAGGTAAGACAGCTCCCCATAGCTGGAGAAGATGTTGTAGGCTGCTAACAGCCCACACCCATCCCTCAGCAGCTGGGGGATGCTCCACTAGCCCCTGGGAAAAGGATCTGAGCAGGGTGCCAGTCTCATCTGTCACACCCTGCATGGTCATTGCTTCTTTCCAAGGATGATCTTGTATTTTCCCCAGATTTAGTTCTCCTTGTTTTCCAAACCCAGAATTATCTGGGCCTACTATGTGCCAGGCCTGCTGAGAGCCTGGGCATGCTGAATTTGGATTCAAATAACAGGCTGGCCTGTCCAGCTTCTGGGGAGGACTTCCCCTCTCACCCACATCTAGTCCCTGGGCATTGCTTCCTCCCTGCAAGACCTGCCCAAGGCCAAGTTCCCCAGTTGGTGTCTGCTCTAAGGCAGAGAAGAGACAGATTGGTGAGTGTGTGTTTTCTATTGCAAAAGGAAGGAGAAAGGACTTCGTTCTTTGGGATGGGTGGGGCGAGGTGGAGGAAGAGTGTAAGAGGCATGCAGGTTTTTTTCCTTTTGCAAACTTTCTGAACCAAGCAGAGGAGGCAGCACAGAGAACTCTCTCTCTTTCTCTCTCTCTCTGCCCTCGCTGCTGCCCGCCCACCCTCTACTCCCTCCCTACTGGGCTGTCTCAGCTGTAGCCCTGGCCTTGTAGCTTCTGCTGGGGAAAACAGAAAACCACAGCTATGCAGTACCAAACAGGCCTGCATCATGTTTACGAAATGACAGAGTCCTGGGCCTGTCTCCAAGGAGGCTGGGGCTCCCTGGGGCAACTCAGACAGCTCTTCCCTGTCCAAGGCTGTGCTTTGGAGGCCCCGGGGGGTTGGAAAGGCCGTTGGCGCCAAGTCTTTCATTTCATCAGGAGGCCCAGAGACCAGAGATGGGAGTGAGTTGACTGAGGTCACACAGAGCACTGAGATCTAGTTTAGGACATGTGGGAGGGAGGAGGCAGGGCTTGAGGTTCCTGGGTGAGGGTAGAAAAAGGGATTCAGGTCTAAGTTCAAGAACAAGTTCCCATATGACTGCTCTTAGCTCCTGCCACCCCGTTCCTCTCATGTCAACCTGACTTTGTCCCAGGAAGAACAAAGAAGGTAAGGCAGAGACAGACCATGCCCTGCTCACCCTCCGAGCTGCGCCTGGGAAAGCTCTATTGTCTAAGCATCACATCTTGGAAGGTGAAAAAGGGTAAGAAATACATCATCAGGGAGAGGTCCCCAAGGTGGGGGAGGGTTTGGGCTCTCTGTAGAGCCACTCAGAGACCTTTCTTCTCTCCCACAGCCCCACGGACACTTCTAGACACTCCCCATCCCAGTTTCATCTCGTGACCTCAGTTCCTGTTTCTGTACAGGATCCAGAGGAATTTGCCTTCTTTCCATCTCCAGGGGGTCAATTGCTGGCACCCTCCTTACCCTTCTCTCAGCCTGGGAAAGGAGCAGGGACCAATATTTTCATCCCCCTTGCCTCTGTGCTGAGGGATTAGCCTCTCTCTTCTGCAGCACCACCCTCTCCCCATCCCTGCCCTCTGAATGGATACCTGCTCATCCCCTCGCTGTCTCCATTTCTCCAAGAAGGCTTTCCTGAGGCTGTCCTTGAACTTGTGATCCTCCTGCCTCAGCCTTACAGATTACAGGCATGTATCACCCACCTAACTCTCCAAGACTTCTTGTGACAAACCACCCTTCCAAACCTCTGCCCCATCTGGTCACTTGTTTCTCTCTGCTCAAATGGCTTTGAGGTCACCAGTGAGAGGGCAAAACTTTGTCCCATCCCATTTGGTTCCTCTGTCCTGTATCGGATGTCATGGTCATCCCCACCAGACTCCTTCTCTGACCTTGTCCTCTGCCCTGCTCACTTTTCTTGAATCGAGTGTCGGATCATGCCTCATTCTCTTCAATGCTTCCTCTTCTGTCTCACACCCACAATGAGGTCTTCCCTACTTCCTCGCCTTGGCCCTTTTCTGCCTAGGAAATACATGTGAAATAAGAAAAGCTCCATTTATTCTTAGTGGATACACCTATGTCTCTATTTCTGGAGACCTAAAAGTCACACCTTCAGATCACACCTCCCTTCTCTCTTCTGGCTCCACGTGGCCCACTCTCCACTGGGACTCCCTTCCTGGGTGTCCCCCAAGCCTCTAATTGGAATCACCATTTCCTACATCAAGCTCATTATCTTCCCTACCAGACTCTTCCATTCTTGTTTCAAAGCACCACTTGGTTTTCAGACTCAGAAATCTGAGTTTCATTCATGGGGTAGGCTGCACAATGTCCCCATTCCTCCGAGATATTGACACTCTAATCCCTGGGATCTGTGACTACTACCTTACGCAGCAAAAGGGCTTTTGCAGATATGATGAAGCTTGGGATTCAGAGATGAGGTTATAACCAACCTGGAGAGGCTGATGTAATTGCAAGGGTCCTCATCAGAGGGATGCTGGAGGGTCAGAATGAAGAATAGGAGAAGTGGCAATGAAGCAAGAGGCTGGAGTGACGTGGCCACAAGTTAGGGAGTGCTAAGTCACCAGAAGCTGGAGAAACAAGGGGTCATTTCTCTCTGGAGTCTGCAGAAGGAGTCGGCTCTGATGATCACTTGAGTTTGGCCTTGTTAACACCCATATTGGACTTCTGACCCCACAGTGTAAGAGAATTTGTGTTTTAAGCCACTCTGTTTGTGGAAATCAGCAGCCATAGGAAACTAATAAAATCTGGATATTTCTCTATAACTAGCTACATCAATTTGGCCCCTATCCCATCAATTTTTCTCCAAAATACCTGTCAGGTGTACTTTTCCTTCTTTCCTCATGTACATGCCGTTGTCATTTCTCCCAAGTTCTTCTGCAGAGATCTTTCAATGGATCCCCCATCTTCCTAAGTCATTCTTCCATTGATCTGTGCACAAAAGGTGAGCCTCTTTTCCACAGCGCTGACTCACAGGTTAAAACAAGGAGGTGAATTATTTAGATTATGAGAGCTTGGAATGTGCTCCATGATTACCAGTCTGTTCTTCCTGCCTGATCCCTACCTCACATCCTACTATTTAGTTGCATGGGACAACAGCCTTGACACTTTGCCCCTACAATTCCCTCACCCTGAAATACCCCACTGTAACTCCTACCAATTTGGGCCTTCTCTGGACCTCAGTTTTCTCATCTGTACCATTAAGGGACTTGTACACATGAGTTCAAACCCCTACGGACTCTTGACTTGGACCATTGGGCTAATTAGATATCACATCTCAAGAGCATACCTCCAGAGGCTTTTCACCCACCTCTGTCTTGGGGATAGTGGTGCTTACCGGCTTGTGTTTCCCAACAATGCCCTCTTGGAGTCCCTAGGGTATGTGTACGTGTGTTGCATATGTGGGCATGTGCTTGCGTGTTTTAGGGGGAACGACAGAATTTTAAGTAGTTTATTAAAGAGCTGCTAAAGGCGCCTTGGATATGAAATTTCTCCAGGAAAAAGAAAAAAAAAAACCTGTATTTTGATGATTTAAGTGTTAATGATTCAAAACCATATGGATCACATTTCCCTCCCATCCACATGGTTTTTAAAAAGTATCAGAGAGACTGCTTAGGGCAAAATGCACTTATGATTCCATCTATCCAGAAGCCTGGTGAGGGCCGCTCCCCAGATCTGAGTGAGAGCTGGTCCCACTGAGCCAGGATATGGGCCTTTCCTGGGCCGTCTCCACATGGTCTCCACGGAAAGCCACACTGGACGTCTGGGGAGAGTTTTCAATACACAACTTGGTGGGAAAAAAACACTGCATCCCGGTGGGGTTTTTGCAAAACCTCCAGAACTAATTTTAAAATGACTTAGGTTTTGGCAGGCTGAAGAGGTGTTAACTCAAACCCGGGTGGATTTCAAGGGAAATGTAATTAGAAAAATGCTCTCCTCGTTAGCTGGGAGACTGTGCTGAGCAGTAAAGATTCTTGTTGGAGAATTGTTTGGTGAGATAAAGATGTGCTGCCATCGGGGTCAATGTGCAGACGTGTGCCTGGGCCTACCTCCTTCCCCTGCCAGGCTCTGCACCATAACGCAGGCCCTGGTGCTGGCAAGCCCAACATGCAGGACATAAGCAGGGATCCTGGAGGAAGGTCCTCCCCATGGACACAGCTGAGCGAGTTATTGCTGGTTCCTTCTTAACCAGAGTGTGGGGGAGAGGGGACCCGGCTGATGGTGAGTACACGTTGATCCCTTCAGACTCCTGGGCCTAACTCCTTTTCAGTCTGACAAGATGACTCTAGTCAAATTTGAGCATCTCTGGCCTAGAGGTGAGGGGTCACCTCCCAGCAGGACAGATCCGGCCCTTTGCAGCCCGCCTCAGCTTTCTTTGCTGGCATTACCTTCCACTGCTGGTTTCTCCTGCCAGCTGTCCTTCCCTGGATGCTCCATGGTTACATCCCACCCTACTTGGTTCAGGCATCATGCAGGTTGGGACACCAGGCTCTTTCCCAGGAGGACAGTACATCTCTCAAAAATGCAAAGAAATTCTGCTTCCCCTGTGGAAAAGTCCCTGGGGAGCTTGTCCCTCCCTTCACTATGGCCCTTGAGCACAGTGGACGCTCCTGTGTGCCTGCAGCATTGTGTCTTGGGTCTACATCTTGGTCCCAGTTTAGAAGCTTCTGGGAGGGGGGAGCGCAGGGAAGGGACTTGTCAGAATTCTATATAAACGGTGCCAGGGACTAGCATACGGCTTGCCATGTGGTTAAATAGTCAACAAATGTGGAATGAGGAGGATAAACTTTGAGAGTCACTATGTCTGCCACTCATTCATTGACCAATCCAGTCATTAATCTACATATCCATTCACCTATCCATCCATTCCCCACTCATCGAAAATCCTCTATTTTGATGATTTAAGTGTTAATGATTCAAAACCATATGGATCACATTTCCACCCATCCACTCATCTTTCTATCTCCCATCCATACATCCTTCTATTTATCCATCACCTATCCAACATCCACCCATCCATCCATCCATCTTTCTATCTATCCATCACCTATCCAACATTTACCTATCCAACATCCACCCATCCATCCATCCATCTTCCTATCTATCCATCACCTATCCAACATCCACCCATCCATCCATCCATCTTTCTATCTATCCATCACCTATCCAATATTCACCCATCCATCTATCCATCCATCCATCCTTCTATCCACCTACACTCGTGCATATATGCTTCTGTCTTTTCTTCTACCACCACTAACCCATCCCTCATCCATTTAGCTGTCAGGCACTTGTTTAAGAGATTGGGTGCTTTTTTTTTTTTTTTGTAATTCCACAGTATTTAATATAAAATGATTTTGGAATATTTTAAGACTAAAGACTCTACTAGCAAATTACAATAAACAACCAAGGGCCACCCACTGAGCTTTACCTTTTCTTAGTATTATGCTGTATGTACTTCAAATTTTTCTTACTAAGACATAAAGTATTATAGAAATGTTTGTGACTCTCTGTGTGGACTCCACAATTCTATTTCTCTACCTCTTTTCCCCAAGATGGTGTCTTCTGTGATTGTCTGTCATTTTTAATCATGTATTTTGTGTTCATAAACAATACATAGTGTTTTTTTTCAGGTTTTAAACTTTTATGTAAATGGTATCTCTTGTATCTGTCACCTTATAACTTGATTGGCTTTTGCTTATTCTTATGATCCTATTGCACGTTTTATATCTATGTTCACTAAGCACGGTCGCTTGTCACGTGACTCTTTGTCTCTCTGCGTGAGTTGCAGTCTCCTGGGGGCAGGAGTGCTCATCTGTACATTACCATGTGCCCCCAAGCCTGGCCTGATCTTCGTTGGCTGACTGCATGGATACTGGGTTGAGGAATTCAACATTAAGCTTCATGGTGGGCATCCAGAAGTGATTGGTACTCGGTCCTAGCCCTTGAAGAGCCACAGATGAAAAGATGAGAGCTAGTCTAGAGGCCGGGGTGTAGGTCTACTCAACACAAAGGAAGAAAGAGGAATTTGATGTGGTGAGGGAAGACTTGTCAGAGGCGATACCGAAGGAGGAGGAGCCGCTGTCCAGCCAGGTGAAGAGGGAGTGGGACATTCATGGCACCAGTGCAGCAGAGTCTTGGCGTATAGCGCTCCTTTCCTGTTGCTTGCCCAGGAAGTCCTTCCACCAGGGAACTTTCCTCACTCAAGGCCTCCAGTCCCCTTTTCAGGTAAACCTCTGTATCCAGTGCAGGCCTGTGGCAGCTCTCTCTCATTTGCTCGTCCCTTCCTAAATGGGATTTATTTAGTCAGAAAACGTTCACTGGGCATCTACTATGTGTCAGGCCTGTGTTTGCACTTGGACATGGCAGTTGTAAGGAAAAGTTTCCTACTTTCAGCATTATGGGAAGTGAGACAAAAAACAAGCATATACGAAAATATCTTCCCTGTGGAAGATTTGGGGAAACTTTCAGATTATTGAGTCATTTTTGAGGTCCTTACTGGCCCCGTTAGATGCCCTGTACGAGGAGGCATCTTGATTCTTCGTTACTGTAACAAAACACCAGAGACTGGATAACATAAAGAAAAGATGTTTGTAGAGCTCATAGTTTTAGATGTTGAAAATCCAAACAGCATGGTACCAGCTCTGGTAAGGGCCCCCTTGGCTGCATCAAGTAATAGCATATGACATCATGGTGGGGGCACATTTGAAAGTGATCACATGGGGGTCAGGCTTACTCTTTAAAAACAACTTACTCTTGTAAGAACTATCTGGGGTCCCAGGACAGCTACTTTAATCCCTTCCAAATGCACAACTCCAATGTCCTGACCACCTGCCACCAGGCCCCACCTCTTAAAGTTCCACTACTTCTCACATCTCCACCCTGAGGACCAAGCACCCAATTTTGGATCCTCTGGGGAGCAAGCCATATTTGAACCATAGTAGAAGGGGAACTTTACCTTGAGATTCAAAAGATAAGACCAGGAGAAGTGCACCTAGAAGGGAGAGAACATGGCCTGCTCCAATCTGTCCCTGCCAGGGATCAAGGGTGGACTGGACCCAGCAGTGGCTTTGCGAGGCAGGAAAAGGGCATAGGTTTTATTCCAACCAAATGTGGAGACTTCAGAGGGTATAAATAGACAATTGATGGGATTCAATTACTTTTCAAATTATTTGAAAGTAGGGGCCCAAGTGGTGACGTGAGAGAGGAAGTCAGGCCATGGTCATGCAGTCCAGGTCCTGGAAGCTGTGCCTGGGCCTTGTTGCTAGAGGTGGGGATGGAAAGAGGTGGCTTTGGGGTGTACCTCCGGGGCCGAGTTGATAGGTCTTGTTGAAAGGGGAGATGGAGGAAGGAGGAAGGAGAGCAACTGAGGATGAAGTGTGGGATTGTGACCTTGAGCCTCTGGATCAGGGGGTTACTATTCGGAGAGAAGAAGGGATTGGGGACGGGTGGGAGGGGAGCGTCCTGCTTTGGCCCTCCTGATTTTGAAATGCCTTTGACATAGTCTAGGAGAGCTGCCAATCAGATGAGTCATGCTGGAGCTCCAGGGGAGGTCATGGCTACATCACCCTGGGCATCTGGCTCAGGACTGAGAATGTTACCTGCTAAGTGGCAGGTGCCGGTCCTGCCCATCTGTCGGTGCAGCTCATGGGCCCTCGCTCCCCTTCATTTTGGTCCTCCTGAGGGTTGGGCCAGGTAGGAATTTATATGCCCAGTTTTCAGCTGGGTAGACAGAGGCCCAGCCAGCAAGGGCCTGAAACCACGAACCAGAGCCAGAGCTCCACCCCTGGTCCTGGCCTGGCTGCTCTTCACCACCCACAGGTCACACTGCACAGCTGGGTGAATGAGTCCCCTTCGGCTGTCTCTGGAGCTCTTTCTCCCTCTGTAAATGCTTTTTTCTGTTTTGTGATGCATTCAAGGCCAGGTGGCTAATAAATTGCAGAACCAGGGCTCCAACCCAAGCCTACCATGCGTATGCTTCATAATCCTGAATGTCGGGAACCAGTACCTGCTGGGGGCAGATGGTCCCCCAGGGTGAGTATCAGGATGTGATAGTGTCCTCTACTTTGTAAGGAAGGACAAGTGAAGGATTTAGGCCACTAAGGGTTGGAAAGGGCTTCTGATAATCAGAGTTCACACTCCTACGTGCTCTGGGTGCTCCGGGCTAAGTCCTGCCAAGTCCTACAGACCTGGAAAGTAAGAGCTAGAGTCGCTCCCATTGTATAAAGAGGACACAAGGCGTGGCTTGGAGAAATCACCTGCTCAGGGTCACACAGTGAGCAGCAGAGCTGGGTTGGGACCCAGGAGCCTGGAGGATAAAATCCACCTGACCGAGCCACCTCGCTCAGTGACGGTGGCGTCAGATCAGTGAGTGGTTGTTCTTCTGTTTGAGTTAGAGTCAGGGGGGCTGAGGCCCAGCACATGACGGGCCAGTTTTCAGAGAAGCCCTGGAGGCCCAAGATCCAAGTGGCTGAGGCCCTGTTGGGAGGTTCTGGGGCCAAGGTTCCCTAGGAACCTTGCCTGCCTGTGTGTGATAAGCCCTTGACCATGTCAACAGCTCTGTCCTGGGAAACAGGAAGGGCTGAAGGTGGCCAGGTGAGCTATGGCTGGGAAGTAGAGGGTCAGGGGCTGTGGGGAGCTGCTGGCCGGGGATGGGAAGGTGAGGGGCCTCTGCCAGGGTTGGGGGGCCTGGGCCAGCTCACTTCTTGAGTAACTGCATGCCTGGGGCCAGGCGGTTACTCTAAAACCAGGGCTGAGTTCAAGGTAAATCTTCCATCCAGTTGAAAATCTACCTTGTGCCAGGCTGCGGCTGGGACCTGCCCTCACCTCGCCCTCACTAGTTGGGGTGCTGGCAAGTGGACATAATACTCAGTCCCAGGGGGAGGACAGCACATTGGGGTGCACAAAGAGGCCTGCAGGGAATGATTTCCAAGTTGAACCCTGACATGTGAGTAGAAGCCATCCAGGCAGAGGGGACAGCTGAGCAAAGGCTCAGAGTCTGGAAAGTTATCGCGTTTAGGATGGAAAGGAACTTGATTTTTTTTTTTATTAAGGGTAAATTCAGGTTCACTAGAATAACCATTTGAGGTGTGCAACGCAGTGGCATTTCATCCATCTGCCATGTTGTGCAGTGGTCCCTGTTGAGTCACACTGCCTTTGTCTTCCAGAGAGACCTCAGTGTTTTCCTGCCCTGAAGGCACAGCCCTGACGGCACAGACAGGTTGGCTGCATCTTTACAACATGGGCTGGGCTCAGGCAGGATGTCCTAGTCACAAAAACCACTTGGGGCTAGAAATGATGTGCCCATTTTACAGAAGGGGATACTGAGCAAAACGGAAAAGATCTACCTACAGTCACAGGGTAAGGTCAGTACTGAGATGCAGGCGGCTGAGACTCAGTGTCTCAGGCCCTGTAGTTCCCAAATATGGATCTTCAGACCTGCTGGAATTCAGACTGGGGGCTGCGGTGTGTTTCTCACAGCATTCGGGCCCAGGGTTGGAAGCACCTTGCCACACCTCTTCAAGGGAGGGACAGCTGGTCTTGTTTGACTTCGGCTCCAAGTACAGGGATGGGGGCGTTGCCATGGTGGCTTCAAGGTGGATCTTTCAGGGGTACCTGTGGTGGCTGGCTGGAGGCTTGAGGACGGTGGGTGTGTGGGCAGGCAGGTGGAGCGGGAAGTCTGGCCAGTGAGCCTCAGGACAAAAACCTTCCCACCGGAGTCCCCAAGGGAGGCAGCTGACAAATGGGCCCCAGCTTCCATTGTTAATTTGTGGAGTGGCGCTTAATAATAAAATGCTCCTTAAATCTGGGACGTGGCATGAGTGACTGCTTTTGCAGGTCCGAATCAGGGTCATTAACTGCATATGACAAAGGTTTCATAAACATTTGTTAAACTCCGTCAGCTCTCTCTGCTCATGGCTTGCCGCTCCTGGAGGTACCTTTGCCGACAAGAAAGGTTCAGACCCAGGGCCCAGGAGCCCGCTGGCCAGCTTTGGAGGCCCTGCCATGCCTGGGCTTCTGCCCTCAGAGTGACAATGGGTACCGGGGCAAGGAGCCCTTACTCTGGGAAAGGCAATTGGTGTCCAATGAACGGGTGGCTGGCTGGTGGGTGGAAGAGAGCAGACTCCTAAATCTGCACCTTGGAGCATTTTATCTCACCTCGCTGAGCCTCAAGCTCATCACCCACAAAAGACATAATATTTACTCACCATACTTCTGGGGGAACATTTTGGGAAACAAAACACACTGGTAGTGGGCTCCAACCTCCTGTCCCCTCTGTCCTCTCTACAGAAGCTAAAGAGGAAGGGTGTGGGGAAGCAGGGGTTCAAAGACAAGGGGACGTGGAGAAACCCAGCTTGTTCTTGGGAGGGAGGAAGGACCTGCTCCCACATTGTCACCTTTTTTCCTGCTCTGCTCTTGGCTATTGTCACTCTCCCTCACTTCCCAGAGTTCAGGAACATTCTGTTTCACATTAGAGTCTGTGTCTGTGGCCTTTTCGAAAACGGTGGGCCTGTTGGGGCTGAGCAGGACAGGAGGAGAGTGGCAGCTGATGTCGTGAGGGGGTTTTGGAACCAAGCAGCAGAGGATGGCAGCGTTCAGCCAGTATGGACTGGCCCAGGATTACTGGGACTCCTTCCCATGGGGACAGGTGAGTATGAAGGGCTTTGCAAGTCTTGCCTGTGGGGGCAGGACACAGGAGAGGGTCAGGGGGCTGGACCCACCTGTAGGGAGGCTAGGCAGCCCCTGGTGAGTCCTTTTCCGGATTCCACCTTGACTTCCTGTCCCACTCCCCACAGAGGCTGGGGACACACATCACAAGTGGTCCAGGGATTCTTTTCTCCCCTGCTCTCTGCTCTCTGGCCCCTCAGCTCCCACCTCTCCTGCCTGAGGTTACTCAATAATGAAGCCACAAGCAACACGGGTCTGTTTAGTCACACATGTGCACAGGCCGACTCCCCCGACTGAGCAAGAGTTTCCGAGGGGAACGGCCAGAGAGGAAGGGTGTGGTGGGGCCTGAGGTGGGGGAGTCCAAGCGCTGAGACTGTCCCTGAGCCGGGAATGTTTGCAGGGGAAAACATGAACAAGAGTGGCTCTGGAATCTGGGGCAGGGGCAAAGCGGTGTGTGCACAAGCATGAGAATGTGCACGTGTGCTCAGTGACTCTTGGAGGTGGGGAGTGGGGAGCAGCCAGGTTCCCAGGCACATCTACATCCCTTTAACCACAGGATCTTTGCACCTTTGCATCAATCTGGGTGGTACCTGCTCATCTTCTCCCTGTCTATAAGGAGAGGGGTTACCTGTCTTGCCCAGCATCTCACTGCTGGCACCTCGACTGTGGATCCTCATGCCCCACCCTGCCCTGCGGAAGAAAGTTCCAGCCCTTGGCACAGAAGGGAAAGCCTCACCATGTCTTCTGATCCCTTGTCCCTGCTGCCTCCTCTGCTCCTTCTAGAGCAGGGAGCTGGTAGATCTCCTCTAAGCCTCAGGGCAGATGGCTGCAGGCCTGGGATCTCCAGCCAGACTCAGAGGCCGCTCCTCCTGCTCCCGCCTGGAAGCTGCCTCCACGTTAGCTTTTGTCACTCTTCCTTGGAGTTGTTCCATCACACTGTCCCGTGCTCTTTACACACAGGTTGAGCCTTGTTCATCCCATTGCACAGTGTCTGGCTCAGGCGCTGGGACATGGGAAGGTGCCTGTCAACTCTGGTGGATGAACAGATGACCAATGGGACTCAGTCACCCCTGGAGTGGACGAAATGCTCAGCATCCACAGGGACTGGATGCCGATCCCAGTATACTTTGGGATTCCCAATTGGGCTGCCCATCAGGGACCTTTGCTTATTCCTCTGCCTCGGGGTGCTGGAGTGTGCAGGGGATCCTGGCACTAGCTTGGCTGGGGGGTGCTCCTCATGCCTTGCTGTCTCTCCCAATGAGCACGAGAATTCGGGTGGGGTGGAGGGGGGTCTAGGTGACATCATATTACAGAGGAGCCATGATCCTCTGGGAACCTCACAAATGGAGAAACTGAGGCCTGCAGGGGACAGGGCTGGCCAGGCTCAGAGAGTGGGTGGGGCAGGGCTGGAATTCAGCCCCCGCGATGCTCACGTGGCCCCTGCACCCCATCCTGCATCTGGAAACTGTAAAAGTGAGAGCGCAGATTGGGAAGGAGTGGAAACGGGGGAGCCAGGCCTGGCCCCGCACGGTGCTGGCGGCCCTCACCAGGTAACCCTCTGGCCACCTCACTTAGGTAAATTTATTTCGAGTCTCGCTCTCTCCGTCAGCTAGGCATGCTCCGCCTCAGGCGTCTCTCAAGCTGCGGCAGGAAAGAGTTATAAGATTCTCTTTTAAAATGAAAAGGAAAAAAAACATCCCTCCCTGCTCTTTAGCTCCCTCCCCTTCCCTTAAGGGAAAAATATGGATCAAGACTTTCCGCTGTGGCAGTTCCTTGCAATCGTTGGGCTGTTTGTCTAGCTCCTCTCGGGCGCTGTGAATTTACGGCATAGTCTCTCTGGAAGTGGCTGTGGGGGAAAAAGATGGTGGGATTTTATTCTTGCTAATTTAAAACAATAATAATTGTTCACGCGTTAGGAAGCATTCCTATGAAATCAGTCCAATCTTGTGGAACAACTGGAAGAGGACAAAGCCAAATTTCCCATCAGGGCTCCTTGGTGCTGTGGGAGTCACTCCTTCATTCAGCCTGTGGCCTGGGCCAAACATGGCAGAGAGGGAGCCAGGGCCCAGTGCTCCACCTGGTGGGCGGGGGCAAAGAAGGACATGGTATCTCCTCACGGGGAGTAGGACCGGTGTGTAGATGGCGGTGATGGTTGCAATTCTGGACCAACAGGGCTCATGTTAGGACAGGGTGGCATCTTTCCCTAACCCAGAGTCCCCCAGGGGGAGGACTGAGCTCTGGGGAGAGGTACTAGGCTTGGTTTGGGCTTATGCCTTCGGCCAATGCCCTCTCTTAGGGTGTGTGTGATTTGAATCTTAAATAACCCCCAAAACTCACATGTTGGAGGCTTGGTCTAGCTGGTGGCTGCTACTGGGAGGTGGTGGAAATGTTAGGAGGTGAAGCCAGTTGGAGGCAGTAGGTCACTGGGGTTGAGCCCCTGAAGGGGATATTGGGACCCACCGTGACCCCTTTCTCTCTTTTTGCTTCTTGGCCACCAAAAGGTGAGCAGCTTTGCTCCACTTGACACTGTATGTCAGGACGTTTGACCTTGCTACAGGCCCAAAGTGATGGGGCCAAGTGACTACAGACTAAGATCTCTGACCATAAGCCTCCTTTAAAGTTGTTTATCTCCGGCATTTTGTCACAGTGGATAGACAGATGACTAACATACAGGGGGAGTAATTCCGGTGTGAGGTGGGGACTGAAATAGGGTAAACCCAGGCCTGGGTCAGCCAGGGGTGGGTGGAGAGGGGTTTGGTTACTCAGAAAACTAAAGAGCAGGAAAAATAAGAGCTAAACCCTGAGTTTGACCTAAAGCGGAGAAGCGTATGGAGGCTGTACATTTAGGTCCAACTAGAGAGCAAACCCAAGGGGCCTGGTGGGCACAATGAGAGCAGCCGTGTTGGTGGCGGCCTGCATCAGGAGGGAGACTAAATTCTAGGACAGATTTGAGACCCTTACTGTGTCTCCTTCTGCACCATGTGGGGCAGGCCAGCTGGTGCCTGAAAGCCACTGGCAATGTGCAGGGCCCTACTGGGGGAAGGTCACCCACAGGTCATCCAGGAGGCGTGCAGGGACACAAGGACAAGTGGAAGAGAAATCTGCACCCAAGAAGGAAGGTCTGAGCCAGTGAGGAGACCTGTGGGTTGCCCTCAGAGGTGCCTCCAGCTCCGCGGTGGCTTTGGGCTGCCCTGAGGCTGACCGGAGGCCGTGGTGGCAGGAGGAACACAAGCCCTGTTTGTCAGGGGTGGTCCTGGTTGTGCCTGTGCAAACATGAACAGATCACCTTTCAGTCTCAAAGACCCAGTTTGGACAGAAAACATCCTGCCTGTATGACCGTGCCGTCCCAATCAAAGTCGGCCTTCTTTAGGCCTGCTCGCCCGCCTGCCACCAGACTTTGTCTCCGAGGACCCCCGTGCCTTTTCTCCCTGTGCCAACCTTGATTAGTTTTGTTGACCTCTGTCTTTCTGAGGCTCAGTTTTGTCCTTGGTTTGCAAAATGATCATCCTATCAATAACATTGTCTGTTTCCCAAGGAGACCAAAACTTACTCTCTCTTTCCTTAATCTCTTTCTTTCTGCAACACACACTCTCTCTCTCTCTTGTTCTTGCTATCTCTCTGTCTCTCTTGCTCTTCTCTCACTTTCTGTCTCTGTCACTCTCACGGTCTCTCATCTCCATCTGTCTCTCATTTTTCTTCATCTGTCCATATGTCTGTCCACCTGTCCCTGTCTGGCTCTGTCTCTCTCCTGCTCCTGTCTGGCTCTCTCTGTCTCCCTCCCACTGCAGAAGTCTCTGGGGTAGAGGAAGCCAAAAGTCTACCTGGGACTGAGAGCAGTGACTTGTCTTTTTCTCCTTCCCACCTCTTTTCATCTTGGTCCTGTAGACTCCTGGGGCTCCTTAGAGTCGAACTCCGGATGGCCCTGAGCCGCAGGACAGGGAAAGAGAACTCGCCGGGAGGGAGAGGCCACAAGTCCGCTTGAGCCCAAGGAAAGCATGTTCTCCTTCAGCTCTAGAAGCAGTTCTGGAACAGAAGTCTCCAGAAAGCAGAGCGGCCTCCAGGAAGAGAGCACTGGGCTGTCTGGAAGGCAGGCGGTGGCAATCCTGCTTTCTCTGGTGTCCAGATGGCCTGGGGAACTCTGCATTTGCTCAGGATTGCCATGAGGCCCGAACCCAGATCCTACTGTGTTTGGCAAACAGGGACATTTGGTCCAGAGAAGTTCTTAGAGGTCACAGATTCACTGCTCTCCTGAGGCAGGATGCATTTGCCTTTCTAAAACTGACGGCCAATGACCCAGGCGGCCTGAGAGGTAGTGAGCTCCCCAGTCCTGGAGGAATGGGAGCAAACCTGCCTGGCTGCTGGGGGGAGGGGCAGGGGCTACCCTAGTGGCAACAAAGCACAAGGCGGGGCTGGAGAATTGGCTTCCAAGGTCCCTCCCAGAAGTCCCCAGCACTGCCTCCCTCATTGTACTCTGCTAAGGCAGCCTGTTTCCTCCTGGATGAGTCAAGAGCCCGCCTGCTGTGGCCTCCTCACTGGGTGGAGTTCCCAGGGAGCCGCCAAGGCCCCCCACTCCCCGCACAGGGTCATTGCTTTCACAGCCTCTGGGGTTGCCTCTTGCAGCCACCACCCTCCTGGAGCCAAGAACTGAATTAATTGGTTAAACAAGGAAAAGGCAAAAAATATACACACGTGCACACACACAGACACACAAAGAGAGGGAGACTTAGTCTGGAATGAGAAATGCCGTCTTGCTCTGGCCTTTTATCATAAGCCCATGGAGATGAATATTCTGACCTAATAATCAAAACAAGCTGTAATTGCAAACAGACCCTCTCCAGGCTGCTCAGTGTGGCCGGGAGAGAGGCCTGCTGAGCCCGCCAGCCCTCCTCCTACTCCCGGATCCATGCAGCGGGCCAGCGAGCACCATTCTGTGGGCCTGGCAGGCGGGAGCCCTGCTCGCAGAGACCCCAGGCCTCCCTTTGCAGGGACCCCATACCAGCCTGAGACCACAGGAGTGGGGTGTTGCTCCCACCCGCTCCCTGAGCCCATCTCCTCTTGGCTGGGGAAGAGGTTCTCCTGGGTGCGACCCCAGAGCTGGAAGATCTTCCTGTCCCCTCCCCAGCCCCCCTCCTTTTTAATGTTTTGTTTCAGGCACACCCTCAGCTCAAATTTGCTTTGAAGGTCAGTAATTTCCACTCCTTCTTTTCAAAACAATTGCACAGTTCTTCTGGGACCCAAATGTTGATTCTCTTCACCGAGGAATGAATCTCCCTCAAGAACAAATACATTCCAGAAATATCCATTTAGCATCTCCAATGGGTCGGATATCCAGGAGGGGCCAAGGTGGACCAAACCTGTCCTCCACCTCAGGGCACTCTCTCTGGTAGAAGCCCGGCCAAAGGTGCCACACTTACAATGGGACACACGGTGAGTTAGTGCTATTTTGGGGGTGGGAAGCCCACAGGAGTCTTGCTTCCACTGGGTGGGGTTAAGGTCTTAAATTTAAGTGCTGAAGGAAGAGGAGGCTGCTGATGGACAAAGACCATGGAGGCAGCATCTACCAGGTGGCCTCTTCCAGGAGAAGCGCCTGGATGAGTTGTGAGTGGTTTTGAAGATTGTCTGGTGGTTGCTGGGACTGGAACAGCGGTCGTGGCTCTAGGGCGGAGGGGCCTGCATGGGAAGATGAACCGGGCAGGTAGGGGGATTGAGGTCACATCAGGATGGACTTTGAAGAGCTTGCTAAGGAGCTGAATTTAACCCCCAAGGAATAGAGACCATTGGAGGGTTTGCAATAGGGCTGAGGTTTAGAGATGTCCCTTTGGTGATGGTGTTTGGAGAGAGAGGAAGGGAGAGGAGAGGAAACAGAGAGAGTGGAGGTAGGAGGCTGATTAGGAAAGGGTCAAGTGTCCAGGTGAAGGGAAATGCTAGTCTGACTCAGAGCAGGGGCCGTGGGAAAGGTAAGGAGGAAGGAACTCTGGGGCCCGCTTCTCTCCTGCTTTGCTTAGGTGTTGGGTGGGGTTGTTGAAAGATCATCAGGTTGATGACATGGGTGCTGAGGAGTTTTGAGATCAATAGGGGTGCTCTACCACTGAGTTACATGCCCAGCTCTTTTTATTTTATTTTGAGACAGAGTGGCACTCAGTTACCCAGACTGGCCTTGAACTTGTGAGTCTCCTGCCTCAGCCTCCTGAGCAGCTGAGATTACAGGTGCCACTGTGCCTGGCCCACTATCATTTGTGTGTATATGTTCTCATTTAAAAATAATTTTAGATTCATAGGAAGTTGCAAAGACATAGTAGAGTGGGCCTTTCATCTAAGGTCCCCCAGTGGTTATGGCTTGGGGAATTTGAGTACAGTAGCAGAAGAGTCCAGGTCAGTTTGACCATTGGGCCCATCCAGCCCCTGCCTGGAGAGCTGTGGGTCTTGGCCTAGGCTTGGGTGGCATGAGCTCTGGCTTCTCCCGTGGGTCAGCTTTCTGAAGTTGGTTCCAGTCCACTTCTTTCCTAGCACTGAGGGAAGTAGGCGAGACTGGCCGGATAAGGAGGCCTGGGGGTATCAGCCCTACCAGCAGCAGGCTTGGAACTAGCTGAGCAGCTTTTGGTTGGGAATCTGCAGGGTGGAGTGAGCTGTCCTGCCTGAAGCCGTGTGAGGTGTGATGGGGTCCTGCCCCGGCTTCCATTCTGATCATTCTGGGCACTGGGTGAACCTAGAAAGTGGCTCTGAGCTTCAACTTGCTTGGCCAGACCATGCTCTCCTCCCCACTTTCCACCAGACGAATCTGGAGGGACAGAGCTCCCACCCCAAATCCCAGATGGGCTCTGGAGTCTTGCCGGACTATAACGCCATTGCCACAGGCGTCTGTCAGGGGCCTTGCACAGTCCCCCAGGGGTGACCTGCTCCCCAGCCTTGCCTGCCCAGCCCCTGTACTCCCCAGAGGGGTGACCAGAGGGATGTCCCTCTAGCACCATGTCACCATGCTGTCTTTGAGTTCTTTACCGGGGAAGCCAGGAGAAAGGCCAGGGTGGGTCCTGAGCTGGGACCCACAGGGCATCTGGCCCTTATTTGACCTACCTTTGACCTGCTCTGTGACTCCAGGTAAGTGACTAAGCCCTCCACTAGGAGTGATTATAACTGTGGCCAGGATCCACCAAAAGGAATGATTGACACCGTCACATTTTTGAATGCAAAGTGCTGTGCATGTTAAAGCACCCTGGTCGAGACATGCAATCCGTCGCTAGTTCTCTCACAGTTTGATTTCTGCTGGTCCCTTTCTTACCCATGAAGGATAATTAATCATGAAACCAGTGGTAGAGATTCCACCACTCCCAAGTGCATGACAAGTGTCATTCCCAAAGTGAGCATTTTAGGGCAGACTTGACCAAGGCTCAGAGAGGCAGAGGAGGCCCTTTATGCCACAATCATTCATACAGCACCCACCATGGGCATTTCGTTCAACTTGATGCTGGGGCTTTGGACTGAGCCCATCCTTACCAACATAGTCACGAGCCTACATGGCATGGAAGAGGCTCTAGGCTTGGACTTCCAGCATCCAAGGCCAGTGTTCCCTTCCACGTGGCACGCTGCTCTTTATAGACAAGTTCTCCTGAGGTGAGGTGGGTCTGGAAGGGCTGCTCCTGGAGCTCTCTCCAAAGACACAGTGGCCTCCGTGTCTGTGGAAGGTCTCACTGGGCCTGTGGCACGTACACAGGCGGGTCCTTGGGTGTGGTCTCTCTCAGGTGGTCCGGGGTGCCACCTCTGTGGCCCATCTGGCACTGGGTGCTATGCACTCCCCCGTACTGGTGACTGCTGTGACTCCCCAGGGCCTGTTGAGTTGAGTCAGGCTCCTCAGTCCAGGAACGGTCCTCCTCAGCATACCTGCTGCCCTCTCCATTCTTCCCTCCTGTGCCATGGACTCCCTGCAGATCCCCGGAAGCTCTCTACTTGGCCAGACGTGAAAGCCCGCATCTCTCCTGAGGTCAGGCCTCTGCGCTGGTCTCGGTTCCTGACCTCGGCTCCAGGTAGACGCTTGTTGGGATCTGAGAATCCATCCTTTGCCTGACTGGTGGGCATACTCCACTGTGGGACGTCTCTGAGTTGCATAAATGAGAAGGAAGAAGGAGATACCCCAGCGGCAGGAAATGGAGCTTTCTGGGTTTTCTTAAAGAGTCTGAAAGGAAGCTTGGGTCATGGCTATATTTTACCATTTGGGTTTATCTCAGAATGGTATCTTCCTGCTAGGAGATGCCTTTCATGAAGGCATATTCTAGAAGCTTGCTGGTAGGGTCCCAGTAGGATAGACACAGTGTGACCAAAGGGGACTGGTCACACTCTTCAATTACTGCAGAAATGAAGGCCTTTATCAAGGCCCAGCTTTTCACGGAGTACCTCTGGGGTGCCGGGTGGGGCTACCTATCCTGAGAGTCCATAAAAGACCTCAGCAGGTCTTTTGGTTTTCCTTGATAGGCCAAAGAGGAGAGTAAATGAGAAAAAACCCTGGTTTGTTTCCTTGGGTGTATCTGCTTCCCCTCCCCACCTGCCCTGCCTCTCACTGTCCTTGAGAATAGCCCGGAATGGTCTCTTTTAAAGGGGAAAGCAGCATGCTGATACCCCAGTGGCTGGGGATTCTTGCACCTCGGTCCCTGGCTCATTGGTTCACTTGTTCCCTTACTCACTAACTCGCTCAGCCACTCCCAGGTACGGCTGAGTGATCGCCACATGCAGCCGCCCAGAGAGCAGCCTCCTCGGGCACCACAGTGCTGATCTCCCTGCCTCCACCTGTGTGGCCAGCCTCTGACCCGGCTCAGCTTCTGTTTAGGGCCCCGTCTACCCCTCCACCTTGGCAGCTCCAGCAGCCAGACCAGTTGCCCGGGTTGCAGTGACATTCCTGGTGGTACCATAGAGGACTCCACCTCAGCCGCTTTTGCCAGTTCCTGGGAGGGCCCGTGGCTTCCCAGTGTCCCAGGCCCATTAGTCACCCATCCCTGGAGTATCAGGTCATTCCAGCAACACCTACAAGTGCATACAGGGAGAGCTACATGGGGACTCTGTTTCCTTGGTAACACCTTCTGGTCTCCAAACTCTGAGGGTCTCTGCCTCACCCTTCATTTCTGTACCCTTAATACCTGGAGCTGGGGACCTACCATAGGCACTAGCTGACCCTGTGAACCAGGGCATTTGGGAAAGCACCCTGAGGAACATCCAGTTGAGCCTGGTCTTAAGGAGAGGTGGGGGTTTCCTAGGTGAATAAAGGTCTGTAAGAAGCCAAGCCAGGGGAAGGAGCTGGGTACTGGGGAGCAGTGGGGTGTCCCACGTGACTACAGGTAAGAAGAGAACAGGCTGGAGCTGAGACACAGTGAGGTCAGCAGCAAAGACATGGTAAGTCAGAGAATCTAGGGATGGAACCTGGTTGGGATCACTGGGCATTTTTAGAGAGGAAATGGGACCATTTTATTTAGGTCAGTTGCCATGGAAGTAAAGAGAACAAGGACTCAATTGGAGGGAGAACAAACTAGGAGGATTTTAAGAGTGTTTAGAAGGCTTGTACCATCACCCCTTTAAAAATATAAATTTAATAAATCCCCAGATGGTGATGGAGGACTACCAGATTTATAGAGGTCATGTTGGAGAAAACAGTGGACTTTCAAATTATCCTGTTATTGACACAAAATCCAAGAGGCCACCTTCCCAGAGGACTGGTTTGAAATTCTTGTGGCAATACTCCTGTGTATTAAACTCCACTTTTTTTTTCCTGTATCAAAATCATTTGATTTCTTCATGGTGTGTCCACAGAGCCATCAAAAGATAATTATTCAGAAAAAAAATAGTTAGTCTCCTGGCCTTGCTTACTAGATTGGCACATCGGCTTTCCTGGGTACATGAGACACGTGATGTTTTGTAAGGTGAAGCTGTATAGGACATTTGTCACACAATGATGTGCACACGTTTAGCATACCTTAGGGGCTCCAATGTTCACCAGGCATTTTTATGCATGTTAGACGTGTCACGCTTTCCCCGGAGCTCTGATC
This sequence comes from Callospermophilus lateralis, assembly GCF_048772815.1. Taxonomy (NCBI): domain Eukaryota; kingdom Metazoa; phylum Chordata; class Mammalia; order Rodentia; family Sciuridae; genus Callospermophilus; species Callospermophilus lateralis. Next base: position 50,135,839 of record NC_135319.1, on the reverse strand, counting down.
TGTTCTGGAGGCAGTGAATACCGGAGTGACGTCTCTATGTCTATACGTATTGTTGGCATCTGATGTGAGACATTATCAATCAAATCAAGGACACTGCAAACACATGCGCCCTCTCTCTCTCTCTCTCTCTCTCTCTCTCTCACACACACACACACACACACCCCACAGGGAATGAAACTGGCTGATAATTTGACCTGTAAGATATTATAGCTGGGAAAGGTTTTGAAGTCACCTAGCCCACCCCTCCTGTTCAAGATAAGGTGACTCATCATGGCCCAGACACGGGGAGGAACTTGCCTACTATTACTCAGCAAAGAAGAGGCCATGGGGGGCCTTGCACACACAGCGGCTCAATCCTATTCCAACCAGCACACGGCCAGGAAATCCCCTTGTAGTGAGTGTGCCGCAAGGCTGCCTCCTCAGGAGGCCTGGGTTCTCTTCGGCAGGGTCCCAAGCTTGGCTGAGAGTATTCACTCCTGGTGATGCTGCCTCTGCCATGATTCTAGTGTCAGGAAAGGAGTGGGGCACATCCTCAGAATCATCTTTTATTGAGGCTGGTTTTCCTTCCAGTTCCTTTATTCCTAGTAATTGGCAAAACGTGTGGAATGAAAGCAATCCTGGAGAGTCTCTGAACCTGAAGTTTCTGCTGGTTTAACACCCCTGTGGGTCTGATGGGTGCGATTTCCTGAAGTTTGGGTCTTTGAAATCTGTTCTCATGGAACTCCTAAACATAAGCCTCTCATCTTTCTCCTTCCTCCTTCTCGGGAGAGAAATTATCATCCTCTGTTGGTGTTTAACCCACAGGACATCACAGAGCACCTGCTGCTCAGGTCCACCTGGGGTGAACAGCCGCTGGGAGGCCGAGAAACATAGGGTGGGCTTGACATGTGGTCAGCACAGTTCCTGGAAATCAAGAACTGCCTCTCACCATCCATTCATTTTCTAAACTACCAAGATGGCAGACAGTGCCATATCTCACATTCAAAGGCTACATTTTGTTTGCTTCTGTCTCAAGGTCACACTTTACCGCCTTTATGTGTCATAATTACATGAAGGTCTTTTATGAGCATCCATGGAACTCTTATTATATAACAGACAAATGGTCCCACAGATACCTTCTTCTGAGTCCTATCATTGACTGTGTTCCTACATGTTCTGGCATGTACTTTGTTTTGAGTTAGCCCAGGCAGCAATGACCCAGGTGAAGTCAAATAAACCGGCATCTGTACAGTCACCAGTGTCCTGGGTGTGTGTGTGACCTCATCCTTGATGCATTTGAGGGGCCACCCAAGGAGTAATGTCAGTAGACTGGCCCTAGGGGGTGTGTGGCGAGGCCAGAGGCTAGGGCCGCTGAGACCCCAGCAGAGCACGTACACAGTGGTTAAAGTCGTACACAGTGGTTAAAGTCGGGAAAATTTTGTCCCAGGGCACACTTGGGAAAGCCTCTAGATATTTCTAATTATCATGACTGGTGGGCGCTGTTGGCATCTAGTGGGTAGAAAACAGGGATGCTACTCAACATTGTTCCAGGTACAGAACAGCCCTCACAACAAGGATTTGTCCAGCTCCTGATATGAACTGTGTCCAGCTTGAGAGATCCTGATGCAGAGAAGAGAGGAGAGCCCCAAAGATGGAGCTCAGAGAAACAAGAACATTTAGGGGAGCAGGAAGTTTAAATATCCCCTGTTCCAGGGCACTCTTCTGCCATCCTGGAGAGATCCTTTGATCCCGTGCTGAGAAAATTACAAACAGCGCTGTGAGGTATGGCAGCCCTCATTGTGTACACAGAAGGAGGCAATTGAGTGTGTTCTCTTGAAGGATTCAGGAAGCGAGGAACATGCTTTGGGTGGCTTACATGTGCATGTGTTCCTTCCTTGGGTAGTGATGCAGGGTGGCTGGGTCACCTGAACCCTGGGGTCACTGCCAGCCCCTTTGTACCCCTGAGCTCTCCTCCCACTTCCCATCGCCTCACTTCCCTGTCCCCTCGGGGCTGTGAGGGCTCGTCTTGATTCCGGTGACCTTTGGTGCCTTTTCTCAGAACACACCCCAATTTATTGCCTATCTCATAAAAAGCAAAACTTGGGAGAGAGAAGATTGAGTTTGCTTCTCACAGCAGAATTTGATTTAGGGCCAAGAAGGTGGCAATTGCTGCAGAGTGGAGATCGGCTATTTTGGGAGTGCTGTGAATGATTTTTTCCCATCTCCAAATGACCTTACATATATTCTGTCTCTTGCCCGCCTCCCGGTCGGGATTGATGGGGGCTGCTGAGCCTGGGCTCTGGTGGGCCCTGATGCTGCTCCTAATAAATCCATCTGATGGACAGAGGAGCACGGTACTCCATGGGAGCTGGAGGGGTGGCGGTAAACACATGGGGTTTGGGTGGGTGTCCAGCCCTGCAGTAGCCTCTGTGGTCACCAGTGCAATGCTAACGTGGTCAGATGGAGGTTGTCTACTGTCCCAAAGGCTCTGCCTGATGGAGCAGGTAATGGGGTACCTTTGTCTGAGTGCATCAAGAGGCTGGCTCCTTCACTCTCCTGGCTCTTTGAATTCTTTCTCCCGACAGATGTCAACTCCTCAACTGTTCCCAAGGGCCACTGTCATCCCTGCCCCAGAACACCTGAAAGTTCCCCTGCTGGGGTTGTCCAGATGCCCAGATAAACCATCCAAGAACTTGGGTTTGGATCTTGCAAAGTGGGCCTCCCTAGGCAGATTATTTTTCTTGCACCACGTCTCGACTTTTTAATCTGTAAAAAGAAGGTGACGCTAGTATAATCCACCTTCTAGGATTAGTAAGAGACCTCTTATCTTCCTGCCTGGGTTAATGGGCTACAACTCTGCCTGCAATCACAATCACCAGAATGGAGGAGCAGGGGGTTTTGATGAGGGAAACATTTTGATTTGGCTATATCCAAGTCCCTATGCCACTTATTTATTTTAATAAGTTTAAATAAACTTATTTAAAGTTTATTTCCAGGTAGTCTGCCCATCTGACATCCCCACCCCCACCCCCGACTCTCCAGCACCCCTGAGTCTTCCCTCCTCTTCTGGTCTCATCCCTGAATTCTATTCTCACCCTCTGCTTGTCCCCACCCCAAGAGTAGGGCTCTGTGACTGCTGTGGCACAGGTGACAGAAGGAGGGTATTAGCAATGGTCATTCCATGCCTTACATGGTGACTGTGAAGAAATAGCTGAGGGGCTGGGGGGTTGTGGCTCAGTGGTGGAGCACTGGCCTGGTATGTGTGAGGAGGCACTGGGTTTGATTCTCAGCACCATATAAAAATTAAATAAATAAAATAAAGTTATGGTGCCTATCTGCAACTAAACTATTTTTTAAAAGAGAAATCAATGAATATATAATGTTCGGTTTTTAGACTTTGCCAGAACATCTCCACATCCACATTTGCACCACATCTCAACTTTTTAATCTGTAAAAAGAGGGTAACGCTAGTATAATCTAGCGGCAATATGGAATGGAAAGCGGTCACCCGTGACTGGGGTCTGCAGGGCTCGTGGGGATGAGGATGGTGCTGTAATGGAGGGAGGTTCTGTCTTTAGGCCAAGAAGCTGCTTCTGAGAGAGTCCCGCAGGCCTGGGGATCCTGGAGGCTAGCCCTGCTGCCACTCCTGGACCACAGTGGACAAGGAGGGCGGTGGGGCAGGAGCTGGCTGGGGGACAGGAGAAGTTCAGCCTCTTGAATCATCTCATGGCCCTCTACTCCCAGGATTGAATGGGAGTCTGAACTAGGGGGGACAGGGACTTTCCTTGGGACCCTTCCCTAAAGCAAGTGGGCGGCAAGGCCCTCTTCCCTAAAACTGCTGGGCAGGAGTTGAGGACAGACACTGAGAGAGCCACTGGGCTGAGAGCAGTGGAGACAGATGGAGCCCAGACCCCTTCCTTACTCAACAGCTCCCGCTTCTCACTAAGCACCCCTCCACCCCTGGGCAGAGCGTCTCTCTGGTCACACACAATAGGTCAATGTTCACATTTAAAAAAAATCTTCATGCTGTGGCTCTTATGGGGCAAATGAAGGCCTTTCATATTAAGAAAGAGGGAGGAGGATGCAGCATTTATGGTGTCCCTGCTGCATACCTGGGACCATGGAGAGTGTTTCCCATGATTTCTGATACAATTCTAATAACAAGCACATCTTCCCTGGATTCTACTAACAAATGCCAAAACCACGACTTATAAAAAGCGAGTAGCTTGTCCAGGGTCACTCAGGAAGTGAGACAAATGGGATGAAAGATCCCTGTCCTTTAGGACACTCCATGTTTTAGAAGGGAGACTACACAGGAGTCCCCTGCACAGTCCCTCCCTGGCCATTCCTTAGTTTACTCATTCAATCTACAAATACTGGTTGAGCAGGTGTCTTAGCAGGCTGGGGCTCTATCAATGAACAATATAGGCTCAAATCTTCTTCATGATACTCAAATTTTCATGGAAGGTGGGCAGGGAGGTGGGGGAGGTAGGGATGAGCAATATATATATAAAAAGACTGAACTATATGAGCTTGCTAATACCCCACCATTCTGACATATAAAAATGGCCATTTCATACAATTGAATGTAATAAGTAAAGTATACAGACAGCAATGTTATGGAGAAAAATACAGCTGGAAAGGAGTGGAATAGGGACTCCTGGGTTAGAAGGGTCTTTCTTGCATAATCATCTGACTGTACCACCTTTTCCTCCATCAAAAGTCCTAGTGTTAATTTGGGTGTAGTCACGCACACCTGTCATCCCAGTTACTCAGGAGGCTGAGGCAGGAGGATCTCAAGTTTGAGGGCAGCCTGAACAACTTAGTGAGACCCTGTCCAATAAATAAATAAGTGTCAGCATTGGGAAAGGAGCCCCAACTCCTTTCTGGGTCCTCAAGACTGCTCAGTATCTGGTCAGCTCCACCACCGTCCCTCGGTCAGACCCAGAGCTCCAGGAACACAGCCTGCTCTACCTACCCAGGCAGCAGACTCCACTGACCCGGGCCTGATGCCATTGTCTGTGGCCCTTCAGGCCCAGCTGGAGTGGCCCACGCTCAGAAGGCCCGCCCGCCCTTTTGCAGACAGCTTTAATTGCTCCCTCCTCTGCACTCACCCGCCACTTCACTCCAGCACTCAGTGCGGCTCTGCTCTTCAGAAGATGCTGTGATTTATTCATGTGCCTTATTAGTGGCCCTATTCCCCATGGCTGGTGCAGAGCCTGGCAGGCACCAAGGCTCCGGGCAGGTTGGATGCGCCAAGAAAGGCAGGAAGAGAGGCTGTACGGAAGGCCCAGGGAGTGAGTGGTCCAGAAGGTGGGGACGTCAGGAGGAGGTGAGCAGAGGCAGGCCTTGAGGAGGGAGAATTGCCCCAGGGAGGGAGCCAGGGAGGCCCACACCCATCCTGCCTTACCTGCTCACACCTGCTCCTGCCAGTCTATGCTCAGCCAGCCCTCACCTGCCCACACCTGCCCACACCTGTCCATGCTTGCCTAGGCCCATCCTGCTTCCACCTGTCTATACCTTCCTATGCCCACACCTGTCTGTGCCTGCCCATGCCTGCCTATGTCTGGCCTGCCCCCATCTGCTCACACTTGCCCTCACCTGCCCAGGCCCACACCTGCCTATGCTCCACCTCCTCCTACCCCTTTGGCACCACTTCCTGTCCTCCAGCCACATGGGGCTTACTTTTCCTAATGCCTCAAAGAATTTTGTCTTCATTTCACTCCCTGCTTCCTCCCAGAGCTACCCTTCAGCCTCTTTGGGGAGGTGTGCCCTAGTGCCCTGACGGAGGAGCTTGCCCTGCAGCGAGCACCCTCAATGTCCAGGTCTTCTCCTGCACTGCTCTTTACAGGTGGGAGGCTTGCCGGGCTGCTGTGAGCTGTGGATGAGTGAATGGATCGGACACATCAGCTGGCTGTGACCTTGGGCAGGCTTCTCTCTCATCCTCAGTCATCTCCCCTGTAAAATGGGAATGGTCATTATCCTGGCCTCTTACAGGAATAGCACACGTGGTGGGTCAGCAGAGTGGGGTAGCAATTGCTCAGTTAGGCTGGGCTCATTGCCAAGGGTGTTCTTCCCTCCAGGAGCACAGCCCCCCACCCCCAGGGCCTGGTTCTCTGCCTGGCACACAGAGGAAGCCCAACGGCAGCTGTCAGCAAGCGGTTCCAGGAAGAAGCGGGGTGGGCAGAGACTTGCCGCAGGGGAAAGTGCAGAGAGGAGCCCGGTGTGACAGGAGCACGTGGGACAATGCAGATCGTGCAGGCTCGAGGGGCAGGGTGAGGCCTCTGTGAGCTGAAGACCAATCTCTACTCTGGACACGTTGATGAGCGACTCTCCGCCCATCAGGGAGCAAGGTTGCCAGAGAAACCAGAGAGGCCCGAGCCCACATTTGGCCTCTTGCCGAAGTGCTTTTCTCTGAGAGATTATATATTCTGGGCCACGTCCCTCCCATCGACACTTCCTCCCTCACTTTACTCCTTTTCTTACTCCTCCATCATAAAAGTCTCTAGAAACAGGTTTTGTTCAAAGTGAATGAGGCAATAAATTCTCTGTTTCTGACAGGCCGACAAGAGAGATAAATTCTGCAAAGGGAGCCGCAGCACTGCTCTCTTGCCCTGTGGAGCCTCAGCTGATGTTAAGGTCTGTCCAGGGAAGAGGGGACTCTGTGAGGGAGGAAGAAGAGGAGGCAACATGGAGATCCTGACCACCTGGGGAACTTTCTTTCAGGTGGCCAGTTACCACGCCCAGGGGACCTCAGGTCTATCTATTGCTACAGCTGTGGCTGGGTGATATGGCTCCTTAACTAACTGAGAGGCTGGGTGGGATGGGCTTCATTCATTCATTCATTCGTTCGTTCATTCATTCGATCACTCATCCTCAATTCATTCAGCAGTTTCCTAGCATGTGGGAGAGGAATCTAAATCCCCTCAAGTATTACCTTCTTTAAGAGGCTTTCTCACAAAGGACCAAGAACACTTGCAATTCGAGTCAGAGCAAAAGATTGATTTCCCTGGTAAATCAAGAGCTCCTACAAATCATTAGGAAAAATAAACAACCTAATAGGAAATCCGACCAAAGGATGTGGACAAGCAGCTCACAAAAGGGAATATCAATGGCACAACGGCCAGGTACCTGGAAAGGAAGACTCTGCTTACACATGATGAGTGCTGAGTGCGGAAATGTCACGATTTGCAGTCCCCCACTCCACCCCCAGAAAATCCAAGACTGCTGGGGAAGGTGGGACACACGCACGTTGCTAGAGGTGTGCAGAGGAACAAACACTATGAGAGCAATCCGAACCAGGGCCCCAGCAGGTGCTTTGGCAATATCTCAGCACTATGTGTGTACCCGGCCTGCACCCAGCAGACCCACCTCTCGAAATCATTCTCACCTCTGTGTGTACCAGATTATTTTCAGTGAAGCATTTTCTATATCACTGAAGGAAGGAATTAAGGCTAAATGTCTATAACTAGGGAGTTGGTTAAATAATTTACAGTATTTGGCTAAATAATTCACATAGTACTCAGTACACTACAATTTTTTTTTTTAAAGGGTAGCAGGGTATATAACTTTAGGCACCAAGATGGGCTGAGCTTCAAGATGCACTTTTTTGTGTGTGTGTGAAAAGAGCAAGACACAGAACAGAAAGGAATGTGAACGATGCTGCTATTTGTACAAAGGTGAAAAAAGTGAATCTGTGCACACTCACAGGCATAGAGGTGCATTGGCTTCTCTAACTTTCCCCCTGGAAGGACAAAGATCTGTGGACAATGGCTGCTTGGGGAGCAGCGCCAAGACCTGGAGCTGCAGGCGTGAGTAGGGAGGGGGACTTTTTACTCTATATAGCCCTTTGTGCATCTTGGATTTTGACTTGTGTGAATGTGTTTATTACCGATTCAAAAAAAAAAAATATCACTCACATTTTTTTTTTTTTAAGAGAGAGAATCCAAGGAGGGTGACTGAGAACTGAGGAATGAGGAGGTGAGGGGTAGAAGAAAAGCGAGTGTCTGCAGGGGCCAGCACCCGTAGGGATTGGGGCACAATCTGGGGACCCTGGATGAGGTACAGTTGGAGCGTAGCTTTGGGGAGTCTTGGGACGATGGCTGGTGAGGAACACGGAGAGGGGTGAAGATGGATTTGTGTATGTTAAAGACTTTGGATTTCACTACAGGGACCAGGGAGGGCTTTAAGTACAAACAGCACAGGGTCGGGCTGTACTTTAGGAAAACCCCTGGAAGTGATATGGGAATGCTCTGGGGAGAGCAAATGTAATGTGTGCCTGTTGTCTGTCCTGCTTTCTTGTCATTTGCTCACATCACCCTAGGTAATTCCAAAAGAAAGCCGAAACTAACTGTATGACACAAGGGAAACTGAGGCTCAGGAAAGTTAAGTAACCGGTCTAAGCTCTTGCAACTTAGGGACTAGGATTTAAACTCAGGTCTGTGTGTCTTCAGAACCTGGGCTCTGAAGATAGCCCCATGGTGGACAGACTTTTAGTTACAGGGCTGTGTGCCCCGTGTGTGCTTATAGTCTGGGAATCTTGACTGATGTGGCCAAGCACCGTGTCCCTCCAATAGCAAGAGTATGGTCCATAGGTTGATGGGTGCAAGTGCATCTGGTCTTGGCAACTAGCTTCCACCAACTCACTGCAAACTTCTGCCCTCCCCCTCCGCCCCGGTGGGCTAGCGTCATGGGATACATAAGCCCCCGATCTTAGCCTTTGGGAAAAAAAAAGCAGCCAACTTTTTTATGGCCCATTTTCCTCTTTAAGGACATATGGAAGGTCAGAGGCAGGCTTCCTACAGGAGGTGACAGGAAGGGTCAGAGGAGGTTTCCTCTGAAAGGGTCTGGGGGAGATACATTTGGCTCTAATTACACCAGGTCTTCTAAATTTCCTGGTCATTTGGTTTACATTTTCCTGCCGTCTCTTTGCATGTATTTTTCCACAACTCTCATTTTTAAACTGTGCTACGGGAGAGACTCCAACAGGCCCCGATTCATCTCAGGCCACCTGGATTGTCAAAGACAGAATCAGCTCTCACACCCTTGCCTTGGATTCCAGATATTTCCACGACAGCATGCTCTCTTCCTTACCATGTCAATATGGGTGTATCCGATTTCTCATGAACACCCATACATGGCTTCTGATTTCTCGACAGTCATTTAACAATCTGGCTCTGCGTGTTAGGATTCTGGCTCTCCCTGCTTGTGTACTGGGGTTGGACCTTCAGATACTGGCCCTGGAGTCATGGGGGACTTCTATGGGTTGGACCCCATTAGCCAGGGCATGATTCGGCCACTGCTGTGAAGGATGGTCACAGGCTAGTTTAATGAAGAACTGGCGGCGGCTGACCGAGAGAAGAGGGGTGCAGTCTATGGGATGCTGATGAGGTCGGTTGAGGGATTTGGGCCTCTGAGGAAGACTCAGGCTCCCGGTATGAGTGGTCTGTGCAGGACACTGGTAGGGGACTTGGTGAGGCGAGACTGAGTTCCAGATTGGCTGACTCCTCAAATGATCATAGGACTATCCTTGGCAAGGGATGGAAGGTCTTGAGTCTCCCTCCAGACTCCTGGGACTCATTCCTGACTTTTCCTGGTCTGTCACCACAGATCACAGCTCAGTTCTGCCACTAACTTATTCTGTGACCTTGGGCAAGTCACAGGAACTTTGTGGTCCTGAAGTTTTTTCACGTGCACAATGGAAATAAATAATGGTTGTTTTTCCTAACTTCATAGCATTTGGGGGAGGAGCAACTTGATAAATGGATGAGATACAGTTTGGAAATTGTAAAGCACCCTACAAGGACTGGAAATGACACTGATGATCAGAGTCACCCCTGTGATGGACACCACCTCAACAGCATGGCTGCACCCAACCACTCTCTACCTCCTTTTTTTTATGGGAGGCAGAGAGTGGTTAGGTCCTCTCTGTAAGGAGGTAAGGTCCTCTCCCACGTTTTAAACCCTTTAACTGAAAATCCCTTATTGCTCCTCAAATTCTAGTTAATTGTTTGGTAATTAATTTGCAGTGCTGGGTGTTGAGCTCAGGGTCTCCTGTCTGCCAGGCCAACCCTCTACCATTGAGCTACACCCCAGCTATTTTTTTTTTCTAATTCTAAAAGTTCTTTGTAAAATGTTCAAGAAATGTTTTGCTTAAAAGAAAAAAAAATTAAATATTTCTGGCTTTGACATTGTTATCATATGATTTTGGGAACTTCCATTTTTCATCTCTGTGTTCTCTGACCCCCCCAACCCCGTAGCGTCTAGGTCAAGGCCAGTGAATGTCTAAGAGAGACTACCTCTGTTCCACCTGGTGGGCCTTACTGGGGGAATCCGACAATCCTTCCTGCTGAGCCCCCTTCAGAATCCTTCTCAACACAGCCTCCAGAAGGCTCTTTGCATCTGGGACAGGACAGGGTGAGTACCCACCGACATTCTCTGGCTCCTCGGAGGAAGGTGCCAAGGGCTCAGGAGAGATTGGAGAGCCCCTCAGCCATCTTGTCCTAGGATCTCAAGTCCTGTGAGGCAGATGTGGCTTCCACAGGGAGTTCTCAGAACATTTCGAGAAATTAAAAAAGAAAAAAAAAATTAAAAGGAATGAATCTTGCAAAGTCAATGGAATGTGAGCAAGTGACTTAATAAAATCACACCCACACAAATGCTTATGTTCCTTTTTCATCTCAACATGAAACTGGGTGGGGCTGAATATTTCCGAGGCTCCGGCTTCCAAAGAACATACAGGGAGCCGACTTGGTCAGCGACCCACTCTACTTTCTCAGGTCCCCGGAATGTGAATTAGCATGGTTCTCCATTTTACGGATGAGAAAACTGAGACCTAGGGGAAGGAAGTCAGCTGTCTGAGGTCATTTGGCCTGTGACAAAGCAAGGACCTCGGTTTGGTTCGGAGGTTCCCACTTTCCCGGTCCACTTACATGTCAATCAAAGGTCCCCACAATTTGGAATCTTTCTGTGAAGTGAAGAAGGGATTTGATGTTGGGAAAAGGTCTCAGTGCTGTTGCGCTTGCCACCATCCCCGTGCCCCTCCCTAGGTTAGACACGAAGGAAGAGCTGGGCAGGGAGCCAGGACATGGGATTCTGGTCCAGATCGGAACTTCTGCCCCCTGAACTTAGGTTCCTTCATAGAGCTTTGAGAGGACCCTGTTGGCAGCCCAATCACAGAGATCAGAGTTTGGCTTGAGGGGCTGGGGATGTGGCTCAGTGGTATAGCACTTGCACAGCATGGCTCAGGTCCTGGGTTCAATGCCCAGCACTGAAAAAAAAAGACAAACCAGAGGGTGGCTTCTAGAGCCATCTGCCCGGGTTCTTTCCCTAACATTGCCACCTATAGCTGTGAAGCCTTTAACTTCTCTGTGCCTCCTGGTTAATGGAGGTGATAATACTCCGTATTTCATAGAGCTTGCTTTGAGGATTGAATGAAGAACCACAGGACTGCCAGTTTACCTTGAATGCTCAGTAAGTTTGAGTTGATGGTGGAATTAACCCTGAATCTCAGGGCTTAGGGCTATGCAGTGAGAAGTTAGGGGGGTGACTGGGCATGATGGCCTCTGTAGATTTTATTGTGATGCACCTAGCTGGGGTTTACGCTGGGTCCTCTTCTTTGAAGAAGTGGCTCAACTTCCAATGTCTAGTCCAAGTTCAGCAACTTCAGCTCCTCTTCCAGGAAGCCCTCCTGGATGGATGGACAGGCCAGCATGCTCCTGGCTGCCGGCTCCCAGCCCCCACTGCCATGCCACCCTTTGGCCTCAGACAAAGCGGGCACCAGCAGCGGCAGCAGCCGGGCCAGCTCGGTGGCTTTCATGAGGCTGGGGCTCCCGGGAGCCTGGGCTGGGTTGGTCTGCTTTGAATGCTATTTGCATTGCAATAGGCGAGCCTGGCCTTCAATACAGGCCCCTTCTCTTTTGACAGAACAGCCTCACAATCGCCTATTGACCGGGCACCTGTTCCTGCCCCAGACATTATGCAAATGCCGGCCAGGAGCGAAGCCGCCAGCCCCCCGGGCCATTGTGCATTGAACCCTGATGGCGCCCTGCCAGCTCCCAGCCGGCCTTTGTTCCCGGCTGCACTGCGCCACCCCCGCCACTACCTCCCGCCCGCCCGCCCGAGGTGCCCCGCCGAGGAGCCACCCGCTCCCAGCTACTTGGGCTCTTGCACCTGAAGAAAGGCCTGGCGAGCCGGAGGCTGGGCCCAGCTGAGGCAGAGCTGGGGGCCTGGAGGAGGCAGCCAGCGCCGGCCTGTGCCCTGCACGGCCCGTCCCCCGGGACCAATGAGAGGGGCCTGGCAGGCGGAGGAGGGGGCAGCCGAGCCACCGTGCCACCTGGGGGAGGGGAGATTATAATAATCACTCTCACATCTGCTGAGGGCCTTCCAGCGCAAAGCCCTCTCACGGCGGGTCTCCCTGCGAGCCACACCTGCCCCTGGAGGAGGTGGGCCGGCTGGATTGTCGCCTTTCACACAGGGGGGATTTTGGCCTCCTGCGGGGAGCTGGCTGATGGGGCGGCCAGGGCGGGGGTGGGCCACTCAAACCCAGGGCTGTGGACATCTCTGCCTCCCCACTTTTTGCGCACAGAGCTTCCTATAGCCCACGTGTCCTTCCGTGTGGCTGTGACTCCTCTGAGTCACCATGTTATGCCCTGCACTGGGTGGCTCCGCCCTGCCAGGTTTTTAGAACCTGATCCCAGCATCCCATCGGCAGCATCAACATCACCTGGCCAGCCCCTGGGCCCCAGGCAGACCTGTCCAACCAGAAGGTCCAGGATGGCCCCATCTCCCTAGCTGGACCAGCCTCCCAGGTGTTCTGACGCTCAGTCCAGGGTGAGGACCACCAGTCCTGGCCACCATTTCCACTCCCCCACCCAAGGCCTGGCTGACACTGTTTCAGCCCCCATAGCTGGCTCCTCCTCCCATGGGACCCCTGTCCCCACCCTGCTTTTGTTGAGGGTAGTAAACTTTATTAAGCACCTGCCTGGTTCTAAGCCTAGGGCATCCAATGAATGAGACCCACTTTGGAGAAACTCGGTGTAGATAATTTTTCATTTGACTATTTCAAAGCAGGATGCTAAGGCTTGGACGGAGCTGAGTGAGGATGGTGTGGGGAAGATGCACCAAGAAGGGGTACTTAAGACAGTTTGGGGGACTCCAGGACGGGGCCTGCCTCGGGTGTGAAAGAAGAGCATGAACAGACATTGAGGAGAACCTCAAATAATTTCAGAATAAAAGGCTGTCGCCACTGTGGGCTCAGGAACCCACAGAAGGCCCCTGCTCTGTGTGTTGTAGGCAAGTTTAGGTCCGGCGGTGAAGAAGGAAGGAGGAGAAGTGACGCCAAGGTCATCAGCGTGGTCCAGAGGGCTTGTCATGGTTTTTACTCCAACTGGTTAAATGTAGAATCCACTGGCTGCTTTGGATCAAGAAGAAAGCAAGTGGGAGGCTGAGGCAGGAAGATTGAGGGTTCAAAAACCTGCCTCGGCAGCTTAGTGAGGCCCTAAGTAACTTAGTGAGATCCTAACTCTAAATAATAATAAAAAACCCATATTTTATATATATATATATATATATATATATATATATATATATATATATATATGGGCTGGGGATGTGGCCCAATGGTCAAGTGTCCCTGGGTTCAATCCTTAGTACCACCCCCCCACCCCACCCCCCCAAAAAGGAAGGCAAAACTAGGAGGGACCAGCAGGTTTCCCTCTGTGTGGCTGGTAGAGCAACCCAAGGCCAGCTGGAGGGTGCTGTTAAGACATCTGTGAAGTCTGCTTTGGCCAGGGCACACTTCAGAGGCTCCCTAAGAAGGAGCCTTCTTGCTCCTGTGGCCCCAACCTGCAGCTGTCACCCCTTGAACCTAGCCCAGGCACCTCTGCCTCACAGCCTTGCTAGAAAGGAGCCACCAGGATGGGGCGTCAGAGAAGGAGTAAAGCAAGTCCCCGGCATGACCCTGGGCGCCATCCAAGGTGCCCCTCGCCAGGCCTTTGGCCCTGGCAATCTTTCACCCGTTGCCAAAGTGCTTTAAAGAGTCTGGCCCAAAGCAGGGAAATCTGATCTCATGAGAGGCCAGGGCGAGGTTTCCTGAGCCAAGTGTTGTCTGTCTCACGATTTGTCTTCCTCAAGGGCTGTTAGGGTGCTGTTCGCTAAAAGACAAAACGGAAAGAAAAGTCAATAAAGTTAGTCGCCTCCCCAGCCACGCTCCTTAGTGTGGCATTCAAGGCCCTCTGGGGTCTGGCCGCAGAAGCCTCTCCTGCATGCCCTGTCCTGGTCTCACCACTTTGTCCTCCTACCACACCCTTGAGGTTCTGCGGGGCAGGACCCTCTTGCCATTTGAACCCTCCTTCCCTCTGGGCTCATTGGATGCACTCCTCCTAAGCTCATAGACTCCCCCTGTGTGTCCCTTCCACTGCCGTGGCTGCTTCTTCTTCTTCTTCTTTTTTTTTTGGCGGGGGGGGATATTGAGGATTGAACTCAGTGGCACTCGACCCCTGAGCCACACCCCCAGTCCTATTTTGTATTTTATTAGAGACAGGGTCTCTCTGAGTTGCTTAGTGCATTGCTTTTCCTGAGGCTGCCTTTGAACTTGCAATCCTCCTGCCTCAGCCTCCTGAGTGGCTGGGATTACGGGTGTGCGCCACTGCACCCTGCTATGGTGACTTCTTATTCTACTCTAGTAGAGAAGTATGTAGTGAGTACCTGCCTGGGACCAATGTCAGGCTCTGGGTGATGTGCCCCTCTCCCAAAGAACTCCCAGTCCAGGGACCGAAACAGTAATATGTAATGGGGCCTGCATGAGGGTCTAGGTGGTGTGGGGTGGAGGATGGAATTTAGGGTGTAGAGTGGACAGCACTGGCAGGTGGTTCAGCTGGGAGGGGCATAAAGGAGGGAGGAACTAGGAGGGACCATCAGGTTTCCCTCTGTGTGGCCCCTAAGATGGGGGACCTAGAGAGTCGTGATGGGACCAGATGATAAGAGGAGGAGTCTGGTGCTGGCTGGAGGTCACACTGTCCTGTTGCCCTGGCTCAGGTGGAAAGTGGTGCCCACCAAAAGATCTGAGAGGTCTGTGTTCAGGGAGGGGCTGAGCTGACACCTCCAATGAGCGCCTGTGTCCTGAGGTGGGGTCTCCTGCGCCCTGGACGGAGGCATGGGCAGCGCTGTTCTGCCTCTGATGTCACCATCACCCCTCCTCTCTGTCCTCATGGCACTGGTCTGACAGCTCCACCAGCATCAGAAACAATGGAGGCGGGGGAGGAGGTGGCCACCTCCTAGTTCCTGGGTGTGGTGACTTAAGACTCCTCTGCAGCCTCAGCTTGTGTGGCTCACGTCTCTGCTGGTGTCTCTGACGAAATGTCTAAGCAGCACCTTTGGGGACATAAATGGCCTGTGAAGGAGCCACCAGCTGCCAGCACCAGTGAATCCAGGACCGCCCTGGCAGGAGGCATTGCTGAGCCCCTTCCTCAATTTCAGAGGAGGAAACCGAGGCTCAGGAAGGAGCAGTGGTGTGTTCTGATCATGTCCTGATGTTGTCACTGGTGAAGAGGTGACTCTGGAAGAGGGTGCCTAGGAGTCCCCAAGAAAGGGGCTAACTTCACTCAGGACCAGAGGAGTTTTTGACGTATATGATGGAAAAGAATTTCAGCACATGTCAGTAGTGGCACCGACAGAGATTTATTTACAAAAGCAGATGCACACGTCGGCCATCTCAAGAGAGGCACATTTTGGGGTTCTGGGCTCCTCCTTTAAAGGACACGCGATGAGGAGTAGGCATGGGAACATATGTAGGAATGATGTTAGTCTGGGGATCTCAAGATGGTTTATGGTGGTCTGGTCATTCTCAGGATCCCTAGGTTGACATGGGTCTTCACTATCTGATCAATAAGAGCTCTGGAAAATGCCCTACATTATAGGTTCCTTCAAATATGCTGTCTCTTTTTGCTTAATCTATTTACTGTTGGGCTAACTAATAGTGCACAGGGTAATTATCATGCGAGTGAATTTATAGTTGACTTTAAGATTTACAAATTTCCCAGAAACCTGAGAGTGACAGCCTTGGAAAAGGTGGACCCTTCAAGTAAGAGTGTATATTTTCATCTCTTGGTGTCTCCTTTCTACCTATTTCTCTTTTTTCTTCTTTCCTTTCTCAATATTAGAGCAGCAGGGACACATTAAGAGGGTGAAAGACAAGGACCTAATGTCGTCGAGAGGGGAAGGGGATGCATCCCAGATAGGAAGTAACTCACCTGGGCTTGCACGGTGGACACCTGGGTCAGTGCCTGTTCTGTTGCTTGGTCCTTTCTTCTGGGAGCACATAGGTCCCTGGCATGCACAGGTTCTGACCAGCAGGAGAAAGGGCTCAGTCAGGCCTTGGCAGATGCCAGGCCCAGACATCCCATCTGCCTGAGCACTTGAGAGAATTTTCTAGTCTCCCCAGTTTGTTGACCCACATGGCCAAGTGCCTGCTGGAGGCCAGTGTGGAATGTGCTCTGGGGCGAGTTATCCTGGTGAATTCTCCTCCACTTTGTTTCTCTACCACTGAGCCTAGTTCCTAAGACCCAGCAAATCCAGAGTGGCCCTGGCTTTGATGCCTCAGGGGCTCAGGATGCTCTCCTGCTACACCTAGCTTTGGGAAGCGGGGTGCTAGGATCTCCTCCATCCTCAGATTTGCTTCCCCTACCCACCCCTGCGGGATCTCCCTGTTGAATTTACATCCGCCTGGCCTAGGTGGGCCAAGCCAGCCCTAGGTTGGTTGACCCCCAACAAAGACTTGGTCCTACCACCATGTCACCAAGAGCCCCTGACCAGTGGCGTGACATTATATGTATTCTCAACAGTTGCTGTTAGCTGTAGACGCCCCTCCTCCTGCCTCCCGCCGCCGTCCACGACGGTAGAAAACGACTTTCTCTTCGTGGCTTTGTGAAAGGTTCCTTGGGAATTGTGATCCAGGCTTTCCTGTCCCGGGTCACCAGCCCCTGATTTACAATCTAGAGAAATTGTGTTTTCTTTGTGAATCAAGAGTGGGTTGAGGATAATGCAGCTGGAGCCCCTTCCTCAGCTGTCACAGGATAAAACCACGGGGCTGAATGGGCTCTCCTAAGACTCTTGGAAGGTGGCTTACAGCCAAGAGGGAACCTGTGGGCCCGCAGCCTTGCTGGCCTTTGTCCCTGGAGGGCTTCTCCCCTCCCCTTCCAAGGCTCTTGGTTTTCTATGGGCCCCTGCTGCTTTCGTCCTCTCTGGATGGCTTGTCCGCCCTCCTGCCTGTTCTGAAGCCTCCAAGTCCCCTCAGGGTATCTTTGCTTTCTCACCCAGACTAAGCTCCCTTAATAAGGGCCACTCTGTGCTGGGCCAAGGCATTTTAATGCTTTTCTCTCTCTCTCCCTCTTTTGAATTTTTTTTTCTATCCCCGTCTTAACCTCTTGGTTTTATCATCCCATTCTACGAAGGAACAAACTGAGGCGCTGTTGTGAAGTGACCAGCCCGGGGCTATGAGTCGGTGACGATGGGGCTGCAGCCAGGACCAGGTCTTCCGCTCTCTGATCTTGTCCCTCTTTAATCTCCTCAAAATCTTTTATTCCATTCTACAGTCTCAAACAAGGGCCCCAGAGTGGCTGGCACAGCTGTGTCTGTGGCACTTGTATTGTTTTTCCACCACGAGTGTCTGAAATGTTTTCTCTCGGTTCTCAGCACGGAAGAAGGGGGTGGAGGCACAGGGGGCTGGTGGGGAAAGCCATTCTTGCTGAGCACAGACTGGACAGATTGTCCCATGTAACGGACTCCACATTGGGTGGTGCCCTCTAGTCTGGCTGCAGGGCTCAGGGAATATTCTGAAAGCAGTATAGTCTGAGCGCAGCCCGGGTTTGCCTCGGTTTTCTCATCTATCAGATAGCAATAGTTCTAGAAGCTCTGCCGTTGCAGACTGAGTCAGTTTACCCATGTCGAAGGCACGGACCTGGTTCTGGAGAGGCTTTGATTAGTGGCAGTAGCATGGCATGCACTGGGCCTGAGGAGGGGACGGGTGGTCCTTCTGGCCTTCTTTGTATTGCTCCTACCATGAGGCTCCGGGCCTGGGACCCAGATGGGCAGCTGTGGCCTTGGGAATCCCGTCTCTCCCATCCTGCCCTGCCCTGCATGGCTGCCCCAGTGGGTACACGGGAGCCTCTTTCTGTGCCTTTGATTCCTGGGAACCAGATGAGGAATACACACGAGGCTCTGAAAATTCTGAGATAATGTTAGCCAGACCCAGGCTCGAGGCTGCCCTTGCTGCAATGGATTCCAAGTGGGATGCAGAGCCCAGTGCTTAGGAGTAGCCAGGCCATGTGTAAATGTGACTGGGGCCAACATGAAACACGGCCTGAGATGCTCAAGATGCAGGGTCCGGGTTGGGGCTTGAGGGGAGGAGGAGGAAGAGAAGGAGGAGGAGGGGGATGGGAGGCTGGGGAGGATGGGAATGGGGAGTCAGTAGCAGGTACTTCTGCCTGCCTGGGCGTCCTCTGCAGGTGTGGGTGGTTAAGGTACCCTGGAGGCCATCAGGGCCAGGTAGGAAGGGACTTTGCAGCCACAGCCGGGAGCGGGTTTGTGGTAGGTGCTGGAGTGAACTTCTTCCTGTTCTGGGTGCTCATTCTAGCTTTCTTGCAGGAAGCCATGGGGGAGAGGAGGAAGACTAGGGGCAAGGAGCATCCCCAAGCTGCTGTCACCACCCAGGCAGGAGAGGACAGCAGCTTGGGCCAGGGTGTTGGCTGTGTGAATGGAAGGGGACAGACACATTTAAGAATCATTTTGCGCTTTGTGATGGAGTGAACGTTTCAGCGATGGAAAGGAAGAGAGAGGGCTTGAGGGTAACACCTTTCTCTAACGTTCTTGCCCAGGTGTGCACAGGCCCTCTTGTACACCTCCCTGACGGGGAGCTCACCACCCGGTTGTTTAGGAAGGGCACAAATTGGACATCCCTATTCTCAAAATCCAAAGTCTAAGATGTTCCAAAACCCGACACATTTTGAGTGTTGATGTGGCATCTCAGGGGAATATTTCACACCTGACCTCGTAAAAGTGAGAACACTCATGTAGGCAGGGCAGGGTGGCACAGACGCCTGTGATCCACCCCTCGGGAGGCTGGGGTGGAGGTTTGAAAGTTTGAGGCCAGCCTCAGTGACTTAGCAGGAGTCTGTCTCAAAATGACATTCAAAGAAAGAAAGGAAGAGAGGGAGAGAGGGAGATAGGGAAGGAAGGAAGGAAGGAAGGAAGGAAGGAAGGAAGGAAGGAAAGAAAGGCTGGGATGTAGCTCAGTGGTGGAGCACTTACCTAACATGTGCAAGGCCCTGATTCAGTCTTTAGTGCCACACAAACAAACACACACCCCCAAACCCCCAAACAAACAAACAGAACACAGGTGCACTAAAAATATTGTAAAAAATCACCTCCAGGTTGTGTGTTTAAAGAATGTTTGAGAAACATAAATGAACTTCATGTGTAGACTTGGGTCTCGTCCCCAAGACCATCTCAATATTTATATGCAAACATTCCCAAATCTGAAAAAAAAAATCGGTAACCCGGAACATGTCTGGACACAAGGGTTTTGGGTACGGGCTACTGAGCTTGTACTTACTCCGGTTTCAGCCTGTCTGCATGTGGTCCAGGGCCGCACACACCACCACTGACCTCACCCAGGAGCAGCCCCCGGGCTCAGAGGCAGTGTGGCCTTCTATGCTCTCCTTTTCTCTGTCTCCACACTTTGTTATCTTGGTGTCACGGGGGTATCCTCGGACTTCTCCGTCTACGTTGGACATTCGATCCTCTTGTGTTCTATCTTTGGTGAGCAAGAATACCCGATAATGCGTTTGCAAAAGAGAGTCACAACTGTCACATTGAGTGGAGTTGCCCTGTGGCCCTGCACAGCCTATTGTCCTCTGGGAGAGAGTAAGAGGAAGTCAAGTTATAATTTAGAGAGTCGCTGGGCAGGCTCGAGAACAGAGCTGAGAGCCTAAGCTCACCAGTGTCAAGATGCTCAGGAAGAGAGTCATTTGTCCACGGTGGCACATTCATAGAAATGTGCCCACGGAGACTGAGCTGCTCCTAAGCACCAGTGGACAGAGGAGGCGGCCAGTGTGGCAGTCCAGAGCCTGCAGGTCACGATGGAGGAGATGAGGGTCAGGTCAGGGCTGGGGAAAGTGGCTTTCCTGGGATTTGGTCCAGAGCCTGGCTGAGGGGTGAGGGGTCTTGAGGAGACATTGATGTGCCCAGGTTGCTGGCGGCAGGGGCTGGTGGGCAGGGTGCTTTGTTCCCTGAGGGGCATCCAGGAGGGAGAGTGGGTTACAGGTGGGTGGCAGGAGCAGATGCTGATCTCAGGTGGGACATGGGGTGCTGGAAGTGCCTGTGGGACCTCGAGGAGCCACCCAGCAGGCAGCACTGCCTCCCTGTCATCTTGACACGCAGATCCCTCCCGGTGCTCGGCAGATGGCTGTGCTCCAGGCCCAGGACAAAGGCTCCGCCTCACACTCTGGCCCAGGAGGCTCTGCAGAGGGAGTGGGGCACTTCTCAGTACAGCTGAGTTGCTGAGGTCCTCACGTAGCACCCTGAGCCACTGTGCAGGGCCAGGAGACATTCCCTAGAGATTTGCTTCCAGGAACCAGCACTCCTTGGCTGACTGGCACATCTGGGAACTGCCGTGCCGTCTCTCTGTAGTCAGGTTGGCTGATTTGGAAGACTCTGGGTCAGACCAAGCCCAGAGAAGTTCAGGGTTGAGACAGCTCAGTGCAGGGACACAGGGAGGCCATTGAGCAGCCCTGGCACTGTGTGAACTGGGGACCCATGGGCATAGATGTCCACGGAATTGGTATCTACTGATGCATCCGATGCCTGCAGGCTGTGTGACCTTAGGCAGTCTCATGAGCTCTCTGAACCTCTCTCTTTCCCCTGTGCAGAGAGAATAACCCTTCTTGCCGTTTTTCTCCACCACCTTATTCCTAGAGTTGTCAATAATACCCAAGGTCATGAATGAAAGTGAGCTCTCAAGGGCACGAGCAACAGTGTGAGAGGTGAACACACCCGGAGGTGAACAAAAACACAGAGGGGCAAGGTGGGCAGCTGGGGGGCTGTCCTTCTCCAGGCTCTGTATTTGGGGCTCCCACACCGTGCTGACCGGGGTGAGCTGGGGCAGGAGAGGGACAGGACTTGGAGGAAGAGAGAGAAAGGGGAAGTCTAGAGAGAGAGAGAGCACACACACACAACACATACACACGCACAACACACAACACACACATAACACACACACAACACCCACCATACACATTACACATACCCAGAAGGAGAGCTACAGGCACAGAGAGGGAGAGAGACACAGAGCCACACACCCAGCAGGATAGAGAAAGAGGCAGAGAGATGGAGGTAGAGATGGATGACAGACAGAGACAAAGAGGTAGAGCGAGAAGGAAGTGGAGGGAGACAGAGACATGGAGGAGAGAGCGACAGACCAGGGTCAGGCATACAGCCGACACAGAGGACAGGGTGCTAAGGAGACAGGGAAGCTGAGACTGAGAGAAGAGATTTGGGGTCAGGAGGGAGAGGGAGATGGGGGAAGTCAGCAGGTGAGGGGGCACCAGGGTGTGTGAGCAGAGTGGGGTGGGGGTAGGTTGCTGCAGACAGGTGGGGCGCCCTGAGGGAGGATGGGGCCCGACTGAGCACCCTGCCCCTGTGGGCGGGGCCCTAGACCCACCTGCTGGGAGTTCTCTACCTGCAGAGCCACCAGGGCTCACTGTCCAGTGGGGGATTAACAGGATCATTGGATCGTCACGTGGACATGACTGGGTCCCCGGGTGGGAGTAGGGAACCCATGTGGGGAGACTCGCTTTCTTCGCAGAGGCAGAACATGGCCCTGGGCCTGGAGGGATTATCAGTAGGATTCAGGAGTCAGACAAGGGGATAGAGATCTCGGGCTGAGGGAAGAGCACCGACTGAGACAGGCAGACGGACGTGATCCATTCATGAGAGTGGGGGGATTGTGCTGTTGGGGTCCCAGGCAGGTCTGGGCGGGAGCTGGAGCTGGAACACTACCCGGACTCAGGTTGCAGGTGGTCAAGGGCTACGTCATCATTCGAACGTCGTTCTGGGGGCCCTGGGACTGTAAAGCATGATGACCACGGTCGCATCTGTGATTCAGGTCCAGGGTCTATTCTAGAGGACTGGTCACCAAGGGCACATCTAGAGGATGGGAGGCCTGGGAAGGCGCAGGGGTAATGATGGAATTGACCCTACTAATGAGGATGGGGGTGAGGCTGACGCTGCTGGCTTAAAGGAATTTGATGACAGGACAGATCTGGGTGGGGGAGGGGAGAGAGAGAGGGATGACCGGAGTTTCTGCTTTGGATGTTATAGTGGCCGATGAGGTGCCTGGGGTCTTCCATGGGAGGCGACAGGTGGACGGTGGGCACTCGGGTGTGGAACTCTGCAAGACAGAGATCTGAAAGTCCTTGGCACAACTTAGAGTCTCTACGACATAAGGCAAAGACCCTAGGAGGGTGGAGGGAGGAGCCAAGGTCCTCTGTCCCTACGGTCCTAGTGACTGCTGGTACCAAAAGGAAACAGAACAGGAACTCGGAAGCCAACCGTCCAAGGAAGTCCTCAAGGGATGCCTGGGGCTGGGATGGGCCTTGGGGTGAGACTTCTGTTTGTCATCCTGTCTCTGCAGAAGAGTCAGCCTGGGTTTGGGCCACCTGCCAGGTTCTAAGCCCCGTGACATTGGAAAACTGACATCTGTACTCAGAAATCCCTTCCTGATAGGAATGGAGGGACTGAGGCCCATCGAGGGGGAGGGACTTGCATCTGTGACCCATCCTCAGGTGGATTCAGGCCCTGGCACCAGCCGGCTCTGTGTTCCGCTAGCGAATCAGGCTGCATCCTATATTCTTAGGGAGAGGGACTGGGGTTTAGGGAAACCTTGCCTTAGGGGCTTCCTTCCCTCCTCTCCTTCAACAAACCCCACCTGGCTCCCAGGACTGTCCAGAGCCAGGTCTGGGGTGAGGGTACCCCAAGGCATGTATGCAGAATGGGGCATGGGGCAGAGCCCTGACACCCACCATTGCTCAGACCTCGGCAGCTGCCCAGCCCAGAGTTGGACCCAGTTATCACACGGCTGCATCACGGGGCCTGGACTTGGCTGCAAACAGCAGACTGGCCTTTCCTGCCCTCTCCCGCTGCAGGCCCTCACACCAGGCTGGAATGTCCTCAGGAAGCTGGTTACCTCTCTCCAGGGGGTGCTTCTGGATTCCCATCTGTAGCTGCAGCCAGAATGTTTTGCAATAAGTGTAAAGAAAGCATTCATTCCGGGAAGAACTGGGGAGTGGAGCGTTCCTCGCCAGCAGGGGTCTGGGTGAGAGGGCGCAGGACTGCCTGCTGCCCTACCAGCCCATTCCTCAGCCCCTCAGGGACTTTGGCCTCTAAGCTGTTTATCTGTCTGTCTGCCTGTCCATCTGGATTAGAGAAGCCCGCTGGCTCACACCAGTTCCCCACACCGTCTGCCCACTGCAAGGCAGCTTGGGCTTTGTTTTGTGCTTTATTTTTGAATGTGACTCAAAAGTGATTATTACACACAAAGGTCCACCCACCCACAGCCCCGCTTCTTCTGCCCATGCCCCCTTGGCACCACGGGTCCACCGTTTTTTGTTTATTCATCTAGCGTCGAAAGTTGAAATATAAGCAGCGACACGTCTACATTTGGGTGTCCTCATTCTTACTTGGAGAAAACATTCTCTACGCACTGCCCTCACCTCGATATTTTCCCGCTGGACAATTTTACATGGGGATCTCCATGCTGGCCACACGGTGGTCTGCAGTCCTCTCTGCCGGAAGGCTCTGCCATGGTTATATTAGGCGTTTGAGTTTTTAAGCCCAAGCACCTGCAGATACCATGCAGATTTCCCCAAAGGTTTGCTTTTAGGAACCCCAACCACAGGAGCAAGACTCTTCCTGTCTTTTGTACAGACTCCTGCAGGCCATTTCCTTCCCATGGTCTGACCCACTCCTTCCCCTTCCCATGTGGTTGGCATCATGTGCACATTTCCCAGGGGAGAAAATGTGGCATTGAGAAATCAAGAAGCACATCTAAAAGGATAAAACCGTGGTGAGTGATGGAGTCCAGGTACTTGAACCCAGGAGGTCTGGGTCTAAAAGTCTTCCTCCTCGCATCTGTCACATTGCTGGGGAATATAGACCAACTTAGTCCTATGTTTTCAGAAGCCAGATGGAGCTTCTAAGCCCACAGAGGGCTGGTGACTTGGTCAAGGTCACACAGCCACACAGCAGCAGCAGCTCCCAGAGGGGAAGCATCACTTCTCCGTCAGGCCCGACACTAGAGCTGTCCTGTATGCGCAAGGGGCTGACCGGGTCCCTGAACTCCTGGGCAGAGGGCTTTGAGCCCACTGTGGCTCCTCTGCTCACAGGCCAGACACACTCACAGAGGAGAGCCACTAAACGATAGAACACATGCGTTTTACAGATAGACACAGTGAGATGGAGACAAAGGGGAGACCCACCCAGGGCAGCTGCCGCAGAAGCGGGGGCAGACTGAGCGCCCGGCCCAGGCCCCGGCACACCCCACCCAGCATCCACCCCCTGGCAGCTCCTGGGCTTCCCCGTGTCCTCACTTTGTATTGCTCGCCTGCAGTCTTCCTCCTGCCTTCTAACAAGAGGGCCACTTCTAGGCTCCTCTCAGCCTTGTCCATGAGCCAGGGCCCTATTTCCGTAGTGTTAATTGACTACGGCTGGTCTCCGCCAGCGGGGGGAGCGAGGCGGCTTGTGTATGGAATCCTGGCAAAGTCTGCAGCTGCAATAACACTCTGGTCAGTGTGAAGCACAAGGGCCATGTGTGTGTGTGTGTGTGTGTGTGTGTGTGTGGCTCAGGCACAGGAGCCACGGCCCTCACTCCTGGATCTCTTGACGGTCACTTACCTGCCTGCCTCGAGCTTTCATTCTAGAAGCCACGTGTCCTGGGTGGGCTGAGATTTTCTTGGGGCATAAAGGCAGGGGATGGCCTGAGGTGGTCCAGCCGACTCTGCTGACGGCCCAGTAAAGACCTAGGCCCCGTAAGACCCGTATCACACCCATGCTGAGCCACCTGTGTGAGGGTGAGGTCTTGGAGACATCGCTTCCTCTCCCTGGCCTCAGTTTTTCTCTCCCACAAGGTGGGGATGGGTGTCTCTGCAGTTTTACTCTCCGGAGTGTGGTGAGGACACAGTGGGGTTGTTCCCTGGAAAATATAAGGAGCTTTTCCCAATTCTGAGATTTCTCAGATTTTTGTTTGTGTTTGGTACTGGGGATGGAGCCCAGGGGCGTTTTACCACTGACTGACGTCCCCAGTCCTTTTTATTTTTTATTTTGAGACAGTGCCTTTGAACTTGAGATCCTTCTGCCTCAATCTCCCAAGTAGTTGGCATTACGGATGTGTACAGCACCCAGCCCCAGCATCAAGTTTGGCAGACAAATCAATCTCACTAGATATTGTCATGTGTATGAATATATAGATACACACACACATACACTTATGTACATGTGTGAACCTGGAGTTAGTTTGTCCTAAGAGTGTTTGGGGACTAGGATCATATGCTTGAGAACGTGGGTGCTGGTGCATGCTAATTAGAACTTAAACATAATGGCGTCCCCTCAACACCTGGCATCAGTCCTCCTGTGTGACTCCGTTCCACTGCTCTCGCGCTCTGGATCGACAGGAACAAGCTGTATAATGTCGTGACTCACTGTCTTCATCTGAGAACAGGGCTGACGGGTGTGCCCTCCCCCGGGCGCTTGTGGAGATTGGACGCATCCAGCACATGGGCTCTGGGCCCAGCCTGAGCCTCCCGAGTCGCACTGGAGCGGTTCTTAGCCCTTATGTCATCGCGTTCACTTCCAGCAGAGCTGGAATGAGATGGTGTGAATGCCGCCACCTCTAATGGGGATTAGGATGAGAAAGTGAGCCCCCACCACCCGCCTCCTACCTCCCGATCCTTTTCCTGTGCCAGGTGCCTGGCTCCGGTGGTCTTAGTTAGTGACTTGGTGCTTCAGTGGGTCTTTCAGTAGAAGAGTCCTTGGAGAAAGCCGTGGGAGAGAGGTTTTTCGGAGGGACTCAGATGTACCATTTTGTAGAGGACACTCCTTCACAGGCTGCGACCAGACAATTGCCTCTGTCCTACGGTCTCATCCACTGTCTGTTGCAGCACTCTCTAAACTGCCCATTGATTTGATGGGAGTCCACAGTGGAACATCAATAGGCGTTCCTTCGTTCCGTGAGTTTGGGAAACACCTCAGACTGTACCTCCCTCACGGACATCAAAAATGTTTATTATTGTTATTATTAAAGATGCTGTCAAAGCTGCAGTAAACAGATAATATTAATTTGGTTTAACCCAGTGTTTCCCGAACGTCCTCTTCTGCATAACCCCCGCTACAAGGCTCTGTGGAATGCACCGTGACAAGCACAGATCTGCAGAATCAATAGTAGGGACATCAGCAAAACCGTGCATCTCCGGTCACCCTCAGGGACAGGAAAATGATGTCATAAAGCAGTGCTGCTCAAACGCAGTGCACATACACATTCCCCGAGAGCTTGTGCGAATGCAGGTTCTGCATGGGCAGGTCTGGGTGGGGCCAGCTCCCGGGGATGCCATGGCTGCTGTCCAGGAGCATATTTTGCATAGTAAGATTATAAAGAACCCTCTGCTACAACGCGATGTCTCCTGTGCCTGTGCTTGCAACAGCATTTGGAAATCAGTGGCCACCTACGGTCATGTCTGATGGGGCCATCAGACCCAGCAGCAGGGAGGTGATCCCGTCTCTCCAAGCTGGGCAAGTAGCTCTGGCAGGGAAAGGGGAGGAGCCAGGCTGGGTTAGCAGCTGCAGCTCATGTGAACATTGTGGTTTGGGCTCTGCAAGGTCCTTCAGGGCTCTGCCATGTTGGCGGAGTCCGCCTGAGAAGATGACAATCCCTCAGTACTTCTGTCACCTCCCTTGTCTCTGCAAATAAGGTTTGGGTTGTTAGTGTTTTAATTTATTTATTTATTAATTTTTAAAGAGACATTTCCCCTTTCTTTCCTCGGGTCTGGAGTCATTAAACAGGGATTAGCTGGATAAATAGAGGAAGTGATTTTTAAACTGTTTGCAAACTTAATGTGAAGAGCCCAGCCTTGCAAATTATCACGTCTAATCAGAAGCCCTCGCTCCACTGCTCCAGTAATTGTACTGGTATTAGTCAAATTCTTGTTGTCTCCTCATTAGCCGTGAAAAGGAGACTCAAGACGTACTTCATTAGAGTGTCCTGGAAATATATTGCTAATGTGGAGATGGAGGCGGAGGCATGGAGGGAGGGTGGTGTGTGGGGACGGGACAAGGGCATGTGGCATCTACCTCAACCCTGTCGACTTCCTGTCTCTCTCAGCTCCATCTCACGGGAGCCTCCATTTACCTAAGGAGAAGCAGGTGGCCCGAGAAGACCCAGAGGCCAATGCTCCCAGGCTCTCTCCTCTGTGGCCTCCCTGGGCCACCCTTTCCTTCTCTGGGCTCAGTGTGATTGATGGGACGAGAAGACCGGGCACCCTGGATCTGAGGCCCTCTGTCTGAGGTTCTTGGCATGTGACTCTAAGCTTTGAGGTTTGGGAGGGTGATGACCACTTGCTCTTCTCTCAGTTCCTTGAGCTGAGACTCTCCTGGGGACTTTGCTTGAATGTCAGCCAGATGCCCATCTGTGGCTGTCCTTGCTCTTGTTGGATAGACAAAGTACTGTGTGGGCTCACTCTGTGGAGTCCAACAGGGTTGAGCTGAGAGGACAGCAGTGGTTACCAGAGGCCGGGAGCGGGAGGGGAGGATGGGGAGAGGGTGGCCATAGGGTACAGTGCCATGGTTAGATAGGAGGAATAAGTTCTCCTGTTCTATTACACGGCAGGGTGAGTAGTTATCAGTTATGATAAATGTTTAAGGTGATGGATGTGCGAATCACCCTGATTTGGTCATTTTGGAATGTGTGCCTGGATCAAAACATCACATTGTATCCCATAACGTACCGTGTTTTCAGTGCTAGGTATGGAACCCAGGGCCTCGTATGGAACCCTCCCCCTCGCACTCTGGCCCAGGAGGCTCTGCAGAGGGAGTGGGGCACTTCTCAGTACAGCTGAACTGCCTGAGGTCCTCATGCAGAACTGTGCAGAGCCAGGAGACATTCCCTAGAGATTTGCTTCCAGGAACCAGCTCACCTTGGCTGACTGGCACATCTGGGAACTGCCGTGCAACTAGGGCCAAGCAACAGACAACAGGTGCACCCCTGAACTACCTGGAGGGTGAACTTGAACCTCTTGAGTCCCTCCTGACCTCTGGGTCAGATCTGGCCTCTCTGCCTGCTGCTCCCAAGCCCAGGCAGCAGCCTGTGACTTTTTCTCTGACCCCTTCTAGGCTGTGAGTGCCAGGAAGACACAACCCTGGGGTCTTGACTGAGTTTATTGTGAGTACAGAAGGACACATTTGGGGCAAAGGAGCTAATTCCATGTGGGGAGACGGGTCAGCAGGCAGGTGGGAAGGACCTAAGACCTGCTCGTGCTTATTGGCCAGGGTATGGGGTGGCATATTCCAAGGGGATAGACCAGCAGGGAGTAGGAACTGGACACCAGCCCCTGGAGAACAGCAGAAAGGCTGACCCAGAGAAGCCCAGAGACTACATGCAGAGGGCAAGGATATAGACTTGGACTTAATGGACAGTATTTTGAAGTCCATCTCTGGCACTTTCTAGCAGTGTGGACTTGAGCTAGCCTTGGTTTATAAGAATAACACCTCCTTCAAAAAGACGCACTGAGGATTGAGTGAGATGGGGTATGGTAGCTGCACAGCTCAGTGGCCGAGGTGGAGCAAACCTCGTCATGTGGAGTCATCACAGGTGATGATGATTTTAGGAGCGAGACCCAGGAGATGTTGATCTCTACCTACAGAGGATCGATTTTGGAGATTATTTTGAGCTGAGAATCAGGTGTCACTGAGGGTGGAAGGAGCAGTTCCACCCACACAGAGTTCCCTGGTCTCAGAAGTGTGCAAATAGGTCTGGTATTCCCACACCTCTTTGTGTAATTTTAAATCCCAGATCTTTCTCAACTGCTGATATATATATATATATATATATATATATATCTCTTCTAGATTTGAATTAAGACGAATGTCCACAAATAAATCATTCCTCACCTAAACTGTCCCAAACAAGGGTCCGTTGCTTACATTCTCTGCAGGGACCAGGTGTTCCTGGGCTCAGGGTCTGGGCAGTCTTAGCTGGGTGTCTGGGATCCATCCCCAACCATGGCACTGCCAGGTGGGACCAGGCAATGTTCCCTGGGGCTCACCATGGCACCCCTCTTTCCTCTTTGCAGGCTTTTCTTGGTAGCACACCCGAGGCACGGCAGGGGCAGAGGGAGAGCATTACCTTTATGTCAGACACACCCAAATCTGAATTTGCCTAAGTGTTCCTTGCTACTGAAGCCATTCATGGCCTGAGCCTCAGTTATGACAACTGTAAAAGGGGACAATAATGTCCACCTTGAAACTTGCTGCTGGGATAAATGACATGAAGCTGAGAACAATCAATCCTCCCTTTCTCCCTCCCTCTTTGTGTCCTTTTCGTGGGTCCTTCCCTGCCGCAGTCTGGCTGGGCACAATTCAGGAGCCACTTGTCAAAAGAAAGAAACTTTATTTTTAGAACCACACAGGCCAAACAAAACAGCTCCTCAGGAAAAACCCTCAGACCTCAACTGCCACCACCGGCTTCCCACAAGCCTCTCCACCTCCCACAATCCTCCTGTTCTTGAGGCCGATTGGCTGGGTCACGTGGGTGGAGCCAAAAAAGTCCCCCAATGAGCAGCTCCGTGGTCTGAAAGGGCGGAGAAACAGCCCAATGAGCATCACCGTAGAGGAGCCAATCAGTTGGCAGCTAGAAGTTGCTGGGGCCGCTGTGAGCAATCATCAGCTGGCAGCTGGAAGTTTGCTGGCAGCTGGAAGTTTGCTGGGGCCCCTTTGACTGTGGCTCTCAACACTTCCCTGCTCTAGAAGGTACCTGGATTGCCTACCACTTCTACAGCAGCCCTGTATCTCTCAGGCCTCTGAATGCAGATCTGCCATCCTCTGAGCCTTGGAATCCAATTTCTCTACCTCCTCGAGGACAGAGGCTGAGTCAGCTCCCTGGGGATTCACTCTTGAGGTTCCACGGAGTCTGGGTGCCTCAGCGCCAGCACTCAGGCTGCTAATGGAGTCTGAATGGATTCTGGGCTGACGACACAGTCCTGAAGTGTGGAGTTCACTGGAGAAGCCACAATATATATATTTTTAAAATAACTTCCACATAATAGGTTTCCTTTTAATCAGGAACTGGTTGTGTGCATTTCTGGCTTCTGGTAACTTCCTCTCTGGCCCTATAAAGCCCATAAGAGGATCAATTAGATGTCCCTGGTGCTGAGGGATGGAAAGGGGCCAAAGAGGTGGCCATGTGTCCCTTCCCCACTGTCCTGAGTGGCATGGAAGGCATCAACCGTGGAGGAAAATCCTCCTGATTGGGCTTCCAGATGCTCTGGCATATGGGAGGGTCCTGGCTCTCTGGATGCAGGTACAGAATCAGAGGTGGAAAGGAGGGTGAGAGCTTTGGGCCAGATGACCTGGTGGCCCGGGAGGTTAATTAACTTGCCAAGGATCATGTAAGCTGGTCAAGTCACTTAGGCCAGACTTTCCTTCCCTGAGTCCTTTTCACACTTGACCCTCAATCAATCAATTCACCCACCGTTGCCACCACCCACCACTTGTGAGACCCTGGGGAGCTCACACACTGTGTATTTCATCGTATCAGTTACGGTTTCTGGGAGAAGCCCTTTGTTCCCACCGCTGCGTTTCCAACCAGATTGGAAGCACAGGGTAAAGGGGCAAGATCTGAACTCCCAAGGCCTCAGTAAAGCTGTCCCTTCTTCTTCTAAAAATGGAGTGTGCCTATGGCACCATCTTTGGTATGTGGCAGAAAGGAAGTGCCACCTCATGGTCAGTGAACTCCTTCCTGGAAATTACTGTCCACTGGGGGGAAAGTTTCTCATTCCCTGTAAGTTCTGCAGAATCTGATGGGCTAGACTCCAGGTTTTCAAACTACTGTCCTCAGGGCAGCAACAACAGCAGCTGAGAACTTGTGAAAAACTGAATTCTCAGCCAACTTCCCACATTCATTGAAACAGAAGCTCCAGAGATGGACCCACAAATCTGTATTTCATTTTAATTTTTTGGTACTGGGTATGGAACCCAGGGCCACTTAATCACTGAGCCACATCCTCCGTCCTTTTAAAATATTTTATTTAGAGACAGGATCTCTTAGGGCCTCACTAAATTGCTGAGGCTGGCCACCACTCCTGATCCTCCTGCCTCAGCCTCCTGAGCCACTGGAATTACAGGTGTCACCACCATGCCAAGCCACAATCTATTTTTTAATAAGCCCTTCAGATGTCCCTCAGGCCTCTTAAGTTAGAGAATCCCTGGGCTAAACATTCCCTTTCTATGGGCCCAGAGTGTGGGAGAAGCATCGTGGACTGAGATGCGTGGCCAGGGAAGGTTTCTCCCGGTTGGTGGTAACAGAAATGGGCATTTGGGGTCCAAGGAGGAATTTGGTCCTGGAGACATTTGAGTGTGTAAGGCATGATCCATGGGAGAAGGCATGCTGAAGACACTTTTGCAAAAGCCTGTCCTGCTCCCGCCAACACCCAATACCCAGAATGACCACCAATGGCAAGGTTAGAATTTAGATTTGACCTCGATTGTGTTATCACAGATGCTATACCTATATTGAGTTGCAGTGGAAAATCAGGGTTAGATGCCCATCCATCCGTCCATCCATCCATCCATCCATTCATCCATCCGTCCGTCCATCTATCCATCTCTCCATTCTTTCTTTCAACCAAAATTTATTGAGCCTTTACTTAGTGCCAAACATTTAGCTATGTTCCTTGTTTGTAGAGAAGAGACAACCAGAGATATCAATTGTGTGCCTTGATAAACTATATATTTGAGTGATTGAAAATCTACTGTAAATAAAACAGCTTTCCACCAAGCATCACCATCTAAAATATTAAATTAAATATTTCTGTGTGGCATGAAATAGGAACAATATTTAACTTCAGGGTCTGATTCTGTCTTATGATGCTCACAAGTCTGAGTAGAGGAATTATATGTGTTTAGAGTAGAACTTCAACTGGGGAGGGGTCACGAATAACTGCACTCATTTGTTTAACTCTTAGATATTCTGGCCTTTCCTTCTTATCCATTTTCTGGTTTAATTCTGCCAACAATACTGTGAAGTCTGAGGAAATCCAAACTCAGAATTTAAATGACTTGCCCCAGGATACAAAGGAAATGAGCTGTAGGACCCTGAAGAAATCTGAATTTTCAGATTCCCCCAAGTCCTGAGCTCAGCCATGCTGACTTCCATTCATAATAGAGAAATATCAGGCATAGCGTAGTTGTTCCTCTTTTGGGATGTCCAGGATGCCCACTTTGCTCATGAGAAAGGATAAGGGTGAAGCCATGTCTAACCTAGGAAGCTACTCAAGGAACTCCAAGATCCATTTCCGAAAACATCATCCAATTTTCAGCATGGGCCATTGGAGGGAATTCGGAGATATTGGCCTCACCACCAAGTACGGCTGCTCTGAAACAAAATAAGAAACCATTCAGCCTCCAAATACCAGGTGATATCATGAATTTAGCATCTCACTCATGCCAGCAGGTCACTATGGGGAAAAAAATCAAAACATATACTGGTAGTAGGTACGGGGCTCTTTGAACAATATTAAAACGGCAGCAGCGACCTTTCATATAGAATTAATTAACATAAAACCCAGCATCCTCATTGCTGCAGAACCCTAAAGTGGTTGCCAGAATTTAATTAGACTTAACCTTTTTTCCTACACCAGTACCACTTTATAATAACTGCAAATCATTATTAATTCCTTTGGTGTTCACTGTAATAACATTAATCATGATGAACTTCTTTCTGTAGTAATGTGTATGTAATATGTAATTCTATAGCAATTTAGTATTAGTTAAGGCTAAATTGAAATTAATTTCACAAAAAGATACTATTTGTTATCGGATTCTGTGTATTCATAAAACAATATTTTAAGGCAATTTATATGAAGGTGGTCAGATTAGGAGGCATTTGGTAAACTGCTAAAAGTTCACAGACAGAACTATTTGCTGCTGATTACTGGAGCATATCTGATTGCCGGCATCTCATATCCCAAGGTACTTGAAATATCAAACCAGAAAATGGAGAAGCTATTATGGGAGGGTCCTTGGAGATACAGCACTTTATCAACCTGATGGTGCCGCCTTGGACAAAGAGCGACTTTGGAGCAGTTTCCAGAGCCCAGGCCTTGGATTAATTATACCAAATCTCAGGGTTCAAGGTCACTCTCCCGACTCTCCCAGGCTCAGTCTTCTCTTCTGTAAAATGGTTCTATTATCCCCTTATGGCGCTCTTCAGGCATACCCCAAATTTGATGGCTTAGAGAGAGATTTACACAATAGGAATAGCTGAGAACACACAGGATACCGTGAAGAAGAGAAGCCGTGGTATGCATTTTCTATTGTCATGTGTATTACTGTGATGAATGTTTGGAAGTGCAGGCAATTTTTAGATATTTAGGTGTACATGACTCTGATTTTTAGAAGTCACTGAAGGCCGTGTCCTTTACCAGGACTATCTGGACACACAGAACTGTAGGGGACACAGTATTCACCCATCTATTTAGCTCCCAGTGCAGGATTGGGACGCAGGAAGATCTAATTCTGCCTGCAGGAAGTCGGAGGTCTAGGAGACAATGGCTGTGAGCAGAGGATTAAGGTATATTCCAATAAGGGTAATAGAAGTGGGCTCGGGTCGGGAGGAATAAGGAAAATAAGTGATGGCATATCAGGCACAGGCCTGGCCAGTTGACACGTCGGAGGGCATGTGGGTGTGCGTTGGCTGGAGGCCAGCTGGCTCAGGGCATAATGGATCCCTGAAGAGAGCCCTCTAACCTGGTGTG
Source organism: Callospermophilus lateralis (assembly GCF_048772815.1). Taxonomy (NCBI): domain Eukaryota; kingdom Metazoa; phylum Chordata; class Mammalia; order Rodentia; family Sciuridae; genus Callospermophilus; species Callospermophilus lateralis. Next base: position 50,101,790 of record NC_135319.1, on the reverse strand, counting down.
CAGGAAGGCGGTATTCAGGGAGGCCTTCCTAGAAAAGGAGAGAGTCTTTGGCCAAGAGCAGGAAATAGCTGAGGCAAAGCTCAGAGACCACAGGATGTGTATGCGATGGGAGCTACCAGCAGTTTGCCATGGAGGACTGAGGGTCCCCGGGAGCCGAGTAGCCACATGCACCAGGGCCTAGTACCATCAGGGAGGGCTCCCAGCACTGGGGACATGGACTTCAAAGGCTGAGCAGGGCGGGGGCAGTGCAGTGGAGCAAGAGCGTTGCTCCTGTCTCGTCTTGATGGTCTTGAGCATTTTCTTTTCTTTTTTTTTTCTTTTTAAATGACCTCACTGATATGGTAAGAAGTGATACATGTCAGATAAAAATTAAGCTTTTATGCATTTATGTCTGGAAATAGATACCATAAACAAAGTCCAAAGACATATGATAGATGTTACAAGAAAAGATTTAGAACATATATTACAAAAATTGATATCCCTTATCTAGAAGGAGCTTTTTACAAATTGATAAGAAAAAGACAAATAACCTAAGAGATAAATGGACCAGGGAAAGCCTCAAAACTCCAATAACTTAGGGGAAGCACAAGCTCATCCTAACAAGGAGTCAAGGAAAAGAAAAATAAAATAATAACAAAATATCAGTTATTTAATCCAACTGGCAACATCTAAAAATGTAGCTAGAATTCATTATTGGAGGAGGAAATGGGACTCTCTCACACTTACAGGTGGAAGGAAAATTAAGGCATGTTCTTTTGCCTCTTTAAGGTTTAAAATGTGCACATTATTTTAATTAGAAATCACTTTTTTTGGAAATCAAGGCCACACACACAAAAATCATGATGCAAGAAGGTGATATTTTTAAAAATGGAATGCTGATGTATGAGGAAATGTTTAAATAAAGGACATTTATGCTATAGAAGACCAGTGAGTGACTTAGAGGGATTTCCTGGGTAATTATTTAGGTGAATATGGCAAAATATATATCATAAATACAGTGATGTCAAGAACCTAATATATACTCATCATAAAGCATTCAAGAAATTAAGAAAACATCTGAAAAAATGATGATCACTCCCCAGAAATGTAATCCCCAATGATCAACACATACAGGTTTCTTGGTAGAAGTCTGTTTAGACAGGAATAGAACATGGAGTCATAAGACCCAAGCCACTTGTCTCCAAAACAGGGTTAAATTAAATTTTAGTTTGGTTTAAAAGAAGAAAAAGAAACTAAAGTAAAATGGAAGAAATTGCTTTATTTAGATAAACATTTCTTCAGCCCAAGGAGTTATTATTTTCTAACAGCCTCCCTCTGAGAAATTATAGAACACGTTGGGAGGCTGGAGACAGTTTTAAATGACATATTTTAAATTTACACTCTATTGATTGACTTTCTGCTCCAATAGATGAGGAGATCAGCATGCTTATACGTCTCCTCCTCTCACTACCTGATGTTGTTGTTGGGTACATCATTATTTTCATATTTTAAACTGTATAACATCTCTCTCTATTTCTTAGGCATAAGGACGTCAGTTTTTAAGTCTTAGGGATAATTTCAATGTGTTCTGTATAAAATTTGTATTTTTACCTACAGCTTTGCCAGACTCAAATCCTCTATTTTGATTGTTCTGTTAGTTGACAGACGTATTGGTCAGAATTTGGTTCCATTGCATAAAACAACAAAAAAATGGTGGCTTACACAAAATGAAAGTTTTACTTCTTTTTCATGTAAACTAAGTCTGGAGCCAGCAAGCTGGGGAAGGTTTGGAAGATCTGTAAAGTATCACTCAGGTCAGCCCCTCCTAGCTGACATCCCCATCACCATTCCGGTTCCTCTCGTCCTCAGGGGTTAAGATGGGGAGTGCTCCAGACTTCACCCCTCCCATCTACCTCTCAGGCAGCATGGACAAAGGCTGAAGACACACATCTTCGTTCTGTTTAACTAGACTTCGGAGAAGTTGCACAAACTCAGGGCTTGACCGGGTGGAAACTCGGGGCTTGACTGTAACTAGCTGCGACGGAGGCTGAGGAAGATGGAGCTGTGGGTGAGTGACAAGGTCCCTGAGAAAATTAGAGTTCTTCATAACTTGTAAATCATACTGAAGGAGGAGGAAACAGACATTGGAAGGTAATAGTCTCCACACTGCGTTTCCACCACTGCCTGCTCAATGCCATTATCAAATAGCTTTTCAACAACGGGTCACGGTTACCGCAGTGACTTCAATTCTTTCACATTTGGAGATGCCTTCTAATGATCTTCATTCTTGAATGACATTCTTGACTGGAGGTCACAATCTTGTCTTACATTTTTTTTTCCATCAAAATTTTGAATGTATTTCTCTATTGTCTTCTAGAATTAATATAAATGGTTCCAAAGACTCAGGCTAGCCTGGTTTAGGGTAACTTATTGATAACTTTTCTACTTGACTCCTTAAGAATTCTTCCTTGACTTGAACGTTAACATTGCCAGGTTGTCTGGATGTTGATTTTTCTGTCATCTTCCCACTTTTTTACCCCAATATCCTTGATAATAATGTGTGTGTGTGTGTGTGTGTGTTCAGCAAATTCCATTATTTCTCTTTTCAGAGGTTTGTGGTATTTCTACTTCATTTCTTAGGCTTTCTACTATGGGAGCGTCAGTTATTCTAGTGAAATATCCACTTTGTTTTCTGAACCCATGAAACTCCCCCTGCATCCTGCGATTCTGTGCTTTTCCTCTGCTATCTCTGTGGCTGTCTCCTGCAGGGTGTGGATGGACCACAGGGCAGCGAGCTGCAGAGCTCTGGCGTGTGCCCCAGGTACCTCCTGGGCTCTGGGGTGTGCGGGGGGACCCCTGGGCTTGAACAGCTGGGAGGCACATTGCGCTTACCTGGTATCAGGCACTGACTTCTCATCTTCCCATCTGCATTTATTCTGTTCTTAATTTTCATAACTGACTGATTCCTGGATATTTTTATGTTCTGTTGGCTTTGACATCATTTCATTGGCTCTGCGACTTCCTTGACATATTATTCTATTGCTTCTTTAAACAGCTGAGTAGAGGTACCCTTGATGTACCGTGAACTGTGCACATTGAAAGTGACAATTGGATAAGCTTCGACACATGAAAGTACATGAAAATGAGGACATAATTAACACAGTGAGCATGTACCACACCCCCAAAGTCTCCTGGTGCCTCTTGGTAACCCCTCCTTCTTGATCTGTCCTGCCAGGGGTCCTGCCTTCAGGCAAACATTGATCTGATTTATTTATTTGTAGAATTGAATGTTAGGCTGGGAATGTAGCTCAGTGATAGAAAACTTGACTAGAATTGAATGTTATACAAATGAAATCATAATCTCTCTCTTGCGCTCTCTCTCTCTCTCTCTCTCTATATATATATATATACACACACACATACATATATATATATATATATATATATATATATACACAAATATATAAGATTCATGCTTTATATGTGCATATGTATGCATGTGTGTGTGTGTGTGTGTGTATATATATATATATTTATGAAATACAGAAACTATACAGTATATAGGGGCAGGAGGCCTGACTTCTTTCACTAAGAATAATTACTTTGAGATTCATCTCTTTTGTTGACTGTTTCAATAGTATACCCCTTTTTATTGTTAAGTAGTATTCCATTGTAAGGATATACCACAATGTTTGTGCATTCACCTGTTGATAGACTTTTGGATTGCTTCTGCAATTGCTTTATTACAAATAAGCTACTATGAACAGTCACGTACAAATATTTTTATGGGCGTAAACTTTGGCTTTGTTTGGGTAAATACCTAGGAAGTGGAATGGCTGGATCATATAGTAGATGAATTTTTAACTTTCTTAAGAAACCACTAACACTCACTACTAACTACTAACACTCATTCTGGTTCCTTTTGAGATTTCCAGTTAGTGCTTAGTCTTGCCAATGTTGGTATAGTCAATCTTTTAAGTTCTAATTTTTAGTTCTAATAGGTGTGGAGCTATAACTCATTCTGGTTTTTATTGAGTTTCCCTAAATACTAATGATGCTAAGAATCTTTTCATGGGTATATATATTGGCCCCTCATATATATTCTTTGGTAAAGGGTCTTTCTCCATATATTTTTTTCTTTTGATTTCTCTCAGCAGTGCTTTGTAGCTTTTAGTTTTTATGCTCAGAACATGTTTTGTAAGATTTTTCTGTAAATATTGAATCCTTTTGTTACTATCTTTTCAAATTTCAATTTTATGTTCATTGCTAATAAACAGAAATATCAATGATTTTTTAAAATATTGAGCTAATATCTTATAACTTGACTAACCCTACTTACTATTTATAGTAGTTATTTTGTAGATTTTAACATATTTTCTACATAGGCCATTAATCATCTGCAAATAAAGGCAGTTTTTTTTCTTACTTTCCAATCTAGATATCTTCTATTATTTTTTCTTGCCTTATTATCTTGACAAGAATCTTCAGGACAATGTGGTATCAGTGATATAACATAAAAGTGATATCAGAAAACTTTGATTTATTCCTATTTTTAAGGGAAAATATTAATTTTCCACTGCTAAGTATAATGTTAGCAGTAAGTTTTTGATTGATATTCTTTGTTAGATTGAAGAAATTCCCTTCTATTCCTTATTTGCTAATTTTTTTTTGAATCAAGTATTGATCTTGCACTTAGTCAAATCCCTTTTCTGCATCTACTTTTTAATTATATTTATTTTTTAATTTGTTCTGCTTAGTTGTACATGACAGCAGAATGCATTTCAATTCATCATATACAAATGGAGTGCAACTTTTCAATTCTCGGGTTGTACATGGTGTAGAAACATACTATTCATGCAATCATACATGTACCTAGGGTAATGATGTCCATCTCATTCCACCATCTTTCCATCCTCATAATCCCTCCCCACCCTACCCTTTGCCCAATCAAAAGATTCTCCATTCTTACCATGTTTTTTCTTTTTTAATCCGTCAGACTGGTGATTTTTAAAAAATATTTTAATAACCAACTTTTCATTCCTGGGATAAACCCATGATATGGGATCTTTTTTGCATATTGTTGGAGTCAATTTTCAGATTTTTGCACACATGTTTACAAGGTATAGATTTATGTATAATGATGTATAGATTTATTTTCTAATAATATTTATTTTGGGTTCTTGACCTCATAGAATGAGTTAAGAAGGACTATCTCTTCAACTTTCTAGAAAAGTTTGTGCAGAATGGTATAATATTTTTCCTTAAATGTTGAATTCACCCATGAAGCGATTTTGATTTGGAGTTTTTCTTCTGGGAAAATTTAAATTTGAAAATCAATAGGGGATACTCAAGCTATTGATTTCTTTCTGAGTGGGGTTTGATGATTTTGTCCAAATCATCTAAGACATAGAAATGACCATCATACAGTGCTTTTATAAACCTTTAACGTCTGTTGAATCTGTAGTGATGTCATACCTCTCTGTCCTGATATGGATAATGTGTTCTCTCTTGTTTTTCCTAATTAATTTTGATAGATGTTCATTCACTTTATTAATCTTCTTTTTTGCTTGGTTGATTTTTAATCTATATTTTTCTATTTAATTGTTTTTTTTTCTGTTCTGTATTATTCTGTTCTGATGATTCCCTTCTCATATTTTCACTTTAATTTGTTCTTCTTTTCTTGATTTTTTTTAGTCTGAAAGTAGAAGTAACTGACTTGCAGCTCCTCTTTTTTTTTTTAATTTTTTATTATAGACATCCAGGGCTATAAATGTTCCCCTAAATACTGCATTAGTTGCATCCCATACCTTTTTACAGGTTGTATTTTTAGTCTCATTTCACTCAAGATATTTTTAATATTACTTCTGAATTGTTATTTGCCAATGAGTCAGTTAACAGTGTATTATTTAATTTCTACATATTGGAGGATTTTTCAGCTCTTTCTTATTTACTGACTCATTTAATTCCAGTGTTAGCAGAAAACACAATTGAAGTTCTTTAAAATATATATTTAGACTTGTTTTTAATACTAAATAGGTTCTATCTTGATAAATGTTTTATAGGCATTTGAAAAAGGTGGGTATTCTACCTTTGGTGGTGAAGTATTTTATAAATGTCAATTAAATCAAAATGGTTAATGCTGTTAACAGTATTTTCCCTATGCTTTTTTCCCTCACTTTTCTGTATTGAAAGGTAATATTATTTATAACTAAAATTGTAGATTTGTTCATGTCTCCTTGAAGTTCTATCAGTCTGTTTCATAAATTTTAAGTTCTGTTATTATTTGTATAACTTGGGCTATTTGTATCATTTTAATTAACTGTTCTTGTTGTCTTAATAACATGACCCTCTTTTTCTCTGATTTTTTAATATAGTCACTTCTGATTTTTTAATATAGTCATAATATAGTCACTTCAACTTTCTTACAGTTATGTTTATGTGATATATCTTTTCCTACCCTTTTATTTTTACTCTATTTGTCTTTATATTTAAGTGAATCTTTTTGTAGGTAGCCATACAGTTGAATCTTACTTTTTCCCTCTCAAATATGATAATCTCTGTTTTTATTTAGAGAGTTTAGACCATTTATCCTTAATATGATTATGGATAAGGTTAGGTTTGAATTAACCATCTTGATGTTTGTATTTTCTTCATCCATCTATTAATTGTTCCTCTTTTCTTCTTTTTTAATAATTTCCACTTTGAAATCACTATAGGTACACAGAATAGTTGCCAAGAATAACCAGTGCTCCTCAATGTTAATATCTTCAATAATAGTAGGATAATATTAAAACCAGGAAACTGATATTGCTATAACCCATACAGCTGATTCACATTTACAATTTATACATACACTCATTTGTGGCATGCATAGCTCCATGTAAACATCACCATGATCAACAATCAAGATGTGTAACTGTGTCATGACTACAAATCTCCCTTATGATGCTTCCATAAAACCATGCATTCTCCTTGTGATTTCTCCACATTCTCATTAACATTTGGTGTTATCACTAGTTGTTTCTTAAATTTTATCCTTTGGAATGAGTGGTATATTTTATGGTTTTAATTTACATTTACACTGTTGAATATTTTTAATATATACTGTAACTATTTGTATATCATATTCAACAAAATGTCTCATCATGCTCCTTGGTAATTAGGTTTTCCAAAAATATTGAATTCTGAGGTTTCTTTATATATTATAGATTAAAATCCTTTGTTGTCTAATTTGTGATATGCAAATATTTATCTCAGTCTTTAATTTGTATTCTCATCATCTTTACAGTGCCTTTCACCAAGTTTTGAAATTTTGGTAAAGTCTAACTTTATCAATATATTCTTTGTATGAATTGTGATTGTGGTGTCAAGTCTAAAGACACGTTGCTTAATACTATGGCCTGTGTATGTCCTCCTGTTTTGTATATTTTCCCTAAAGTTTTACTCTTTTATGTTTTACATTTAAATCCATCACCCACTTTGTGTTAATTTTTGTACGAGATGTGAGATTCAAGTTCAGATTTTTAAAAATTATTATTATTTGGGGTCTGGTCTCCTAATGGCCAGCAGCATTTGTTGAAAAGGCTGTTTCCCCTCCTTTAAATTGATTTTGCACCTTTGTCAAAAATTGATTGGACATCTCCGTGTGGGTCAATTCCTGGTTTCTCTAATATACTCCTTCTATTTATGTGCACCTCTCCCTGCTAAGGCGTTGTCTTAATTAGCGTAACTATAACGGTCTACAAGATATGAAGAGTGATTTCTTCTATTTTATTATTCTTTCTCAAATTTTCATCTGCCCCCTTTGGAATCGAGTATTTTTATGATTTCATTTTATCTCTGCTTGCTCATTAACTGTACCTGTTCTTTTTATTTTGTGTTTTTTAGTCCAGATTTATTCTTTCTTTTTAGGTTTTGTAATAAACATCTGTAACTTCACTTGATAAGCTATAAGGAAACATTAAACAATATAATTCCATTTTACTCTCCAGCCCTTGGTGCTATTACCGTTTTGTATTTTACTTCTACCTCTGTGATAAGTCTTGCAATACTTTGTGAGCAGTTTTATTTTAAATAGCCTATCGTCTCTTAAGTGGATTTAAATAGGGAAATAACACCTTTGATACTTACAGAGATTATCATTTCCAGTGCTTTTTATTTCTTTGTGCAGATCCCAATTTCTTCATAGTATCATTTGCCTTCCACTTGGATGATTTTTTTTCTTATTTCCTATAGGATATGTCCAGTTGTGATGGATCCCTTCAGGTTTCATCTGTCTGAAAATGCCCTTACTTTGACCTCAGTTTTGAAGGCATTTTGGTTGGGTATAGAATGATAGGTTGGCAGTTCTTTCACTACTTTAAAGATGTTGCTGCATCTCTTCTTACTCTCTGTATTTCTGATAAGAAATCTTTTGTTATAATTTTTCCTCTATACACAATGTGTTGTTGTTCTTTGGCTGCTTTTTTAATCTATTTTTTGTCATTGATTTTAAGCAATTTTACTATCATCTGGCTTAGTGTACTAAAGATTGAACCCAGAGGTGCTTTACTGCCAAGCTATATGCCCATATACCCAGTCCTTTTTATTTTTAAATTTTGAAATAGGGTCTCCTTAAGTTGCCAAGGTTGTCTTCAAACTTGTGATCCTCCTGCCTCTGCCTCCTTAGTATTTGGGCTTATGGGGTATGCCATCATGCCCAGTAAAATTTAAAAGGTTTTTAGCCATTATTTAATCTTCAAATATTCCTTCCCATTTATGTATCAGATTTTACTTACACATATATGGGTTGCTTGAGCTTATTTCACAGCTTAGTCATGCTTGCTTTATTTTTTAGTTTTTCTTATTAACATTTCAGTTTGGATAGTTTCTGTTGCTATGCCTTAAGGTTTATGAAACTCTCTTCTCTGTGTGATAAATTATCTGCCATTCATCTCATGTCTAGAAGTTTGACTTATGTCTTTCTGAAATCTCTTTGTTTCATTTTCTTGAACACATGGAATACACTTATAACTAAGGCTTTAGTGTTCTTGTGTATGAATTCTTTTATTGGTATCATTTCTAGTTAATTTGATTAGTCAGACTGATTAAAATTTATCCTGGCTATGGATTGCTTTTTCCTTCTTCATATATATATATATATATATATATATATATATATATATATATATATATATAGAGAGAGAGAGAGAGAGAGATACAGATATAGATATAGATATATAGATATATATAGATATATCAGCAATCCAGCAATCCATTATCAGGATAAACTTTACTGTGTAAGGATAAATACTATACTATGTATAGTATATAATATACATACATTATATATATTTATATATATATATAATTTTACTAATTTCTATACATTTTGAGTTTCATTTTATTGGGTGTTGGCTAATTTTGTATTCACATATACATTATTGGGTGCTATTTTGGGACTCAGAAAAGTTTCTTAGAAGTGTAAATCTTTCATGTCTTGCTTCTAAGATTTGTTAAGCATGACCAGAGCAACATTTAGTCTTAAGCTAATTTTTCCCAATCACTGAAGCAAAACCACTTAAAATGCAGTAGTCTCCCTTTATTTGCAGATTTGCTTTCCATTGTTTCAGTTCCCCATCAAATGTGGTCCAAAATTATTAAATGGAATATTCTAGAAATGAGCAATTTGAAATTTTCAAATATTGCACTGTTTTGAGTAGATGATGAAATCTCATGCTGTCTTCCTCTGCCCTTTCTGAGATGTGAATCATCCCTTCTTCCAGTGTACTCATGTTGTATATGCTACCCTCCTGTGGGTAACCTAGTAGTTCTTTTTATCAAAAAATATGGTTTCAACATTGTAGTGTTTTTGGTCAACTAACCCTACATAGTAGCCTAATGTTACAACACAGTGCTTGTATCCTTCACCTTACTTGATCTTATCACATAAGGCATTGTGTCCTCTCATATCATTACCAAAAGGGCAAGTACACTATCTTAAAATATTTTGAGAGAGAAACAACATTCACATGACTTTTATTGGAGCATGTAATTAAAATTGTTGTATCTTATTAGTGACTGCTATTAATCTCTTAGTATGTCTCATTTATAAATTAAACTTTATCATAGGTATGTATTATAAGAAAAAATGGTATATTTAGGGTTCGGGGTTCTCCATAGTTTCGGCATCCACTGAGGGCCTTGGACCCCTGTGGGTGAGGTGCACCTCTGTGCTGTTTCTAATGCCTTGAGAAGTCCATCCTGTGTCAGGGGCTGCTCCCAGGCCTGCAGGAGCACGTGAAGGTGCCCCAGCTAGCCCCCCCAGGCAGGGTGTGGGGGTGACAGGGCTCTTTAGTCTCCCTTCCTTTAGGACTCCTTGTCCTTGGTTGTCTGTCCTGTGACTTGAAAACTATTGTTTCATGTATTTTGCCTGGTTATTTGGGCAAAGTTTTCTGTCTTACTTTATTTTGGTTGAAAGTAGAGACTTTTTTTTTTTTTAATTGCTTTATCATCTGTTCTTTAGGCTCTTATTTTGATAAATTTATTTTTATTAAGTTTTATCATAACAGAGAAGTGTTCCCTATTATTTGGATTTTATTTGTTTTTCCAGACTGAGTTCTTTATCTGATTCATTCGTTACTTTTGTTCCCGAACAATATTTGCATAGTTGCCATGCCAGTTATTTTAATCTTGTTTATACCTTGCATAGAGACTGTTGTTCAGTTCTTGGCTGTGAAATAGTCAGTGGATTGTCTTAACAATGTTCCCACTTTGTCTGAAACATATTTATCTTTCCCTCTGAACTGCATTTTAAGGGTTAGGTGTTTTATTGTATCAACCATGCTCTACTTGGGAGTGCAAAGGGAGGAGGGCCAATTTAAGGAAGAAAAATCTTTATATCTCTGGCCCTTAAAAATGTGATGGGCACATAGGAGAGTCTGCAGAAGAAGGATTTGAAGAAATGAGTGCATTGTACACTTTGACTCTCTGTTCCACTCCATCTTCCCGTCTCCAGAAGGTTTAACCCTCTTGAGCAATAAGGTGGCAGATGGGCCACGTCAGCACCAAACTAATGGGAGAAATCAGTCAGACTGATACTGGTTCTTTGGACCAAATTCTTCTGGGCAGTGACACCAATCAACAGAACAGGCAGGACAGTGTGAAAGCAAGACCTTATGACTTGTGATTTAGGCTGATTTCAATGCAAGACAGTGGGAGAAATGTGAAGATTCCATTTGAGCTTTATAGCTCGCCAATGCTTTCCCTTCAACATCTTTTCTTTGTCCACAGCACAAACATTTTCCAAACTCCTTCTTACACCTTCTTCTAAGTAAGACTAATTAGGTCACAATTTGGACCACAGCTCAGTTTTTCTTTCCATACTGAGGAGTGAATGCAGTTGAACCTCACCATGCTAGGCAAGTGCTCTATCCCTGAGTTACACCCCAGTCCTTTTTGTTTATTTTGAGCCATGATCTAAGTTGCCCAAGCAGGCACTGAACTTGTTCTCCTCCTATCTCAGCCTCTTGAGTGGCTGGGATTACAGACATGCACCATCTCACCTGGCTCATATCCTGGTTTTAATAACTGTATTTATCGGTAGCTGTTCTCATCTGATAGATTATTATAAATGGGGAAATCAGGGGGTGCATGTACAGACCAGTGTCTATTGGAATTCCTGCTTCCAAAGGATTCTCAACTCACTTAAGTCTTAAGATGACAAGAATGTATACTGTGCAGAGCGATTCCCTCCTCATGGTCCTAGGAACCTGGTCTGTTTTTCTTAAGGTTCATGGACTTCTTTGAGCAGCCTGGGTTTATTAACTATTGTCATGTTTTACCCACACCCCAACATATTTCATTTCCTTTTGATCACTTTGCCCATGAACCAACTTTTCTTTGAACCATAAATATTACAAAGCCTCGGGACTCCAGGGCAGTGTTTGCTCCAACATACTGAAGTCCCTTAGCCTCTTGCGGGGGTGAGGGCAGAGAGTGGCCATCGGTGCCATTTGTGAGTCATGGCTCTGAGGCTCCTGGAGATCTCCTGGCAATGGGAAAGACGATGAAGAAGGAAGGGCTGGAGTGGCAGTGTCCTAGGAGACTCCCAGTTAATCACATGGATCCGATCCTGACTGCTTTCTTGGGGTGCCTGCCAAAAGTCATGATGGGGTCAAGATAATTGGCTGGGGAGGCCTCAGTGTGAAGGCAGAAGGCAATAGGCAGGTCTCTAATGAGACGTATCCGGGAAAAGTGCTGTGAGTTCCAAGCCTGCCAATATCTGAAACCCGGGGAGAGTGACAGGATGTTCACAGAGAGCAATAAAAATGATTGAGCCTCCAGAGAGACTGATTTATGACAAAGGCTCTCAGAGCTAAGTACATTTTACTGTGGCCCAGCAGAGCAGGGAGGGAAGGAGCAGGTGGGGATTCTCTACAGGGGACGGAGCAGGGATAGAGATGGGCCTTGAAGAGTGGGAAAGGATTGGGGAAATGTGGAGAAGAAACCTGGAGGAGAGGGAAGACATAGAGAAGAAGAACAGTTTGGGGGGAAATCTATGAGAATGTAACTGCAAGGGCCCTTGGAATTGAGGGGCAGCTGGGGGAGACCTGAGGTCACCAGGGTTGCTTATGCCATTCAAATGCTCATCCTCCTCCATCAGACTTGGAGTCTTTTCCGTAGTTCCTTCCTGATTGCCTGTCCTGGGGATTTCAGTGTCTCTCTCTACTTCCAGGGACCACCACTGGCTGGAGGCACCAACTCCCCCAGACGGTGAGCATCCTGGGAATCCAGTACCCAGCACAGGACTGTGCATTGAGCTAGGTACTCCAGGAAGACTATTATTTCAAATCACTAGGTTTGGGCTAGAAAGGGCCATTACAGAAGAGGGTCATTTAGAAATGGTTAAATGCTCCTCAGGAAGCCCCTGCCTTAGACCTCCCTTTATTCCCATCCAAGAAGGCCTCTGGCTGCAGAAAGCTCTTTATGTTGCATTTAATAGAAGCAATATGCCCGTGGGGAATGCTGCTCTGAGATCCAGGACTGAGCCTTAGAGTAGTATGAGGTTGAACTGTTGGAGAGGTGTCTCCAATTCCACTTCCAAAATTACAGTGTAAAGCTCTTCAAAGAAGAGATGAAATAAGGATAATCATAATAGTCATGGTGAGGTCCCACATTTCTGTACCACTTACAGGTCACAGAAAGCTTTCACAGCCATTAACCATTTGCCCTCGTAGCATCCTTGCCTATCTCAGTGGGTTGTCAGGAAAATCAAAGGTTTCCCCCAGGAACTGAGACTACAGGCATGCCCCACTTTAAGCAAATCCTGCTGTGAGCATTTAGGTAAAGAAAGACTACTTCACAGAGGAATTTAACGGGGTTATTTGAAATGGCAGGGTTCCCCCAGCATGCAAAGTAATAAGAGGCAATTTACTAGAATGCTTGATTGATTGACACATATCTTGTTCATGACCAGCTGTATGCCTGTAGCATCTAATGTGTGCTGATCATGGCTATTTGTGCTTGGAAAATGAATCAGATGTGGTCTATGCCTAAGGGAGTAGGACTCTTTCCATCTCTGGGTTCATTCTCCAATCCCCCCCCCCCTTCACATCCAGTTATCACAGGAACTGGCTTATGTACCTAGGATGGCCAGGATTGCATTAGAGCATCCCTTAACCCCTAAACTGAATGGAGTGCTTCTCTGACACTTTGGTTTAAGAGCTAACAGAGAGAAGCCATTACTTTTCAGGGAACAGGGCTGCAAGATCGAACACTCAGGAGAGGCCAGCGGCCATACTTGGTGCCCTGGGGAGAGGGCTGGTCTTCAATGTGGTAGCATGACCCATGCACAGAGACACCTAGTATGATCTGGGACCCTGGTGCTGTTGCCTCCTACTCCCACTTTCTGTGCTCTTCCTGATACAGTCACTGAGGCCCTCCCCCCTTTAACTTAAGCAGATTCAAGTCAGGTGTCCTATACTTGCAGTCAAAAGAATTGTTAACAGAATTTTAGCTAAAGAGACACAAGGTACATATGCATAACTCCTTTGGTATTTGCAAAGGCAGTTCAATGTGGTGGTTGAGAGTTGGACTTCAAATATCTGAAACAACAAAGATTTGAAATACTCAAACGTTGATCCAAAGGAGATCAGTTAAATAAATATTGGTATGTATCCATACAAGGAAATATGATTCAACTGCCAAAAAAAAAGTGAGTAGCTTTCTATTCTGATAACGCTCCAAGCTGTTTTGTTGAGTTGAAAAGATAAAGTGCTCGTTGAGCTATGTGACTGCAACTACTAGCATGGGTTAAAATGTTTCCGACTAAGCCACATGCTGGTGAAGATATAGAGCAACAGGAACTGTCATGCTTTTCTGGTGGAATGAAACATAGAACATTCTGGAATATAACCTGACATTTTCTTATAAAAGTTAAACATGCATGTACCATGTGACCTATGCATTGTACTCCAGGGCACTCCAAGGTAAATGAAAAGTGATGCTCATATAAAATCCTGTACACAATTATTCTGTACACAAATATATAATAGCTTATTATTAATAGTCAAAACATGAAAACAACTCAGAGATCTTCCAACAGAGGAATGGACAAGCTGTTCTGCACTCCTACAAAGGGTAGGACTCAGCAATAAAAGATCTATTTATTTCTATTTTTTTTTTTAGTTGTTGATGGACAACTTTACTTTATTCATTTATTTATATGCAGTGCTGAGAATTGAACCCAGCACCTCATACATGATAGGGAAGCACTCTACCACTGAGCTACAACTCCAGCTCTGGAAAGAACTATGGATACGTGCAACATATTGGGTGGATCTCAAGAGTATGGGTGCTGATTGAGAAAAGCTTTTATCAAAATTGCATATGATTCCTCTTATATAACATTTTAAAAATTTTTTGTGGCACTAGAGATTGAACCCAGGGGTGCTTTATCACTGAGCTACATCCCCAGCCCTTTTTACTTTTTATTTTGAGACCGGGTCTTGCTAAGTTGCTGAGGCTGACCTCAATCTTTCAATCCTCCTTCCTCAGCCTCCTAGTAGCTGGGATTACAGGCAAAAGCCACCATGTATTTTATAATATTCTTGAAGTAACAAAAATTATGATGATGTAGAATAGACTATTGGTGGCTTAGGGTTGGGAAAAGGGTATGACTAAAGGGGTGGTATGTCAGATTTCCTCTGTGGCAATAAGATAGTTCTGTATCTTGATGGAGGTGGTGATGACACAAGTCAATACATGTCAATAACTTCCTAGAACGATTTACCAAACCTCCTCAAATTAGTGCAATTAAAACCTTGTAAAATCTGAGTAAGGTTCATAGTTAATTGCACCATACTTTGTCAATTTCCTGGTTTTGGTCACTCTGCTATGCTTGTTAAAGATACAATCCTTGGCGCATTCCCAGGGGCTCACAGGAATTCTCTCTACTGTTTTTGTAACTTCAGAGTCTAAAATTATGTTAAAATTAAAAAGAAATGTAGTGCAGGACAATATATATATAATATCTGAACTTTTGAATAAGAAATAGTGAAATAAAGCATATTTACTTATGCAGGCCTAAATGAACCCTGGAAGTTGAAAGGAGAGCTGCTGTGGGACAATAGTTACTGGGAGAGAAGGACAGCTGCAGATGCAGGATGACATTGAGGAGAACCCTTGGCTCCCTGTTCTTTCCGGGTTTTGAATCATGTTTATGGTGTCTTAATTTTCTTGAAAAATTCTGAAGGTGAGCATGCACTCCGGAGTTCTATGTAGCTCTACTGAACCTCTGCTGCAGTGTTTTCCAGCTGTTTTACTTTGTAGAAGCCAATTCACCCATCTGTGCCTGTTTCCTATCTGTAAAATGGAGCCTCTAATAATCGTACAGATCTCACAGGGTTGTTAGGAGGATTAAGCAATCCAAATGAAGGTGCTCAGCACTCTTTCTACCTGGAAATAGAGCAGTTCATATTCTTTGCTCATCTCTTGGAAGAATGGAAATGGAAACAGGGACGGCTGGGCCAGTAGAAGGTCACTCATTAGAAACCTGGGAACTTGAACTCGAATCTGTTTTATGCCAAAGCCTGTGCTCTTGACCTCTACCTTCCCCTGCCTCCATTTCCCACCTGGAGGCCCCTTTCCCATTTCCAGCTTAGACCTGGAAGGAGGAAAGGAAGGCGTCAACACTCAGTACAGATGTCCCATTCCCTTCAGTCTCTTCTTTGTGTCCAGATAAAGGGCCAAATGGGAAGGCATGGGCCATGCATGGCCCTGGCCTTGGTCAGGGACTGGGCTGCAAGGGTCAGTGTGCCCAGGGTGGGCCCCACCGTCAGGACTCAGTAACTGAGACCAAGCAGTCACAGGGCCTGCTGCCAGAACGTGTTTTAATAAAACAAATTCATTTCACATTCTAAGTTGTAATTTCTGTTTTCTATTAAATTAATAGCTTTCTTAGGACGTCGTGAACCATGTGCTAGTTGGGGCGATGGTGGCTCTCCAGCCTCCTTCTGGGGAAATAGGATGTGGAGAGCTCGTGTGGCTGGAGCCTTCTTCCCAGGATGGGGCTGGTGAGAGACCTGGCCCCCAGAGAGTGGGCCAGTACTCTGAGAGGGCTCGTGGGAAGGACGTGGGGCAAGCGTGGTCCCATGGAGGAATGAGGAATGAGGGCTTCCGCCTGGTGCAGGCTCATGGTTTGAGCCTGTGAAATTGATTTTTCCTTCTAGTCTCTGGGTTCCTGGTTGGAACAATGGCTGGCACAGACTCTCTCTCCCTGCTTCCAGCCCTCCATGGCTCTGACAGTTTTAACACCTGGAAATATGATAAAAGGAATAGAGAGGACACTGGCTTGGTCTGGACGCCTTTCTGGTCAGATTTTGCGGGTCGAATCTCCCTGTTTTTTTTTTTTTTTTTTTTTTGAGGCACTGGAGATTGAACCCAAAGACTCACAAAGGTTAGGTGCGTGCTGACCACTAAGCTATATCTCCAGGACTGGATGCAGGATTTTCTTGTTTGTTGGTTGGTTGGTACTGAGGGGTTGAACCCAGGGGTCCTCAACCAGAGTCACATCCCCAGCCCTTTTTCATATTTTATTTAGAGACAGGGTCTCGCTGAGTGCTAAGGGCATCACAGATGCTGAGGCTGGCTTTGAACCCACAATCCTCCTGCCTCAGCCTCCCAAGCTGCTGGGTTCAATGGCATGCACCCCCGTGCCCAGAGGATCCATGATTTAAGGATAGGCAAAGTAGAAGGAAGAAGGAGTGACGGCAGAGCGGTTTAAATGTGTACAGATTTTTGTCCCTTCAACAGCCAGTGTATAGGATTCTCTTTCTTAGTAGACATTTTCTCAGTTGCTTCAGACACAAGGGCATGCAATCCCGGCCTGTCGAGGGTCTCGAAGTTTACTAAGGGAACAGGTAGAAAGATACGGAGAATACCTGTGGCCAGAATGCAGAGGGATAGAGTGTGGGAGTCAACAACCAAGAGGCAGAAGAAGGTGGGAAGTTCTCCTTGGAGGAGAGAGGTCCAAGCCCACCATCCATCTGAGGGAAGAAACACTTTGTTTTCTAATGTAAGGGTTTCAAAAAATTCCTGCACAAATGCATTCTATTTGGCTTATATAGTATGTTAAAAATCATACGCATCCAACTATAAAAATAGAGGGATTTTAGGCAAAGCCTGGAATCCTGCTCTTGATGATGGAGAAGTGTGGGCCACATTCCTACAGGGACAGGCTGGGGCTCAGTGGATCCTGAGCTCCCCAGGCCCCTCGTCCCCACCATGCCCTACCATGAGTCCTCCTGAAAGTCCCGTGCGTTTCCTTCACCTTTCTGACCCCACTATATCTGAGTTTGTGGCCGATGGTCTTGTTGGTCCTCTGATGGGTCACCTGCATGGTGACCGGGCCCATTCTGAACTGGGTGGGTGGAGGTCTGCTGCACACCTGCACCCCCCGGGGACCACTGGTGCTTCTGAGCATCATGAACAGAGAGATGGGAAGCATCTTCCAAGCCCCAGGGGCCCCTTGGCAGGTGCAGATTCCAATTCGAATAGTTTTTCCTTTTTGCATTTGCTCATCTGAAAAGTCCTCCCAGACCCTCCTGCTTATTAACAACCTGCACACCACGCTGTGCTTAAAGTTCAGAGCGCCATAGGATACGGAGTCGTAATTAATCTCAGTCCCTGAGTTCTAGAACATTGAGAGCAATTATAATTTACTGTCGGAAAACCAATTTGGGGAAGCGGTGGTGTTCGCGCCCCTGATCAGGGTGCCACCAAATGCCACTTCCCGTCCACGTGCTGCCTGCTGGGAGAGCAAGACCTTTAGTTTCTACACCTCTGGGAGGTGTCAGATGGAGAAGGCAGGCGGAGAGAAAAGAGGGTGGGTGGGGGCACGGGTCTGCAGGACACTGCTGGGTGTGGCCTCTGAGACCTGTCAACATCCTGCTGTAGCCACATCTAATCTTTCCATCCAATCCAGTTTCACAACCACCCTCCATGCCTCTTCCGTGTCCCCAAAACTCCCTGACTCCAGCAAATGTCAGGCAGTTTCTTGTTCTCTGCCCCCGACCCCCACTGCCCCTTGCCCAGTCACTACCCTGCATCCTGGGGCCAGGCTCGAGTGTCCAGCTCTGCACACAGCAGTCCTCTGTTCACCCTTTATTTCTATTCTGGTCAAATTCTGATTGTCTGAATATCCAACCGACTATGAGAGGACGGTCCTGGGGCCTTTCCAGTTACGGTTCAGGGGGTCAGGAGCAAAACGCCACAGCTCAAATGAACACGCTCCCAGCCACGTGATCAGGGTCAAAGACCAGCTTCCGGCTGTCACAATGGGGTCACAAGCTGCTGTATGTTTGTGGGTCATCTTCTCTGCTGCCCTGTGCTGTCCCCTGGCCAATAGGCACAACCCACCTGTCTCCTGTCCAGGCAGGACAGTGGGCAGGTGATGAGAGCCTGCAGGATGACAAACTTGACAAAAACACATATGCACACCAGTGGGTACAAATACCACCCCCACAGAGGAACACGCTGACGACGGAGTCCATTCATTCATTCATTCATTCATCCGATACTGACCGGTACCCGTACCTGTCCTGTGCCCATTCTTAGAGATATTGGAATGAATATATCTTTGTTTCTGATCCCAGCTTAAAAGCACCCATAATCCAGTGTGATAGGAGCTCTGTTAGAGCCATTTAGGGCTCATGGAGCACACAGGAGGGGACCTGTACTCTAGTGCTGGGGAAGCACCTGGGAGAGGTCATCTTTGAGAAAGGCCTGGATGTCTCTGATCTCCAGAACTGCACTTCAAAGTGGTTCTAAGTTTATACAAGTGTGTGTGTGTTTGTGTGTGTTTTCTTTTAAAAAAGGGGACCCTGTCATCATAGCCACCCTTGGGTATCTTGCCTTGGGCAGTGCCCAACACGTGGGGAAACGTGTCTGGTACCTGTACATTGGATGAAGAAATGAACAAATGAGGGTTTTCCGGACAAGGACTGTGGACAAGGCAGGTTAGGTGGGGGCAGCCTGGACAGGTGGAGGAATGCAGGGCCTGGGGAGGCCTCCGTGGTGCCTGGAGAGTGGGGGCAGGAAATGTGGGGGGTACCAGGGGCGAACAAAGACCAGCTCCCGGCCGTCACAGTGGGGTCACAAACTCTGCCACCTCCAGGGAGGACACAGACAATGGAACTTAGGGAAGGAGACAGGAGTGAGGCCACAGGAACTGGGGGGACCCGTGGGGAACTATAGACTACCAGATGGACCAACACCACTGGAATGTGACTTTGAAATGGTGCTCTGAGCCAAACCAGATCCCTGGGCCCTCAGGTCACCAGAGTGCGCAACCTCCGGTTCCCCCTGCCCAGTCCTATGCCATGGGCTGTGTGGCACTGTGGGAAAAGCCCTGCCTTGGGTTTCCAGGGGAACAGGAGCCACCCCCAGCTCTGCCATGGCTTCACCGCTTGCCAAGAGTGTGGCCGAAGCTCCTCCCTCTCCAGCCTCTGTTTGTCACCCACCTGCTGGTGTGCCTCCCAGTGTGCTGGGTGCTCTATAGAGGTGAAAGCAGAGGTCCTGAGGGGGCTTTTGAATGAGGGTACAGCCGGCAGAGGTTCGGGTCTCCCCTGGAATGAGGGGCGTGGTAGAAGGCAGCCTCAGGCAGTCTGGACTACCCCGGAGGAGGCTGGGACTACCTCGGAGGCATTGCCCGGGCAGGTGAGCACTGCCAGGACTGGAGGGAGTGGCGACTACAGGTCAAGCTAACCCTTGGGATGCAGCACAGCAGCCTGGGTGCGGCGCCCCCTGGAGCCCGGCCCACCCACACTCTCCAGCTGCAGAGATGAAGATGGATAGAGGGGACTGCAAAGAAAGAATCTGGACTTGCACTTTTATGAATCTATTTTTAAAATTAAAAACTTTTAAACCTAAAAAGAAAAGAAGCAGCCCAGGCCCTGGCCTCAGAGGAAGGGAGGCCCCAGGAGGACATGTGCTGGGCACAATGGGAATAGCACGTGGGGTCCACTGTGACCCAGTCCTTGAGGAGGGACCAGAGGAGCCTCCGGGAGTGGAACAGTCCGGGAAGCTCTCTGCACCTCCCCAGGACCTGGGAAGGACCCCGGGGCCCAGGCAGGGCTTCGGTTGGCTTGGAGTGGGATGGGGGGTTAGTCTGATTGGTGGTGGGGACGGGCCCCTGGTCCTTGGATGCCACATCTGTGAGTGGAAACAAGACGTGCTCTGCAGGAGCACAGTGAGGACAACGGGCGTCTCTCTGAGCACGCTGTGTTGAGACCTCCTGACGGGGGTGCTGGACAGCCTGGCTGGGCTTACGGGGAGGTGGTGACAGCTGATTTTGTGTCATTGGCTCCATACTCACCTCCATGAAGGGAAAAGGCAGAAGCCAAGGGAAGGGGTCTTTGAGAGAAGTGGGGGGCACTGGGGTGTCCATCTTGCTTCCTGCCTCATCCAGGGGGGCTTGACAAGAGTGCCCTACATTTTGAGAGACAGCGAGAGGTGTCTGCTCTGTGCCCAGGAAGTCGGGGTTGAAATAGCTGAGGTGGCAGAGGGCCCAATGAGGGATGCAGGGAGGGTGGGCACCTTCCCTTACCAGCAAGGGGGCAGGTGAGGCCTGTGTCCTGCAGGCCGGCTAAGGGACTCCCCGGGGGGAGCAGCCCCCAGAGGCGGCATGGAGACAGTTGGGCCCCTGGATGCTCAGAGACTGTGACGTGTCTGGAGGTCAGCAGCTGGAGCTGAGATGAGGGATACAGAGTCACCGAAGGACCTGAGAAGGAGCCGACCTTGTCCACCAGCGACAGAGAGGACAGAGACAGGTCCTGCTGCCCTGCCAAAGGAGGCTCCCCCCCCTGGCCTTCAGAATCCAGGGTATGGAAGGAGGAGGTCAGAAGTCAGGAGAGGCAGGCCGGGCTGCTCCTCTCCCTGGAGGCCAGCGGCATCCTGACCCAACGTGGTGGAGGGAGAGGCTGGAAAGAGGACGGGAATGTGTGTCGACTGGACTGGACATTTGACTGGGCGAAATGAGATTGTTCTCAGTTACTCAAGTAGACAGGTGACTTTTAATTACACAACAGTCACAGGAGAAAGGTCCGGGAAGCGTGGAGGTTTCATTCAGTTCAGTGAGAGACCCACACCCACCAGCAGGTTGAAATTTGGACATTGTGCATCATGGACTTTTGGCACGACATGAAAATGTTACTCGTTTTGATTCATGAGATTTTTGAGTAGTTTCTTAACTTTTGCTCACGAGGCCAGGAACTTCCTTGCCTCACCTCGGTCCCTGTCCTGGTGGGAGGGAGATTGCTGGTCCTCTGCAGTGTGTACCCTGTCCAGTTGAGCACATTAAACGCTTCACTTCCCAAGGGCAAAGTCTGATCTGCTGTGTGGTGATGTCGTGGTAGTAACGACGACGATGGCTTGGTCGGCACCGGGTACTGTCCTGTTTTAACATCACGCTGTCCTCATGCGGACCCTAGGTGGACGATGTCACCATCATCTCCATTTCCCAGAAATGAAACCTGAGGCTGAGAGAAGCTGGGCAACCTGCCCGTGTCACAGAGCGGGGATTTGAACCGGGGCAGTCTGGCTCCAGCGTCCATGTGCTTTCCTATCTGCTACACGCAGTGGCAGGACACAGGCCTCACCTGCCTCCTTGCTGGCAAAGGAAGGTGCCCACCCTCCCTGCATCCCAGACAGTGACATTATGACATCCTCTAGATTGTGTCTGGGCTTGAAGTCTGAGCTGATGGCTCTGGCGTGGCTGTTTCCTGTGCGTTCTCTTTGGAAGTCAGTGGGGGGCCTAGAGCTGGGCAGGGCCCTGCACCTTCTGTGTGCATGCTGTGTGACTCCGAGGCACACGGTGCCCCTGGTCTGGTTCTCCCTCCTCAGCATGCAGAGGCTCAACCCGGGAGCTGGGGACCCGGGCAGCGGTGCCGGCGGGAGAGAGTGATGTCCGAGGCGTGCTGATTTGCAGATGGAAATTTACATACATAATGTAATTTGGGCCAATTGAATTGTCGATTAAGACGGAGTCACTTGACAAGCCACACGCACTCTGGCGGGTGACCGAGGAGACGAGAGGCTCTTGAGATGCCTGTAGTGAAAACACACTTTTGTTTTTGAAGGAGATGGCCATTTCCAAATTCCTCGTTTGAACAACCTCCTCTCCTCAGTTCCCTTCCCTCCAGGTCACAGCTGGGAACTGTTGAGATGAAAAGCTGGATGGGCAATTAGCATTTAAATCCAAGGTGATGTGAGCATGCTCAGGGTGCAGCTGGGGAGGCCAGGCTGGGACACCTCCTCTGACGGGACAGGCAGCTGGGAGTGCGGGCCTGGGCTTTGGTAGGTAGCCCTATAACCCCACACCTACAGCAACCAAGACAGTGACCATGGGCATGCCAGGGCCAGACACAGGAGAGCAAGAGACTTCCTTGGGGCCAAATCCAGACACTTACTTCCCGGCGGCATGACCTATGCATGTGGCTTCGTGTCTTTGAGCCTCAATTTTTTTCATTCATAAAATGGATAGAATGTTCCACTCTTCCTTCCCTGTGGTGACTGTGGTGGGGAAGAAATGGGCTCACCTAAGGGTCTCTAAACTGCTCATGATGTTAATGCCAGCCATGAGGAGTAACTGAAGCACGGCTTCTATGCCCAGGGCTCTCCGTCTTACTCAATATTTTCAGAACTGAAAGTACTAACCTTCTCGCTGCCCCAGGACATTTGCAGAGGTCCTGGACTCTGAAATTTGATCTCTTCCCTTTGCACCTCATTTGCCTCGTGGAGCTCTCCTCTTTCCTCAAACATCAGCCTGAATTCACCCTCCCAGGATTCCTCTCTCCATCTACAGCCCCACCCAAGATGCCTAGTTTGTGTTCTCAATGTCCTGGACCTTTCCTTCCTAGAGTTTGAATTCAAAGCTGCTGTAATTATTCATATCACATCAGCCTCCATGCCCTGCTCTAAGCTCCGTTGAGGTGAGAACTGCGTTTGTCTTCTGGCTGCTGACCTCTGGTACCTGGAGCAAAGTAGGCATTGTGTATTTGCAAAACGCACTCTCCCGGTCTCTTCACCTGGCTAATTCCCACAGTCCTTTAGGCTTCAGAGTCCCCGTCTCTCCTCCAGGAAGCCTTCTCGCCGAGTCTGGCCGTGGGGATGTGGCCCAGGCCCAGGGCTTGCCTTCCCCAGGAATGGCCCCTGGATGGTTGCTGTTCATTTACTGCTCTCTGTCCCTCACTAGACAGACCTTTCCAAGGTCAGGCTGCTGTCTTGTTCACTGAGGCGTCCCCAGTGCTAGCCAGAGCCTGCCTGCAGCTGCTCATGGAATAAATAAATAATAGAGCATCTAGTCTGGGCAGAGAGAGCAGAGTGTGGAGGGAGATCTGACCCAGGGGCTGAGAGAAAGGGCAGGGGGATACTGCCCCCGAGCTTGCGTGGGGCCTCTCGGCATGGTGGCTAAGCATGGGAAAGACCCATGCCAGAGGAGTCAGGCTGCCCAGGACCAGAGCGAGCAGGGGGCTGGGGTCCATGCAGCTTGCTGGTGGAGGCTGAGGTGTGGGCTGGGGTGGGTGGCACTTTGGGGGTCCATCTGTAAGCTGCAGAGTGGGCCTTGGCACCTACAGGTTAGGGAGGCTTTGGGGGTGTTGCTGGGAGTCCTTCATACCACGCTGAAGATTGGTGGTCCTGGGTATGCATCTGGTGTCCTTGTCTCAGGGGGTCACTGGGCCGGCATACTTTTGGGTTGTCTTTAAGGTGAGGGGCGGTGACTGGAGGTGGTGGCAGCCCCCCTCCCCTCTTGCTTCCCAGGCTGGCAGCTCAGCCGGCTCAGTTCCTGGATCAGCTCTCAGCAGCTGGCACCTGGAGCACTCCACCGTGTTGGGTTCGCAGGGCTCACAGGAAACGAATGCACCAGCTTAGTGCGCAAGCTTCCCACCCCATCTTGCTTCTCTTGCCCCTGCTCTGGGTCCCAGGCGCGGCTGTGTGGAGCCCTGTGTCCCATCAGGCCTGGCTGGCTCTAGAATTCTTTGGTCTCCAGCTGTAGTTCCTGGTGGGGCTTGCCTCAGTGGCCCCGGGCACGTTCTCCTCCTTGAGCCAAAGAGTCTCCAGGGTCCCAGTGGACGGGGGAGTCTTACTCCTAGTAGGAACTTCATGAATGCTTCTTAAGCTCTGTTGGGAAGCCTGAAGCAGACATTTCTTCCTCTTGCTTCTCCCTCTCCATCAAATTGGATCAGCATCGACCTATGAACCCTGTGCAAACCTAATAAAAGATGTCAGTGGCCAGCGATAGAAAAGAGCGCCCTGTGACGCTCCTTCCAGGTTCCCACGAGTCAAGGTTCTGCAGAGTTTGGGAGCTTTGAACATTATTGGATAATCAATTTTGCCCAACTATGTCTCCACAGAGCCCATATATTTCTGCCATTTCCAGAATCAAGTGTGGGGGAAGTGTGACAACAGTTCTCAGGAAATCGTTGGGTCCTGTTGATTTTTTTTTTTTTTTCTCTCTGGGAGCCACCTGCTGCCTTCTAAGCCCCCCTGTGAAGGGCTTTCCTGGAGCAAATCTTAAATGCTGCTGACCTCCGTGGAGACAGGGTGCGTACAGAAGTGAGGCAGACCCTCACCTGAACCCAGTGGTGCAATTCCCACGCTGTTCCTGCCAGGCAATCTGTGGATTAGCCATCTACCAACCCGCATTTCCAAGAGAGCAGCCACATGGCTCCCCGAGGACCTGGAGGAGAGATGTCCCTTCTACTCTCTGGGCCTCAGCCCAGCTCAGTCACAAGCAGTGGGACCTCAGGAAAGTCCCCTGTTCTCTGGATTGGAAGGTCCTTCACTCTCAAATCGTGGGTGGGAGGGAGGGGGATCGGGTGTAATAAGCTCCAAGGACTCTTCCTACTGTTCTTCTTTATGGTTCTATGAATTCTAATACCCATGACTTGAAAAAAAAAAAAAAGAACTATTTAAAGAAAAATCCCTGAAAATCACTGTGCTGCAAGCTTTGATTTCTCAGAACTGCTCAGGGAGGGAGAGAACATCGGGATGCCTCAAGGTGGTGGGTGTGTGTTCTTCTTCTTTTTTTTTTCTTTTTTTACACTCCAGTGAATCAATCTTTCCAGAGAGTATGAAATGAAAATCTGCCACCTTGCAGTAAAATTAGAGCTGGCATCGCTGTCTTTAAAAGAAAGAAAGAAAAAAGAAAGAAAGAAAAAAAAAAGGCAGTCCTGGAAAAATTATGACCAGCTGCCTGCTGGATTTGCCCTGCCGAGGAGGTGCCTTGTGACACAGTTTACGACCCCGAGGATTACTGTGGTCTCGATGCTATCATCTTAATTGCAAGAGCAGGGCTGCAGCCAGCGGGTCCCCGGGTCTCTGTGTGCTGGCGACTTGACGTGCCTAGCTCTCAACCTGACAAATTCCTTTCTCTCGCTCGACCTGTTCCAAATTACTTTGTGGAGGCTGCCGGCTTCCTGGGGACTACTGACTGGCTTTTTCTTTCCCTTCCTTCCTAAGATGGGGTTGTGGAAGTCCACAAAGGAGGTGGCAGGAGGGATCAGGACAATGGGTTCTCTGCAGGGGGCAGGGGAGGCTGGGAGAGGAGGCCCTGTCTTTCTGGGCCAGGAGCTGGTGAAATACCACACTGGGGTCTGAGCACACATTGTTGGCAGAGCTGGGTTTGGACCTCAGGTTTGGGATGAAGGGGCTCCAGCATCTCAGGAGCCCAGCATCCCTGGGCCAGGGGTAGTGTAGGCTGGGGGGCTCGGCTTGGAGAGGAATTGTGGAGAAGAGGAAGCCAGGAAATGCGGGTCTTGAACCAGACTACGAAGTCCCATCCCCATCGCCACAACTTACTTGTGCTGCAACCGTCTGTGGGAAAGTAGCCTTCCTGCTTGGGGTCTCAGTTTCCCAATTGTAAAAAGTCAGGATTCGGGGTCAGAACTGAGGTTGCAAACTCGTAGCCCCTGAGGTCTGGCTTATCCAAGATGTTTTGTTTGGCCCGAATGGTGCTTTCTAACCAGGACATTTCATAGTTAAAAAGAAAAAAGAAAAGAAAAAATTGTTTTTTTTTTTCTTGAAAAAATCAGGAGACATGAAAAATAGGTCCATTTACAAAAAGTGGCCATTGGAAATTGATCACTGGAAACCAATCTGCTTATCCTGAAATTCACCTGGGTCAAGAGACTCAGAATAGACAAGGCGGTCTTGAAGGGAAATGGTGTCAGAGGATGCACACTTCCTGGATTCAAAAGTTGCTACAAAGGTACAGCCATTAGAACAGGGTGGCACTGTCAAGGAGGGACATCAGTCGATGGCCTAGAACTGAGGGTCCACAAATAACCTTCACTTACACGGTCAAGGGCACCATTTTCAACCAGGAAGCCAGCAGAACAAAAGGGGGGCAAGGAAAGAGTGTTTTCAACAAATAGAGATGGGCAACTCCAAATCTGAATGAGAAAGAAGGGATTTTGGTCCCTAACTTATACCACATACCACGTTAACGCAAAATCCACCAAAGACCTAAGTGTAAGAGCTAAAACCTTTAAACTCTTAGAAAAAAATACATGTTTTCCTTGTAAGCTTAGACCTGGCAAAATTTCTTAGATATGACAGAACACCAAAGTATCAAAAGAAAAACTGGACTTAATTAAAATGAAATATTTATTTTTTTGTGTGTGTTGGAAATGATACCATTAAGAAAGAAAAGCGACAACAAGAGAATGGTAAAGAATATTCGTAAATCTCATGTTTGATAAGGGGCTCATCTTTAGAATATATAATGAAGTCTTTTAGTTCAATAATAAAAGAATAACCTAGTGGAAAAATAAGCAAAAGATCCAAGTGGATATTTCACCAAAGAAGACACACCAATGGCCAATAGACACCGTAAAGGTCTCTCCACATCTTTGGTCTTTAAGAAAATGCAAATTGGAACCACAATGAGATGCCACTTCTTGCCCCCTGGGATGGCTAAAATAAAGAAGACAGGTGTTGACAGAAGCGGAGAAACTAGAACTCTTCACCTCATCACTTTGGAAAACAGAAAAGAGTTCCATGCAGAGCTATGCCTGGGTATGTCAGCAAGAGAAACGAAGCCAGGTCCCCACAACACCTGATGCACAAATGACCAGGGCAGCCTATTCACAAGAGGCAGGAAGAGAAAACAAGGCAAAGTATCCACCAACTAATGAGTGCAAGAATAAGATGTAGGATGTCCACATCATCGAATGTTATCTGATGATAAATGTGAATGATGTTCTGACTCCGCTACCACGTGGATGAAACTTGAAAACATTATGGGAAGTCCAAGGAGCCAGTCACCATTTATTCAATGATTTTACTGAAGTGAGCAGAACAGGCAAATGTACAGAGACAGAAGATGGTTTGGGGTTACCTTCGGCTGGCGACCGTGGTTGGAAGGAATGCAGAGTGACTGCTAACGAGCATAAGGTTTCTTTTTGGGGCGACAAACATGTTCTAAAATTAGATTGTGGTGATTACTACACACATCTGTTAATTTGCTAAAAAAAAAAAAATTCAATTGAAAGCTTTAGATGGGTGAGTTCTATGGTATGTGAATTATATGTCAATAAAACTACTTCCAAAAAATAATAATAATGAGTGGACTGAAGCAGGGGCATCTTTCTTCGGGTGGGACAAGTGCTCCTGGGGGGTCATGGAAGTCTTCCCCCTGGCGGTTCACCTACTGCAGTTACCTGCCTGCCCCTTGTCCACATCTGAGGACGCTGCCTGGCCCTCTTTCCCTGAGATCTATAGGAGTTGTTTTCCTTCCTAGACACACCCTCCTGGCTGCTGCGACCCTGCTGGATGGCCCTGGACACTTCCTTTCTCCGAGCTTCAGTTTCCCTATGGGTGTGGGGAGATGCTTGGACGTGCCGGTCACTCAGAGACTGTGGCCCTGGCCTTCTGCCTCGGGTACTCACCACCTCCTCTACCCCTTCTTAACTGACAGCCCCCGTGGGCTCTGGAGGGTACCCAGGGGTGGGAAGGGCCTGGGTAGGGGGACGGCATGCTGCCTGCAAAGGCAGCTGGGTGACTGCGGGCCATTCTGAGGGTGCCACCAGGACACACAGAGAGCAGAGCCTGCTGGGGAGCTGACCAGTTTCTCCCTGGCCACATGGCCAGGCGGGCCTCGACACAAGATGGAACACAGATGTGAGGCCACTGCGGTGGCCAGCTGGGGCTTCTTGGAGCAGAGACGCAGGAGGGGCTTCAGGGAGCTGAGCCCTCACGGTGCAGGGAAGGGAGGGTGGCCTCTCCCCCCCACGTTTCCCAGGAAAGTGAGAATCCAGTTGGGGTGAAGGGAACAGGGGTGAGGTAGGGAGGTGGGGGGGACCTTGCGGTGCCTGAAGAAGCCCTCCCTGTCCTCCCTGCCGGCAGCCACCATTTGGACCCCTTTCCCTGTTCCCTGACCACACGAGGGGACGGACTGTCAGGGTGGCTGCTGCTCTTGTTGCCTTTGCCCTTCTGGCCTGGGGCTTTCTTGCTGAGCAATGCACACCTGTGTGGCACTGAGTGTTAAACACAACACCTGCAAACCCCACCCACCCTGGGCCCAGTGGGAGGCAGGAACGAGGGCTGCAGTTGACGGTTCCTTCGAGGGAGCACTACGCCTGTGCTGGGGTGGCACAGGACTGAAGAGCTCAGTCCTCGTCTTCACGGAGCAGCGGGAGGAGGCCGAGTGGACTGGCTGTTGCTCAAGTTCAGCCGGAGCATGGGATCGGCCCGCCCCACCTCATCCCCCGCTGCCTCTTGGCTCCTGCAGCATGGGTGTGTTCCTGGGTGGCACGCTCCTTCCCGTCTCCACACCCATGTTTATGTGGTCATCCCCTCCTTCCCCAGACTCTTCCAATGCGTGTGTGGTGGGGGAGGGGTAAACGAGAGGCACAGTCAGGGGACAGAGGAGTGATCTGATTGAGGAACTCAAGGCTTTCTCTAGGCTGCAAACCCAAATACCTCAAGGGGCCAGGCAGGGCTGTGTCATCAGTGAGACAGGAGAGCGTGGTGCACATTAGGGTGGAGTGGGGTCTGTGGCAAACCAGAAGACACAGGCCCTGTTTTATGGGGGCAGCTGCTATTATTCCTCCCAAATGATCTCTTGTGAAAAGGTGCCTCCAGAAGCTATGATATTTTAATTAATGTTTTAATTTGAAGGTTTTGTTTTTTTCTGGGAGAAACTGGAAATCTGTATTTGTGCATAAAGGGTAAGGATTTTTTTTTTTTTTTAATCTCATAGGTCCAATAGAGCTGATAGTGCTTTTAAAATTTTCACACGCAGGTCTAGGCTGTGGAGTTCCAGGTTGAGGCCTCTTTCCAGGTGGGAGCCTATAGGCTCCTGGGCACAGGAAGCTCTAAGAGGAAGTGGTCAAACCCACAAGCATCAGTGTGCCCCTCCGGGCACCTCCTGGGCTTCCCTTTTGTATCTTCTCTGAGGAGGAGTGGAGGGTGACCAGAGAGGGTGAGTAAGAGGGAGGCTGGGAGAAAATGCTAGATGTTGTATGTTTTGAGAGAGAGAAAGAGAGAGATGGAGGAAACATTAATGGAGTGGAATGATGTGACATTGATCCTGGTATAGTAGGCAGAGCATGGAACAGGAATCAAGGGCCCACAGCCCTCCCACGGGTTGAAACCAAGGTTTGGGGGCAGGTGGGTCAGCCACACTTTCTGTCCTACACAGGACAGGAAGATAGAAACAGGCTTGGAAAAAACACCCCTGTCTTGATACCTCTGCATTGTCCCAGGTACCACGCTGTGTTCCAGAGACGCCCACCATCCTTGGGGGCCCCTGGTTTTCCTGCAGCCTGGACAGGAAGAAGTCTCCCCAGGGAGGAAGGACGGGGGTGTTGAGCTGGGTATAAAATAACTGCCAGGATCCGTCATCTAGATGAAGGGAGTAGGGAGGGATTTAGGCCTCCAGCTGTTGAGGCCTGAGAGCAGGGTCTTCTGGAGTGGGGGTGGGCTTTGTCCAGAGCTCCTGTAGTATGTGGCATGGTGGCAGGAGTGGAGTGAATATTGGTGGGAAAGGAGTCTAGAAAGAGGCTTGGATCCCATCATGACTGGTTTAGATTCTGAGTGAGGGGCTTGCCAATAAGATCATGGTGGGTGGGTGAAGGGAAGCTGTCGCAGGCTCTGAAGACAGAAAAGGCCATGACATATTTGTTCACCCACTCATTCATTCATTCATTCATTCATTCATTCACAGACTCCATATCGAACATTGAGCCTCCAGCAGTGAGCAAGACACATCTACTCCTGCACCTGTGTGCTACCTTCTGGGGCAGGGAGGCCAGAATTCATGAAGGAATCAAGCCAGCCCCCTGCTGTGAGCACAGCAGTGACGAAAGAGGCCCTTGTGCGGGCGAGAGGAGGACAGCGACGCGGAGGAGACTGGAGGAGACTTGGGGACCCTGATGTGTGGATGAGCATGGATTCATCCCAGGTGCCCCCAGGCCTTTGCACTGCTTCGGTCAGGCCTGACCAGCCACTGTTCTGCTGCCCACTGTGAGCACAGCCTGCTGCCTTCTTAGGATCGGGTTTCCCCTCCATACAGTAAACAGCAGGCCAAGGTCCCCTCCAAAACCCTGTGCAGTCATCTTCCTGACACCTCAAGCCCCTCTGGCCTCCTAGCCGCCTTTGCCCTTCACCAGTCAAGGCTGCCCGTCTCTGAGGTGCTATCCCTGAGGAAGACCCCCTTGAGGGCTGAGGGGAGCCTGAGGATTTGGGTGCTCTAATTTGGATCTTGAATGTCTCCCAAAGACTCACAGGCTCAGGGCTTGGCCCCCACCCTGTGGCACTATCCGAAGGTGGAAGAACTTCTTAGAGGTTTGGTTTAGTGGAAGGAAGTTAGGTCACTGGGCATGTGCACTTAAAGGGATATTGGGACCCCACCCCTTCCTCTCTCCCTTTGTTTCTTGGCCCCCACGAGGCGGACAGACCTCCTTTGTCACGTGCTCTATCACTTTGTACTGTGCTACCACAGGCCTAAAACTCGAGACAACCATGAACAGAAACCTCTGAAACTGTGAGCCAACATAAACCTTTCCTTCCTTTAAGTTGATTATCTCGGGTATTTTGTCTCAGTAACAGAAAGCTGATTAGCACAGGGGCTTAGGGAAGCTGGATCCTGGGACCCCTGCCCAGGATCAAGGGTCAAAGTGCTGAAACTGACAAATGTGGGCAGCCCAGTGACCTCTCACGTGGACATTCCATCCTTAACTTGCCATGTGGCAGCAGGCAAGAAGTCACACCCATCTCATCCGGGCCTCAGTTTCCTCACTTGTACGATGGAATCATTCCAGAGAAGTCTTTTCATTAATACTATGGAACTCTCTTTTTTTCCAAAGGAAATCTTATATGTGATCCTGATGTACAAACCAGATAAAAATCAGCGTGGCTCAGCTCATTGTGGTGGGCAAGGGGTCAGGATGCACCTGTTCCATGGGTCTGCCCCCCAGGGAGCCCAGGAGTGGATGAACTGGACGGATGATCTCAAGGTCCCAGGACAAACTGCAACACTGGTGCTGGGAGACATTTCTATGACTGTTTCAGGGCTGGGAATGATGGGACCCCACAACCCAGCTGGATGGGGGGGCCTGGAGACCCAGGGAAGGGAACAGTCTGTCCTGGTACCCACTGGCAGCTGCCTCTCCTGCTCGCAGTGCAGAGGACACAGGCTGGAGGGGCCTCTGGGAATAAAAAAATAGAAGGCTCTGTTCACCCACGTGTCCCTGCGGCTCTGGGGGGAACGTTCTGTCCTGTTTGGGCTCAGTGCCCCTCACTGATCCTCCACGGAGGAGGTGTTTTGGTGCTCAGAGGCCTCAAGACGCTGCAACCCACCCCACTCTCGATGGAATGCAGGAGGGGAGGGGACGGCCGAGGAGCCCAGAGCGGGCCTGACCAAGGCAACATCTTGAATTATTTTGCAAACATGCTGGGTCCACCCAAGCCCAGCACACATCTTGTCCCCAGCACCGTCTCCCGGGCTGTGTGGGCCCCTGTGTTCCTGGGCAAACACGCTCGCTCCGTCTGCGCGCGGGCTGCATTTGCAATTAGCTCATCAGGATGCTGTTCTCTAACAGCCCTTT
Source organism: Callospermophilus lateralis (assembly GCF_048772815.1). Lineage (NCBI taxonomy): Eukaryota > Metazoa > Chordata > Mammalia > Rodentia > Sciuridae > Callospermophilus > Callospermophilus lateralis. Next base: position 50,069,223 of record NC_135319.1, on the reverse strand, counting down.
GATGTCACGAGCCTCCTAAGCCGTCCCTTTGAAGCAGGACACCGTGTTTTGCCAGAAGTCAATGAGACGCCCTGGTAGAACAGAACGGTTTAATTCCCCCTCAGATACAGGCCGAGGAGGTTCCAACAGGCGGCCTCCCACGCCTGCTGTCCCAACCGGCCTGGGAGATGCCCGCCGCAGAGGCCTGGTCAGGGACCGGCCTGGAGGCTGGGACTGCGGTGGGAGCTCTGACCCCCTCCATCAGGCACTGCCTCTGCCCACCCCTGCATCCTTGGCCTCCTTTGCTGACTGCATTTCGATTTGCCTGTGACCCTGATTCCTGGGCTGGCTCTCACCCTGCCTGGCCGTGCCCTCTGTCTGGGACCTGGCGTCAGGCTCCGGCCCAGCCCAGCTTCCCCCTCCACCTCTGTGGCCTTGGACAGCTGGGTTTGGCTCACTGTGGACAGCCTAGTGGCCCTGCCAGCTCATGGCAACTCCATCCCTTATGTGTCCAGGAACCACTGTCCCAAGGCTGACCGGCGCCCCTACAGTGAGCCGACCCTCCCTGGGCTCCTGTCCAGCTGCCGACTCTCCCCGCAGGTCAGCTCCTGCACCTGCCCTGCTAATGCCGCTGCCTCCGGAGCCTGGCACACTCCCCTGCCCTTGGGGACTTGGAAAGAGGGTGGCTCCCTCATGTGTCCTCAGGACAGCTGTCTTTGTTGTTCACCAGGGCTGCTCCCCAAGGTGACACTGGGGAGTCCTGGTGACACCAGCATCCGCTACACAGGGTCAGACCAGTCCAAGCACTGCCCTCACTGACCTGCCCTCACTGCTGCTGGGAGCTGTCCTTGGAGTCCTGGCCGACAGACAGCCAGTCGTCCCCATCATGCAAGCGAGGATCAGAGCAGAGTGGCTCAGACCCACTTGGACCCCGAGAGAGAAACCTTTGACAGTCCTTGTGCCATCGGGTGGCACATGCTCCTTGAATCCAAGCCACGTTGCCCTACAGGTGGAGACGTCCACAGTGCAGTTCTCTGGGTCCCGTGAATTCTGCATCCGTTGGTTCGTTCACCCAGAGAGACTTCAGGAGCCCCCAGGAGGTGCTGGGTGTGCGGAGACCAGCGGGCCCAGCTCCCCACTCTCCGCTCGGGTGGAAGGGACACCATGGTATATGAACCACAGGGAGCCACCCAGGAGGGACCAGAGCTAGCATGAAGACAGAACAGGGTGACAGGACAGGAAGCCCCAGGGGCCAGTGTGGGTGAGTGGTCCAGTACAGCTTTTCTGAGGATGTGGCATTTAAGCTGGGGCTTGGGCGAGGAGGAAGAGCCAGCCAAGGAGAGCTACGGAGGGAGAGCATTCCAGCAGCAGGGAGCAGCAACGTGGAGGCTGGGGCTGAGGAGGCGGCTGGAGGTCAATGACCAGGAAAGGGTCTGGTGGGCTGGAGTGAGGTGAGGGAGGAGGGAGGGAGGCGGGAGATGCTGGGGAAGCAGAGGTCGGAGGAGGGCCTCCTGCGCCAAGCCCACAGGTTGGGATTTATCCTGTGTGGGAAGGAATCCAACGTGGGGCTCAGGAAGTGGGGGGGCATGGTGTGGCCTATGCTTTTAGAAGGTCACACCAGTTGCCATGAGGCAAGGGCAGTATAGGCCGTGGCGAGGAAGGGCATTGTGACAGGAGAGACTGGGGTCAGATACAAGCTGGACAAGTCACCTGACTTTTCTCATCAGGTCAACAGAGACACCAGCACCTGGGCTGCAGTCACAGCAAGAGAGAACAGAAGCAGTAGACTAGATGGTGCCGGTGGGGTGTGGCCCAGGGCAGCGCTTGTCTGGCAGATGCAGGGCCCTGGGCTCAATGCTCAGCATGGCCAAAAACTCAGACCAAATAAAAACAGAACAAAACAAGAAAAGCCCCAAGCAAACCCAAAGCCAAACCCAAAGCCAAACCAACTCTACGTGGACCATGTGCTGAGGAGAACGGGGGCACGGAGGCAGCCCGGCTTTGACAGCTGCCAGGAAGCCAGGGTGCACGCAGCAGGGGCCTGCCCTGGGACCCACGGTCCTGCAGGGCGACTGTTTCCAAGCTCCAGACTCGGGAAGGTGCTGCCCAGGAAGGCTCGGGTGCTCTGTCCCCTGTTTAGCTCCTCATTCTGAGGCTCATGAGAGATCCTGGCCACTGGCCAAGACCGGCAAGCCTTGAGGACTGGCAGACTCTGGAGGGGACAGAAAGGACCCGGGCTTAGTGCAGTTGGTGACTCTGGCTTTGCTGTAAACTTTGGGGGGGCGGGGGCGGGTTACCAGGGATTGAACTCAGGGACCCTTGACCACTGAGCCACATCCCCAGCCCTAGTTTGCATTTTATTTAGAGACAGGGTCTCACTGAGTTGCTTAGTACCTCACTTCTGCTGAGGCTGGCTTTGAACTCAAAATCCTCCTGCCTCAGCCTGGGATTACAGGTGTGCACCATGCAGCCCAGCTTTTAAACTGCAGTTTTACCTGTAGGTCTGGAAGACCTGCCAGTCAGCTGCTCCCCCACCCCACAGCTTCATCCGCCTGGTGAGGCTTGGCAAAAGGGCCCAGTGGTGATTTGGGGTGGCTGGACTGAACCTGCACCTAGGGACAGGCACTGACTACAATTTTCTTCCTTTGGATTTTCTTATTAGACACTCATGCATTGCAAACAATTCACACACTGCTTATAGGGACAGATCGTCTGATAATGTCAGAGGGGCCCTGGGGTAGGAGCCTCACTCCCACCTTGGTTTTGCTGATGGTGAGGGTACGATCGGGGGCAAGTCTCGCTCTCCTCTGAGCCACAAAGGGCTCCGCACGTCCTTTTTCAGGAGTGTGGCTGCAGCAGCAGAACCACAGCCAAACTCTGAGCTAGGGATGCAGCGCCTGTGGGCTCCATGGATCATCGATGGTGGATTCAGCCTGGGGCTTGGGGAGGCAGGTGACTTTCGAGCACATTGGCCAGCCACTTGTAAAAGTTAATGGCTTCCAGGGAGCTCCGGGCACAGCGTTCCTGTCCTCCCAGGGGAAACTGAGGCTTCCAATGCAGGGAGGTTATGTGGCCGGGGCTGAGATCCCACTGAGGCAGACAGGCAATTGACTTCTCCCCAGCCCTGGACAGAGAGCACCGTGCCTGGTGCACAGCAGCTGCTTGAGGGAGCTGAACATTCAGAATCAAGTGCATTTACCTCTGGGCCACAATGGTGTAGTCCAGGCCTGGCTTGGCCCTCCAAAAACAAACAAGTCAAGTGCACAGATACACCTGGACAATTGCAGATTCATGCTGATTGCTCAGTCCACTTTTTACTGAATCCACTGCTTAGATTTTGTCTTTAGCCTTCACAGTCCCTCAACACACTTGCCACACAAGATCAGACAGCAGTATGACAATGATGAAGAGCCCTATTGAGGTGACCAGGGTCTGATCCTAGCTCTTGAACTTGATGGGCTCTGTGACCCTGGGCAATTTACCTAACCTCTCTAATCACCATCTGCAAAATAGATACAAACATAACCCATAAAACTATCATCGCTGAGTAGCGTGTAAAACACTCCATGTGGCACCTGGCACATGGAAAGTCTTCAATTAAGGTTGGCTATTTATTCCACAATGTTCCACACATGTATTTCTACAACAGCCCTCAAAGTAAAGCACATTTAACCTGCAACTAAGTACTCGGGGTCTTTTTTCTTCATGAGACCCTGAGACTGGGAACAAGCAGGGTCCTCGGACTGGCCTTTGGGAGGCTGAGCTGGTTGGGGTTGGGTCTTTGTCTGAGGCGGGGGTGGTTAAGGGTGTGGCCTCCGGGGGCAGGGCTGGCAAGGTACAGTGAAAGGTCCCTGGGTGTCAAGAACTGGCTCGGCGCCCACAGCAGCCCCTTACCCTCTTGTCAGGCTGCAGAGGGACGGAGTGGCTGGCTTTTGTCTCTCTCCAGTGGTCTTTTATATGGAAAGATAACGAAGGACAATTAACATAGCAATTGGGAGCAACCTTTGATGCCCCTGGTAATTTCTTTGCCTTATAATTATGGCACAATCAGGGTTTTTCAAGCTCCCAATTATATCACGGTCAGACCCGGACACAGTCGGAAAGTGGACACTGTCACCAAGGCCAAGGGGACCCAAGGAAGGCAACAATCTGTGACCCCAAGGAAACCCGGGGTGGGGTAGGGCAGAAGGAAAGGTCCTGGTTGGAGGGTGAGACCCCTGCTGGGCGGCAGCCGGGCCAGCCTGGGAGCACGGCAGATGCACTGCTGGTAGAGGGGCCTGGGATGAGCATCTGGCCCAGCGCCGGCCCCTCCTGGAGGAGCAGGCTTGGCAGCCCTGCCCTTCCCACTTGGCACTCCCTGAACCAGAGCCTGCCCTGAGCTCCATCTGGGGGATCAGTGTCAGCCGGGCTGCTCCCTGTCTGCACCATCGCTAAGTCACCAAGACCAGAGACAAAGCCTGGCTCCTCAGGGGCCTCTGCCCCCACCCCCCGCCCCCGTGGACCAGCCCTCCCACCTCAGAGCTTCCTATGAGATCAAACTCATGATGATTCATACTTGAGTAGTGTTAGGGAGGGAGAGCCGGCGCCCCTTGAAGGTCAGGCCCTGGCCCACAGTGGCCAGCATGATAGGTCCCTCTCCAGGGGCTGTGCTGTGTAAGCAGCCAGCCGTGCAGGTTCTGGGCTCATCGGCCCTGGGTCCAGGCCCCACCTTGCAAGTTTCCTGCTCCTCCACCACTGGCCTTGCGGTCACCACAGGCCCTGCGGGTGCCAGCTAGAAACTTCACGTGCCCCTGGGAGCCCACGACCACCCTCACAAGCAGTCACCCTTCTCTGTGCTTTCTGGAGAAGAGCATAGGGTGTCCAGGGGCAGGCGACTCACCCAGTCACTTTGCTCTTAGTGGTACCAATAGGATTCAGACCCCCATCTATCTGACGCCAAAGTGACGCCACTAACCCTTGGGCAACACGGCCTCACTGTCTACTGCAAATGAGGAGAACCAGGTTGGCAGCCTGAGGCACGGGCCAGCGCGCACTATGGGAAGTGTGTGTTGAACGCTGCCTGGCCAGCCACTGCTGCACACTTGTCACCACACTGTCCCTGGGTCCTGGACAGCTCACTCTAGCCACTTGCCCATTTGTCCCACCTACTTGGACTCAGACTCTTGAGAGGGAGTGTCCCCTTGGCTAATCAATTCTAAATCCTATTCTCCTGTACTGGAGGCTGGGAAAAGAAATTCCCACCTCCAGGAAATAGGAGGGATTTTAAACCTACAGCCCACAGACTTTTTGAGATTCTCTCAGGTGGAAAGTATGTCTGGTTTCTGGGATTAAAAGAACAAGTCTGTGTGTCCAGCTCAGAGCTCTGAGGCCTGTCCTCTGCATGTGGTGATGAACTGTGATACGCACAGTCTTATAGGGAGCACCTGTGCTGCATGATCTCCACCAAGATCCCACCTTGTAGCTTTCCTTTATGGAAGGAAAAGCCGGGGCCCAGAGAGGACAATATACCTACAGAAGGCTACACAGCTATTTAGTGGCATTATAATATCATAATTATGATACAAATTCCATCGGTGCTACCAAGTTTTGATTCTATGAATAAAGAATGGAAGGTTTTATGATGGAGGATTACAGTGACCTGGAGTAGATGAGCCAGGGACACTTCTTGGCTGTAGGTTGTCACCCCATACAGTGCCCAGGGAAGGGGGGTGTGGCGGGTGGTCTCCAGCAGCTTGTTCACCCTGCAGTAATCAGCTGACCACCTTGGGCAGACACGAGTCCCTAACTGACCGGCCACCCACGGAGGGCATGAATGCTCATGCTTGGATTTCTGAATTCTTCCCTCTTGAAACAGCCCCAGTGTATTCTTCGCAAATTGGGGGTGAGTGACTTTCATCGCTGTGGGGGTTAAGTGCACTGGGCCACCACTGGGGTGGGGTGCGCCTCGCAGGTCCACGGGTGGCCGAAGGTGTTTTATTCCCAGGTCTGACTCTCTGCCGGCTGCTCCGCCACCACCTTGCGCAGGGGGAAGGAAGGTAATAAGCGAGTCGCTCTATTTGGCCCCCGAAGGCGCCTCCCGACGAGGGGAGCCATTGATTTTTAACACCAGACACATAAACTCGAAGCTATTCCCTGTGTTCTTCCATTCCCGCAGTGCCCTGGTGGGAAAGCCAGCCATTTCAGTCACCAGGCGCGCATGCAGACAAACTAGGTGGTAATAAAGTGGCCTCCGCGGGCCGCACACCCTCTGCCCGGTGGCCGCTGCCCCCCCAGCGCGGCCCTGACTGCAGCGGTGACCACGGCCACGGCCCTCCCACCTAGTGGGGAGGAGGCTGCTGAGCAATGGAGGAGTGAGGACCAGGTTGGGAGAGAGGGCTCTGGTTGGGGAGCCTGAGTGCGGGGCGCAGCAGCCCAAGGGCCGGGGTCCCCGCCCTCCTGTGTGAGCCGGGCCGTCCTTGATTGAGGGATCTGACCAGGGAGGCATCTCAGCCTGAGCACCCCTGATCCGCCCGGCCGGTGGGTCCCTCCTCGGGTGCAATCTGACCGGCTCATTTCACAGACAGGAAAGCTGAGTTCCAGGGAAGGCCGCTGGCCAGGACCCTTCTGTCCCCTGACCACGTTCCCACCAGCCCATCCCACTTCTGCTTCCTTCTTCAAAACCTCAGCCCTCAGATCAAACACCCTGAATGTTTTCTTCTATTTTATTATCTGTGCTTTCTCAATAATCTAAAGATATTTTTCTTTTTAGAAACAGAAAAAGACAAAATTGTTACAATTACGAAAATTGCATGCTTGAAGGAATTCTCTGATTCCTTGAATTCATGGAATGAAAAAAGGAGAATCCATTGCCAGTCTTCTTCCTTTTAAAAAGGTGCAGAAGGCTAGATGTCCCGAGGACATTTGAAGAACATGAATTTCAGAAATATCACCTGCATCATTTTAAAGCCACTTTAGCGACCTGTCCTCTTGCCTGCGGAAGAAACACAGACTCCTCCACAAGTCCCCGGCCTGCTCCTGCTTGTCCTGGCCTCCCATCTCCCCAGCTCCTTGGACTCACTGCGGCTCTGCTCCTGGCAGCCCCTGCCCCTGCCCTCCCCAGTGGCCTGATGCCCACACCTCTTTACTCTGTCTCTTTCCTCCTTCACTTAAAAGTCCTTTTTGGATAGAAACCCAGTTGTTCTCAGCAGTGCAACCATTTCCCCCCATCACTGCAGAGGTCTGTAGGTGAGCAGGGCTCTGAGGATGGTGTGGACAGCCAGCCTCTTTCTGCTCCAACATCCTCAGCTGGGAGCCGCCTGTGACCTCCTGCTTGTTCCTTCATGGTCACCTAACAGCTGCCACCGCCCCATGCATCTGGCTCTGTGTTCAAGCAAGAAGATGAGGGGGCAGCACCAGGAAATATCTCTCATTAGAAAAGGAAAGCGTTCCCTTTCTGAGACATCTCATTGGCCAGAACACATCCGGTGACCACTTTTAGTGGAAAGGCAAGTCGGGAAAATGACTATCAGCAGAAGCAAATAAGATACTTGATGAGCCTGGGCAAATCATTCCAGTCCTAGGGGTGGGTCACCCTGTCCTGCCAAATACCGCTGAGATTTTGTCAAAAAAGAAGGGGAAAGTGGTTTGGGGAAGGTATGTTCTGGGGACTTCCTGGGTGCTGTGGTTTGTGACAGAGAGTGTCTCTGTTCTTGATTACACCCATGTCCATGTGGGTAATACTGTCCATTAACTCCATCAACGGACCACGATAGACCAGTGCCTCTTACCTCTCCCAGCTCCAACAGCCTGCACCCAGTCCCTGCCCCTGATGCTGTGGCCTTGGCCTGTAGCACAGGTGACTGCAGACCCCTCCTCTCCACTCCTCTAGCTTTGATTCCAACTGACCATTGTCCAGGGTGTCCTTTGCTGTTTGTTGGGTTTTGCCCTGTCCAACCCTCCCGTCATCTAGCCGAGGCCAGGAACTTCTTTTTTCCCACCCATTTTCCCACGTATCATAAACAGTGGCAGGATTTGTGGCTACGTAGTCGTAGGCGATGGGAGGTGACGGTATGATTTTGTCAGTGTCACCGCCCAGCACCCCTCCCCTCTCCCCCAGGTCCCTTTCCTCTCCTCTCCTGGTCTCCTTTAATTTTCACGACACCCCTCCTCTCCTTTTTCCCCTTTAGCTTCCACACACGGGAGCCCAGGGTCATACACTTCTCAAAGGGCCACACAGTGAATGTGTTAGGCACTGCCAGCCACATGCCCTCTGCTGCAGTGGCTCACGGATGCCCTTCCCACACAGGGGCAGGCGCGGATGATAGCGGGAGGGGCGGGACATGGCTGTGCCAAAGGAAACTTGACTTACCAAGCAAGCAGCAGGCTGGATTTGGCCTAAGGCCCTGCCTTGCTGACCCCTGCCTATCGCTCCCTGCCTTCTCGTGGCTAGCCCAGGCAGATCCTCAGACCCCACCACCCGGGCCCCATGCCAGGATGGAGGTGCCACCAGCCTTCTGCCAGAACACCCCGAGGGCCAGAGCTAAAAGGTGGTGATCCCATTTTGCAGATGGTATCCAGAGCATTAAGTAAATCTCACTGAGGGCCTCCCCCAGGCTCTTTCTGACAGAGCCCACCCCAGCCAGACACTCCCTGCACCTGTCCCCCTGGGAGGCTCCCCCTGCCAGACCAGGCTGTCCATGAGCAGTCCCTGGACTGCTCATTCGACACCCGCTTGCTTCTTCCTTTCTCTTTTCTTTCTTCTGAATAAAGTTAGCTGTATGTATATATGCACATATGAATGGTTGTTTTTTTTTTTTTAGACCCAGGTTGACTTAGGAAAGCAGATTTGACATTCTGGGGAGACACGGCGACCCCTGGGCGTGGGGCGTTCATATTTATGGAGGGCAGTGGCTGGCTTTCCTGCTCTCTGCCCCCTCCTTTTCTGTGCAGGTCCCCCTTCCTCAGAGGAGGCTTCCCGGCCAGTCTCACGTCCCGCCATGTCAGGAGCCCACCTTGGCCGGCTTCCTTGGGGGTCTTGCTTCATTAATCGTCTCTCGTTTTTCTGGAGACCCTTTGCCACCGTCTAGAGCCCTGTCCCATCTCTCTCCCTTAAGCCACAAAACAGACATCAAGCAGCCTCCCTCCGGACACTCTCCCTCCTCTCTGCCTTTCACAGCTGAGCGTCAGGCCAGGAGCCAGAGCCGACCGACCGCTGGTCTCCACTCTGGCCTCCACTAAACCTCAGCCCAGTGAAGTCATATGGTGGTCCTCACCGCGGCCCTGGAACTGCTCTCCCCGAGGTCACAGAATGACCTCCTAATTGCCAAGTGCCAGGGGCTTTTCAGTGCTCCAGCTTGCCTGATCTTTCTGTGGCTTTTGACCTTGCAGACCATTTCCTGTTCCTTGAAGCGGCCTCCCCTCTGCCCTCCCCCAGCTCTCCCCCTCCCTCCCGTCCCTCTGAGCTCATCTCTGGGTCCTGAGGTTCTGGCCACGCCTCCTCACGGCTGGCACCGGAGTTACCTTGGCATCCAGCATCGCCCACCGCTGGCTATCTCCCAGATGGATCTCTCCAGGCAAGTCTCCCTGGTGAGTGCCAGACCTAGCTGTCTAGAAACTTCTAGAAATTTCCACCCGGACCTGGATGGCCAATGCTGAACTTGGGATCCTCTCCCCGCAACTCTTCTCTTAGGAATCTTATTTCCTCAGGGTCCCCAACCTCCACTAGTCACATAGCTGAGGACCGAGAGTCCTCTGAAACCTGTCACTCACCCAGTCCCCATGCACATGGACCACCAGATTCCACACATTCCACCTTTTCACCTCTCTATCCGGCTCTTCTTCAATTCTTCATTTTGGTCTTTGGGGAATAAACCTGTTATCCTTACACTCAGGCTGATGGCAAATATCCTCCATCCCTCGTCCATGCTGGGCACAGGCTGCAACAGGACATCGGTCAGGACTTCCTCCTTTGTGGGTAGCCGGCCAGTTCCTCCCTTTTCCCAAAACCTCTGACCCCAACACCAGATTCTCTCCAGGAGGCTGATCTGCCTGCAGCCCTGGAGGCTCTTCCACTACGGGTCTCGGATCCCATGGGAAAAACCCAAGGCTCCCTCCAGACCTCTCCCACTTTCCTTTTGGAGCTTTAATTATTCTGATATAGAATATATCATCTCACAAGGTGAATGATTCAGAGATTAATGATGTAAGTGGACACATGCTCTTCTCACCAGAGACCTTTCATATTCCACTTTCCCTTGACAGGGCAATGGCTGTCACCAGTTTCTATGTTCTGTTCAGAATGTCACTTGTACGTAGTCACAGACATATTTTCCTTCCTGTATTACCTGACACTGTAGCCACGGGTGGCTGTTTACATTTAAATTGGTGTTAGTTAAAATCAAAATTAGAAATTTTATTCTTCACTCAGACTAGCCACACTTTCAACCCAACAACCACCCACGGCTGGGGGCTACCGTATTGGGCAATGGAGACCCAGATCATGCTAGTCATCACAGACCTAATGGTCAGGGTCTAGTTGAGAGTGTTCAGTACCTAGAGCTTTTAAACAACTGCTTTCTATTAGAGATAATTCCTCAGGACTGGGTCTCCCTGGTTTTTAACCAACGCCCCACTGATGAGCACTGGCTGTCCCCATGAACAATTATCTACAGGATAAATTTCTAGAAGTTCTAGTTCAACTGGTATATGAATTTTTACAATATTAACTGGAAAAATTTCCTCACACACCTATTGTTCCACTAACAGAGACACGCCCACTTCCCTAGGATCTCTTCAACCTGCCACCAGACTTTTCATTCTTTATCACATTGAAACATGATACCACACTGTTTGTCTTATTTTTTATATTTGAAAGTGTGAGGGATGCCAAGTCACGTATGTTTTTGCAAAATGTTATTTGATGTCCTTGCTCTTTCTTTATGTTGGATTTTGGTTTTTGTGCACGTTTATAAAACCTTGCATGGTTTTATTGCCATCTGGGTTTGCAGTTACATCCTCCTGGTTTGCCTTCTCTCCCTTTGTTTACCAGGATGAGAGGTTTCCTGTCAGTATGATCAACTCTGTGCTCATTAGAGTGGCTTCTGAACATTGTTTCTTACTCTGAAGAGCCTCCTCAATTCCATTAGAGCTACATGTTCCCTTGCATTTTCTTTCAGATCTTTCATTATTTAATTTTTTTTCTTTCCAATATTATCTTTGTGGAATAGACTCCAGTGTAAGGAGTGACGCAGAGATCCACATTATTTTCCCAAATGGCTACCTAGCCTCAAATTATTGAGTGATACTTCTTTCTCAATGTCAATTACATATGAATTGCAGAAAACTCTTTGTACCTTGGTTTCCACATCTGTAAAATGGGAAGGGTAACTTAGGACTGTTGTAAGGGCTAATGAGATAATTGTAAGTCTGCAGAACTGTGCCTGGCACATAGTACGAGCTCAATAAACGTTAACTATCATTACTATTATTGCTTCCAGATGTACATAATCTATTTGTGGTCCTTCTAACCCATTCACTTAGCAGGTGTATCCGTCAGCACTTGAAGTTGCAAATGAGAAAAGCGACTCTGCCAAATGGAGCAGAAAAGGAATTTAGCAAAGTTAATAGGGTGGCCCAGGGGATCGTCAGGAATGCCTGAGAACCAGATGCAGCTGGGGAGGCTGCAGTCACCTTCCTGGCGACTCTGGAGAGGACTCCACAGCTGCTCTCCCTGCTGTCCCTGGGGAGTGGTGTAATGTGGACACCAAGAGCCTGATGTCCCTGCCACCTCCCTTGTTAAGCTCAGATCATGACCAGCACTACTGTCCCTATTACCCTCTCCTGAATCTCATGGGGGAAGGGGTGGTGGGAGGGCTCGTTGGCAGAGCCCAGGTCACACGCCTGTTGCAGTGGTGACTGACAAAGCAAGTCCTGGTCTCTGTTTGGGGAGGTAGATTCATGGTGACCAAAAGACTCTAAATATAGCAAGCGTTCAAAGGACACAAACGTGACAAACATCTATTATAAACTCTGTCTATTCACACGCACGACTTTCCAACTAGTAAAATGACACTGTTTGAATATCGAGATATAACTGGCTTCTTCTTTTCAGAAATCTCTCCGTTCCTCTTATATATAGGATCAACAGGCTTAGTCAAAAAATCCTGCTTGTATTTTTGGATCACACTAATATAGATTAACGTAGAGAGAATTGGAATCTGTACAACATGACTCTTCCAATCCAAGAACAGGGTGTTTCTTTTTATTTATTGAAGTCTTATTTTATGCCCTCTGGCAGAGTTGGATTTTTTTTTCTGTAGATCTGGCACATTTTATGTTAAATATATTTCTAGGTATTTTATCTTTTTTATTATTACTGTAAGTGGATTTTTTTCTTTTAATTGGTTATTGTTTTATGTAGGAAACTATTGATTTTGATATAAATTAATTTTTACTAAACTCTTCTAGTGTTTTTTTTTTTTTTTTTTTTTTAAAGAGAGAGAGAGAGTGAGAGAGAATTTTTAAATATTTATTTTTCAGTTTTTCGGCGGACACAACATCTTTGTATGTGGTGCTGAGGATTGAACCCGGGCCGCACTCATGCCAGGCGAGCCCGCTACGGCTTGAGCCACATCCCCAGCCCTCTTCTAGTGTTTTTAGATTTGGGTTTTCTCTTGTGTTCTCCAAGTGTACAATCAGATGATAAATATGTGATAATTTCCCATTCTGGTTTTAATGTCACACCTCCCAATGTGTTCTCTTGTTTAGTTGCACTGGTGAGTAGGTCAAACCCAATGTTTAATAATATTCCTTACCCTGGGTATTATTGAAATAGAATGTTGCACGACAATCACCCAAAGTTGTGATCACAGCTATCCTTAGTCTTGGTTGTGTGTCTGCAGATCACCGAGGGCTGGCTGACCCGAGCTGGCTCTGACTGGCCTTGGCTCCAAGCCCTTGGTGGGCTCCAGGTCTGTTTCTGCTTGGAAGATGGGTCAGTGGCCTCTCGCGCTCACGCAGTGGTGGAAATTCAAGAGCAGTGGCCAGAAACACGGGATTCTTCTCAGATCTCGGCTCCGATTGGCACTCAGTCACTTCTGCCCACTTTCCACCTGCTACGAGTCACAGGGCCCTGCTTAACACCAGCAGGGCTGGAAAGGAGAGCGACCGCCCTCACCCGGGGATTGACAGGGACACGGGGAGGGGCGACGGCTTGCGTGATGACGCAGATTCCAAGCGTGAGCATCCTCAGCTGGGCCCTGACTCTCAGGGTTTTCCATTAGAAATGGCTCCGAGAGCTTTGGCTTGAGCGACCGAGCTGCGAATTTCAATGGCCACGGTCCTGTTTCATGAAGAGTTTTCAATCAGGAAGCAAAGTTGGATTTTTATCAACTAATCTTTTATTCTTTATGGAGAATTGTATGGCTTTCTTTAATATGATGAATTTTATTAATTGATTCCTTCATAAAGAACTCTCCTCCATTTCTGGAATAAACTCCCTGCGGCCAGCATGTTACCCCTTTAAAATGTATTTGTGTTTCTCTCATATTTGACTTAGGATGTTTGCATTTATATTATGTTCAGAGGGGTTGGAGGTCAAGGGAGGGGCATGGGGTTATTAATGATGGTGGAATGTGATGATCATTATTATCTAAAGTACAGGTATGAAGACACGAATCGGTGTGAATATACTGTGTATACAACCAGAGATCTGGAAAATTGTGCTCTACATATGTAATAAGAATTGTAATGCATTCTGCTGTCATATATAAATAAAAAAAAGATAATACAATCTCTAACTTCCAGTGGTTAGTTGGTGATTTTTTGACTTCACCATGTTGTGAAAGTGATCTGCATTTAGTAGAAACAGTAGTGTGTGTTCTGGATATTTGTCTTTTTCCTGGACTAGTGATATGCTGTACCTTTCTCTCTGCAGATGATGGGCAGTGTCAGCAGGCTGCAGTTTCCAGCTGGCCCTAGGATCACTAAGGGCAAGATATGGGAGTCAACTGACCCTCTCCAGTGTGCTGTGCTGATAAACCAGGAGGCTCAGTTGGTGAGGTGTATTCCGCGTGCTTTCCACTTACAGTATCTCCAACCTGTGATGGACGGATCCCGACGCAACCCCATTGTAAGGAGAGGAGCACACCTGTACCCTTGTCTTTTCTTTTGAGTTTCCTCTTCTCAGTTTTGCTGTGTTCTTAGACAGCTCTCCACCCATGCTCTCTCACCTGCAGGGTCAGTTTAAACAACACTAAAGTCACCTGCTTCCTAAAAAACGGGACGGATTGTCACCTGTGAGCCCATGTTCTTTCATGGAGTGTGGCTCTTCCACGACGGTCTCCGTTTCTTCCCTGGTAATTGGACGGCTTAGATTCCCCATCTTTTCTGGGGTTTGTTTGCATCACTGATGTTTTTCCTTGAAAATCACCCATCTTGTCCATGTGTTCAGATTTATTTCAAAGCATTGAGCTGAGTAATCTATTATAATTCTTTCAATTTCCTCTATATGTGGATATTTCCCCATTCTCATTTCTAATTATGTGTGTTTGTGCTTTTTCTGTCTTGATGAGTTTAGTGAGTGGCGCATCTATTTTATTTCTTGAATTTTCGCCCTGCTCCTAAAAGCCTTCATCCATGAACACCCACCCCACTGCTCTCCTCCCGGCTGTCCCAAGAATTCTGCTCCAGGCTTCACCTTCTCTTGTCCAGTCCTCCCCGTGCTTCTTGCCATCAGCTGCTTGGCATTTCTCAGCTTCTTTGTCTTGCAGACCTCTTGTCCCGGGGGGCAGCCCCTGCAGGAGGCCTGGAGCTTTCCCAGGGTCCACTCCAGGGAGTCATCTTCTCTCACCTTCCAGACTCCACTGGGAGGTGCTGTGATCTGCCTTCCTAAGTCCTAGGTGCTCCCTGTGCTCGCCTCTCCTGACTTCCCCGGACATTTGCAATGTCACTCATCGTTCCTTCCTGAGATTCCCTCTGCCCTCACCTCCCTAATGCCTCCCCTTCCCCAACCCAAATCTCCCAAGCTGCTGCTTCTCCCCAGGTCCTTTGAAGAATGGTCCATTCTGCTCACCCGATGCACATCCCACTTTGCATGGTCCTTGGTGATCTCCTCCACATGTGGCTTCTGTGACCTTCCACATACTGATGGCTCCCAAAGCTCCATTGCATGTCCTCCAGGCACCTAAGTTATGGGCTTTACTACCCCTCCCTTGGTAGTAAAATACCACTGAAATACCCCTCTCCCAGGTCTCCCTGCTCTGAGGCAGCCTGTTCCAGTGCCTCCTCCCAGGGAACATTCTGGACCACAGGCGGCTGTTCCACCAGTTGTCTCTGCTCAACAACTTCAACGGCGTTTAGGGTCAAGATCGACCACCCTGGCTTTCCCCGTGACCTCTATGCCTGGATCTTGCTAGCCTCTCCAAGCATCCTCTCCCAGATGGCCTGAATCTCTGCTCATAAAGGTCACACTGAGAAGTGACTTAACCCTTGAAGACTTTAATAGAACACATCAGCTTGGACACTCAGGAAACAGGTTGTGAGAATTTGAAAATTGTTTTTACCGGGCAAGAATGAAGGGTCCAGAGTTCAGCCTTCAGGCTTATCTCTTTCCCTCCAGGGTCTATTGTACTGTCCGGGAAAGGATTTATTTGGGGAAGGATCAATGTTTTGGCTTCTTCCCAGAGACTGTCATTTTAGGCTTGATGGATATCTCCTTCTCAGGGATTGTCTTGTCACTGGGAAAGGATGCATTGGGAAAGGATCAATGTTATCAATGTTTTACTTGCTTCCTCACTCTCTCTTCCCAGGCCACTGTTTGAGGGTTGTCATCTCTATATCCTCCAGTTTCTGTTTCTTAGAATTGCTTCCCAACCTTCCTCTTGCTTTCTGAACAATCAGCTTAACACCATCCCACTTTGGGAAGATATTCCTACCCTCAACCCCAGGTCTGGTTTTGATGCCTGTCTTGAGGGAAGCTCCAATCCCAGGACACTCTCAGGGCCAGTGGTAGAGACCGCTGTCCTTAGCCTGCACGAGGCCCTGGGTTTGATTCCCAGCACTAAAACAGAACACAAACCCATAAAATAAAGGTCCCTGTTGCCTTCCAGAAGAATGGCATCTCTGGAGATAAGAGTGGGCTCAAGTCAGAGAGAGACGAGAAAAGGCAGGGGCTCTGGGGTCGCACAGACCCGCCAGGGCTTTGCCTGCCACATGATCCCAGGCCTTCCTGAGCCAATTTCCTCAATTGTAAGGCAGGGCAAAGAGAACAACCGTCGCGCACTGTTGCTGGGAATAAATGAGGCTTTGCACAGTGATATGTCTTGTACACAAAATTAGCGTCTCACAATGAATCTGTGTCTTTCACTGTCCTGAGTGTTTTCACTCCACTGGGGAGCAGAGGATTTCTTCAAAGGTGGCCTAGACCAGAGTCCCTGAGGGAACTGAGAAGCCAAGAAGGAACCACCACACCAAGTGGTGGTGAGAGGGTGGAGAAGTGAGGACTCCTACACACTGGTGGTGGGGACCCCCAAGGGTCCAACCACAGTGGGAAACAGTCTGGCAATTAAAAAAAAAAATTAGACATATGCCTGTCATAGGATCTTCCAGTTAACTTCCATATCACCCAACGGGAAAGAAAGCACACATCCATGTGGAGACTAGTGGTCACAGCAGCTTTATTTGAAATAGGTGCCAATGCAAATGTCAATCAACGGGTGCATGCGTACACAAGTTGGGGTGCAGCCATACAATGAAGTAGTATTCAGCAATGAAAAAGAATGAGTGTTAAGACACGGATGAGTCTCCACATAATTGTACTAAGTGAAAGAAGCCACACAAGAGCAGCACCTGCCACGTGATTCCGTGGATGAGCTGCTATGGAAAGGAAAGCCGATCTTCTGTGAGGGAAAGCATCCATTGATTTCTTGGGGCTGGGGTTGAAGGGCAAGAGGGAGGAATTAAAAAGGGGCACCAGGAAGGATTGCTTTTTTCTTGATTGGCCTCATGGGTTACGTATGTATTAAAGTGTATCAAACTGTAAACTTTAAGTATGATATATATTTTATTGTGTGCTGATTAAACCTCAATAAAAAAGTTTGTTATTGATAAGACGGACTTGCAGTCGGCTTTTCCAATATTTCTTCCCCCTTTTTTTAGCTAAAGTGAACACCAGATATGTTTGGGGTGGATCCTAGTTAGGACAGACCACTCATGATAATTTCATTACGACTCTCTGCACTTCATTGGGAGTAGCTGTATAAGCCAGGTTTAAAGAGACAAAGCTGAGTTGAGTCTGATGGTGAAGGGTCTGGAAAAACTTTTCCTCTCCCATATATAAGAGGCTTAATGTGATTGGTGAAAACTTTTCTCCTCTGCTTTCCTCCTGCTTGGAATTAGAAAATGATGTCTGGGGCTGCAGCCGCTATCTTGGCACCTTTAGGAAAAAGCCAAGGGAACTGCAAATATGCTGGCCTTGACTTCATGGTGCCTTGAGCATCCTCCTCTTGTTGTGCAAGAAAATCAATCCCTTTCTGCTTGCTTAATCCACCATTGTTGGGTTTTCCATTATTTGTAGCTGAATACGTTCCAGCTGTTGGACTGGCTGGTGTTTCCGTTGCTCATGGTGGTGTAATAAACTGTGACATGAAACCACAGCCATTTTTAAATTTTCATGGTGCCTTGGGTTAGTAGTGCTGCCTGGGCCCAGCAGGGACACCTTATCTCTCCTCCATGAGGTCTGAGATGGCTGCAAGGACGTGACTCAAGCCAGATGTCTGGGGCCTCTGTGAGGTTGGCAGGGTTGAGGCGTCCAAGGTGGCTCTTTCATTTGCAGGTTTGGTGCTTGGCTTGAGGCTGCTGGGGCCCTGTCTGCAGGAAGCCTCTGTGTGGCCAACTTGGGCTTCCTCATAGCAGGGACATCTCAGCTGGTTATAGGGCTGGACGGTTGTCCCCAGAGCAAGTGCCCCAAGAAGATGAGCCAAACCTCCAGGTCTCTTACAGGCTCCGCCTAGATCTGCATAGCTTCACTTCCACTGAACGCCATTGGTCACAGAAGCCACAGGCTGCCCAGATTCAATGGCTGGAGGGATGCCACCTCTATCCAGGGCAGTGGCCTGCATACTCATGGAGCAGAGATGTGACGGCTGCCATCTCAGAGACTAGACAAGAGGCAGTCATGATGAAGATGTGTAGGTTCAAGTTTTCCTTCTGGCTTTGACTTCCTTTGTGACCAACTGTGCCCACTACTCACATGAAACTTTTGGGGCAACGTCCAGACTCCTGACCTCAGCACATAGAACCCTTCTTCTGGCCTCAACTTGAGCCTACTTAATCCTCTACAAAGCTCTCAGTACTCCAATGCTCTTTTCAGCCCACAGATTATTGGAAACACTGTTTCTGCTGCCTGATAGACCTCCCAGTCCCTTCCTCAGCCTCCGCAAACTCCTACTCATCCCTCAACACCCATCTGCACTGCCCCTTTTCCTACTGACTTCCCTGACCAGCCCAGTCTTGGTTGGGTGCCCCTCGCCGACTCTGAGTTCTCACACCAGCCTGGCCAACTTCTCCCGATTGCTCTGCACAGGTCTGCTGGCCAGTCTGACTAAATGTAGAAACTTTGAGAGGTGAGGCCCACAGCCTCCACCTTTGTACCCCTGTTCCCAGCACAGGGTCCAGAGCAGGCGGGCAGGTGGGGTTTGTGGAAGAAAGGCGAGCAGGCTCTCACACTCTGGGGCAGACTCCACGGGCTTCTCAGAGGGGCTTTTCCCTGAAGACGTTCTTCCTGCTTCCACCTCCTAGGCTGAATCCTGGTTGTGAGACTTAGACTGGAGTTGTACTGAAATGCCCGGGGGCACTGGAAGGGCAGGCTCAGCCTGGGCTAGGAGCTGTCAGCAGCCCTGCCTTCCTCTGCCCTGGGGCCAGGGCGCGCCTGTCAGATCAGCTCTCTTGCTGGGCCCCGACCAGCAGAGCCTGGCTGGAGGTTTGCTCTTCCCTGATGGACCCCTGGAGCTGTTGCGTTTCCTGATTGTCCATGAAATCTAACACACATTTTTAAAACACCTGTTTTGAGCCCAGCTCTCTGCAGGGCAGTGAAGGGACAGTAGGGAAGCAGATAGTGAGCAATGCAAGGGGGGTGGCGAGAGACTGGGCTGGCAGGCAGGCAGGACGCAGCGGGCCTGGGACCCTTGGTCCAGCTGGGCTGCGCATAGCCTGGCCTTTGAGACAGTCTCCCTGGCATCCCGTAGGCCAAGTGGGTGCCCAGGCCTCCCTAATGGCTTGATACGGTGGATGCTGCTCCTTCCCTCCAAACCACAGAAGAGAAATGGGGTTCTTAGCCTAAAAGCATTGGGTGCGGCAGTGCAAACCACTAACCCCAGTGACGTGGGAAACAGAGGCAGGAGGATCACAAGTTTGAGGCCAGTCTCAGCAGGGGAGAAACAAGTTGGGTCCTTTGCAGGGAGTGAGATAATCCTGTTGGGCTTGGATAAATCACCCAGGAGGCTGATGGGAGGGGTTAGGGGAGGAGGGAGGCTGCTCAAGACTCCGGGGTTGGAGGATGGTGGCCTGCAGTGGGGGTTGGAGTGGGCTGTGTGGGGGGAAGAAGCAGAGGGGCTCCAGAGGGTCAGGAAAGTGCACTTCCCTGGACTGCTCCTGGGGTTGGGGGTGGAGTGGAGAGGGAGGGGGCAAGGGTGACAGGGGATGGGCTGGAGACTCAGGTGTGCGGCTGACCGGCACAGGATGCCACAGTAAAGATGGGGCCATCTCCATGGAAGCTTGCTTGCCTTGCTTTCTCCAAAATCTACAGCGACTGAACCCATGGCTGTGTCCCTCGGCACCAAGGCAAATAAAGGGGAATCTCTCCTGTGGTGTGAATGACCTGTCCTCTACACGGGTCCCCTGTGAGCACACAACCTGAATTCCCTTTGTGCTGGGACCTGATATGCAGGCACAGGCCTGGGTTAGGGAGCATCCTCCCTCCCAATGACCTCATTAGCAAACACCCTGGGCAACAAGATTGGTACTACCTGTATATATATATATGGGGGTGGGGTGGGGAGGGGGTAGAGGGGGTAGCGTACTGAGGGCAGAAAGGCCTATAGAGAACTATGGAATGGGGCTGGAGAACCAGGAGAGGGTGGAAGGGGGATAGTTGGGAATGAGAACAGAAAAGAAGCTGCACTTGGGTCATTAAGGGCTGAAAGTGTCACGCTGCAGAGGTAGAGCTCTCTACCTTATAGTACAGAGGTGACTGATGGGTTTCACTTTCAAAGTTGTCTTTGTTGTGCTGATAGTGGTTGCCCAGAGTGCGTGTTAAGAAGGTTCTGAGATGGAGTTGGGGGAAAAGTGACACGATTACTTAGTGACGTCTGCTGTGACCGTAGGGATGGAGCGTGGCAGTCCTGGCACTGGGGACTTGCTGTCTCTGCTATGACAGAGGAAGAACCACTCATAGGCAGTTGAGAATGGGGGCGATGAGGGGGTGCTCCAGGATGCCTGTTTTAAAAGATCGACTGGAAGCTCTGTGAATCCGAGGCAGGCAAGACTCAGGCCATGTTGCCCACGAGCCAGGACTGAGTTTAAAACCATCCGAGGCGGGAATGAGCTACTGAGGGGGTCGCCAGGGAGAAGGAAGATGTTACTGAAAGCGCTTCTGTAATGAGGATGCGCAGGAGAAAGAAAGAATTTCAGTGCGGAACTCCCTCTTCCCTTTAGCAAAAACAACAAGGGTCAGAAAAATAACACAGCACACGCATGCCTGTGTGCACGCACGCACGCACACGCACGCACACGCATGCGCTTGCACACGGCCGTGACCCCACGGAGGGCACGCCTCCCTTCTCTGCTCCTGGTGAAGTCAGTGCGTAATTACCGGAAAGCATTTTCGACTGAATTTTAGATGAGCATTTTGACAAAATATAATATTGGAAACAATCTTTATCAAACATTCATGTGTAGTGTGAGAGATAAAGCCTGGAATCCATAATTCATACGGCGTGCGTGTCACCAAGTGTGCACGACAAGCTGCATTTCAATGAGGCCGCTCGAACAATATTTCCTGGCAGACACGGGCTTTCATCATCTACATTATTCACTAGGTTTTCCAGAACAGTAAATCTTAAATATATATTTGTGTTGGGGAAAGCTCGAGTGCGTGTCTGTATACACACAGAGGGACGCGCACCCGTTTGGGCGCAGCACCGGCGGATGCGCGTTCCAGCTGGAGGGGCATGCGGTGACAGCAGGAAGCCTTGGCGGAGGACGCACAGGGCTCCTTCTGGAGGACAGCCCACGTCACTGTGGACGCCACAGCTCGACGCACAGGCGTTAAATCCACCCACCCTGCGGTCTCTGTCTTCATCCACCAGCGTGTCGCTTGGAACCCTAAGACGAAATAGGACCCAGAGTAAGGCTATGGCCACAGAGGCTTCAGAGCACAGCTGCTCAAAGTCCATCCTTTGAGCTGTCCAGGCAGGAATCGCCCAGAATCTCCAAAGGTCCAGATTGAAAGGAGACATTCATGAAGATCCCTGAAGCTAGTCGCATCCTGGTAACAGCCTCCGCAGCGGGTGGGGTAGTCTCTGCTCTTGTCTATCACAACAGGTGCTCAGCCCTTCCTAAGAGCCCGTCTGCTCAATGGTGTCTTAGGAGAGAGGTGAAATTTGTCTTCAGTTTTCACCCGTGAGGTCCCCTGGGGTCAGCCTTCCTGGAACCCAGGGCCTGAGTGACATGATTACTTGGTGATGTCTGTTGTGACCGCAGGGATAGAGCTCCAAGCACTGTATCACAGCCTGCCAGTCTTCCTTCCTTCCTGGGCTTTCTTCCTCCAGCTTCTCCTCCCATGCCTATGCTGTGGGTGCTGAGGGTCACCACTCAGACTCTCTTCAGGACCCAGGAGCGCCTTCGGCTGCCCAGGGTCTTACATGCTGCCACTCAAGACAGAGTCCTGCTTTAGACACTTCCCTGAGCAGAAGGCATGGGGCTGTCCTGCCCAGGGTCTGCTGTTCCCCATGTGTAGGTGGACAAGCCCGAGTCAGTGAGGCAGATGCACCTCTGAAGTCAAGTTCAATCTGGCCCTCTGCCCAGCCCTGCAGCTCTCACTCCCCATGGGTACTGATGCCCTCAACTCTGCAACAAGCTTTCTGCAGCAAGATCTCACTGTGGTCTCAGGGAACATGACCCAAAGTGACCGGGTCCAGGAGTGGCCCAAGGAAGCTGATTCTAAGTGGGAGTATGGAGTATGGAGCCAGCTCATCTGCTGACCAGTGAGTCCTGGAGATACCATCCCTGGTGGTGGGGAGGGCTGAGAGCCAAAGCCCGAGGAGACAGGAGGGTACCATTGTTAAGACTGTCCTGGTGGGGAAACTGGGATAGAAGGGAAAGTAGGGCAGTCTGCATATTTCAGGAGTTAGGGAGGACCAGGTAAATTAGTAATTATAAGGACAATGAAATCGTAGGGCTCTTGCTGAATGCAATCAATGGATCAGGGGAAAAACAATAAAAGGCTGTAGGTGATTAATTGCCAATTTAAGGCAAAATGTGAAGTCACAGACTTCTCAGGCTACATATATAGAGTTTCTTCCCCCCAGCTACTAAGAAGGGAGTTGCAGAGAACTTGGTGTTCTGGATTCTTGACCTGGGGGAGTCTCCTAAGCCAAGGTCATGGCCCTTCGAGACTTGGCAGGGGGATATCTGGGTCAGTGACCTTGAGCACTTTGAAGCCTAGGTCCCTAAATCCCCCTGGGCCTGATGAAGCGGACTGTTCTTTGCTGTGAAAGGCCAGCACCGTGCCTCGGCCTGGATGGTGCAGGACCCTTCAGGCATGCACCCCAGGAGCTATGCCAAGCTACCTTCCTGGACGCTGTGACTCATGCCAGCCAGGCAAGTGCATGGCCTTTGGGGGAAGGAGAAGAAACGGGTATGAGGGAGCCACCGGAACCCTCACTGTATGTGCCAGGAGAGGATGCCTGGCACACCCAGAGTGTCGAATCGGGGTGAAGGATTCCACCAGTATGAGGGAGCTTCTCCATGGATGGAGGGTCTCACACTCTGACAAGGACCCTGGGAGAGATGCTGACACGCTTTGAAGAGTACATGGCCTACACTGTGAATGCCAGAATTACCGTGGCAGATGGCACAAGGAACCCAAACGTCTCAAAGCAGTGGGCATGCTGGAGAGGATGATCTATGGAAAGCCAGAAATCCTAGTCACCGACTATGTTCCACAGCCAGGTCCCCATCACGTGCCATTCCTCAAAGCAGCCCATGTTCCAGAATCAAGGAAGAGCGTGGTGGCAGGAGCCTTTGTGGGCCAGGCTGGGCTGGGGGGGGCAACACGATGGAGATGGCCTCCCTGATAGCAGTCGTGATCCCAAGGAAGGACAGGAGCCAGGGTGGGCTTGCCTGTCAAAATTGGTGGATTCAGTGACTGTAATGAGCAGGAAGAAGAGAGCAGTGGGCAGCAGGCCTGGCCTGCAGATGGATGGCTGTGGCTCTTAGAGCATGACGTCCCTAGAGCAGGGTGGCTGCTGTGTCAGGGTATCCAGGACTTGGGGCTCGGTGCTAAAACCAAGAAAGTCCTGAGCAAACTGGGCGGAGTCAGTCCCACTATCCTTCGAGCAGCTGGTAAGGAAATTGTTTGAGTTCTTAAAAAAAAAAAAAATGTCAAAGGTGGATGATCAAGGGACTTGGGGGATGGAGAAGAGGAAAACACATAATCCCTTGCCCAGTTTCTGGATCCGAGCCAGCCCACTGACAGAAGGACCCTCAGTCACCACGGCAACTGTGGACAGTGATGAGTCCCCCAGTCCCCTTAGGGCTCGCAGAGTAAAGAGTGGCAAACACTCAGAGATGACATTGGTCAACGGGGACCAGTGCTGCCAAGGCTGGGGGCATGGAACGGGCACATGTGAGTCAGGTAATGCTACAATCCTGGCACTGCTCTGTCTTCCGTGGTCTTCGGCATCCACGGAGCACTCCAGGGTCACTCCTGCACACCTGAGTGTGTAACTGTCATGGATGTGCCTGTCCTCCCCCACGCTGGTTCCTTGGACTGTAAGGAATGAGATATCCTAATGGAGAAGGCCAAGTGGGAGCCTCTGAAACCCCCTTGTTCCCTCCCCAACCAAGAAGGAACCTGAAAACCAGTCCTGTGTTGCAGGTGGGAAATGGCAGAGCTTTGGGCCACCCTTAAAGTCCTGAAGAATGCAGGGGTAGGCGTTCTTGTCCTTTTCCCCTCAATTCACTAGATGGAGCCTCCCAGAAGGTGATGGATCCAGGAGGGTGAGAGGGGGTGTCCACGATGCCACTGCATGGTGGCCCTGCTGAACGCTGGGCTTTTGCTAGTGCAGATCCTCAGAGCTTCGGCCACAGCGTTTGATGATCATTCTCTGTCTGGAAGGCATGTCGGAGCAGGGCTCATCTTCACGGGGAGGAAAACTGGATACCTTCCAGGGTTCTCAGTGGCACTAGTAACACTCGAGTGTCCTGTGACTATATAGTCTAAGAAATCTAGAACTGTCCAGACAATTGGCAAGACAGTGGTCTGTGGAGTTGGTGACATTGTGTCAATAAAACAGGACGAGCAAGAAAAAGCAAGTATGTTGGAGGTCACCAGCGGGGATGCGGGTGTTCTGGGAGTGGGAGATAAACCTCCAGAGATTTAGGGGGGCCACAAAATTGGTGAAGTCTTTACAGGTTGGGCATGTCAGGATGTCCCCTCCAAAGAAGGGACAAATGATTGCATTTCCAGCCTCCCACCACCAAGAAGGAGGTGCAGCGTGGGTCTCGTGTTAGTTTGCTTTGTGCAGTTGTGATGGATCGCACAGACAGGCCAGTTAATGTGTTTCTCACAGCTCAGGAGGCTGGGAAGTCCAAGACTGAGGGACCAGCATCTGGGGAAAGCCTTCTTGCTGTGTCAGCACAGGTGGAAGTCTGAGAGAAAGAAAGAGAGAAAGAGGGAAGAAGAAGGAGGAGGAGGAAGAGGAGGAAAAGGAGGTGAAGAGGAAAAAGAGGAAGAGGAGAAGGAGAAGGAAGAGGAGGGGAGAAAGAGGAGGAGGAGGAGAGAGGTGAATCCTGTCTTTATAGATAACCTACTTTTGTGATAACTGGATTAATCCATCCTGGAGGTAGAACCCCATGGCCTCAGGGCTCTAAGCAGGCTCCACCTCCCAACAGTATTGCATTAGGGATTAGGTCTTCAACATAGGCTTTTGGGGGACATATTTAAGCTGTTGCAGGACCCCTTTGGGTTCTAGAAGCAGGTATTCAGGACCTGGGAAGACTGTTCTAAGCCATTTATCGGGTGACATGGAGCCTGCTCTCTGTGCAAGAAGGAGCCCAGCAGCAGGCGCAGGTTGATATGCAAAGGGTCCTGCTGTGTGGGCACATGTCCAGGAAGACTCCATGGGATTGTAGATGTCTGTGGTAGCAACAGAGATGAATGTGGAATTTGCAGCAAGCTCTAAAAGAAAATCACTGCGTAGAGCTAGAGTTCCAGAACAAACCACGCCATTTGCAGCAGATGTTTACACACTATTAAAACATAGCTCTTAGCATGGTCCTGGACCCCAAGGAGGCAGAGCCATTGGCTGCAAGACATCAAGTGACCTCAGTGACACCCAAACTGTCCAGCATGAGCTGGATTCATCCAGAACCACCAAGTCGTAAGATGGAGGTGATGCCAGGAGTAACTCAGAAGAAATACACCTGAGATCCGCCATCACCTGAGCAGATGGCACAAGGAGGATGTCTAAGGAGGAGGCCTGAAGCCACTGTCGTCTGCCACAGTGTCCCAGCCCTCACCTTTGTCTCCATGGGTGGAGTTCCTTAAGATTAGCCGACAGAGTAGTGAAAAGCCACGCTCTGGTCATGAGTTTGTTCACCTGGTTCTAGGGATGAGTTGCAAATGAGCTTCAGCTATACATAGTCCCCTTCAGGGGTGGCCTGACACCAGCAGAGGAGGGACAAACCCCAGTGCATGGCAGGCAGTACACCCAGTCATCAGTTGTGTGGACAAGGAGAGAATCCATGCGTGGGCCCAACAGCATGGGTCCCCTACTCATCAAAGTTGACCCAGCTACTGCCATTGCCGAATGCCACCCTGCCCACAAGAGACTAATGCTGAGACACCAATATTAGCATCCTTCAAGGACACCTGATGACCACTTGGTGGCAATTGATGACATTGAACTCCCTTCTCTCTGAAAGGGGAATTAATTAATTTTGATTGTAATGGCCACAGATTCTAGGTATGGTTTACCTCTCCTGCCTGCTGGGCGGAAACCTGCACTGCTGTCGGATGACAGTGGAATACTTGATCCAGCCGTCCTGGCCCCCAGAGGATGCTGCGTCAGACCAAGCGAGTCACTTCACAGCACAGGAGGCAGGGCAGTGGGCGTAGGATCCTGTGCCACCAGACACTGCTGACCCGAGAGTGACAACATGGTGTCCAGGGCCACGCCTCCTCTCTGGGAGCAGCCTGAGAGGATGGGACATCTTCGAGCAGGATGTAGCATGTGCCTGGAATCAATGACCAGATATGGTGCCAGGTCCCCAGTAGGTAGAATGCATGATCCTGGGGAACGTGGGGTACAAGCAGGAGTACAGGAATGCCCCGAGCAGCATGGCTCCCAGGAACCCACTTTGGGACTCGGTGCTTCCTGTCTCCACGACACCAGCTGTGCGGCGTTGAGGTCCTGTTTTCTCGGTGGGGTGTGAGCTTCCACCAGGAGACACAGGGTCTGTCCCATTAAACTCCAGGCTGTGGTACCCCTTTATCTCTGTAGGCTGCTTATGTTGAGAGGTCAGTAAGCAAGGGATCAAGGTGACTACCCTGGCAGTGTTAAGGGGCCTTGGCTGTCAGGAGAAAGTAGGGCGGTTGCTACAAAGAAAAGAGCGGGGAGCGGCGGGGCGGGGGGTATGTTTGGCATGAAATCATACACTGGAAAGACTTTTTTGCTTGTTTGTTTGTTTCTTTATTTATTTGGTGCTGGGGGTTGAACCCAGGGCCTTGTGCATTTGAGGCAAGTGCTCTACCCACTGAGCTCTGTCCCAGCCCCCTTTTGTTTCTATTTTGATGATAATTTGAGCAACACAGACACCTGTGAAGTAAAGCCCTGGGACACAGAGAAGCTTAAGGAGGGGAGAACAGCAGGGATTCAGAGCAACCCGGGCTGAGGGTCTGCTCCTGATGGTAGAGAGCCTCAGACATCAGCCTGCACTCAGAGCCACTGAAGGGGTCTAGAACAGGTAGCAGAGGAGAGAGAGGCGTGTCACCTGCAGTTGGGGTGGCTGTAGCTTGTTGTAAGGTTCCTCTTTTCCCCAGGGAAGGAGATGATCAGGATCCTGAAGACAGAACAAGCTGCTCCCAGAGCCTACTTAGAACAAGAGCATGTGACCGTGAGAGGCGTGGAGGGTCGTAGATGCTGAGAGGCACTATCCTGATCGTCCCTCAGGACTGAACACTCGTCCCTGCACCCAGGGGTGCTGCTTGCTAATGGCTGCAAGGTAAGACCCCCCCCCCCCCAGGAACTGTACTTGGCCAAAGGAGCCGCCTTGTCCAAGGCCGCTCCTCCTTTCTGGGAGCAGTGACGGGGTGATACGAGGCCCAGAGGTCCGTCCCTCTCACCTGGGACAACTCGGAGGGGCCAGGCCAGCTTCAGACCTCCCTGTGAGTGGGGTGAGGCCTTTGGGGCAGCTGCAGCAGAGTCCCACGTCTTCCTGTGTCCCCCCCTGCTTCCTTCACTGTTCCCCAGGGGCTGCTCCTGAGAGCGCCCCCTAATGGCCTCCCAGAGCAGAACTCGCCCCCTCACAGTCTGTTTCCTGGGGAGCCATCCTACAACCCACAGTTCTGGGGTCCCTGGCACCTGTTTCCTGCTACTATTTCGTTGAGTAGGATTTCTGTACCCCTCCCTCTTTCTTCTCCTCCGGCATTCCCTGACTGCCAATATTTATGTGTTTAATGGTGTCCCAAAGGTCTCAGAGACTGTCTTCATTCAATACTTCCACCGCCCCCCTCCCTGGATTTGACTGGGATATTTCAAAGGACCTCTCTTCCAGTTCGGGTATGTTTTCTTCTGCTTGATTTAGCTGTGTTTCTGGTTCCACTTTTGAGGTCTTCCTTTCCAAGATTCCCATTGGGTTCTCTTTCAAGATGGCTGCCTCCTTGCTGACTGTCTCATTCAGGTTATCCATCGTTTTCCTAATCCCCTTCAGCGGCCTGTCGGTATCCTCCCGAGTCACACTGAGGTTCCTTGTAATCATTCCTTGAGATTCTGTATCAGGCATTCCGTCAACGTCATTTCCTGTGGGTTCTGTTGCTGGAGAGTCACGGTGTTCTTTGGGGTGGGGGTGGGGGGGTGTATTTCCTGTGCCTCCGCATTGAGATGTGTGCATTTGATAGATCCATTGATCTCCACTACTTTTACAGGGCTGTTTCCATGGTAGATGGTTTCCTCCTGGAGATGTGTCTTGGGGTGTTAGTTTGCTACACAGTGGCTGGTTTCCACCTGGGTAGCATCCTGTAGTCTCTTTGGCTGTAACTAATGCTTTGGGCACAATATGTGTCATGGTGGGGTTGAAGAGCCCCACCGTCCCTGGGGACCATGCAGGGGTGGGGGGATTCTGGTAGCCCAGGAAGCTGTGGGAGGTGTCTCAGTGGATACGGTGTTTACTGTGTGACCTCCCCCAAAATAGCAGTGGGTGTCTTTCCCCGGGGACTGCTGAGGATCCCTCTGCTGCTGGCGAGGACCCCTGGCATCGGCAGCCCCCGCAGCAGTGGGGTCTGAAGCACCTTCCCTTAGTCCCGTGCCATTGCCGGGGTGGGGGGGAGGTGGCAGCAGGAACAGTGTGGGTGCTGTCGGCTTGTGTCCTCTGTGTTAGCTGAGTCTGTCCTGGCCGCATGGCTAGGTCCCCGAGGACCAGTGCCCGACCTCCGTTCCTGACCACGGCACCCTCTGTTATTTTCAGCACTGACAATACCCGTGTCCTTTATGGCCAGGCACCAAGTGGGCTTAGGTGCTGAGCACCCTGTTGCTCTGCTGGGTTAAGCTGCTTCCTAAGGCGGCACCCTGCTGTTCGGGTGGGTGGATCTCAACAGGGACGACAGGAGATCCTTCTCCAGGGACAAGCTACTGTGCAAACTCCACGCTTCTTCCCTCACTGGGGCTGAAACCGGTGATGTGCGTGGAACTCCCCAGTTGTCAGACTCGCTGGCGTGCGGAGTTTGCTGGTGCCTCCTGTCCAGCCTCTCCCTGGAGTGGAGAGGTTTCCCACCCCCAGCTGGGACACCAGAATGGCGGCCATTCTGCCATCCCAGGCCTCCTAGTCTTGCAAGTCTCTGGTGTCTTCCTTGATGAACTTTCATGTCCACTGACTTCCAAATGCAGCTCTCCACCTGTTACCCTCGTTCTTCTTTGTGGAGGAAGAGATGAGTACTGAGTATCTCTGTGTGGCCCTCTTGGAATCCCCTGTTTCCCCTGGCATCTGTCTCCTGATCATGTTCTAGGATATCCACATCTCTTTTGACAAATGATTTCCAAAAATAGAAATAGAGCTCTGATTTTTCACCTTCATTTTGGTAGACCCTATGCATTTATTAATGTGACCCCAGATAGCAGTGATTCTTTTGAGCCCATGCTGTACAACTGACTTTTCTAAGCTCACTCTTGAAGAGAGGTGGGAAGAGAAAGGGAAGGAGAAGGGGAATTGCACGGAAGATGGAAGGAGACCCTCATCATTATACAGAATACATGTATGATGTTGTGAGGAGGGAAAAAAAAGTGTGTCACATTAGATTGGGTAGAGAGAAGTGATGGGAGGGGAGGGGAGGGGAAGGGGGATAGGAAGGGCAACAGAATAGAATAGACATTATTATGGCTGTATGTATATAGGTGACTGTAGGACCAATGTGATTCTGCAACCTGTACAATCAGAAAAAATGAGAAATTATACCCCATTTGATTCAAATGTATGAATCGTCAAGATCATTGTACTGTCATGTGTAACTAATAAAAAAAAAAAACAACTTTCCAAGTCTTGCTTGCTGTTAGGCCACGTGTGCCTTATCAAGCATGCTGCAGTCAGTGTTGAGGGATCAAGCTCAGGACTTAGATTCCTCTGTTCAGTGTCATCTGCTTGGCTACCGCTTGTCACCCCGCCTTGTTGAAAGATTTTTGGATCAGACTTTCAATTCATTTATCTTTCCTTTCAAATTCATATCTGCCTCAGATTTGATGAGCCCGCCTGCCTGTCCTTATTCAGGTCGTTGGTGAGATGCTCACTGGAGTGCTCCAGGCCTTTCCAGGCATGCAGTGTCCCCCTCCTGGACTAGGACAGAGAGCTTGATGGTGTGCAAAGACACTCACCTCCTGCCCTCTCCTGCGGTCTCCTTAGGAGCTTATGGTCGTCACCTTTTCTGTGGGCCACATCCTGCGCACTCAACTTCATTCCTTTGCTTAGTCCTCCCACCAGCCCTGTGCAGCACCCCAGAGTGGTTAATAACTGGCCCCCGGCCACACAGCAATTAAGTGGCAGACCCTGGACCCACCTCTGTGTTGGTGGACGGCAGAGCAAGCTGATGGGCACCTCTTCCAGGAAGTGACTCCTGAGGCTGGCTCCTTCCGGCTGCAGAGGGTCAACGGCGTGCAGAGGGATGGGCAACCTGGGTCAGGTCGGAAAACAAGGTAGAGAGGTGGGCCCTGGAGAGGCACAGACCTGTGGGACTTCCACTCCTTGGGGAGAAGAAAGGCTCTGGAGGGTGAGAGCCAGGGAGGAGTTGAGTGCCTTGGGTGCATCGTCTTTAGAGAATACAACACTGGGCAAAACCACCGATTTCTCCAAACTCAAATTGTCTCCCCAACACCCCTAAGAATGATCTGTGGCACAGAGAAGTTAGGACACTTGCCCTGGGTCACAAAGCTGGTTGGAGTATGAACCCGTGTCCTCTTGAGAGCGCTCTAGCCTCTTTGCCTGTTTGCTCTTGAGCCAATTGAAGTCCAGAAGAGGGACAAAGACACCTGCAAGTCACATGGTAAGCTGGTGGCTGAGTCCTCACAACCATTCTAGTGATTCTGCAGATTATGTTCAACCAACACTTTCAGAGAATAAGCCCCATGAAGGCAGGAGCAATTGGCTCTTCTGTCTCCTGATGTAGATTCTGTCCCCAGCTCCACTGACAGAGCCTGGCAGAGAGCGGGTGGGAGCTTGATGTGTCATTTCTTCATCAAAAAATAAGACAGTGATCTCTTAATATTGGCCAGGCACCCAACACCAGGTGACACGGTGGAACTGGTTGTGCCCATGCGCCCAGGGTGAGCGAGGGCCAGTGCGTTGCCCGGGTCCCCTCAATGGTGAGAGCACTGACCAGGTCCTGGGCAGCCATCCGCTCTCAGCGGCTCTTTGCTGAAGTGAGGTCTGGGTGAGGCTCAGGGAGGAGCACGGGAGGCCGCCATGTTCTGGGGCAGGTCTCGCTCACCGCCAGCTCCTCCACTCCCACCCGGCCCGGGCCCCAGACGACAGCCCACTGAGGAGGGGCCCTGCAGCCCTGTGCCAGGGACAGCTGGCATTTTTGCTGGGCAGGATGTATTATTACTAAGATTGATTTTTATTTTCTTTTTTCTCCTTTTTTATTCCCACAGAATAAAAATAGGAAACACGACGCTCCTCACGCAGCACCAAGGATCTGTCTTAACAAGTCCTTCTGTGCATTAATAGTAAATAGTGCAAGAAACCCAGCGCAGGTTTAATCATGCATGGCTTCCGGCCTGCAGGGAGGGACAGGAGGGGGCCGGCTCCCCCGAAACCTCCTCCCTGGGCCACCGAGAGGGAGAGGGTGGCTCCGCCTGTGGACTCTCAGGGCTCGCTGTCTGAGCCACAACTCTGTTGAGGACAGGTGCGGTACTGAAGACAGCTAAATACTGATTCTGAGTTCTCCCTCAATAACAAAGATGAAGTTGGCCAGAAGATGTTCTGAATCGTCCTGTTGCCGTTTGCTTTCCTCTGCCTCCAGGTGCAGAGACAGTGGCCTTGTCCCTCACCAGGTGGCCCATGGAGAGGCAGCAGTCACCGGCTCCATGGCACCCACGGTGGCAGTGAGCTCCTTCTGGCTCCCTTGCCCCGGCCTTCCCATCTCATGAAGGGCCCAGGGATCCCAGGGGGTCGCCAGCCACAGGTCTCCCGGCTTGACCTGTCACATCCCTTCATTTAGTATGCTCTGCACAGAAGCCCTTTATGTTCCTAGTCGGGTTAGGGTGGCCCTAGTACCTTGCAAATGACCCCCTCCTGCTAAATGCTCCATGTCCTTTTAAAGGAACCTGTGGGTCGAAGGCCACTTAGAGGCAAGTCGTCTTTGCGTAGGGAGGAAACGGAAGTACAGAGATTTCCAAGATCACGCACGTAGGAGGCGGCAGAGGGTTCCCGGGCCCTCACCCACTGGGTTGTGCTGAATTGCTCTTCTGAGGCTGCCCCAGCAAAGTGCCATAAACCTGTGGCTGTGACATGGGTATTTAGCTCTGCAGGCTACAAGTCCAAATCAAGGTGTTGGCAGGGGTGGTTCCATTCAAGGGTGGTGAAGAAGAATCCATTCCAGGCCTTTCTGCCGGCCTCTGATGGCTTGCGGGCCTTTGGGGACGTTTCTTGGCTTGTAGTCTGAGCCCTCACCTTCACACAGCAGGTACCCTTTTGCCCTGTCTGTGTCCAAAGGTTTCCTTTCAATAAAGACACCAGGCATTCATTAGATGCCACCCTACTCCAGCAGGCGCTCACTATAACCAGCCACATGTACAATGACCCTTTTTCCAAATAAGGTCACATTCTTAGGGCCAGGAGTTAGAACTTCTGTGTATAAATTTGAGGGTGGGGGGGTGCACAATTCAGCCCACCACCAACCTCCGCCTTTGAACTCACACGTCATCCTCTTCTTTCCAGAACAACTTTTCATTGGACAAATAAGAATCACGTGGAATAAAAGATGGGGTTCTTAACTGCCCAGAAGGAATTAAAAGAGCTTTAAATAAATTGAAGAATGCGACACCGTGACTCTGAGACACCTCTGTGCAGATTGGTGTGACCAGCTCTGCTCGGTGGTATAGAGGGATGGTGGCAGAAGGGTCCAGAGAGGACAAGGGAGGGTGGGGAATTGAGCCCCGTGCTTACTTTATGTAGGAGGAGGTTTATTTCCATTGCCCTCCTCCATGGTAGGGTGTCGGTTCCGTGAGGGCAGAATTGGAGATACTTGATGGACACCAGAGGGGACTGTGAAGCGGGGACAGAGAGGCCCCTCCTTAGCGGTGGAGATGAGGCTGGAACTCTGGTCAATGCTGAATGTCCACTGCAAGCATCCACACTTGTCCCTCCCCTTAACTGTTAGCCTGAGGAAGGCAGAGGCCCCCTGTCCCTCTGCCTGCCCCCCGTTGGAAGCCCCTGGGTGCTGGGTTTGCTCTCATCACACCCATGGATTCAGACTTGGAGAAGAGGCACCTCAGGGACACCCTCCGCCTCCCCCCTGCTCTGTGCCTCTGCTTTGGGAACTCCAGGCTTCACAGTGGCCTCTCCCTGTGTGGGTCCTCTGTTCCCTGCACCCGCAGCTCCCCCACGTCTCCTTGTGTAATTAAAGGGAAAATGTTCTGCATTCATTTACCTTATACTTTATCAAATAACAGAGAGATGAATTAAGAGGTCCATATTTCTATTTCAAGGTTCATGTGCTTTCACAAACTGCGCAAGTTGTGCTCTTAAAACCTGCCGCATCAGCAGGAAGTCTCTGCTCCAAACATGGCCACCTCTCCCCCTTCCTCTTTTCATTCCCCAGCGCAATTTCTAAATAGATGCGATGGCTGGGAATTCTGCAGAGATGATTGTGAAATAATGCTCAGAGTCACCGGGGTTGTCTATCTCCCCCACCCCCTCCTGTTTTCCTCCTCTTCTTCTTCTCTTCTTCCCTCCCTCCCCACTCCATCCTTTCCTCCCCCCTTCTCCCTCCCCCCTCCCCCTCCCCCACTTACTGCTGCCTAAGGATCCTTCTTGCTGGAGGGATGCCAGGCTCTGGGCTTAACCGGCTTGGTTGTCACAGACATTTATTCAGTACCTACCAGGTACGGAGCAGTCTGGTGAGTGCCACTGGGCCCAGAAAGTGTTAATACTTTCCATCTCTGTAGTTGTGTCTAGTTAACAAAACACTTCCACGTTCATGACTCCTTTGCATCCTGGCAAGAGCCCTCTGACATGGATGACTGTATTGTTAACTATTGTTTTCCTCTGAATCGAGGAAAGTGACGCTCAGGTAGATGTGATCACCAGGGCTACTCTGCCTTGGGTGGGTCAAGGACTCCCATAGTGGACCAGTGAAACCTATGGACACCATCTAAGAAAATAGTGGCTTTAAATGCACAGAATGAAATGCACAGGGTCACAGAGGCAACTAATATATGGAAATGCAAAAAAAAAAAAAAAAAGCCTGACATAGTAATATATGTGCTTCTTTCTATATTAAGGCATTAAATAACATTCTAAAAACCACTAGAATACTGAAGTAATGACTTGCTCTGTCAAGAATCAGCAAACCAGGGTCTGGATTGCTGCCTGTTTTTGTAAATAAAGTTCTATTGGATCACGTGTACATAGACCTAGATCTGGTGGTAGAGCAGAGAAGTTCCAGAGACCCAGTGCCTCAAATCCGGACTACTGGACCTTTGTAGAAAAAGTTTGCTGACCTCTGTTGTAGTCAATATTTTGAGATATCTGCAAAAATGTTGATGGGATAGGAAAATGACTGTGATTCTATGGGTATCATAAATCTTGAGTATTGCCAATCTGCTGTGGTTTGTTGATTGAAGAAGGAAGTTCCACCCACGTGTGTGAACACCTCGAGTTCTATCCATGGCATTGGTGGACGTGGAATTTGAACCCAGGTGGGTCTGGTGGGTCAGCAGTGTTTGTTCTGACCCCTTGGTCTCCGCTGTTTAGAATCTCACCGTTCAGCGCACCACACAGGGACAGGCACACACGTGCACACACACAGCCGTCCCTGCCTCGTTCCACCACAAGGAGAAAGAGTGACTCAGAGGAGGGGATGGCGCCCAGTCGCTTGACTTTCTGGACTCTGAAAAGCCCGGGGTCACCAGGAGCAGTCGTGCAGGGCACTGAGCCTGTTTATGTGGAGAGGATTCAGTAGCTTTCTCAGGTTGTCACAAAGATGCTACGTGGGCTGGAGACCGCGGGGAGAACCTTCCCTTGAGTCGCCCAGATGGCCGTATGCCTGGGCTTAGATTCAGTGGGCTCTCCTCCCTGTGTGGTCAGCTCTTTCAGAAGTAAACAATTACAGGACCACTGAAGAATGGGCCCTTGGCGGGATGGTAACGAAGAAGCAATGTCTTCATCCTATTGAGGGTTTTTAAAAAATGTTCAGTAATTACCTGTTATAAGCCAACCCTTTGGCCGGGTACTTCGCTGATGCCCCCAAGACCGGAGAACTTTAGAGCCGGCCCTGAGATCTTCCAGCTCTGTGACTTTGGGGAGCTTCTACTCTCTGATCTCCATTAACCCACCCATAAAGTGGGAGCCATAAATACACCTGTCACCCACCTTACTGATTGGAGGCCAGTCCGAGGAGATAATAGATGGAAAAGAGTGATGGGGAAGAGTCATTTCAGAAACGGAAAGAAGAGATCTCTGTAGTGCAGGTCGTTCCGACAGATTTATAGCAGAAATGGCCTTGAGGGAGGCTGGGAAAGATGAGCAGGATTTGAGGAGGCCATCAGTTAGCCGGACCCACTGGAGACATCAGTGCGGCAGCAGGGGTGAGGGCTGGCCGGGCGAGGAGGGCCTGGGCGTCTGTGCTGTTTCCCAGAGGATCCGCGACACTCAGTGCACTCCCCGCTGAGATTTCAGAGCCAGCCGGGAGCCATTGTTATGAGAATATGTTTATTATTATCATCCTCATCAACATTATTATCATTATTAATAACACGATATTTGGAGCATTTATGCACATTAATTTTAAACAAGCATGGTGCTGTGGCAAGATTTGATGCTGCTACCAATAAACAGCCATCGTGTGGATCTTTAATTTACATGAAATCATTTATGCTAATTTAATTAGCCCTTTGTTTACAACTGAGGCTCGCTCACCACTGGATTGGGAGATGTGCTCCATGGCAGGCAGTGCACTGCAGAGCCGGAAGCCAGGGGCTCAGCGCTGCCGGCTCCACCTCCCACCAAGACGGATGCTCCTCCCACCGAGAGGGAAGCCTCACCTGTTCTTTTGTGGGAGGACACATACAGATTCAGGAAGTTCTGATGTACAACTTGCTCCCTTTAAGGGACTGTGCCAGGGGCTGGCCTGTCACTAACTCAGAGAAGCTTCACACCTGACCCAATGTCAGAGAGCTATCAAGCAGCAAGGCTGAAGATGTTTCCAGTTCTCGGCCTTTCTGTACCTTTCAGCAACCCTTAAGTAGGAAGATCTAACTTGTCTCAGCCCATAGCATACCCTCAACAACCACCGAATGAATGAACGGCACCCTTCAGTTAAAATCACTTCCTGGTGGGCTGTCTCCCTGTTCCCTGACAGTAGCCCTGAGAGATGGGTCTGCAGAGAAAGCTGAACAGGTGGGATAATGGGAGAGCCTTGTACCGTGAGCTTGGAGTTTGTCCTGTGACCGTGTCACTGATTTGCAGCATGACCTTGGCCCAACCTTGACCTTGGTCTGAGTGCTTCTCCCACGCCTGTTTCTCCATTTCCACATTGGTGAGACAGAAAGAAGAATCCCTTGTCCTTCTAATCTGATGGGCAGAAATAAAAAAAATGAGATTGTGGAGGGAACGTGCAGGGTGCCGGGGAATTATAAGGTGGTATTTGTCAGGCTTGCCTTGGGAAACCTTGAAAAATTGAATGGAAACCACTGGGCTCATTCATCTCCTTTTAACAGCCCCATGTCATCCAGCCTGGTCTTTTCCATTCCTGCTCTGTCCAATCCTGACAACATAATTTAGTTCCAGGGAACTTGAATAGAACACAGTGGACTGATATTTCCACATGCCCGGGTCTTGATTAATGCCGTCAGGGCAGCCGCTGTGAGGACAGGGAGCCAGGAGCACTCCACCTCCTGAGCTCAGGTCTCTCTCCCTACGTGGGGGCGCTTGGCTCCCTGGGCCCTGCAGGGCGCTGTGCACCCCTTCTCTGCTCTAGCCCAGACTCTGCTCCTAGCCTCTTCCCTGGAGTGTGTATTCTTCCCGCTGTCCAGCCATCCATCGAACAAATAGAGCGAGTATTGGCTGGCAATGGGGCCACAGGGCTAAGTAAGGCCAGCTCCTGCCCTTGACAAACTCAGTCCCAGGAAAATGAAATCCAGGGGCCATGCCAGCAGAAACTGTCCAAGGAATGAAGCTGTAGGACGTGTGTGGGGGGGGTGGGGGGTGGGGGGGGTGGCAAGGGCTCTGGGCGGCTGGGCGTGTGGGGGTGATGAGGTGGGATTGGAAAGGCAGAAGAACCAAACAGCTCTCTCCAAGGCAGGTAACTGCGAGTTTGCCTCAGCTCTGGTTTCAGTGGCAAGCGTCTTCAGGAGAAGAGAGAGAATAAGACCATGAAGGCTTGGTGAGTGGAGAGTTGGAAGGCCGATCAGGGGAAATTCCATCCACATCCCAGCTCCGGCAGAGTGAAGGCACGTCTCAAATAGCAGCAGATTGAGGGGAGCAGGTCAAGGGGAAGGGTGGAAGGCAGGGAGTGTCCTTGCATTTATGTGAAGAGGAGAGCAGAAATGGCACATTCTGGCACTTCTCTGAAGACAGGATTTTCTTCTTCTTTTTTTTTTTTCCCCCTGGGCTTTTTATTTTTCCTCACCCTCCCAGAACTTTCTAGAAATAGCCGGACACATTTGGTCCCCCTTCTCCATTTTCCACACAAGAACGCCTTTAATAGGTCACAGAGGGGCACCATTCCCTTGTCACGAAGTCGCCCCCAGCCCTGCCTAACAACCCCTGCATCGATGGCTTCTTTCCATGGATATCAGGATTTATTGTTCCTCCGAATCAAATATTGACCTTGGCTTTTTGTTCATCGATACATGACCTTTCAAGTCAATGAACCTGGATATGCTAGTCAATGGTTACTTATTATTTCTCCTGCCCTGAATTGGAAATCTCAGCCCCAGGGTGTGGGTTTAGACCACAGTGGTGATCTGTTTATCACCCCCTGCACTTGGCACTTGTGACTGATGTGTTCCTGGGTGACAGGCATCGTCTCTGAGGAGGCTTTCCCTCTTGTGGCTTGAGAAGCCACACAGGATGGGTCTTGCCCTCCCCTGGCATCAAGTGTTCCTCATGCGGAAACACTTCAGTCTGTTGAGTTCTCATTCTAAAGCGCTGGGACGGTCCCGGGCCCCTGGGAAGCATGGTGCTCCCCTCCCCACCCACCTTGTGCCAAGAGGCTGAGAAGGCCTTTCTGGGGCTGGTCAAGCACAATTGCCCTGGGATGTCCCTCTGTGAAGTTCAGCTTCACCAATGACCTCTATGGGTCTGGGAGGAGATGGAGGGAGGGTAGGCTCCGGGACCTGCAGGGTTGAAATGGTTGCTCTTCTAGCACTGACTGTGTGACTCTGGGTAGCTTCTTTCTGCTCGTTCTCTCTATGCCTCAGTTTCCTCATTTGTAACATAGATTGTTGTAGAGTCAGTGAAATAAAACACACGAAGTGCAGAGTCAACACCTGGCAGAAGGTCAGTGCTCGGGTACATGTGACAAGTGTTCTCGCCATCCAGCCACAGGGGAAGCAGCACTTCCCAGTCCCATCCCCTCCCTGAGTTAGGGCTGGTGAAATTTGAGCAGAAGGGACAAGTGTCACTTCTGAGGTGAAAAGTAATGATTAACTTGAGTGGCCGAAGGGAGGCCTGGATAGCTGGTAAAACATCTCTCCTGGATGTGTCGGTGAGGGTGTTTCCAGAAGAGAATCGGTTGACTGAGTAAAAGATCTGCCTTTCACGAATGTGGTGGGCATCATTAAACCCACTGAGGTTCCAGAGAGAACAGAAAAGCTGAAGAACAGCACATTTCTTCTCTCTTCTCGAGCTGGATCATTGTCTTCTGCCCTTAGTCACTGGAGTTCCTGGTTCCCAGAATCATAACACCGTCTTCTCTAGTTCTCCAGCTCGCAGACAGCAGATCTTGGACACATATCTCAGTCTCCATAATTGCATGAGTCAATTCCCATAATAAATCTCCTTTTATATGCCTCTCTAGCTAAATCCTAATGGCTCTGTTTCTCTGACTACGGCAGGTAGTGAAAAGCCTGTGCATCATTCTCCCGTCTCTCTTTCCTGCTGCAACCACTGAGAAGCTTTGCATATGGTGCAGCTTTGGCTGACAGAGGAGAGGCTGAGTCACTGTATGGTTGAACACTCATCTAGAGACGGGGCAGGATCTGCAGTGGATATTGAATGAGCAAGAAACAAATCTTCATTGTGTTAAGCCACTGAGGTTTGGGAACTACTTATTTCTGCAGCAGAGTTGGGACTCTCCTGACTAATGTGGTGCCCAATAAACATTAGTGATTTTTACTGGCAGTATGGTTACTATTGCAGATAAGCAGAATGCTCTGGCAAAACTGCCTCTTTCAGATCCTTGACCTCTTGACCATGACCATCAGCAGCTCTTACTTGATAGCTCTAAGGATTCCAGTTTAGCTTAACTATGGATTCTGTCCTCATCTTCTATCTTACTGGGTCTGATGACCTGACTTCTGCCTTCCTATGTGATGTGTCTTGGTCCCTACAGGTCTTCCAACCCTGTGGGACTCAGATATTTTCACTTTATAAAGTGGCCATTTTCTTGATTTTCAAGTCAAATTACCTGGTGTAGGTCAGATGCCACAGTGTGCCAAGAATCCAGGGTTCAGATGCCAGCTTGGTCTCTTTCTGAGCTCTTGTCCCATCTGGGAAGAGGCCCATGGCAATGGTTACCCTGGGAAGTGGCCTGGGCACTTTCCTCCCCTGGCCTGGAACCCCTTGGGCAGAGGCCTCTCTGGTTCCTCCATGCCTGGCTCCTCCTGTGATGCAGAGTAACTCAGAAAGGGGGCAACACGGAAGGAAGAGCACTTGGTGATCACACCCTCCAACCCAGCCTGATTTGGGGTAGTTTCGGGTCATCGAAGTCAATTGTCTTGTAGGTGACATTCCATGCTCTTTCATCCCTGTCTGCAGAGAAAAGGTGACTCTGAGTAGGCTCTAAGGACAGTGACAGAGTCGGGGTGCAGGGCCTTAGCTTATGGCGTGAGTATTCACATCACCCAGGCTTGGATCCTGAGTCGACCATGAGTTAGCTCTGTAACCCCACTTAGGTGACAAGTTACTGACCCATTTGAGCCTTAGCTTCCTTCATCTGTGAAATGTGAATGATGATGGACTCAGAGGCAGGCGTCCTGTTGGAATATGACATAATACATAGATGGCACCAAGTGCCCTGTGGGGACCACAGGCAGGCCCCAGGGATGCCACAAGCCATTTTCCCACCCTCTGCAAACCCGTGGGGCTCATGTGAATTCTGTGAAGAGCAGCTGTCAAATCAATCATCTTTACTTACTTCCAGAAAGATCTATCACAGGGAGACGAGCAAGCCCTGGCATGCAGAACCCAGACTAGGAAGTGCTCATGGTCTTTCTTTTAACCTGGCAGGTCCTGCCACAACTCCGGGTTCCAGGAGAATGGTCACCTCCTCTGAGAAGCCCTCCCTGACTCTTTTGCATGATTATAGAAACATTTTCCCTGTTCCTCAGGTCATACTGCAGCAAAACAAACAATTGCAAGGAGTTACATTTGTCTGTTTAACATTGTTCTTTTCCTATGAAGGCAAAGGACTGAGTCTGTCTTGTGTCACCAGCATTGAACACACAGTGCCCGGAACACAGTAGAAGCTCAGTATTTGTTGACTGAATTAATAAATAACATCAGGAATTATTACTTTTTGGACAACACAGGCCAGATATGATTCTGAGTGAGTCCACAGGCATGTCCTACGATTACATGTGAAAGATTTGCAGGTTGACTTTCTCCAGAGAGGACTCCTAGAGTATCCTAAAGCAAAAATATGAGCATAGAGTGAGATCCAGGGAGGGTTAGTAACTAGCTAACCATCACCCAGCTGGCTAGCTGTGAAGCCCAGCTCCATCCCAGTTCTGGGGAACTGTAAAATCTGAACTCTTTCCCTTTTATACCACTACATTTCCAGTAGACTCCAAGCTTCCCGGACTCCATGCTCAATGCTTCTGTTTTAGCAGGTCTCGAGGCAGGGCTACCCCCAGGGTGTCCACAGCCTCAAGCCCAGTACGTTTTATTTTATATTTTGGCAGGGAAGGCTGTCTATATAAACAGTTTGAGCAACTCAAAATCACGTGAGCCTCATTCTGCTGGCTCAGTCGCATGTGATCCTGTGGCAGGAATACTTTCCTGCTCAGTGGGAGCCATCTACTCACAGGGCTGCCTGTTACAGGGCCACCGTGAGGCCCTGGCACAATCCCTATGGAGAAGACTATGGAGCTTTCTGGGTGTCCCGTCCACTGTGGAAAGCACTGGGCAGGGGGAGAGGGCATAGACAGTCTCCGAGGAAGAGAAATAAGTGGACACTCGTGCTCACACAGGACCAGGTCTAGGCGTGGGGGTGGGGGGTGGCAGAAGGACACAAGGAATCCCCTAGGGGAGTCCCCTGAGGTGTGGGAGCCACAGCAGGAGTCTCCTTCACCTAGATCTCAGGGCAGCACTCAGGGAGATGCTGGGCAATCTGAAGGTACACCTGGGGACCTGGATGAAGGGGTGCTGCAGCTCTCACTTTGAGAAACGCTGCTCTAGGAGCCTAGGATCCCCGTAAGGTAGGAGAGCTTTGTGAGAGCAGAAACTGGTCAGGGACGGAGGGCTGCCTGGGTCTGCCCAGCCTGAGGCTGTCACCCCTCCAGGTCTCTGAACAGAGGGGTGGCAGGCGGTGGATGACAGCGTGAGCCCCGTGGGCTTTCTGATCAGATGGGCCCTTGGCAGCCTCCTCCTTCGCCTCCCCTTGCAGTGCCAGTATCAGCGTTCTGATGCAGAGGGACCCCGGTAATGAGTTTCTATTAAAAGAGCTGAGTCCCGACTCTCGGAACTCAATGTTCAGAATAAACAATGGGGCAGAATCCTATTAAAAAAGGCTTCCAACACGGACAAATTAAGCCCTTGGGAATGCTGTACAAAGAATACATTTTTCCAGTGTCGAACCAAGATCAATAGAGAAAAACAAATAATTTCAAGTGGGAGTCATCATAATGACACCCAGGTACAGGCAGGGGTTGGGCACGTCATTTTGGCCCGAGGACACCCCGACAAAGATAATGAGGGAGCAGAGGTGGAGCTCGTCATGGGCGGGAGAGGTGTCTGGGGCTCCCAGGCGGCTGAGCCAGGGCGATGTCATGTCTCATTTGTCTCTGTCGACGCTCCCTGCTTCTCGGAGGGATGGGTAAACCCACAGAGCTGTGTGCAGGTGCAGCCCGCTGTGGGCTCAGCAAGCCTGGGGCGGTGGGGCA
The DNA here is from genome assembly GCF_048772815.1 of Callospermophilus lateralis. Classification (NCBI taxonomy): domain Eukaryota; kingdom Metazoa; phylum Chordata; class Mammalia; order Rodentia; family Sciuridae; genus Callospermophilus; species Callospermophilus lateralis. The sequence continues at coordinate 50,026,738 of NC_135319.1, read as the reverse complement.
GAAGCCCTGGGCTTTGTTCAGAGAACTGGGTCTCCTTCCTGCTCAGGGTGGGCAGGGCAGCGCCCTCTGCTCATTCCCAAGCCGAGGTGAGATCTGGACACCTGCACAGGTGCCTCGTCTCACGCCAGAGCTTCGCCCCTCCCCTGCTCGCTCTACTTGAGACTGAATCTCTCTCTTGCAGGACCCAATTTTTTCCTCTGGAGCTCAGTAAAATCTTACCTGTCATTTCAGGTAGATCTTGAGTCCCTTTTTCTTCTGAAACCTTTTCTAAGTCCCGTTCCCCAACCCTGCCCAGCTTTCTCAGATTCCCAGTGGTCTAAGGATGTTCTGAGGATGTCCCCGAGTGTTTCCCAAGTGCCAGGTAGACATCTCACCTGGCATATTCCCTTCTTCGCCTTCCAGGAGCCTGCCCCAGTGCTGCTGAGTCCTGTTGGTTCATTAACTGGGGTCCCTCCTTCCAGGGATCCCCTTCACCTGCTGAGCACGTGCCCCTCTGAGCAGGCCACTTCTATGCTGAGCCCTGCAAGGGCCATTGGACCCAGGTTCAGGCTGAGGTTCCTTGAAGGCAAAAACTCGCCCAACCCTCCAGTTTGGTCATCTGTCCCCATTAACAGATGCAGAGGACAAGAGTAAGGAGGCGTGATGCCATACAGAGAGGGAGCCATGGAGTCAGGACACTCTGCTGCCTTCCGCCGTGCAGGTGTCTTGAGTCCATGCAGAGCTCGTTCTTCTTGCTGTAGATGGACTCATGTTTTAAGCTGCACCTGGTAGGTCCCAAGTAGGTCCTGTACTTTCCCATTTTACAGAAAAGGAAACTGGCTGGGAGAGGTGAAGGAACTGGCCTTCCGCCTCCAGGGTGTGGCCAAGTCTTCCACCTCTCAGCCAGTTCTTACCCCTCTGCTGCAGCCAGGGGGCTATGGTCGTGGGCCGCAGTGCAGGTCGGCCTGGGAAGGGGGAAGGGGTGCATGAAAGGCCTGGGAGATGGAAGAAGCAGCTGGAGCTTCTCGTATCCCTGGCTGGCCGGGAGCACACACCTGCTGCAAAGATTTGAATGTGGTTGGTCCCCTCAAACAACTTGTTGAGTTAACCCCCACGTGAGAGAGTGAGAGGGTGGAGACTCAGTGGTGCCGCAGTGTTTGGAGAGGGAGGGCTTTGGGAGGTAATCAGGGTTAATGAAATTGGAGTAGAGCCCTGGGGCCTGATACTGTGACCTTATAAGCAGATGAAGAGAGCCCAGGACACACACACACACACACACACACACGCATGCACGCACACACGCACACACACACATGCACACGCACACACGCATGCACGCACACACACGCACACACATACACACACACACGTGCGCACATGCACATCTCTGTCTCTCACCCTATGATTCCCAGCATGGCCTTAAGATTCTGCCAGCAAGAGAGCCATCACTAGATGCAGCCCATAACCTTGGACCAGAACTGTGAGCTGAAAGAAACCTCTCTTCTTTATAATGCACCCAGGCTGTGGTACTGTGTTATCAGCAACAGAAACACATTGCCTGACAGGGGAAGCTAGTGGGGCTGCTCCCCTGCGGCTCCTCCTGCCTTCTTTGGAGGTTGCAGTTTTACCTTTGCTCTTTAATTAAAGGCCCTGAGAAGTCCTGCAGTAACTTGGCTTTGCCCAGTGTCTGCCAGGCTTATCAGATAGTGGGTACCCTTTCTTGTCACCTTCAGAATGCTTCTTAACATCTTGTGCCACTTCTCTTGGGAAAGTCACCTGGGGGCCTGACAGAGTAAGGAGTTTGTGACGGAGACATAAGCTGCACAAGGGCAGACTCAACCGTGTGGGTTTTTCTGGATGCCAAGGGAGGGCAGGTTTGGAAGGTGTAGAGGAGATCTGCCTCAGAGGTGCCGAGGAGGGTGAGGTCTGAGACAGCCCTGTGTTTGCTGAGGAGGAGTCTGATGTATAAATCATGGACAGACACCCACATTGATTGTTGGTAGGCATGCGGATAAATGAAGTAGCTTTGGTGAGGTAAGGGTTGGCTTCACTATTAAAATTCCAAATGCACATACCTTACGCTGCAAGAATTTCACTCCTATTTACCTAAAAGAAACAGGCATTAGTCGGCTCATGGAGATCTGTGAAAGGTTGTTTATTGCAGCCTTGCTCGCGAGGGTCAAAAATAGACACGACCTTAATGGCCATCGGTAGGAAAATCTGAAAGCCCCATGGTGTGTCTGTCCCTCAGCAGGTAGAAAGAACGAGAAGATGCTAATGCACAGATACAGAAAGGTTTCCAGGAGAGCCCGGAATGCACAAAGCAAGGTGCAAATAACTTGCACCCTATGATATCCCTCAGGGGAAATAAATGTGCCTTCCTGTAAACTTGCACCCATGCAAAAGCAGGCACACACCCCATATATGCAGACACACATGCACATGCTCCCTATGCCCCTACCCTGAACACTGTCACATGGCAGTCAGGAAAATAAACTCTCAATCCAGAATTTCTTGGAATTCCAGCTCTTGGGAGAGCTTACAAATCTTACTAGATTTGTAAGTTAGGGTAAATCACCTTACCGATCACTCCTCAGTTGTTTCAACTGCAAAAATATATAGATGCTTATATTTCAGCATCAAGAAATCATCAAGGGGATTAATGACGGATTGAGTTAACACGAGCTAAGTATTTGCACTAGTGATGGGCCCGCTGTAGGGGCTGAATAAGTCAGTCGTTGCTGTGACCATATTTCCTCTCTTCCAATATATCTCTTTTGCACCTCAAACCAGCCATCGAGATGTGGTTTACAATTGACAGGTCTTAACGTTGGGTCATGGTCTAATTGGCAACGCTTTTCCTTCCTGGGTAGCACATGTAGTAATGGCATGTCTTAAAAGGGAAGGCTCTTAGGTACAAGGGAATAAAATATGATTTCTAGATGATGCTTCCTAGGGCTCCATTCTTGGGCTGAAGCATGACAAGCAGTCCTGGGACACACGTCCAGCTCATAGCAGGGAAGAATGCTGGGGGAGGGGGCTCGGGCGTCCTGCAACCTTATCGAGACTGTCTTAGTGTTTTACAAGCAGCATGTACCCATGTTTACATGTGGTTTCACTTAGCGTTGCTTGGTTGCAGCCGGCAGACACTAACACTGGTTAACTTCAGCAAAAAGGAATTTATTGGCAGGATGTCGGGAGCTCACAGAAGTGACAGGAGCCCTGAGAAGCAGACCCCAGGAGGGCGGGAGTCCAGGCCTCTCCCAAAGGCCTGGATTGGGATCCACAGCCACCACCTTGTAGCAGAAAACATCTGGTCTGCATGCTGCCCGGCTGAGACGAATGACCTCCAACTTTGTCCTCTGTCTTTGAGTCCAGTGCCTTTTGTCACTCCTCGTGCTTGTCTGTCATCGGATGACCCCTCCTTTCAAGGCTGGAAAAAATTCCCCTGCCTTAAAAGTTGAGGGGAAAGCTGTAGAGTCCTGTTCCTCCCCTGGGCTGAGCAGCAGATCCACACAGTCCCAGCATCCTCTGGGGCTCAGGCACAGTCACAGGCTCAGGTGGGTCCATCACCATTCCCATCCCCGAACAATGAGTATGGAGCAGGCAGTGCCAAGCAACAGGGATAAGGCGCATCTGTCCTGGCAGCAGGAGGTCGGAAGCAGCAGCTGCAGCAGCAGTGCCCGCTCCTGGGGGCGATGTTGTCGGGACCTCTGTGCCCGCACCCTCCTGCACAACAGCGTTCCCAGGGCTGGCTTCCTGAGGACTCTCTGGCTGTGCTCCCAGGCCAAGGAGGCCCGGCCTACCTTGCTCCTGCCCCTTTCCCAGTCCTCCCAGGGAATCTGGGATCTATCTCACTCCTATGGAATAAATCCCCCTTTCTGCTTTAATCGGACCCAGTTGGATTCTGTAGCTGGCAACCAAGAAGCTTGGCTGACATCTTGTGTGACCTGCTGCAGATGTAAACTCTCAGAAGAGAGGTCGGGGCATGTGCCTGCTCCACGGGGGTTGGGGATGGGGTCAGGGGACATGGGGAGCTGGGCACAGCCTTTTAGTTTTTGTAATAGGAGGCAGAAGCCTAGAATTCCCCTCTACCAAGACCACACACCGTTGGGAAGAGGCAGGTTCCAGAAGGAAAACAGTCTGTTGGGAGGGAGGGGGTGTGGGAGTGGACATAGCAAGATGTGACCCATGTGAACCAGCCTTGTTTAATCAAAATACGTAGAATTGGTGGCCCACCGGGAGGAAACGGATTCATTCATTCACTCAACAAACAGACTGCAGGTCAAGTGTTTACTGACGTGGTGAAGCACTGGAGGTATAGCAATGACAGCCTCGCAGGAGCCCAGGTCTGATGCTGATGCCAGGTAAGAAAAGGAACAAAGAAAGGCAGTGGACCTAGGGCTTCAAAATCAGCTAGTCTAGATGCTGTGGCCTAGGGAGGAGGCAATCAGGGAAGGCTCCACAGAGGAGGTGCCAATGAGCTGAACTTTGGAAGATTGCCAGGTGGAGGGGGTGGGGGTGCAGAGGACAGGAGCAAGGAGACAGCATGACACTGGCTCAGGATCATGCAGGGCACCTGATGTGGACTCTGGGAAAAGGTGGGGTGGGATGGGGTAGCAGAGCCCCCCAGAAGGTGGAAGCCATAGAAGATGAGCTTGAGGGTCCAGCTGGGGCTCCAGGTATGGGCCCTGAGTCAGCACAAGTGTTTCAAATGGGAGAGACTCATCTTTAGATCAATCTTTGAGAAGGACATTTTGTGTGGATCACTGAGAGGGGTTAACAGTGGGTAGGAGACTAGAACATAGAGCGAGGGGGGTACAGAGCAGGCTGCAGCTGGGTACCGTGGTGACGATCTGGGCTGGAGCTGGTGAAGCCTCTGTTAAGAATTTGCTAGAGGGAGGAATGAGGGTCAGCATGGCTTCAGTCTCAGGGCCTGTGGTTTAGGGGAGTCAGGAACCTTGAGCAAGTGTACCCCGACTGTCACTCCCAGCTGCACGCCAGCTTGCTGGCTGACTGGCATGCCACTTTCTTTCTGGGCCACAGTGACTCCCAACAGGGTTCTGTGAAATCCCTGGGGCTTCTGCAGAGCAGCCCCACCAGGTCTGTCTGACACATGGGGGTCCCATCTAAGAGGTTTGCCCTAAAATAAGTGGTTCTAATTCTAAAAGTCCACCAAAACCCACCAGAATAGCTCCCCAAGTTCCTGGGTGGTTCTGACAACCTTGGGACTAACAGGTTGGTTCACCACAGATATTCCTGTTGTAACTAGGCCAATCCTGTGTTGAAACTCCTCAGTCCTAGGCAATCCTGATGGTTGGCACCCTACATCCTGACACCCTGATCCCTAAAAGATGGACTTTCACCACGGATAGGATGTTGGATGTAGGGCCAAACTTTAGGGCTGGAGGCCACAGATGGGGTAGAAATGAAGTGGAGGAAAATTCAAGGTGGGCGGATGAAGCTATGGGATCCTGGCTTCTTCATGCCGGTTCACCATCTTTGGTCCTCCCATGGGTCAAGATGGCGGCCTCACATCCATGTTTCTGGAAGCCGTGGATATGGTAGGCAGGAAGGAGCAGGGTTCCTAGGAGGAAAGCCAAGCTGTCGGACATCTTTGCAGATACCTGCTGCTTCTCATTGGCCAGGCCCAAGTAGTGCTTCCCTGGTTGAAAGAGAGGCTGGGAAATGGAGAGGGGAAAAGGGGAGGGATCTTGTGACTACATCTTACTGAGTCTCAGAGGGACCTTATAGGTTTTGAAATACCTGGGGTTGTCCTGTTTCCCCACCACAGGATGCTAGTCCCTTCCCTACTGCCAGGCTCAGCGTGATCTGCAGCACCTCTGGGGTGGAATGAACTGGCTGCTCCTCTCTCCTCCTCCCAACAAAGCCAGATGGCAGGCGGTGCGGCTGGATCTCCTGGCAAGGTCCCGGGGACTCTGCCCCCTCCCTTCCTGGAAAGCTGTGTCCCGCTCCTGATGCTCTTCCTGTGGCCCGGAGCCCAGCCTCACTCCAAAATGTGATTTGTCCTTCCTCCTCCAGTGCTGGGCCCTGAGCGAGCCGGCCCATCTGGTCCTGTTTCCCTCCATGTTACTCACCACGGTATGTTTGCCAGGAGTTATTTGATGTTCAGGAAGAATTCTGAAGCTCTCAGAAAGAGGTAAATACAATTTTAAAGGGTCATGATATTGAGTTTTGCTTAGGAGATGGCGGGTACCCGGGAGGATGGGTCTGAGTGCCAGCCCTGGGGAGGCTTACCCATCTGCTGGGGCCTGACGGTCACAAGGCAGGAGATGCCACCTTTCCCTGAGCTACTTGAGCCAATGGCAACAAAGAGCACAGGGTAGGAGATGGGAGAGGAGCGCTGGCCGTGCTCCCCAGACCCTACCTTAGGGCAAGGGTCCTCTTCCACCCGGGACCAGTCTCAGCCTGGAATCTCCCCACCTCCTCCCTTCCTGCCCTGAGGCAAGGCTGGAATTGTCCAGAATCTTAGAGGAAAGCCCAATGGACGTCCCTTAGCAAGTGCTAGATGCTCAGGTTCTTTTGGCCCCTGGGGTCCTCTGCCCTCCACGGAGTGGGGTCCTGGCACCCAGTTTGCTTAGATCATTCTGCTGAAGGACTGCGTGTCAGAGGATGGGGTTGCACGCTCTTTCTCCGGATGTGCCCCACCTCCGTGAGCAGGCATTGGGGTGTGGGTTCACGCCCTGCACCCCTCCACCTGTGCTCCCTGCTCACATGGGGACGCCGGCGGGGTCTCCCCAGCTGTGGCAGAGCAAAGCCAGCAGCCCACGGGGGAACCTCGAGCATCCCTCCTGACAGCTTACAACCCCGACTATTAAACATTGATCACTCAAAATTTAACATCCCGTTTTCCCTTTGATATCCTCAACTGCTCTCTGCATAAGACAACAAGGCGGCTTTCTGCAGCTCAGTGTGAGGGAAGACTTCAAAGTCGTCTTCCCCACTCCCACGCTCTCAGCAGCTCTGGTATCCTGCCAGCCAGGCTATCAAGTCGAGGGGGCGGGGAGCCCTCCTAGCCTTCTCTTTGGAACCCAAACCAGCAGAGAAACCTCCAGGATTTAAGCCCTAGAGGAAGATTCTGGGGTGACACAAAGCCCAGTCTGAACTCAAGGGCACCTTGGCCGTCTCTAGAAGCAGCCACGGATAATTGGAAGGGATTCGGATTGAGAGGGAGTGGAACTGGTTCACCTCCCCGGGCTGCCTCCTTGACAGCTCTGGAGCCTCAGGAGAGGTGCTGGGTCCTCACCAGTTAGATGGGTGGAAGGCCCGGGGAGAGGCTCAGCAGAGAGGCCGAGAGAGACAGTGGTTGGCCCACTGCAGGCAATCAGAAGATGGCATTCTGTGTCCCTCTGAAGATGAGCAGGTGCTGCCACATGGTGCAAGCACATTCCTAAGAAAGATACTTGGGTGACCTGGGGAGGCAGGTGATTTTGAACTCTCCAGAAGGTAGCCACTTGCATAGTGACTGTGGAGAGTCTGATCATTAATCACTGCGATTCCTTCACTCAATGTGTTCCCGGGGGGCCTGTATTTTATTTAAACTATATTAATTAGAACAGCTACCACTTATGAAACACACCCCATGGACCAGGCCCTGGGCAAAGTGATTTACCTATGTCACCTCGCACCAGTCCCGCATCCACCTGTAAGGAAAGATGTCTCACAGGACCTATTTCTAAATGAGAGTCTTGGAGGGCACAGAGGGCACATCTCCAACAAACAGCAGCAAGGGACTTTAAACCAGGTCAACAGGATGCTGAAGTCCAAGGTCTCATCTGTCTGCAGATCACACTGGCCTGGTCCTAAGGTGCTCCGAGCTGTGTGCACTTGATGTTAATGAGCTGCTTGGATTCTGTCATTAAGCCTGTACACGTGTCTGTGCAGATGGGTGACAGCACAGACCCATGCCCATGTGTGAGGGGCTGTGTGCTCCCTCCTGGCTAGAGAGCATGGAGCCTGGCCTCCTGCAGGCTTCTCACATGTGAGGGGAACTCACTGTAGGAGGTGGTCTCGGGTTTGCATTAGAAGCCCTCAGAGGCCTGGTGGGGAGAACTTCAGCACCACTAAGGCAATCCTAGTCCATTTCAAACCAGACTTTAAGACACCGTTGGTTCAGTGTGGTGCCAGGCCAAAATCACAAGGTCACCACACCTCCTCTCTTTTTCCCCAACCCTTGGGAACAAGTCATGGCCCGGCTTTCCTCCAGAGCCTGCTGTGCCCTCCCCCTCCATAACAGCACGCTCCAGGCTGCTGGATCCCACAGGGGACCTACTACCACCCCTGTGCTGGGGACTTCCTTGGGGAGAAGGAGGCCAGCTGCAGCGGAGTCGTCTCCAAGACGTGGGGGACAAGAAGCTCCTCTATTTCTGCCACAGCCCCCCCCCGACCCCCCGCATTCCAGAATCTTGACCTGGTAGCACCAGGGCTGCCTTCCAGGGTCACTCAGAACCTGTCTGGCCCTTAGTCAGAGATCCCTTAGCAGTGCTATGTCCTGGGTCTTCTGTTTTGTAGGGCAAATGTTTCTGTCCCTTCTTCAAAAATCTCCCATGCTGTGTGACTCTTCATTCTGTAACTTTGCAGGGGAGAGTGGCAGAAAAGGAGGCTGGGAGAGAAGCAAGAGATGGCCTTGACCTTCCAGGAGGGATGCTGGAGGCCAGAACAAGGCATGTGCAGGGCTGAAGAGGATGGGGCTGGGGCAGCCAGAAACCATCGGCACAGCTTCCCCTCCCCAAGCCCATTCCTACATGCTCAGGGACTCCTTTCCACATCCCTTAGAGGGAAACAGCAGCAGCAGAGTAGTACTCTTCCCAATCGGAGCCACGGATGGGTGGCCATTGCTTTGTCTGGGAGCTTACCCACTGCCTAAAAGTATAGGGCTGGGCTTAGGACTGTATAATAACCTTTCCTAAGGTGTCATCTGCACTTGTCAAAGTTGACCGCCATGTTTTTTTCCTGGAGAAGAGCTCTTTTATCAAGATGGTTCAGTCTTCTGAGCAACGTTCAAACTCCTCAACATGGCCAGTCCAGACAGGAGTGACCCCACAGTAGCACCCTCCATGGGCTGGATAGCAGACAGTGTCTGACATGGCACCAGTCAGAACCTCCCAGGCCCTTCTACCATGCCCTTGACAAATATTTACTTTGTCACCCTGCAGCTCTTTCTTCCTTGGTGCACAATCAGGAAAGGGAGAGGAATGAGGTAGAAGGGGAATTGGCTTTGGAGTCCAGATTAGAAGTTACGTCATCTTCCCTGTGATTTGGGGCAATTTAGTTATCGTCTCCTAAATTCAATCCTTGGTTTGGGAAATGAGGTTAACAGTGCATGACTCACAAGGCCTCTGGAAGGACTGAATGAAATGGTATTTGGAAAAGTGCCAAGGATCATCAGTATAAAGTAGGTGCTCAATAAATGTTAATGGCAACTGTATCAGCTTCCAGATGTGGAGAAGTCTGAACATCTGGATGTTCAATTGATATCAACTTGTGAATGATCCGTTAGCCAGAGATAGGGGCTGGGAACTAGGGAAGTAGGCTGAGTTTTTCCCAAAGGGAACAAGAGCATGTTCTCTGGGCTGGGAGGCCCCCACATCCATTCTAGATTCTCCAGCCCTGCGCTCACTCTCCAGCTATTCACATCAATGCACCTAGGATAGCTGCATGGAGAGACAACAGAAAGAAGACAGCACCTGGTTCAAACAGCCCTCAGAGATGGATCACCACCGAGTACCCATCCTGCCCGCCAACACCCACCCTTGTCAGAGTCTGAGCAAAGCCATTAAAGATCTGACTGCAGGTTCAACTCTAAATTTGACCCTAGGAGATGTAGCAAATTAACCCACTCTCCCCCATTAAGGCTCTGTGTGGGCCTTCATTTGTCATAACAAGCTGCTGTGTTGGAGAGGTGAGAACAGGAAATGGGACCCCGGTGAGGGCTCACAGTCCTGTTTCTGAGCCTGCGTCTTCACAAGAAGGGAGCAGAGTCACCTGCTGGCTGTCTGCCACAACTAGGTACTCTGTGCTATCTCATTTAACACCACAACCTGCCTGGGAATCAGATGGCATCATGGCCACTTAGCAACAATGGAGCTTCACAGCAAAGGAGATAGTTGGCGTGAGGTCACATTGTGCATCACTGTCATTTTGGAACTGAAACTTGAGTGTGATTCCAAAGCCTTGTAACTCTCGTCTGGAGGTGGCTACACGGGTTGCTAGGAAAAGCACTCCTCAGCCACTGCTTCATTTAAGCCTCAACAACTTTACCAGTACATATTACGATGTTCTCCACTCCTGAGGACAAGGAACCTCAGCTTCCTTAAAGGGGCTTGTTCAGGGTCGCACATGCAACACCTTATGGGATAGACTTTGAGCTTAAGCTTGCTCATCTTCAGAGCCCCAATAGTCATCATTATGTTAGATTTCCTGCTTAAAATTCACTCATCTGCAAAACTTTTCTTACAGCTGTCATGGGCAAGGGTTAGACACTAAGGGGTGACAGAGACAGCTATGCCAGGTGACCACCCAGCTAGGATGTCTCTTATCTTTTTCTTTTCTGAGTTCACCTGTGTCCGGCACTGACTGCTGTCCAGGGACAGCTGAGGAGACAGGAAGCACAGACACGTGGGAGCCAGGACTCCTGTTCCTGCCTCGTGCGTCTTCTCCTTGCTCCCTGCTCTGTCTGCCACTCCACTGGCATCTCCTGTCCCTCAGTGGAACTGAATCAGACAGGAGAGGCGAGGTTGTGCTGTGACAATAACCAGCTTCAAAATCTCAGTGGCTGACAGCCAGGAGGGACCTCCCCTCCCAACATACTCAATAGTGGCAGGGAAGGAGCTCAGGTCCCAGAGTGGCCCAGAAACTGGAGCCCCCTGGTAACCACTCCACCACCCAGAGGGTTGGGGAGGGGGCCGCGCTGTCCTAAACCACAGCTTGGCTTTTAGAGACATCTGCCTGGAAGTGACACATGTCACCTCTGCTCATCTTCCATTGGCCAGAGCAAATCACCTGGCTTGATTAAATTCAAAGTGGGCTGGAGGTGTCCTCACCCTCTGAGCCCAGAAAAAAGGGACAACTAGTATTTGTGAATAGCCTCAGTGACCACCAGGACAGGTGACCACAAAAGGTACATTGAAACAAAAGCTGGGTTATTAAATTCTTGTCTTTGAAGATTCTAAGCCTGACACCTCCTCTCCTTGTTCACAAGGAAGAGTGGCACGTTTTAGGGTGTGTTCAAGACCAATTGGCTCCAACTGAACCTTTTTACTTTGTTTATCACATCTAACAAATATCTATTGAGAGTCTTTCAAGTCCCAGTCGCTCCTGAGGACTTAAGAGGTGACCAGGAACAGGACTGGCTCCTTGTTTTGGGCTTGTTGAATTAAATATTTCTCCACTTTTGAGTTTGCCATACTATTTTTGAATTTGGAGTGTGTGTGTGTGTGTGTGTGTGTGTGTTTCCATATCTCAAGGATTTCATGGACTCCGTGGTGCTAAGTGTGGACAAGACAGACCACTATCACATGGGAAGCTGGTGTCCTCTGTCAGGGCTGGTGACAGAGTTAAGAAGGGGCTACCTCCAGGGACAGTGTGGAGAAGTGGGTCTCTAGGTTGAAACACACTCTTGAACTCAATTATTCGGCCTCTGGAAGGGATGAACTTTCGCATGTGCTCAAAGGCATGAGTACTGGGATGCAGTGTGGTTTATATTATAAATAGCATTAAAGGCTGAAACAATCAACTGCTTAATGTAGAAGATTGTTTCAATAAGCGATGGACCCTTTGTGTGGTGGAATGCCACTCAAACATTGCAAATGGGACTTCAAGCTGTCCTGGAGCTCAGGATGGTTGTTGTAGAGCATTCTGTGGCATGTGTGGCCAGTTGTGTAAAAGCATGTGTGCCCGTGTATTACAAACAGGTGACTTTCAGGTATAGAATATTCCCAGCAAGATAGATAAGAAGCTGTCGATGGCCCTTCCGGAGAAGAAGGGTAGGGAACTAGGGGTTTCTCCCACCTCTCTACATCTTCATGCCTGGCTTCAACATTTTTCCACATGCTTGTGTTCTATTTACTGCTGGTAGTTGTCGGGACCCCTCCAGGGCTCTGTACACCAATTTATTTAGTCCACATGACCATGGAACAGGCTTTAGTACCATTTCCATTTTACAGATGGTAAACTGAGATGTGCAGAGGTTCAGCAACTCGCCCCAGGTCACAGAGCTGGTCAGTGGTGGACGGATTTTCCACATGACCATCTGGCCCCAGGACCTGAGCCCTTAACCTCCATCTATTGGAAACCTCCATCTATTTCCTCCTATAAGGAGAGCCAGTGAGCCCCTGAGATGGGCCCGGCCCTCCTCCCATCCTCCTGATCCTCCCCTCTTCAGCCAGAGCCCTTTCCCAGGCCTCCACCCTTCTCTTCTGGCTTCGGGCCTGCTTCTCTGCTACGTCCAGTGCTTCAGCCTGAAAATGAGCCAAATCCTCCTAAAGTCTTGAAAGCTTGGTGTGGCCGAGACACTGCTGTGTGCTCAAGAAGCCACTTCTTGTTCAGAAGGCCCAACAATGTGTGTCCCAGCCCTTGTGCCCCCAGGAGCAGTCCCATGCCTCAGGCTCATGGGTGGAAAGTGAGCAGGAGTGTGGTGTCCCTTCTGGCCCAAGGCAATGGGGGACAGGCAGGCCTTCTCCACACCTTGTCCTGTGTGTGCCGCTGGAGGCCAAGGTCGCTGGGATGAAGGTGTTGCTGGGTGCAAGCAGCCTGGGTCCCTGAGCCACCACTTGTAGGAGGACCATGCACAAGAGCTGCAAGACCTTTGTCACTCCATGATGGCAGCCAGGTGGGCCTCTGCTGGGTGAAGCCACTGAGACTTGGGGGTTCTCTGTTGCATCGTCCAGCACTCGCCACCCTCTCTTTGGAGCCGAGGCCTGGTTGCTCTCTGTTCTTTTTGCGGTTACATTCTTGAAGAAGATACACATCCCGGAAATGTCAACTTGGAAGCTGCTCTTGATTCATTGCTCCGGGACCTGCCCACACCTCTCGGGCTCACTCATCCACCATGACATGCCAGGCATTCGGGGACCCTTCATTGTCAAGGTCCCTCCAATCTTCTTGACCTTTAAGACACTTAGTTTTGGACACTTGACCTTTAGGACAGTTAGCCTTGGCCATTGCTAATCCTCTTCCCCCTTTGCAAGGACATGCTCTCAGTGGCCTTCACTATCGAGAGGCATGGACGCAGCCTTGATGTGTGGACAAGTCACCGATTCCTTTACTGAGCCTCCAGATTCCATCCCCAGGGTCACTGAGGGCTGGGGCGGTGATTCAGAGGGCTGAGGTGAGAAATGGCTTGAGGTAGCATTCAGGGGGAAGCTTCTCTTTCTGAAGTTTCCAATGGTCAGATCTGGGATTTTTGCTAATGTTTTATGGGTAAAGAGGGGCTGGGAAGAATTTCAAATGGACTTTTAAGCACAGGCAGGTCTGTGTTTAAAAAATGAAAAAAAAAAAAATTGGAACAAACTTCAAAAGTGTCCCTCTATGGAGATTGAGTAAAAATAATGATCCATCATCAGCAGAACTTCAAATAGCCATTAAAAACAATGAGATGGTCTTTCTGTGCTCATGTAGGATTATTTCTAAGATCAGTTGTTAAGGTTAAAATAATCAAGGTATCATGTAGTGTTTGCACTATTGGAAAGATGTGTGTGACTGTGCATGGGCCTGTCCCTCCACCTATCCCCAATTTCCACATAGTATGCGAAAAAAAAAAAAAAAAAAAAAACTACTACCAGTGCTTGATTCTAAGGACAATCAGGAGAATGTATTGAGAGGGAGATGAAGTTTTCACTATAAACTTTATATATTGATTGGATTTTTAAAAACATGTGCATGTATTATTTTCCCAATGTATTAAATAAATATGTATTAAAAATTGCATTCTGCTTGAAATGTCAATGATGGATTGGAGAGAGGGGAGACGCGGGCCAGAGTGAGCTCTTCCCCGCCTACATTCTCTTGATTAATAGCATCACCATCCATCCAGTTATTCAGTCTCAAACCCCGGAGTCCTCTTTAACTCCTCCCCATGTCTAATCGGTTATCAAGTCCTGCCTGCTCTACCCCAGAAATCTCTCTCCCTTCAGCCCAGAATAGACAGAGAGATAGATAGGGCTGAACTGCAAGCCAGAGACAGACTGGAGTATGTATAAATATTTAGTATGTGATAATGGTGACATTTCAAGTCCTTGTGGAAAGGATGGATTATTCGATAAATGATGTTGGAAAAAAAATTAACTCTGATTCTTAGCCCAGTTATCAACTAAAATAAATTCCTGGTGAATTCAAGGTATGTATATAAAAATAAAGTCACGAAGGTACTAGAAAGAAATGTAGGTCAGATTTTATAAAATGGGGAGGCTCTTTTCAAGGAAGCTGTTGAAAGAAGATATTATGAAGACAGATCTGATAAATGAGACTGTATAAAATTATTACTGATATATGCCACAGCCCTCATAAAAAATCAAAACCTAGTGTAAAAGTGGGAAAAATACTTCCAAAAGATGTGGCATTTTAAAAAGCGTTAATAAGCTTAATTTATAAAGAGAGCTTACAAAACAATGAGAAAAAGATTAATACTCCAATAGGCAAATAGGAAGAAGTAATTAACAGAAGAGAAAAACAAACCGTCAGTAAATACATGAAAAAAATGTTCGATTTTACTATTTTTTTAAGCACATTTAAATAGCAGTAAGATCTCATGTTTCACTACACATTTTTACTAAGAGTTAATGTCCTTGACTGGTCAGGGTCCTGGCAAACAGGTTCATACGTCACAGGAGGGTGACTAAACCGGGTTCAACTCCATGGGACAATTCACCAGCTTCTATTGAAAATCTCAACAGTGTGCACATCCTTGACAGACTGATTTCACTTCTAAGAACTTAGCTTGAGGCAATTATTAAGGGCATCACAATGATGTTCATCACAGTGTCGTAAATTACTTCAAAAATCTAGAAAATGAAACCCCAAATTCCCTTCAATGAATGAAGGATAAAGCCAGCTATAGTATATTCAAATGATGTAGTAGTGGCAGGTGGCTGTGCAAGTATCTTGGTTTAAAATTATATTCGATGGTGTAACCCTGAAATCCCAATGACTTGGGAGACTGAGGCAGAAGGATCATGGGTTCAAAGCCAGCCTCAGCAAAAAGTGAGATGCTAAGCAACTCAGTGAGACCCTGTTTCTAAATAAGTACAACATAGGGCTGGGGATGTGGCTCAGTGGCTGAGTGCCCCTGAGTTCAATCCTTGGTACAAGAAAAAAAAAAATTACATTTGCATATTGTATGTCTGTAGAAGAAACTATATACAATGTAACCACCATTGTGTTTACATGACACCCCCCATCCATGACAAAATATAGTGGAAAGTCTAATATTGTCAATAGTAGTTGTCTCTGGGTGGAAAAATTGGGGAAGATTTTTCATTTTCTTAAAAATCATTCTCTCTCCACATATATATTTTAAATTAATTAATACAATATAGATGTAGATAGATTGATTAGTAGAAAGACAATGAAAACAATTTTAAAAACTTCACTTGATTCCAGAAATCATAGGAATGCATGATAAAGAAATAATTAAAGAAGGAAAAAGAATGATATCTTGAGGTGTTCATCACAGCATTTCAAACAATGATGAAAATTGGGAACATCCTGATTGTCCAAAACAAGAGAATATTTAAGTAAATGATGGATGGATACAGGGAGTGCTATGTAATCATAAAAATTGAGTTAGAGCAGAACTCTTGTTAAAATGTGAAATATATTCACAGGAATAGGAGAAGACGAAACAAGCTATGAACCCACATGTACAAATATATGCCCTTCTTTGAGACAAACAGAAAATACCAGAAAATGACACCGAAGTATTAGTGTGGTTATTTTAGAGTGGATAAGTTATGAGCAAGCGCTTTGGGTCGACATATATTTTTAAGTGTTCCGTATTCCACATGAACTCCACATTTTGCTTTTTAAAAAAAATTCAGGAAACTATTAAAATACTATAAATAAAATTAAAATACAAACAAAAAAACTAGGAAAATGCCACAACCATACGTTACATTCAAAGTGTTTTCATATACTTAATCTATAAGGGGCTCTTGTAAGTCAAGGAGAAAAACATGAGCATCTTAATAGAAAGATTTGCGTGGGATCTATAAAGACCATTAAGAAAAGAAATACAGCCATTCGGTTAGCATATGAATAAAGATTGAATATTGCTAGTAATACTCAGAAGGAGATGGGAAAATTTTCTCTTTAAATTGGAATCCATTTTCCAACTCTGATAATACCCAGGTTGCTGTTTCTTGTAGGGTGGGGGGCTGGCATGGGGACGGGGATGCCCCCTTTTAACAGGGATGCTGGGAATTTAAAGTGTTCTGTTCTTCTGGAGAGCCTTTTGTCAGATAGATGGAAAACCTTGAAAATGTTAAATCTCTACAACCCAGGGGCTCAATTTCTAGGAATACTTATGGAGGAATATGCCACAGACGTGAAAAAAAAAAAAAAATGGTGGGTAAGATCAGTCTTTGCAACCTTACCTTTAATGGCAAAAATTGGGAGCGATTCAAATAGACAGCAATGGAGGTTTGGTCGGGTTGGAAACCACAGCACAAGTCCCCAACACGAGGTGCACAATTCCAAAGTCTACAAAGCAATTATAGCTAACAAATTTGTGTGAAGTTTGCTGCAAAGTTATTGGCACTGGTCAGAAGGAAGGATTTTTTGTTTCGTCTTATTTTGTTTTGGGTTTTTTGTACCAGAGATTGAACCCAGAGGCACTTAACCACTGAGCCACATCCCCAGCCTTTCTAATTTTTTTTTTTTTTAAATTTGATTCAGGATCTTTCTAAGTTGTCTAGGTCCTCGATCAGTTGCTGAGACTGACTTTGAACTTTTGGTCCTCCTGCCTCAGCCTCCAGAGCCACGGCGCCTGGCTAGAAAGAAGGCTTTTTAAATAGCCATTGTTCATCTTAGGGTGAATATTCAAATATTTTCCTATCCAAATACTGTGTTTAATTCTAGGCTATTTTTTGAGGTGCTATTGTGAGTGCTCTGTGATGTAGCATTTTTACCTATTCTTACCTTTTCAAAACCCAGAAAATTTTGAACTCTCAAATATCTGGTACCAAAGCTTTCAGACACTACTCAAATAATGGAATCCTATGATGTCACATAAATTCATATTCTGGGGGAGTATTTTCAGATATTTTGGTTTATTGTATCTTTTTTTTCCTTGTTGTTAAAAGCAAAAAGTAGGAGAATATAAAACTATGCATATTATATGTTTTGGTTTTTTTAAAAGAGTAATGTATCTGCACATTCTTTTAATAGACTGAAGAGACTTGAGTGATATGTTGAAATCTTAATAGTGGTTACTGATAGATGGTAAAATTATGGGCGATTTAAATTTTCTTGTATACATTTTTATATCCTCCAATTTTGAAAATGTTAACTCTCACTATAATGAACTTACGTGATCTTTAACAAACACATGCATTTCAAAAACCAAGCTAAATCTAGGTGATTTTCCATCACATAGAAACAGAAGTGAAAACTGCTTAGAATGAACGTGAAAGACATATATTAGGGTGCAAACTCAGTCCTCTGACTCCAATTCCTTGCTCTTTTCCCTCTCGTGTGTGCAGTGTTTTGGAAAAAGGTGCACCAGAGTCTTCATGAATGCTGCTGCAAGTGTCCCCGCAAAGGGCATGTGTTCAAGGCTTGGTCCCCAGGGTGGTGCTGTTAGAAGGTGGTGAAACTTTTAAGTGATAGAACCTAGTGCAAGGTCTTTAGGTCATTGGGGATATGCCACTTGATTGTGGATCCCTTGCACTTTCCTTTTTTTCTCTCTCTTCTAACCAACAGGTGAGTGGTTTTGCTCAGCCATGACTTCTGCTGTGATGAGCTGCCTGGCCACAAGCCAAGCAAAGGGTCAATTGGTCATGGATTAAAACCTTCAAAATCGTGAACCACAATAAACCTTTTCTCTCTTTAATCTGTTTGTCTTGGGTATTTGTTTTAGTAACGAAAAGCTGACTAACACAAAAGCTACATGCAAACCGGTTTCTATGGACAAACACATATTGCAGCTACAGAACACAGGTCTTTAAGCAGAACCTCTCAGGGCTTCTACATTTCTAAGACATAGTATGATTTCACAGGGGAGATATAATATTCTGAGTTCCTCTGATACATGTGACCTTACGTCTCTTCTACTGTATTTTATTTGTGTCTAAGTTCAGGTTATCTTATGGAAAATCTAGAACATCTTGAGAATGTGTTTCACATAAAAATGCTTTGGAAATGGGAATCCAGGGGAAAATCTTATTCTTAAAACTGAGGAAAGCTATTGAAGAACCATCTGCAGGGTGGTGACAGTTTTCTAGGGGAATGCTGACCCTTCACAGTTCTGAGCCATTCTCTTTTAAGAGTGATCTCCATAAATATGTAAAAGGCCATGTTGCTGGGAGGGAGCCTTATGTCCTTCAGGAAGGCCCTTTGTGTCCTAATGTGATCTGTAGAGATCGACAGCCCGCAGCACAAATGCTGATGAGAAGTCCACAAGCTAGAAAACCTGAGCTCCCCGATGCCGTTCTCTGGATCCCTGCTGGGAGTTCAGGAACTGCAGAACATCTCAGTTCCTTGATGCTCAGAACACTGGGACTTTAGAGACACTCCCCAGCCTGTGCTTCAGCAAGGCCGGGAGGGGACTTCTTTGTGCAGATATTGTGGACAACCTTTGTTAGTTGCCTCTCCTCTCTGAATTTCAGTGACTTCATACGTGAAATGAAGGGGTTGATTTGGGCAAAAGGTTCAACTTTGCTACATCTTACTTGCCACTTCTAGTCATTGGGTAGGAGCTCTGCGTAGCCTGGAGGCTGCGTCCCTGCTCAGTGAGAAAGAGCACGTGACTGGTTGATGTTATCTGCCCAGGGGGAGGTAGGCAGAGGGGTATCCTTTCTTTGCCACCTCAGAGTTGAGGAGCATCAAAATACTCTCAAAGGCCTAGAATGCTTTAGAAAGGACACACGGAAGTCAACCCTCCCATCTAGCTCTGTTTCCCAAACTCTGGTGACCTTTGGCCTTACTCCCCCCACTTAAAAAAAAAAAAAAGTTAGTATCTTGTTCTCTTTCATCTGTGCAGGTTCTAAACTCTTGGCGTTTGGTCTCTGTAATACCCAAGTAATGGTTTTCTATAGCCATCTTTTTATACTCCCTTTCTTTCACTCTCTTGCCAGGGATGAAACTGTTTCTACTAAAAGGGAAAAAAAGAAAAAAAAATACATATGTAAAAATCACACGTCTCCACCATGTGCAAAAATCATGTGTTTGGCAGCAAGAACATCTTTCTGAGGCCAAATGGCATTTTTCTTCTCTTGCAAAACGAGCAGGAAAAAAAAAAAAAAAAAAAAAAAAAGCCCTACTTTTCCAGAAAGTGGTATTGAATTATTGGCCCTTGTCAGTGGCTGCCACTAAGGGGCCTCTGGTGCTGGAAACCTGTGATGCCGGGAGACCCAAAGTCCTGGGGGAATCTGGCAGTGGCTGCCTCTCCTTCTGCATAGGTACAATAACATGCAAACCCGTGGCTGGCAGAGCCCCCGTCCCGCACACTAGGGTGAGCTCGATATGGGAGACAGATCAGAGTGTCTGTAACTGCTCTGTCACGTGGCTTCACTTCTCTGAGCCTCAGGCTGCTCACCATCAAAGGTAACCTAGTCCCGGGACCCCTGGGCTCACCCCAACACTGGATGCAAGAAAACTCCAGAGAACAAAACAGGCAAAAATCCCTGTACTTGGGAGCAGATAGTTTAGAAGGGAAGGGCAGCCTGGGCCTGCGAGGTAGGAGAGACGGACAATAAACCTATTAATATACAAGCTAGTCTCAGACGGTGCTAAAAACTTGACCTGGCAGGGGAGTACGAAAGGCCAGGGCTGGAATGCCCTTTCAGGTAAGACGTCCAGGGAAGGACCAAGAAGAGGCAGACCAGGAGGAGGTGAAGGAATGGACCGTGTTTCTCCCTGGCTTTCACCTTAGGGGAGGGTGTTAGGGCTCCAAGCAGAGAAACTGCAAGTGCCAAGTCCTCAGGCAGAAACATGTCAGATGCCTCGGAACAGGAAGGAAGCCACCGTCCTGTTGGGAGAGCATGAGTAAGGCAGAGAGGAGCAGGAAACCAGAGAGACAGGTGTGAGATGGCTGCCAGGGGGGACCTTGTTAAACATTGGCTTTTGCTCCAGGGAGAAAGGCAGCCAAGGGTCATGTGATTTCATTTGCATTTGGGACATCTGACCCTTAGTCGAGAAAAGACAGAGGGTCTGGGAGCATCTCTGCTCCCGGTGAGACAGTGATGGCTGAATCTCAAGGAAGTCAGGAACCATGGGAAGGGGGAGTCTGGGCCCATTTTGAAAGCCCAGCTGACTAGGGCTTTGTGGGAACATGTGGACCAATGGGAGAAAAGCCCCCGTTGGGTGCGCAGAATGTGGCAGGTGCTCAGTTAGGGTTGGGTCACCCTCACCGATCATCCAGCCACTTGTACTTGTCCTGAGGGAGAGGAAGAAGAGGACCGGGG
Organism: Callospermophilus lateralis; assembly: GCF_048772815.1. Classification (NCBI taxonomy): domain Eukaryota; kingdom Metazoa; phylum Chordata; class Mammalia; order Rodentia; family Sciuridae; genus Callospermophilus; species Callospermophilus lateralis. The sequence goes on along the minus strand of NC_135319.1, from coordinate 50,006,120 downwards.
GCGCCCCCTGAGGGTGCCCCATTCATTGGAATATTTTGCCTGTGTCTGAGTTCCTTCATGCTCCTATACCAAAATACTTGATTCTGGGTAACTTAGAAAGAAAAGACAAGTTTTCTCACAGTTCTGGAGGCTGGACTGTCCAAGGGCGAATCCCCGGCAGATCTCGTTCCCGGTGAGAGCTGTTCTCTACCTCCAAGATGGCACTGCCTACTGTGTCTCACATGTGGAGGGGCAGAGAGCTCCCTTGCACCTCTTTTATATTATAATAATAACAAGTATAATTTCATTCATTAATAATTCCACAGAGTAACAGAGTTCCATTCATGAGGCTCAGCTCCCGTGACTTAATTCTCTCCTGAAGGCCCCACTTCTTAATGATGTCACACTGACTACTAAGTTTAACCACATGAATTTGGGGAGGGACACACCATGGTGACCAGCACATTGCCCTTGCTCAGCAGGGGGGTTGGAGAGGAGACGGTAGCATGATTCAACGGGTCAGGGACTCCCCCTGACTGGTGGGGTCTGGAAGAGAGACGCAGTGGGAGGAGAGGGGCAGTCGCTCAGGGAATTTTGTGTGGAGTGAGGAATGAGAGCTTGGTACGGGGACACAGGAGGAATCTAGATGGTGGAGAGAATTCCCAAGTACCATTTCAGCCACTCTAGAGAATCCATCTGGAGTGGAACTGCGGGGCGAAATGGGAGAGCTTGAGAGAGATTTTCGTAGAAGGCCAACTGCTGTGCCCATGCCGACTCAGGCTGGCACGGAACCACGGCAGGAAGAAACCCAGGGCTGCCTCCCACCGCCCAAAGGCTGTCCCCTGGCTCCCCACGGGGTGACCAATGGCGTGCCTCCCATGGTTGAACCTGGCTGGTGTCAAAGTCACTCTGAGGAGGAGCAGTGGGCAGAGGGCTTGGCGAGGTGGTGGTCCAGAGACGAGCAGGGCAGTGTTGAGCTGAACCTGGGCTCCCCAGGTGAGCAAGGTGATTTGAGCTACATGGGAAGTGGTTTCCCACAGTGTAATCGATAACTATTTCAGGGTTCTAAAAAAAAAAAATTATAGTTTCCCTTTTGTGATAGTGATATCAAATGCACTTTTAAAATACATTCATATACACTTAAAAAAATCTGTCAACTTATGGATCAAGGGATGAGAAAATGTGGCATATATACATATGGCATATTGCTTAGCCATAAAGAAGTACGGAATCCTGTCGTTTGCAGGGAAATGGATGAAACCGGAAGACATCATGCTAAGAGAAATATGCCAGACGCAGAAAGACGAGCATCTTATGTTTTTTATCATATGTGGAAATAGAAGGAGGAGCAGGCAGAAGGGGAGGACTTGGAAGGGGTTGGGGAGAGAACAGTGGAGGGGGTGTGTGTGATCAGTGCGTGGATGTCCATGGAGGGAAAACCACAGCAAAGCCCATCCACTTTACAATTAATACATCTCATCATTATAATAAAAAGTGACAGACACAAAAAAGTTGAAGTAAGGAACATCTGTCTGTCCACAGTGGTGCAGGTGATGAAAGGCCAGCCCTCGCCAGGGCCCGTGAAAGATGGTGCAGGCTGGCCCACAGTGGACTCCCTGGGAAACTTGTGGAAAACCATTTGCCACTGGATTCAGAAGAAATGTCAGTTGGGAAGGCCCTGGTGAGTCTGTTGTCACAGCTGGACACACAGGGTCCCATGTTTCTGCCCCTTTCCAGATGCTTCCACAGTAGGGGAACTGGTGGGAGAGAAAGTCCCAGGACACCTGTCTACTCAAGAATGCCAGGCTCTCCTCTAGGATGTCCAGGTGGGACTTCCTTTCAAAGCGTCCTTTCTGCCTGGGGTTAGGGAGAGAGGCCTTCACAGAGAGTGCAGCTTGCCCCACCCCAGCCTCTGCCCACTGGCAGGCCTGAGCAGCCAGAGTCCCCATGCTGGTGTGTCCCGGCTGTTCCAGGCAGAGTGGGGACCTCAGAAACAAGTCCCTCCATGGCTGCGTTTCTTTGCACTGCCTGATTTGGTCATGCTCTGGGGCCCGTGACTGCTCCGTAGAACTGATGCTGCTCTCAGACACCTGTGACTATGGGGCCCTCACCTGCAAAGCTGTGGCCTGGAGGACAGTCCCCAGAAGGTCACATCCTATACTGCAAGGTTGAGTGCATGGAGTCCCAGCCGTCTCTGGACACCCCAGTCGACGTCCCCTAGCTCCCTGATGCCCGGCAGCCCAGAGCTCCATGCCCTGGCCTTGTGGGGGCCCAGGCTCCATTATGGGGAGGACATAATGAAGATCTATTGATATATGTATGGATCACCAGCCTCTCAGCAGAGTTGTAAAAGTACAAAGACCACAGTGCACAGGACTGGCAGGGGCTGTGCTCCACGAGTCACCATCTATGCCCACATTGCCAGCTACTGTCCCTTAAGGTGCCTCTGCTGCCTCAGCTGTGAGGGAGCCATGCCAGCCCCTCCCACACAGGGTTGCTAGGAGGACCAGAGGAGGTCGGCCTGTACCGGGTTTGGGACAGTGCCTGGCACATGATCAGACTCATGATGCTACCCTCGTCATTATCATTGTCACTTGTCTTGGTTCCTATAACAGCTGGCAGTGGTTCTTCCTGCCACTGAACAGGGTGCACAGTGCCCTCTGGCTTGGGTGCAGCTGGCAGGACCAGCTTTGGAGCCCACACCTATCCCACTCCAGAGCTCAGACTCTGCTCCCAGTGCCACACACCTCCCAGTGACCTCAAGGGACTCTCACAGGTCAAGCACCAACACTGTGTGAGTCCAGACCCTGGGAAACTCAGGATGGGGGCTTCCTGGCTTTTTATTTATTTATTTTTTTCTGTTTTGGGACATTCCTTGAAGGACGGAGCTTTGGCAGCCCTGCCCTACCCGGCATTCTGCAGGATCTTCTAGTGGAGGGCCCTGGGATGCGCTGATCTCTGCAGTCTCAGATCCTCTTCCTCAAACCCTGCCAAGCTCTTACAGGTGCCAGGCCCTGTGCTGAGTGCTACATGCTGCATGCCGAGTGCTGAGTGCTGAGCACTGCTTGCTGCATGCTGTATACTGAGTGCTGAATATTGAGTACTGTCTGCTGAGTGCTACATTCTGAGTGCTGAGTGCCAAGACACATAGAGTGAGCTGCAGGTGCTGCCCTGACCTGGGATGAGGTGCCAGGGTGGGCAGGGCCAGCTCTCAGCTGAGTGCTACCCGATAGACGGATCCTTCCTACTCTCCTCAGGAGCATGCTGTGTGCTCGGGCATCTGGCGGTAACTGTGCATTGTCTTGGGTCAGCTGTGTGACCTCAGGCTGGTTTCCTTCCCTCTCTGGGCCTCAGTGTCCTCTCTGAGCGGAGAATAGGTACTTTCTGAGACTCCCCAATTTGGACTGTCCAAGATGCCTAGGTGCAGAGCCAAGGCAGCTTATCTGGGCAGGGGCAGAATGCTCTGGCTCTTTCCTGAGCTCTCCCTGGTTCAGGTGACTAGCCAGGTTGCTAATAGTCAGGCAAGCAGGTGACCAAGATCTGCAGGTCAGAAGTTAATCATTTCCTCCAAACACCGGCAAGCCCACCCCCATTTCCACTTTCACCTGTGTCCCGTGGGATAATAAAATCACATGCCCAAGGCGAGGCTCAGGGGGCAGTATTTTTGAACTCGATTGACCCCGATTAGCTGGGTGACCTTAGCAGTTCTCCTCTCCCTGCGACCTCACTTGCTCATCTGTAAAATGAGTTTGGGGTTCAGAGGGGCAAGCATACCAGGGAGCCACAGAAGGCACTGTTCCTTGATGGATCAGTGGTCTGGGTTCAGGCTCCCCCTTGTTCCATGTCCCCCCCTCTGACGTGATCGTTTAACCCACTTTCTCAGGAAGTGCCCGGGGCTTTCTGCGCCCTGCTGTTTGCCCTGGATAGACGCCGTGTCCTGCAGCTCTGACTTGAAACCCACTGACCCTCTCAATTCACGGAGCGCGCACACCTCCTTCTCAGGGAGGGAAGCCTTTGCTCCTGGTTCTGAAACCTCCACCCTCTGTCCTTGGACCACGGGTGACAGCGAAGGTCTGTCTGTGCCCAACTTATGCAACTGAAGAGTGACTAGCCAGGGTGGCTCTGGAAGTTCTCTGCTTCCGCGGGAGTTATGTGCTTCCTTAGGGCAGAGCCAGGTCCCCAGCAGGGGACCAACACAGTCCCAGGTGCGCCTGATTGGGCACAGGTTGGTCATCAGGGGCACACTTCAGGGGGGCTAGGCAGAGCCCGGTGTCCCTAGAGATCCCCAGCCTTACAGGCCGGTGGCAGATGGGTTTGTGAACACATGGAAACCTGATGCCGGAGGTAACTGAGCCCGCGGCTGCAAGGCGGCTGTGGTTAGATACCAGACTCCTCATCCAGAGAAACATCCATCGTCGATGAGCGCACACACGAGCCTGTGGTGGAGAGCGAGGGCCTAGCCCTGGCTCTGCCATGGGCCCTCGGGGTGAGCCGTGAGCCCACTTGAATGCCTCCCCAAGGCCACATCCAATGCTTGCCTCTGACACTGTGGCCAGCACCCTCCTAGCCGCCTCGGTGCTTGTTCGGGATGGACACATCTGCACCGGGCTGGTCTCTTCACCTGACCCTCAGGGTCCACCTTGGGTTCTCTGAGGCTTGCTGGGTGGTGGAGAGCCCCAGACACCTCTGCTTCCCTGCCTGCCACAAGCCCAGCTGTCCAGCTTCCAGAAAATGAATCCGGAGCTCATTCCCACCAGCAGCTCTTCTTATTATTGTAGCCCCAGGGTGAGTGGCAGAAGGAGGGAATGTTCCATTTACAAAGCAGGAGAAGAAAGCTTCTGGGGGAGGCCGGCCACCTTGGCCTTCCCTTTTCTCCGCGTGGGGCTGGGATGAGGGGAGGGAGGTGCGGTGCTGGCTAAGCCCACTGCTGCAGGCAGGGCCTGGCCTGGTGTCCGTCCTGGGCTCTGCCTCTTTAAGAGAACCCCGGGGCCAAGATTTATTGGCTGCGGTGGCCCTGCAGTGTGTGTGGCTTCGGTGTTTACAGGCCTGAAGAAGGCTGAGGTCTCCCGTCCCAGGCTGCACAGCGGTGGCGAGCAGGAGAATAGCTGCCATTCATGGTGGAGTTTGCAAGGGGACGCGGTGCGCCGCCCGGGGGAGCGGGCCTTGTATTTGTAAAAGCCCAGGCCTGGGTGGAAATCCCCCTGCTGGGTTCAGATGGGGAGGACATCTCCTCCCTCACTGTGCCTGGGCACCCGTGCCAGGGCCAGCTAGCAGGCAAGTGGTAGCTGCTGACCGTCTGCGCTGGGTGTGCAGGCGCTAGATACGCTACGGGAGTGGGGCAGGATCTGAAATAGGATGAGACACCAGATGCCCGCAGGTCACGGTCCAGCAATGAGGGTGTGGGAGGGGCGCTCAGAGGGGCTGCCTGTGCATTCTGGGGACACCTCTGCCAAGGTGCTTCAGCTCGGGGTCTTCGCTCATCTGGAAAGTGGGAACAAGGGTCCATCTCGTGATATCATGGAAATTCAGTGCTATCATGGATGCAGAAGGCCTGACCCAGGAAATGCATACTCAGTAATGGCTCTTCCTTCTGCTCTTGCCCTTATTGCTAATTACTTGTCTTATAAAGCAAACTAACGCTGCTTTTCCAGCCCCGTGGTGGCGTGGGCTGAGCACTGTTGGAAACCTCATTTCTAATCTCGTCCTCGAGCCTCTGATATGAGGAACACAGGACAGGTGTGTCGCTGAGGGTTGGAGGACTCCACTGTGGGTGCCTTTCCTGCCAGCCACAGCTCATGATCAGATCCTGCTCCAAAGAACCCGAGTTGCGGCTTAGCGGGCACTGCCCACCACCCGGGAGCCGGCCAGGCGGGCGCACTCCCGCTTCATCACGACTGCGATTTATTATTGTTAACCTTTTATTGTGGAAATGTTCAAATGTGGGTAAAAATAGAATAGGGATGGACCTCCTGTGTCCATCCCCAATTTTAGTGTTGACGGACATTGCTGTGTTTTCACCATCCTCCCTTCTTTCTTCTTCTTCTTCCTCCTTCTCTGTCTTCTTCCCTCTCTCCCTCTCAGCTGGAATATCTAAAGCCAACCCCAGACACTGTGTCATTTCACCTGTAAATACTTCACTATGTCTTACTTCTGATCAAAAAAATGATCTACTATCATACCTAAAAAATTAAACCATCCTTTTAATACCCCTACAACCAGTCTGCACATTATCTCATTTAATCCTCCTTTGGAATTAAAAATATCATCGCTCCCATCTTTCAGGTGAGAATCAGAGTGAAGGAGGTACTAAGTAACTTCTTGCATACACACCCCCAGCTCAAACCATAGCCAGCCACGCCTGCCTCTAAGCCTCGTTCATTTCTTTACGCCTTTGGCAAATATTTATTCTGAGGCTACTTGGCTCACGCACTGTTGGAGGTAGAAGCATCCAGCAATGAACCAAACAGCCTTTGCTGCCTTGGAGTTTATGGGCTACGCCCTTGCTCTTCAAAGTCTGGTTCAAGGGCAGGCAGATTGGGCATTGCCTGGGAATTGGTTAGAAAAGCAGAAGCACAGCCCTGCTGAATTGGAATGTATATTTTAATAAGATCCAAGAGATTGACTCTTAGGCACATGGAAGTTTGAGAAGCATTGCTTAAGTCCCCACTTATCATCCCTGGCTGCTCATTCGAATGCCCTGGGGACATTTATGGAGTACTATGCCAGAGGCCCACCCAGAACAATGAAACCAGATCCTCTGACGGTGTTTACAAGTTCTCTGTGCAGACTGGATTGGGAGCTGCTGTTTGATTGTCTTAAGGATAAAGGAGCTAACTGAGATGAAATCTCTACCTGGACACTGTAGGTGCTAAATTAATGTTACATATTTGCATCCCTTTGCTGTCTCCATCTTGTTCCTAGGACCCCCCATGGAGTCGTGCACGTGGGTGGCTTATTGCCTTTCCCTGGTCCAAAGACATTCTTTGACCGCAGGAGCTTCCAACTGGAGTGTTGCTCTTTGCTGGGAAACCCCAGAACTGGAAACCCGGGGCCTTTCCGTGAGAAGCTGGGCTGCGAGAGACAGGAGCTTCCTCCCCTCAAGACCTAGGTTTGCCGAGCTGGCCCGAGAGCTGCACATAAAAATAAATAAATAAGGGAAGAAGGCTCAGCCATATGTGCAGAGAGCTTTTTCTTTCACCACGGCCGGATCCCTGTCCAGACGTTATCTCATCTGGCTTTCTCCAGCCAGGTGACGCAGCATGGGCAGGTGCCACCAGTGAGGCTTACGGGGCAGGACTACAGGTTGAGTCACCAAGCAGGTGGGGGAAGGCCCTGACCCTGAACCCTGGGCAGAGCAGCCTGGACCCTGCAGGCCGCACTCCTGTAGCCTCAGGGGCAGGAATGTTTTCCTGCTGGTTAGGGGGTTGGCCGGATCCCACGGTGGTGGTGGTGGTGGTCCTGGAAGTAGGGGGAGGGCTGGTCTGAGGTCCAGCTCCCCTCCCGTTGGCAGGCCACCAGGATACTCTGCATGGGGCTGTTTACAGGCCTGTAAATGAGCCACAGTCCATGAGGGATTCTGGAGAGGGGTCAGAGGCCTTTCTACAAGAACCAGCAGGGATCAGGCCCCGGAGGCCAGCACTTCATGTCCCTTTCCAGCTGGCCGTGGGTTCACTGGCAGGCAGCACTTGATAAGTGGGGAGACGGAGGTCTGGAGGTGAGGAGGAACGTCCCCGGGTCACACAGCTGCTCTGGAACTGGCGAGGCCTGAGGTCTCACTGAGATTGGAGGTGAGAGTCCAAAAATGCTCTGGGAAATGTCCATGCATGGGAAGGGCTACCCCCGTGTCCCCAGCCCTGCTATTCTCAGGGTGGGAGGATGAGGCCAGCAGTCAAAGCACAGGGAAGGGACCCAGGCAAAACTGGACCCCGGCTCTACCTTTGGTGCTGGCTGGGGACTGTAGGCAAGTCGTTTTCTCTCTGTGCCTCTGATCTTCTCACCTCTCAGATGGTCATGCTCAGGAGTCTGGGTAAGACACTGGCTTATGAAGAGCTGCTACAAGAGGCCTCTGCTCTCCTCATCTGCTACTCACCCCTCCCTGCTGGGCCTGGGACAGACATCACTAATCCATCCCAGCACTGCCAACTGCTGACTGTGGACATTCCCAGGAACCTCCGAGTTCAGGTGCTCCAGGCAGCCACTTCCCGTCCAGCAGAACTTGAACCTGAGTGGTGATCTGCCTTCCATCCTTCACTGTGTACCGAAAAACGGCTGCCGTGGAGTCCAGCATCTCTGGGAAGACTGCGTGGAAATGAAGCCGGAACCAGGAGGGGAGTGGTGGAGGGGACCCGGGCCAGGCAAAGGGGTCCTGGTTCTGAATGGAACACGCACAGTGTCTGCAGCACTTCAGATGCTCCAGCTGTGCGCAGGGTGCCCAGGAGGATACTCAGGAGGAGTGGTGAGCAGGAGGGGAGCCCTTGCTGCCTGGGCCGCTGTCTGGCGCTGTCAGGAATTTTCTCTGCATCTCATTCCCTGCGCACAGCAGTTCTGAGGGGTCAGCGTCATTATTAGCTCTACGCTGGGAAAGTTGGAGCTAAGAGGCTGCGGAGCTGGTTTGGGCACCCAGGTTTGCCAGATCTTAAAGCCTGCACTCCCCATTCAGCCTCCCAGACAGCATGACTTGTGCCTCTCCTGGACAGGGCTGGCAGTAGACCCTGACCTGTCCCAGTCCCAGCACTCAGGGGCAGGAGGGCCAGGCTCCTGTCACAGGCTGCATTTGAGGCAGCCTGGAGCAGAGCCTGGCAGGAGGCAGAGGTGAGGGCATAGCCCTTCTGGCACTTCCAGGATGGGGCAAAGATGGGGACTTGCAGGGGTGCCCCAGGGCTCCCCAACTTCCTAATAGGTTCTATTTCACCAGCAGAGTATTGACAATTCGTTTCGAAATAGCCATCAAATTTTAAAAACTTGGAGCTATGTAAAATGCTGTAATTCAGCGTCTCTTGAGAAACCAAATGTGTGGCCACCCCTGGAATGTAGGTTCCTGTAGGGTCTGGGCACCAGCAGCAGGAGCTGACGTGGGCTGCCCGGCCACCTCCTTGGTCCTCTGCTTCTCTAGCAGCTGGAACGTGTGTCTGAGGATTTCAGACAGAGGAGGGAGCTGTGGGTGGGCGTGGCTCTCTGCCACTCCCTGACGCTCTCTCAGGACTCTTGGAACTCCTGCCCCTTCCATTTACCTGTGGATGCCTGGCACATGAACTCAGGGGACTTTGTGACTTGAGCTTGGATCTGCACAACACCTCACTGGCCTCACCTGGAGCTTGTTGGGAAGGCGCCTTCTCAGGCCCTGGATCATGGTCGTCGAGGAGGCGGTACCCGCCAGGAGTGCGGCCTGGATTTTCTGGACTCTCCCGACCAGGGTGGTCTCTGATTCACAAAGTCAGCCCTTGAGGCCAAAGCCAAGGGATGAAGGGGGCCTGGGTTGGCCAAGGGGGCACCTGCCAGCCTGCTGAGAGCTCCCAGGCACACACACACACACAGTAGGTGCAGGTGTTGGGTGCAGAGCAGGCTGAACTGTGTTGTCTGCAGGGCAGGCTGAACAGATGTTGACTGCAAGATAGCCCACGCACTCAAACCCCCCTCTATCTGGTCCTTTATCACCTGTTTGCCTCAAGTCTGAACATTCAACCCTGCTCAAGGCTGAACACTTAACCCCCCACACACACACTTGAGCCAACAAGGCAGCTTGCAGACCCAGAGGCCCCATTAGATTTGGGCTATAAAAACTCCCTCCTGCCAGGCCCCCCTCTCTCTTGCTCTCTCTCTCTCTCTTTCTCTCTTGCTCTTTATCTTTCTTGTGTGCGCTCTCTGTCTCTCTCTTGCTCTTGCTCTCTCCCTGTTCATCTCTTCTCTTATTTCTCTCTCTCTCTCTCCTTCTTTCTTTTTTCTTTGTTGCACTGCTGCAATAAAGATCTTTTGGTTGCTCCAAGTGTTGTGGTCACTTTCCTTTCAGTGGGTAGACAGGGGGACAGAGTGGAGTGTCAGGGTGGGCCTGGGGGCAACTCATTTCTCCCCAGGACTGGGCTGGGGTTAGGCCAAGGCCTAGCCGATGTCGTCTCCAGGTCCCATTCTGGGCAGGGTGGGGGGCACCATTAAGTTTAAGTGCCCCCCCATTCTCCCATAAGCACCAGCTTTTTCCATCCCTTTTATGGATTTCCGAGGAATGATAAAAAGCAGCTGTTTTGGTTCCAGAGCCGATGAGAGTGTAAAAGGTGGCCCTCGTCTTCTCCAGGGGAGTTGGACGCCCGATTATTATTCTGCCTCCAGGATGTCTATCCAGATCTGATGATGTAGAAATAGCTCCCAAACCTGTCCCTCCATGGTCCTGGCCCTCAACTCAACTCATTTTTGGTGACTTCTTTGTAGACATTCTGAAGTCTTCCAGCAACTTGCCCCTGGTCACTTTTGGGCTTCTCTTTCTCTTCTGAAAATAATGGGTGTCCCAACCCCCAGGCCATGCAGGACCTGTGGCAGAGGTAAATGAGGCCCTGGAGACCACAGACCTGGCACGACACCTGGCACTCACCAGGGCCACTTGCCTGCCTTTCAGGTTTTCTGCAGGTTAAAGGCTTCATATAAAGCAAACTACCTGGCTGCTATCCTCCTCCTCCTCCTCCTCCTCCTCCTCCTCCTCCTTTTGGTGTCGTGGATTGACCCCAGGGGTGTTTAACAACTGAGCCACATCCTCAGCCCTTTTTTATGTCTTATTTTGAGACAGGGTCTCGCTGAATTGCTCAGGACTTTGATAAGTTGCGGAGGCCGGCTTCGAATTCACAATCCTCCTGCCTCAGCCTCCAGACTTGCTGGGATTACAGGCATGTGCCACTGTGCCTGGCCTGGCTGCTGTCCTTGTGCTATTTCCTTTAACATGAGACAGGCTTGGCCTTTTCAGGTTCAGGGATGTGAAGGCTTGGAGGTCCACGGAGATCTCACTGTAACCTTGAAACAGGTAGCAACAGAGTCAGGGCATCACCATAGAGAGGATGCCCAGAGACTGGAGGCTGTCCCGCAAGGCTACTCTTTAAGTGTGGGATCGTGTACGGCTTGGAAAACAGGATCTGGGACTTGGGTTGGGCCCTTGCCCCTACGTTACCCATCTCCCGGAGAAGTGTGCTTCTGAGAACCTGGATGGCTATGCTCAGTTGCTTCCTGAGCCAATGTTCGTTGTACCAGGACACTTCGACCGTGTCCTCAGCGAAGGCAGCCTTGACCACACACCACACCCCCACTTCTCCCTGACAGCTTCGCCGCTACCCCAGCTCCCTCAGAAGCCCCAACACACAGGGAGATTCCCTGCTGCTGTTCCAGCCCACCCGAGACCACAGGATGCCCCAGCTCCAGGTGTGCAAGGTGACCTTTAACCCAGGCCAACAAGCTGTGTGTCTGGCACTGTAATTGCGCGTAGCGGGTTGAATTGTGCTCCCCGGAAAGATCCGCCTCCTAGTACCTGTGCACGGGAAATAGTCCCTTCTTTGGAAATAGGACTCCTGCAGATGCACTGTAGTTAAGGATCTTGAGATGAGATCATCCTGCAGCTAGGATGGGCCCTAAATCCAACGACTGGTGTCCTTATAAGGAAAGGGAACTTTGAGACACCAGGGAGATGCAGGGAAAAGCCCCACAAAGACGGAGGAGGGATTGAAGGGATGTCGCCATGAGCCAAAGATGGCCAAGGGTGGCCAGTGATGACTGGAAGATGGAAGAGGAAAGCAGAGATTGTCCCCAGAGCCTCTGGAGGGAGTGCAGCCCAAGCTGGATTTCAACACCTTGATTTTGACCTTCTGGTCTCCAGAACCATGAGAGTTTATGCCACTATGGTTTTGGCAATTTGTTTCAATAGCCGTAGGAAACAAGTGTATGGCATGAAGAAGAAGAAGTTTCAAATAAAGTTTCCTTGGGTTTGAGAGGTTTGCAGTGTGTGGGGGTGAAGTGACCCCCCCGCCCTCACTGAGCAGGAGAGCCCCAGGGTGCCTTGTGGCACAATGGGGGGGTGGGACAGAGGCCATCAAGGTGCAGTTGGCAATGCAGCCCAGGGCGTAGCTTGCTCTTGAAGTGGAGGATGCTGAGTGGGCAGAGGCCGGGGCTTCTCAGCCATGTTGGGATTGGAAGTGGCTTCGGAGGCGCTCCCTGTGTGTGTGTGTGTGTGTGTGTGTGTGTGTGTGTGTGTGTGTGTGCTGGAGTCGGGAGAGCAGAAAAGAGGGCAGCGGTCAGGGAGCCGTGGAAACCAAGTCACCCAGCTCACCTGTGAAACCAGAGGGCCTCTAGGGCTCGGTTCTCATTCAAGAGCAGGTCCTGTGGCGAGGACCGCTCCCACAGGGGCCTGGCGTGTTGGGAGCTGAGTTATGCCTGTCCGTCCACAGGGAGAGCAGAGTCAGGGAGTGACTCCTCCAGTCCAAGAAATACCAGTCAGGGGACCTTGTAGGCAGGACAGAAAGGGTGTCAAGGAAGGAGTTGGAAGTCGGCCAGGGAGATTTCCTGCAGAGGTGGGTTGATTTGGCTTCATGGGGTCAGAAATAGGGAGCCCTAGATGGTCCCTGAGCCAGAGAGTGGTGAGAGATTTCATCAAACGTGGTGTAAGCAGGGACCTGTGCAGAACTGGAGCACTGGGGACCAGGGAGAGTGGTGGGACAAGGGAGGGTCAGGAGGGAACTGGGCTGGACACCATGATGGCCAGGTGCCCTGGAGGTGGGAGACGGAGCTGGAGGGCCAGTCCCAGCATGTGTGTAACCGACAGGAGGGAGGTGGGCTGCGGCTCATGCCAAGGAGCCGGAGGGGACCCACGTGTGGCTTGAGGGTAGTGACTCTGTGGGGTTGAAGGCAAGGCTTGGCCTGCAGGACTCTACTTTAGCCTGAATGATGCTCCGATGCCCACACAACAGCCCACGCGCACACACCAGCACACAAGTATAATGAGGGATGTGTACATCCAGGTCCACAGGCCCACACAGTCACCACAAGGAGGCCGATATAGCCAGGAGCACACACGTGTGTACCTACACACACACACTCACACACACGCCAGCCCCCCAGCCCTCTCCTTCCACCCCCCACTGTCTTTTTTCCTACTCTAACATTTTCCCCACAGTCAGCTCCTTCTAGTTCACTCGGTTCCCTTCTAACAGGGAGGGCAGGACCCAGCCTGGCCAAGGGCGGTAGGAAAGTCAAGACATAACTCAGAGACCTGGAGAGAGCGGTCCTTCCTGTTCCAGGCAGAGCAGGGCTGGACCCAGACACTCAGCAACCAGGACCCAGGAGCCGGGAGACACCGAGCCCTGGAGGCTGCAAGGATCACAGGCTGCAGAGCCCCAGGGTGACAGAGAAAGCAGAGATGCTCCCTGGGCACAGACACAGGCACACGCGGACAGACCCACGGACACACCGATCCACCCCGTGCACACAGTGTGCACACACATGTGCAAGTCACACACGTCACAGACACAAAGAGACACCCACATGCACCCGGCTGCGTGCAGATAGACACACGTACGCACCCCAACAGAAAAGGGATCCGCACATCAGGAGATGCTGCGACGCGCAGACACACACACACACAGGCACACAGACCCAGCCAGGTTGACGCGGAGGGACAGCCAGGGAGACAAAGAGGCTTTGAGCGCGGCCAGCTGCCCCCAGAACCCAGACATCCTGGCTTTGCAGTCCCCCAGGAGCCTCCAAAACGCCAGAAGAAATTCCTGGGATATTAGCTAAATTTCAGACACAAACATTCCCGTCTCCCTCTCCAGATGTGACGCTCGTGAAAGGCTGCACGGCCCTCCCTCAGCTGCCACTCACCGGCCCCCCAGCCCGGCTCCTAGGAATGTTGCCTGTCAGCTTAAGGAAGGGGGTGGTCCACAGGATCCGAGGGGGAGCACAGGCAGGAAACATGGGGCCGCACTGAGGCTCGGGGGCTCTGCACACCGGGGGGGCTCCTGCAAGATGGGAAGGATCAGGCAGAGTGGGCTTCTTGTTGCAAGGTGGGGACACTGCCCAGAGTCAGGGCTGACCAGGCCCTGGGTTGAAAGGAGAGGGCTGGACTGAGTTCAGAAACCTGTCTCTGCTCAACTCCATGCCAGAAGGGATGGCTTAGGGTAGGGGTCCTTGCAAAGCTGGGGTCCTTGCTCATCTCCCTGCAGCCACACTAGCCAGCACGAGGACTAGGACAGTGTGGTACCCTTCTGCCTCAGGGCCTTTGAACACTCTCTTCCTTTTGCCTGGGAACCTCTTCCCGTGACTCTGCCACATATGAGGGTAAATGCTACTTCCTCGGACCAGGTCCTCACCCACACAGGCCTTGGAGGATTTCCTCTGCTGTTCTCCTTTATTGAGTTTGTACTTGCTTCTTTGGTTTTTATGGTTACTATCTTAATCTCTTCCTCCCCTGAGCTAGATCAGAAATCCCAGGAGGACAGAGGTCTGTCTATTAGAGTCAAAGCCTGGTGTGTACCAGGTACACAGTGTGCACACACGTGTGCAAGTCACACATGTCACAGACACAAAGAGACACCAACAGCAAGTGTGGGTCAGATATGCCCTTTTAAAATCATTTAGACCTCAGTTTCCTAATCTATAAAATGGGTGGAAATGGTGTTTCTCTTGCAGGGTTCCTATGAGAAGGAAACAGATGACAAATGTGTAGAGGACTTTGGCAAACCTCCTCTGGCCTCACGTGAGGCTTCATGGTTTTTCTTTCTTCAACTCCTGATGAAGCCCCAGGACAACTCAGATCTAGATCAGATAGGGCCATGCCTGCGTGGGCCTGGAAATGCAGGGTTGTCAAAGGAGTATCTGGAGTATCTGGACCCTGTGCCGAAATACCTGAGACCCCAGTAGTCATTTGAATCTGTGTCCTCTGCAGTCCCAGTAAAGAGGTGGCCTGCCGGATCTTTCTCTGAGACGCAAACGTCCCTGAAATCAGGGCGTCTTCAGATCCGATCAGCTAATGTCCATGTGCCTCAGCAAGCAGTTCACCAGGGGCACGGCGGGGGGCCAGCCCTGCGGGAGACCCCAGGACAAGCCCACTCTCCTGCTCCCCACCTAGCAAACCCTCGCCCGCTGGTCACCTGTCCACGGGGAGAGTTGGCTTTCCGCTCTGAACCCGTGGCCTAGCCTGTGGCGCAGGGGTCAGCTGCAGCAAGGGGCTTTCCATCTCTGAGCCCCCGCTTCCCCACCTGTCCCCCACCCACGCCTCTTCCCTGAGAAGAAAGGGCTTGGCCAACGTGTCAGCTCCTGACGGCGATGTCCCTGGCCCGTCGTAGGCACTGGGTCAACGCTGCCTTCCATGTGGATGGTCCCCGTGGTGCCCTGAAGCCCCAGGAGCCCCCTGGATGATGAGGCGAAGGGACCTGGTTGCCCCCGGCAGGTCCGTGGGCCTGAGGCGCAGGCCGGCCTGCCTCCCGCCCGGACAGTGCCTGCCTGGCAAGAGGCAGCTCGTTAGGCTGAAGATCCATGTCCTGTCGTGCAGTGTTTAATATTTTAGCTCCTAATTGCATTACCAGAGACAGACAGCTGTTTATCCTCATCACTCTCCCGTCGCTGTCTCTGGCAGGACCCACCCGGCTGCTCCAGGTGTTCCCTTGCTCTCTCTCGGGGCTCCTCCAGGCTGTGTGGTGTGGCAAGGCTGCACCACGGGGGGTTCAAGGTGACCTGCATTCTGTCCCCTCCTCCCGGCCACCCCCAGCAGCCCTCCTGTTCATAAAGCATGGCGCCAGCCATTGGCTCAGCTGATCCTGTCAGCATGACACGATGGGATGGGAACGGTTTCGATCGACACTGAGGAGGAAACTGCTGATAGATTTGCATTTCATCCATCCGTCTGTCCGTCCGTCCATCCATCTATCCATCCATGCTGCAGGTGGCAGCAGCACTGTGGAAGTTACTTAGGGACACTGAAGTGAACAAGACCCCACCTGTGTCCCCAGGGACCACGAGGTCCCACACAGATGAAAGAGACGGTGGCATGGCCGCGCTCGGGGGTGTCTGCCCAGCTAGGTAGGGCTCGCTGCCGGCAGGGGACAGTTCTGAAGTGTAAATCAGCCTCAGGTCCGGAACTCAAGGGGGAACTGCCCTTATTTAAGCCCTAGACTCCATCGTTCTTCTCTGATCCTGCCTTTCCTCCTGCCATTCCTCACCCCATCGAGCCCCAGGGAACCTCACTTCTGCCACTCATCCCAATGTCTATGACAGTGCTCCTCTTTACCCACCCAGCAGTCACTTCCCTGCATCCAACCACCTGCTACTCTGCTGCTAGAACCCTGACATTTGGGTATTGCGTAGAAGACTCCAGTATCAGGATTCCCCCAGCCCCAGATAAACCAGTGGTGTTAATCCTAATCCCATTTGTTGGGCACCTCCCCAGCTTGCCTTACAACTGGAGTGACCAGTCCAAGGACTGAGGCAGTGAAAACCAGAGGACATTCTTGGGGATTTTGGAACAGAACTGGGAAGAGAGTTTCCATGAGTCCCCTTTTTGCCCCTCTTCCTGCCTTGAATCAGGTGGTACATGGATGAGATGTTTGGAGCGGCAGCAGCCATCTTTTGACCACATGGCATTAAACAAAGGGCAAAAAGTCAGGAGGTGGAGGGAGGCCGAGCAGAAATGTGGGTGCTTCTGGGCCTCCCTGTGCTGCCCTGGTGTGCCTGTGACTTGGGAGAACATGCCCTCTGGCTCATGCTATTGCTGGCTCTGGTGGTATCCTCAGGCATACCAAGCCCCCGTCCTTCGTCTCCCTGCCTGCAATACCTGCTTCCCTGGTTCAGCTTTATAAACGGCACCTCATTTTTAAAGACTGAACCAAGGGTCCTCTCTAAGACTTCTCCTTCGCCTTCTCCTCTCCCCGCCACGACCACAGGGTTGATCGCCCCTCACCACAGCGATCTATCATCCATTTTCCCTGCCTGTCTGTGGACAGAACTGGAGGCTCCTGCCCAGGAGGAGCCCATCAAGGTTCGAGCGGAAGCTGCAGCAGTCAGGTGCCATCCTCAGTGGGCAAGGGCCCACATTGGGCCCTCCCATCCTTCCAGCAAACTCCGAACCATGATGGAGTCTCCCACCAGGTGTGGGCAAGGAAACTGAGGTCAGAGAGGACAGGCGAGGCCCACACGTGGTCCGGCCATCTCAGAAGGCCCCTGTCCCATGGGTCTGATCCAGCCACTGCCCTGCCTGGCTGCTGGCCCCACGGGCTTCTTCCTGCTGTGACCGAGGCCACCCAACTGGGCAGTTCAGGGCCATGGGTGGCTTGGCCAGGTGCTTAGCCCAAGGCAGCAAACAGACCTTGCTTGTCCTGGCACAGCCACCCTGGGGACGGGTTCAGAGGCCATTTTCTCCATGCAGCTGGGGCCGGGGCCCTTCGAAAAATATGACCCAAGCAGGGGCGGCTGGGGATGAAGTCATGTGGAAAAACACTCAAGTCAGAACAAAACTGTCTTTCTGCAGAAGACTTGGTTCTGTTGCCAGCAGCCCTGCATCACCCGCCGCCCGGCCCTCCAGCCCGCCCACACGACAGCAGCGGGGAAGACCAGGTCCTCGGCTCCGGTTACATCACTTAGGCAGAATAAGTGTTGCAGAGACCCACCCGCGAGATGCTGGGAGCTGGTGCCCTGTCCCCCGGCACGGCCCGGGCCTCCTGCAGCCTGCCGGGTTGGGCGGGCTTTGAGATGGTGCCTGGACCTTCCCCAGCTCTGTGTGTCCAGGGTCCGGCTCCGCTGGCCTCTGTCAGACACTGGAAAAAAGGATGAAATAAATAACATAAAATAGTGCAAAATAAAGTAGCATAAAATAAATCAAACTACCAGGGGAATGCAAGTGTCCATGCCTGTGATAAATGCCTAACTGAGCAAGGATTCTCTCCTTCTAAGAGGTCCTGGGCCGGTTTGGGGGTGATGCTTACGGGAAGAGAATACCAAAGAGGGAAGGAGGGAAGGAGTAGATGACAGGGCACAGTAGAGCAGGATAGTCCAGGGGAAGGGTTGAGAAAGCTGAGTTCTGCTTCCTGTTCCAACAATCCATTTCTTTTCTTTTTGGTACTGGGAATTGAACTCGGTGGCACTTGACCCCTGAGCCCCATCCCCAGCCCTGTGTTATATTTTATTTAGAGACAGGGTCTCCCTGAGTGCTTAGCGCCTCGTTGTTGCTGAGGCTGGCTTTGAACTCACGATCCTTCTGCCTCAGCCTGCTGAGCTGCTGGGATTTCCGGCATGTGCCCCTGCGCCCGGCTCCAGCAATGTACTTCTCCTGAGCGGTTTCCCCCCACAGCGGCTGCACTCCTGGCCACAGGGTGGGCACCTAGGATCCTGGAAATGGTCCCAGAACTCTGGCCTGGATGGTTCTGCATGGGAGACTGCCACCTCGGTGACTCAGGTTACTGCCAGAATGGAGGTGTGGACAGGAGGGCTGGGGCAGGAGTGCCAGGCAGGCTGGCCACGGAGGTGGATCTTGAAGAACGAACACCAGCCGACCAAGGAGGTGGTGGGGAAGGTTTGGGGGCTGCAGGAGCCTGGGAAAGAGCTTGGTGCCTGTAAAGCAAGCTGTGATAGAGAGCGGGGGCTGGGGCTGCAGGCAGGGCCAGACGATGGGGAGAGAACTTCACTTTGGAGGGGGGGAAAGCCATTGAGGGCGGGTGAGGCAGAGCGCTGAGCCAGGTGAGCCCATCAGAAAAGCTGCTCTGGACTCGCAACAGGGATCTCCTGGAGGCCCCTGGGTGGCTCAGAGACAAGGGGAAGAGGACAGGAGCAAAGGGCCGGGAAGAGGAGGAAGAATAGCCAGGAATGCGCATCCCTGATGGTCCAGGAAACAGAAGGGATGGGGAAAGTGGGGTTTACGGATGCCCTGTTCCCCAGGGTGACTAGCTAAACTGGTTATTCTAAAGTAATGGGGAGAAAAACCCTCACAATAATAGTGGTCTAAAGACAGAAGTCCACATACACAGTCCCAGGTGAGTGATGGTGGCTCCATGAATGTCAGAGACCCAGATTCCTTCCATCTTGTTGTTCTGGTATTTTCAACATTCAGCCTTGACTGCATGGTCCAAAATGGTTGCTCCAACTCCCACTGTTACATCCGTGTCCCACCTACTGGGAAAAGAAACAAGAATAAGGCGGGTAGCGGGTATACCTTTTCAAAGCTATGACTTAGATTTGCACACATCCCATTGGCAGAACTTAGAGGCGTACTGGAAGGGAGTCCAGGCTCAGCGAACACGCCTTTCAGGGACGGGAGTGTAGCTCATGAGTAGAGCAGTTGCCCACCAAGCGTTTGGTTTTCCACAGTGGAAGAAGGGAGAAGGGATCTTCGGAGGGAGAACTGGTGATTATACAAGTCCGTGGGCTTCTCTGAGCTTGGTGTTTCTTATTTGCAAACTACATTCTGTGAATGGTCATATTTATTTTTAACCAAATAAATGTTAAATATGATTAATTCCGGGCTGGGGATGTGGCTCAAGCAGTAGCGTGCTTGCCTGGCATGTGAGGGGTGCTGGGTTCGATCCTCAGCACCACATAAAAATAAAATAAAGATGTTGTGTCCACCGAAAACTAAAATATAAATATTAAAAAATTCTCTCTCTCTCTCTCTCTTAAAAAAATATGATTAATTCCTTGCCAACAACACCCTGTGAAATCCTGGGCAAGCCTGAGCCCCCTGTTTGGACTTTGTTTTCTGAGCAATTGAAGATGTTGGAAACTAATCTTATGGGGTACCCTCTGGGACCAGCTGCATGGACTTCAGGGTTGGTGACTCCCCTGTACCTCTACGCTCAACATGGACACCGGTTTTCTTGGGGCAGGGTTTATGGCTTTCTGTTTCCAGGTTGAACATGCGGGTTCCTGAGTTAAGAGGTTGAGAAGCCATGAAGGCCCTGCTCAGGCTGCAGCACCCAATTCTATGGTCCCTTTGTATCTGCTTTGCCGTGGACACTTGGGAAGGAGCATGAGGGAAAGAAAAAGGCAACTGAAGGACTTTGGGGCGGCAGATGGTGTGGCTCCAGGTGGCCCGGCAGTGCCCCTGGGTGTGGGTGTGGCCCGCCCTCGCTGGCCGTCCCCTCTGGACCTGGCCCTGGCTGAGCTGGGATTTGGCCGGGCGCATGCCTGGCACGGTCTGCCCGATGTCTCCCCTGCAGCCCCCGAAGCTGCAGCCAGGAGCCAGTTAGGGTTTCAGAGCACAGGCGAGCGGCTGTGTCTGGGCTGCCAGGTGAGAACAGAGCCCGCTTTAACGGGCGCTGCTCCGGGTATCGCCTTTCCCTTCCCGGCGATGGCTCCGACCAGGAGCAAACCTGTCTGTCTCCGGAGCCAGGGATTTGATACTGTCGTGAATGGGGGTTTTCATCCCCGCGTCGTCTGCCCTCCATGGCGCCTGCGGCTGGTGCCAGGCTTGGCCGGCAAGGCCCCCGCTGTAGGGGGAGTGGGTGGCTGGGGGAGAACGGGGCTCAGCGGCTCCCCGACTCCAGACTTAGCGGGGGGAAGCGGCACAGGGGTTGGGAACGCTGCTGCCGGCCAGGCTGGTGGGGAGCCCCGAGGGGGAACTTCCCCAGCGCCCACTGAAGAGCCAGGGTCCTCTGGCAGACGCGCCATCTGCAGTCAAGATGGCACAGAACAGAGCTGGGAAGCAGGATTCGACCCAAGGGGAACGGAGAAGAGAAACGCAGTATGGCCTTCAGGTCTCAGAGCACCCACAGGCACCTTGGAGCGGAGGGCGGGGAGGAAGAAGGACCAGCCACCTTGGCTGCTCCTGGGAGGGAATCAGGAACAAAGGAGAAGAGCAGGCCTGGGCTCTGGTGGGGAAGTGGCTAGGTGACAGGAAGTGGGGTGCTGGGGGCCACGGAGGGAGCCGGGCATAGGCCGTGTCTTGGTGACAGAGCTGGCCTGTCACGTCCTTACTTCAGGAGACCACCCTGCCTCATCAGCGCCCTCCCCTCTCCCTCGGCACAGGCAGGGCACCATGTTTTCACAGCCTTCGCCTGAGGGTGTTCAACCAAGGACAGTGGCCAGCGGAACAAGGGGAAGAAGGGGACAGCTACAATTTCAAAGGACAGTGCATGCGGTCCTAAGTCCTGGCCACAAAGCACACGCTCGTGCCTTCTCTGATGGAGTCCCCACAGGCCAGCAAGTTGGGGCAAGCTCTTCAAAACTCCACAGGCCCAAGGACAGCTCCAAGCTGTGCTGGACCCTGTGCTGGGCAGGGTAGACATGGAGACAAGCGAACCTCTTTCCCTGCTCCCCAAGAGCTCACCGTGTGGTCAGGATGAAATTGATGTTTACTTGGAATTTCCTGAAGGGCCTGCTGTCCGCTGCAAGGGACCTGATGTCCATCTCTGAATCCTGTCCCATGGTATCCCTGGAGGGGGACTGAAGCACCATCAGAGGTCTCAGACCCAGAGACGCTAAGGAACCTGCCCAGGACCACACAGCAGGGTGGTGTGGGAATGCAGTTTGAGTCTCAGTCACGTCTGACTCCCTGACCTGGGGCGAACCCACACTATTTTTCTCTGGGAGGGGTAGAGTAGAAGGCCCTTGGGGACGGCTTGAGGCTAGAAGGTGGACCTGGTCCAGGCCCTTGGAGTGGTTGTCAAGGCAACATCGCTCAGTAACTCCAGGTTGAATACACAAGACAAAGGTGTCATTGCAGAATGGCCGCGGATGGTGCACAGGGACCAGGCCCTGTGGGGAGCTCCGGGGTGAAAGAGTCGGGCTGCTCCCCAGCAGAAAGCATGTGACAAGGTGTGGAGAGCCCCCTCCATAGGTGTCAAGCCAGGCAAATCTCTGCTGCCTCTTAGCAGGGTGACCCGAGGCAAGGACCAGAACCTCTGTTTCTTTAGTTGCAGGATGGAGCTGGGAGCAGCCTGCTGTCGGGCTGCCCTGGATCACAGAGGATGGTCACACTGAGCACAGGGACCAGCAGGAAGCAGGAGCTCAACAACACCAGCCAAACGTCACCAGGGTCCTTTCTCCACCCAGGGCTGAGTGGGGCGGCGGCTGGGTTTATAAACCGTAAGAGAGGCTCAAAGAGACTGCGAGGGATTCCCCCGTGGACAGGCTCAAGGAGGCTCCCGGATTTGCTTCTGTCACCTTCATAATGATCTTGTGGGGCTTTAAGTCCTGTTCACTCTGAATTTCTGGACACGTATTCTGCCTCCAGGGATATGGCATAAGTGAAGCGGGAATGTTCTGTCTGGCTCCAGCTCCGGGCTGCGGGTGTGACTGTCTCTCCTCCCCAGCCTGGCAGCGCTGGCTCCCAGAATTTCCATGGTGGACTCATAGCCAGCGAGGGCCCAGCAGCCACTGCCCCACCTGGGCCCAGCTACCAGCCCCAAGGCTAGGACTTCCTGCTCCCCAGCTACCTTCCTGAGAGAGGGCAGAAAGAGTAACAGGCAACCCAGAGAGTCTCTGCCACCCTCTGAGCCACTGGGGAGAACAGGAGAAATACCTGGAGTGGGCCCAAAGGCCTGAGTTGGCTCCATGGTTCTAGAGACGGGGAGGCTACTTGCCACCCTGGGTGCTGCTGCAGAGCCCACGGCCCTTGGCCTTCTCTGCACGTCGCCTTATGCCTAAAGCTTCCTGGGCTCCTGGCCAAGGGTGCTGGTTTTGCCCATGTGGCAGCCAACCTTCCACCAATGAGGTTCAAGTTGGTGAACCTGCACCGTGATTCTTTAGAGGGACAGTCTGAGGTATGTCCCTACCCACTGCTGTCCTCAGACGGAGATAATCTACTCATGAATGCAGCCTTTAGTGGCTAGTCTTTGTTCACTGTCTTGCTCCCCAAGTCCCCACGGTGCTTGTGGGCTGGGATCAACTCCTTGATAAACTGCTTGCACCCAAATCCTCATCTCAGGGTCAGCTTTGGGGAGCCCAACTACAGTGCAGCACATGGCCTGGTCCCTCCTGTGCCGGGGGCCAGGAGGGCCTGAGGTTGACTGTGTTGCTGCAGCCTCTTGGCTCTGCCTTCCGGCTCCTTCCTCAACCTGGCTTCCTCATCCATATCCCCAGCATCTGGGGAGAAGTCCAGGTTCTGTTGCTGCCCTGGGTTATACACTGACCTTCTGCTCCCAAGCATGGAGCCTCTTGCTGCATGGGAGGACTGGGAAGTGGGGAGGAAATGCAACCGCTTTGGGCTGGCTTCTCGAGGAGCCACAGGGAGCCGGCTCCCTCCAACCTCCTGTGCAATGGGCGTGCTGGCTTTATATGAGGGACTCTGTGGGGGGAGTGGAAGAGAGAGTTGAGTCATCAGTTTCCTAAGACACCAACCACCAGCATCTGTGAGCCCTCCTGGGACTTGACGGGGTGATTTGCTTTCCGGGGCTCCGTCATCAGAGCCCTCGTCTCTGCCTGCTGGAGTTTGTCACGCTCTGGCTCTTCACAGGAAAACTGCCTAATGCCATGGCAAAAGCTAGGTAATAAAATATTCATCTGCTGCGACTGGAGGATGGAAGCTACGGTGTCTTCCAGGAGAAGCGGAGACCTAAATTAAAGACACGCACAGACACAGACAAAAGCACATGTCTGAGCAGCAGACAACCCTGGGCACTCAGCACGCGTGGGAGCCCCCCAGCCTCCACTTGCACAAAAGCATATGCCCGTGTGCACACAGAGCACCTGCACACGCATGTGATCACACACCTGTGCACCATGCCATCCTGCGCCACCCATGCATGCAGGCCACAGTGGGAATGCACCGTGCATGCTGCACACACCTGGGAGACACTGACACACACACCCCTGCACCTATCCTCCATCACCGTAATGAAAAGTGACATCTTCCTAGCTGGTGTACCCGAGGCAGAAGAGCCCATCATCACGACCCTGACTTCTGGACGAGAGCGGCCTGTCTGGTATCCTGAGGAAGCTCTGCTCTGCCAGGCGGAAGGCAGCCACAGCACAGGGGGAGTCAGGGGAAGCGTGACTCAGAGGTGAGTTACACAACTGGGTTCTGCCCGTCTGTTCTGCCCAGGAGGGGGAGGATGAGGGAAGCTTGCAAATGAGAAAGCTGAAAGCTGCTGCACTTCTAGAAGCTTCCACGCTCTCCGACTAGTGGAGGCTGAGGCTCCCTGAGGGCAGCATGTGGAGGCTGCCGTGCTGTCACGAAGGCGTGCGCTTGAGTACACAGCCTTCCCTCAGAGGGAGGGGATGTGGAGTGTCACCTCCTCAGTTAGAACCTTGCATGGACCTGCTTCTGCCAGGCTGGCCTGTTAGCTCCTGCAGGTCCCTCCTGCACCGAGCGCAGGCTGGCCCTGGCTTGTGACATGACTCCTAGTTGTCCTGCATCTGCAAAGGTGGTCCTTCTCGGATTATTCTAGAAGCTCTGACTGAGCAGCTTACAGTGGGAAGACAGATGCTCAGATGTAAGGTTTTTGAAACTGTCCCAGCCCCCGGTTTCCCAAGATGCTGTTTTTTATATATCCATGCTGCTCACATCAACAGAGCATTGAGCAAGGGCTAGGGACCGGGGTGACAAAGCTGGCTGCCTGAAGCTTCTCACCATCTGTGAGGGAAGCTGACAAGGGCAGAGAGACCACTGTACCTCATGCCTGGAGGAAGGGACTCTAACTGGTCCGGAAGGTGAACTTGGCCAAAGAAAGAGGTCACGTGTGTATGTGGGTGGGTGGGTGGAGGTGGAAGGGTAGGACAGTGTAGATGAGGAGGAGTGGAAATCTGAACAGAAGAGCATTTCTGCATTGCAACTGACATAGAGGTTGGCAAACTACAGCCCCAGGACCAAAGCCAGCCCACTTCTTGTTTTTATAAATAAAGTTTTATTGAAACTCATCCATGTCAATTCAGTTCCGTGTGGTCTCTAGCAAAGGTGAGAGTCAGAGCAGACTATTTGCAGGACGGCCCTCAAAGCCTCAAATATTTACTGAATCTCTACACGGAAAACATTTGCCCACCGTCCGTGAATTCTGGGACTAACTGTAGAACTCCCAAATCAATCACAAAATATCTAGAGCCCGCTGTGTCCGTCTAGGATCCAGTATGGTTTTCTAGAGCTCCCTGGAAGAGTGACATTTGTGTTGGGATTTAGAAGTTTACAGTGAGCTTTTGCATCAATTATCCCGTTTAATCCTCCAACAAGCCTGTGTGAGGTTAATGGTAATTTTATCCCAATTTTGCAGATGAAAAAAGCTAAGACAAAGGGAAACTAAGGGGCTTGCTGAGGACCACATGGCGGGGAGATAGCCGAGCCCTGGCAGCCAGGCGACATTCCAGGGTCTTTCCACCACATTATCCCGCAGATGTTTCTCCGTCACACATTCCACTACTTAGCTGCCCCCGCCCAGTCCCCCCAGTCCACTTCTCCCTGCACCTTCCCAACATCCCCGCTGCTGCCACTGAGGAAGGCTTTTATCCACTGTGCTCCAGAGGCGCCTCAGATTTCCTCCCTGCATCTGATTGTGGTGCCCGCGCTCCCTGGGATGCTAACCAACAGTGACAGATGATCTCAATTGGCTGGCGCATGTGAAGAGCCACTGGACCAGGTAATTCCAATCTACCTCCTCAGAACTCCATCCAGGAGGGAGCCTGGGGTGGCTGTGATGGCCCTGCTGGGGACCACTGGGGTCTCTCCTCAGGACCTGTGAAAGGGACTGCTGTGCCTCCTGGGGCAGGGCAGGGGGGACCCTGAGTGACCCCTTCAGAACACAAAGCTTGCAAAGCCCTTACTGGCCCATGTTCCTGGCAGCCACTCTTAATGGAATTACATCCCACTTATTAGATACGAGGACCCGGGACGTGGCTGTTACATCAGGCCAATTCTGCAGGCCCCGCCCCCTGCTATACACGCATCCGCACACTCATTTCCTGCAGCTCTGTGTGCTGCTAACTGGAGCTCAGCACGCTGTGGGTAACACACTCAGCTCGATAAAATATAATATACGACGGGATCATATTTAACAAGGAAAACAGGGCCCGAATGGACAGAGGAGCAGTGTGGCTGGGTTGCCATGGAAACCCCTTGTTCGGAATTTCCTGACTCCTAGGAGATTACATTTTCAACCTTAATGCTGTATTAACATAAGCTTTGGCACTTAATGTCTCTGTTTTTCACCTCCCCTCTCTCCCTTGCTCACAGGCAAAAGAAAGCAGCAGCGGAGACGAGCCAGGGAGGAGGAGAGAGGCTGCGCTCTCGCTCTCTCGTGATCCAGCTAAAACCAGCTGCCGCGCCAGGGCGAGGTGCTCTGCAGTTTTCAAAGCACATCACATCCATTATCTCCCATGACCCATAGACAGGCCTGCCACGGCGGCTGGTACGAGGTCGCCAAGCCCTATGCACGCTGCCCCCAAATGCCTCTTGCATCTATTCCTTCCTCTTCCATCGCATGCCACGGCCCTTATCATCTCTCACGGGGATGTTGCAATAGCTCCTCGCCCGTCTCCCCACTCCCAGCCTCTGCCCTCGGTCCCCCTCCTGCTGCCTGAGTGATCTTTCGGTACTGCGAATTCATTCACCCTACAGTTGGCTTCACAGCCTCCACCAGGGCCCCAGCAGAGGCAGAATGAAGGCCCAGGTCCTCTGCACTCCAGGACTGTGGCCTGGCTCTACAAAACCCCCTCTGGTAGTTCCCACCCCACCCCACCTGCGCTGCAGGCCTGTGGAGTGGTGAGGAGCTTTCTGAATACATGGAACCCTTTCAGGGGCCTGACCTGGAGCTCTGCCTGGACCTCTGGGTTCTCCTGTCCTCCTGATACCTCAGCTTCCTCTAAGGCTCAGCATCATCTCGTCTGGGGTGTGTATGGGGGGCTGCCTGCCTACCTTGCACCCGAGGCGTTTGTACCAGATGCAGTTGTGACTTTACATCCTCCAGCACACCAGATCCTGCCCAACCCGGGGGCCGTGCCCTTCCCGAGCTGTGTCCCTGATGCCCAGTGAGATTCTGGAACCTAGGAGGTGGTCAGTTGGCATTTGTGAAATTGAGTTTCCAGGTGAGGACACCGAGGCTCAGTGAGGTCAAGTGAACTGAACACCCTGCCAGGAAAGAAGTCCCATGAGGTCTGCTCCAGTCCCTGCCCCTCCACACCCCTCTGCAGGCTTTGGGACCTCAGGGCCACCATAACCAACCTCTGTCTGTTTCCACCACTATGAAGGATTTTTTTTTTTCCTTCTCCAAACCTTTGCTTCTCTCATCCTCCGCCCCTGGTGCTCCCTGCCTTTGGACCAGGGTCTTTGGGAAGCCTTGGTCTGGAAGAAGCCTTGGAGACAGTCAGAGACACCATGGGAGAACCCATGTTCTTCCTTCCCATCAGGTTTATAGCTTCTTTTTAAAATGATGTTCTCAAGGTCTCCAGGGATAGCCACTCCACTCATCGAAGCAAGCTCATGCTTTGGAATTGGATGGTGAAGACCCAGGGAGCCATGGTGAAGGCCAGAATCCTCACTTTCAAGACCAGCACACTGGGTTGGACGATGCCTCTGCCCACAGTTACGACCCCCGCAGAACAGAGCATCACTTGACATAAGGCTCTTTGCAGATATAATGGAGGTGAGTCTCGAGATGAGCTCATCCCAGAGCGGAGTGGGCCCAGATTCAGTGACAAGTGTCTTTACGAGAGACAGAAAGGGAAAGGCCCACGGGCAGAGCAGATGAGCCCAGATGACCCATGTGAGGACAGGCAGAGGCTGGGGTGAGGTACCCACGAGGCAAGTGGAAACAAGGGAGACTGGAGTCACCAGAAGCTGGGAGGTGGCTGGTGTGGACTCTCCCCAGAGACTGCTGGAGCCCATGGCTGACACCTCGACTTCAGTCAGCTGCCCTCCAGGACTGTGTCTTAGGATAGCCAGCTTGTGATCACTTGTTACCTCAGCAGCCCTTGCAAACAAAAAGAGCCAGGCATCATGAGAATCTGGGGAGGCCCTGCAGGGCTGAGGACGCCAGAGTATGAGGACAGGGTGACCTTTCTCCTTCCATCATGTGGGGTCCCCCCTGCTTCCCACCTCAGCACTCCAGCTCCTTGCAGTCTCTGCGTGGACCTCAAGCTGCCTGCCACCAGACTGCCCACTCCCCTCTCCTCTGCGTGTCTCGGTCTCAGGCTCACCCGTGGCTCTGCAGTCTGAGCTCCCCACATCTCACACGGCTTTCCACGTCAGTCGGTCAACTCTCACCTCCTTGAGCCCCTCCAAGAGAGATGACCCAGTGTTTAGGGAACCGCCGTTATTCCACATGGACATGGCCTTTATATCAGTCTACCTCCTGGGCAGCAGGCCCTGGCCCTGCTCCCTGGTCAGGTTCCTCTCTAGTCTTGCTGGCTGTGTTGAGGTAGGTATAGGCCACGTGTTCAGAATCACCCGGAAGGAGGCTCGGAGAGGTGGGACAGGTGATGGGGACACTCCCGGCCAGGACAGTGGCATCTTCACTGTTAAGACTCAACTTCTTGCAGACTTAAATAATATAAGTAGGACACAAAGAGGGAAAGGGAAGAAGGAATTTTTTTTTTCTAATGTAAGAAGGAAATTTCATACTTCAAAAAACTGCAGGACGCTGCCTTTACAGGCTGCTCCCAAGTGCTCATTGTTTTGGGTCAGTGTGACCCACTGTGTCCATTTAGGGACATGAAGGGTGGGCAGGGAGAGGCTGGCAGGAGACGCTAGGCTGCCAGGGCCGTGGCAGAGAAGAGGTCAGTCTGTGCACCAGGGATGATTGCAGAGGACCTGAGACAGTGGACGTGGGTTCAGTTGGCTGCTCACACAATAACCCCACTCCCTGAAAGCTCCTTTGGGCAGCTCCATGCTGGAGATGCAGTACAGACCTCTCTTCATTCAGTTTTCCCCAGGCCCAGGGGTGAGGGTTAGGGTCATGCTTGTTGCAGGCATCAGGGGCCAAAGGTGAAAGCCCAAGGTCACAGGACAAGTAAGTGGTAGAGTCAGCACTTGAACTCAGGTCAATAGGGCCCAGAGATGTGAGTCAAATGTGCTTTGAGATCTTAGAGTGGATCCCAGAGTACAGGGAAGATACCTAAGAAGATGTGACATTTGCATATGGAGTCCAGATGATATGATAGTATTGTATCAATGCTAAATTTTCTGATTTTGATAACTATACTATGAAAAATAGAAAAGGGTCAGTCTTGTTTCCAAGAAATGAATCCCAAAGATGAATAGGAATAGCTGGGCACATACACCTGTACTCCCAGAAACTTGAGACAGAGGCAGGAGGATTGCAAGTTCAAGGTCAATTTTGGCAACTTGAGGAGACTGTTTCAGAATAATATAAAAAGAACTAGGGATATAGCTTAGTGGTAGATTGGCCCTGGGTTCCATCTCTAGCACCAAGAAACAAACAAACAAATAGATAGGACTGATATCTTCAACTTTCAAAAGTTTAGTTACAAACATAGGGATTGATAAAACAAATGAGACAAAAATTTAAGCAACTGGTGAGCCTGGGTGAAGAGTAAGCAGGGGATCTTTGACTATTCTTGCCACTCTGCATATTTAAAACTGTATCAAAGTTAAAATTTCAAAATAAGAAAGCCAAAGTCCTAGTTCTTTTTATCTTTTTAAAATCAGCTTTATAGAGAAATAATTGCCATACAATAAACTGAAAATGTATGCTTCGATAAGCTTTGACATCTGTCTACACCCATGAATCTGTCACCATAGTCAAGACAGTGAACATATCTCTCATACCTAAATGTCTCCTTCTGCTCCTTTATGACACCTCCCTGTCATCACTTCCCACTCCCCATCCCCAGGCAACAGCATTCTCTTCCTATAGATTAGGTTGCATGTCCTAGATTTGCATATGACACTATTTAAGTGTCATAAAGTATGTACCCTTTTTGACTGGCTTCTTTCACTTAGGATTATTAGTCTGAAATTCATTTACATTGTAACATGTATTGCTGGTTCATTCCTTCTTATTGCTTCATAGTATTCCACTGAATGGTTATACCACAGTTTGCTTATCTATTCCTCTGCCAGTGGACACTCAGGTTATTTCCACACTTTGGTAATTATGAATAAAGCATCTATGAAGAATAAAGAATATTCCTGTAACGAGTCATTGCATGGACATAGCATTTCATTTTTCTTCCCAGAAATAGAATGGCTCAGTTATGCAGTAGATCTGTGTTAATTTATTATTAAACAGCACAATATCTTCCAAAGCACTATACCACTAGCAGTGTATGAGCACTCTGGTGTCTGCACATTTCTGTGCCAGTGTGGACCACCTTGACATCGCAATCATTTTGACTTCCATTATTCTAGTGGGTGCACTGCAGGTTCTGTTGCATTTTCCTAGTGACTGACATTACTGATGTGAACATCATTCCATGCCCTCTCTTTTATTCCCTGAAGCCTTGAGCCACTCTGGGAAAGAGACACATGGGGTAAGCCTGGGCAGCTCAGGGATTGTGGCTTTGCAGCTGCCCCAAAGTGAAGACTCATATCCTCAACACAGAGACCAGCAGAGTGAATGGGCCCAGGTGGAGACTGCAGCCTCAACCTGAGAGCTCAGATACTTGCAGATCAAGGTGCAAGAACTCAGATGCAGAGACCGCCCTTTGGATCGGGTGCCCAGCAGCTTGGTGGTCAACTCCAGGCATTTCTACAGGCAATGAGCACATATGACACATCGGGTTCTGACCCTAGGCCTTCATCCATTTGCTTAACAAGCAGAAACTACCTCCTAGGTGCCCAGTTCTGTGACCGGCATGCATCTTTGATGGTCTTTGGTTGGTCCCTAGGTTATAGACAAACTGAAGAGTACCACTAAATCTTCTAAGTGTGACGTTCAAGGTCTCTCTTGAGCAGGTTTCTTAACCTGGGTTTTCCCACTATACCCTTCCACCTGGTCTGTGCTCTAGCTATAGCAAACATCCAAGTGCCCCAGACCTGCCAGCTCCTTCCTGCCCCTTCACCTTGATCTTCCCACAGGCTTCATCCTCTTTTGGATGGTGGAGATCTTCTCACTAAGCCCAAGCACCAAGCCTCCCTGGAGCCTTCTAGATCCCCACAGGAAGAGTGTATGGTGCAAGGTCAGGCCTTGCACCCCACATGCGGTTCACAGAGGTAGTCGGTTGTAGACTCCTAGAGGCCAGAGGTCATCACTCACACACACACACACACACACACACACACACACACACACACACACTCCTAGCCTTCTTGCCACAATGACTGAATTAAGTTGAATTCACTGCCATGCCTCTGCCACTCCATTTGGGGACTAGGAACACCACATGTGGTCCATAAATCACTCCCAATGCTGGAGGTGGCACCTGGCACATTTGAGAAAGTTAAATACCTTTGCCACCCTGCCCATCATTACCTGCAAGAGTCATAATCGTTGTGTGAACACATGGCCCAGGAGATAAACACTGTAACCAATTAGTTTCTCGGGGTGCTCCATCTTAACACGCCAAACTCCACAAGACACGAGCTGGTCCTAGAAGCTTCTGTTCTTTCTTTCTTTGCTCTTTTTTTTTCCCCCTGTTCCGACAGCACTTACCCATCTGTACTTTCACTACAGAGCTATTCCCACTGGAAATGCCGTGAAACCTTTCAAATAAAATATTTAACGTGTGGATCCGGTAATTTTATGTTGTGAGTTATGAAACCTTTATTTGGGTCCCACCTTTTATTAAACCTCAGGGTTCTGCTTTGGTCTCTAATGACATTATGTTCCATCAGAATTAGACTTTCTTCTTTTTTTTTTTTTTTTACAGGGGGCTGTATTATTTGTTGTGACTCGGTAATGCTAATGTTTAAATTTTGAGTCCTTTTACTGCTGATTAAACCTCTAAAGACTACAGCAGAATTTCCGCTTCACTGCTAGAAGAAAAGAAGACGCGCGGCTTGTGTTGGGGAGATCACTTGAAGAATGTGCAGGGAAGGTTGCTGCATTTATGAATAAAGCGAGGCATTATCATTTTTAATAGGAATTAAACAGCTAGAGGGAGAAGTCGGCAATGCTGCGATCAGTGCAAAGGAAAACAATCTAACAATTTTAATTAACTGTATTTTAATAGCTTTAGTTATAATTGAATAATTTAAATACCAAGGGAAACAGTTAAATCTCCTAAAAGCCTTTTTTTATTTACATTTTAAATACAGTTCATGGTGAAGAGATGACAGTGTGTGTGCTGGGGGAGCTGCTGGGGTGAGTCCCGCAGCTGGGCAAGCTTGGGAGAGGCAGGTCAGAACCCAGGCGAACACGGGGCAGGTCTCAAGTGCCCTGCCACCGCAGCTGGCAGGGACCAGGGGACAGCCCTGGCAGCCAGGAGGTCTCTCTCTGTCCAGAGCTGGCAGCACATCTGATATCACAGCCCCCCCAAGCACGTGGGACCTGGAGGGAGACTGGATACTCAGTGTTCAAGCAATATTTACTGCAGGCCCTTGGAACCACCACCGGGACAGTAATAAACTAGCAGCAATAACAGCTGACACTTTCTGAGGGCTCTGGAATGTCCAGGGCTGAAAGTTGGTGGTAAGTGAGAAGGGGAGTGATCTCCACCCTCTGAGAGTTTTTCAACTGGAAGGAGAGACGGACAACAAAGAGAGGAACTGCCAAAGAAACTAAGTCCATCTAAACCATGACACGAGGCCTCAACAGAACCCAACACGATGCTGAGATAGAAGATTCTGGGCTAGGGGGATAAGCTCAGGGAAGATGGGCAGGGATGGTCCTTTTCTGGAGTTGCCACTTAGGGGGAGGCTTTGAGAAGGGCAAGATGGGGCTGACATGGAAGCCTTGGGAAAGCAGTGCTTTCCTGCCACAGAGAGCGGCAGGAGCAAAGGCCCTAGGGTTGGTGAAGTCATGGCAGCCTTAAAGGTCCCAAGAGGAGCTAATTGGAGAACAGGGAGGAGAGGAGGGCAGTACAGGCAAGGCGAGGAGCCCAACAAGGTATGCTGGGCTGGGGGCAGCCTATGGAAGATTTCAAATAATGGGTGATGCCATGGGATTAGTGATTTTTAAAAGATCTTACTGCTATTTTCCTAAGCCTCGGGCTGGCGTGTGACCTCGGTCCTCATTTGACCCCTCTGGGCCTGCCCGGGACTACTTGGATCTATGGCTCCAGTTACTTCTACTTCTCACCCCCACCCCATGCCTGCAGCCCCTGAGTCAGAGTTCCTAATACTCTGCACACACAGCCCGTCTGAGACAGGGCCTTTTGTTCCTCATCCCTGGGTGCTGATTGGGGCCTGGTTTAGAACTGGCCATCTCCTAGTCTCTGCCAACTCTCAAATCCTAGCCGAACCTGTTACCTCCCAAACTCCATAGAACTCCACTAGCCCAAGATTCTTGCTACTGCACATCTACCCCTTGGCCAGGGCCAGTGAAGCCCATGGGCCACTGTGTACCAACCAACAACAACCTTCTTGGAGACCAGCCCACTGCCTACTCTGCACCCCTTCTTCCCTTTCTCATTCACCTGCTGAGAAAACCCCCTGGGACCTTGCAGCCATGCCCTGCAGGGGCCTGAGAATCTCTAGCAGACTGTTTGGGAGAGCCAAACAGTCACCATGTGCAAAGACAGGACCCCCGGTGGTGAAGACTCACTCTGCAGGGAGCCATGGGGTCACGGCCGATGCTGCTAATGGACAGTGCTTTGGATTGCGTCCCTCTGCATTAGGACCTGGCCACTCCCCCACATCCGCGCTGTCCGATGAAGCCCCTGTTCTCTCCTGCTGGGGGAAGGCTGGGCTGTTTCACTAATGGGGACCCCAGCCAGCTAGGAGAACAGCAGGGGAAGCTGCAGGCTGAGCAGCTCATTTCTTCCCTTCAGGAACCTCTCAGGCTGTCTAAAGGGCTTCACGCAGGAGGGTGGAGCCGAGACTCCAGTCTGCCCCAGTGAATTTGTTCTCCAAATCATGCAGACAATACCCATCTCAAGGCAGGCTGTGCAGGGTGAAGAAAACTTCTGTGGACAGAGTCGGGCAAAACTGTCTGAAGTTAGGAGTGAAAACGCCTGCGCACTGAGCGTGACCGTGTGCCCAGCACTCTGCTTTCCAGCCTGGGGACAGCCCTGGGAACAGAGAGCACCATCACCCCTGCTTCACAGAGAGGAAACCGGGAGCAGGGGGCTGATCTGCTCCCCAGAGGTGCACACCGGATGCAGGGCAGACCGGGTGCACTCTGTCTGGTTCTTAACCACCCTGCTTTGACACACTCTGGCCCAGTCCTTGCCTGACCCTGACCTGCTGGGGGTACCGAGCAGCCCTACACCATCTGCACTTGCTCTTTTCCCCACAAATGCTCACCCTTTGCCACCTCTGCCTGCCATCAATCTTATTTTACAGATGAAGAAATGGATACTCCATGACATGACATCCCATATATAACAAAGGCCTGCAATGGTTTATGTCCAGGACATTGGAGCCGGAGGTCCCCCCAAAGCCCACTCTGTCCACAACCTACTTGATGCATGTCAGTGAGGAGCACAGGGCTCCTGAGCCAAGTGCAGAGGACGAGGCAGGGGAGGCAGGCTGGCTGGAGGCTCACTAAGAATGAGGGTGAAGGGGTCACGGGATTGGAAGGACAGTCCACAGCCTGGAAAAGTGGGACCTGGTTGAAGGAGAAGCTCAAATGTCCCTTCCTGCAGGCAGAAGCCACAGAATCAGGAAAGTGTGGCCGGCCATGAGCAGCCAGAGCCCCCTCTCAGCTCCCTGTCTGTGGGGCACCACAGCTGGACAGAGAAGCTGATCACATTCTGCTCCAGCCCCCTGAGCAAGGGTCACCCCTTCAGGAGTCTCTGGCCTACACTGAGGGAAATTGGAAGGAGGTGAGGTGGGAGCTGGCCAGGCAAGGGGAAATGGGAGAATGAAGGCTCGGATGAGGGGAGCGGCCCCAGGGTGGGCCTGCCAGGCCTGGGCTTGGCTCCCTGGGCTCCCCTGCAGATGGGAGGGATCTCTCCCCAGCTGCTGGAAGTCAGCTGAGCTCCTCACACTCAGCCCTCGTCAGGAATGCCCTCTGATAAAGAAAGCTGCATGGCCAGGGTCATGCCCTGCCACGGGGCAGCATGCACCCAGGACCTGGCCAACTTGGATGTGGAGAGAGCCTAGTTCCTTTGTGTGAATTTGGGTTGGTTCTAAATGTCCACCCATTTCCGTGATCTCTCTAGTGTCAGCTGAGGTCTTCCAGCACCCATTCCTGTTTTCTGCCCTTTTCCCATAGGTGTGGGTCCCACGAACAAACCCTCATTAATATCCCACACGCTCGTTGCCAGCTCGGAGTCGGCTTCCCTGCCAACCCAACCTACAAGAGCCACCGGCCCCAGTTGAACGCTTATTCAATAAATCTGCCTCCTGTTCCTCCATGGGCCGGGGCTGGGCAGGGAACAGGCCCATGGAGGAGACATATTTCCTGTACTTTCTCTTGGCTGGGAGCCAGACACGTATGCACTGCTGAGTGTGGAAGGCTGGGAGGTGCTGTCCTGAGATTTGCTTGTGGAGAGCGTAAGTACTCACTTTCCCTGTGAGTGTGGTCCCAGAGTTCTAGAAGAGAAAGGTGGGGACAGTGTCCTTTCTGAGGCTCTCCTCCCCAGCCTGGTGCACCTCCATGACACAGAGCCCCCATGGTCCCATGCTGCACGCTGCTCTGTGTCTGTGGAACTCCCCCATTCTCCCTGCGGTGGTCCCTATGCTGGTCTTCTCACATTTGGGGCTTGCAGGAAAAGTTCTTCTGAAGCCACTTAGTCAGAGAATCCTTGGCAGGTCCAGGTAGCCATGGAGAGGAGCCTGGAGAATGTTGAGCCAGGAAGGGACGGGGCTCCAGCTACACAAGTCTGCAGAGAAAGGGAGGGGTCCTGCTGCGGGATTTGTCACTCTCCTGAGACTCAGTTTCCCACCTTGGAAAGCATTTGTGCATTTGGAACAGTGCCCTGAGGATCAAGGATTCCCGTGGAGAATGCTGTAGACATCCCCAGGCCTGCCTTCTGCTCATGCCCCTTGGGAACGGAGAGGCAGGCCCGGCATCGGCTCAAGTGTTTGCACCATGGAACACTTTTTCCTCAGGATAGTTCACCGCCAATGTTTTAGAGAATATGCTTTAGAAAATATGCTGCTTTTAAAAATTCCTGTTCTTGATCAAAAGGGAAAGAGGAATTTGACCCGGGTGGAGGCTTGGAGCAGGACAGGGGAGACACAGGAGTGTGATGGAGAGGGGTACTGGGAGGGGTAGGAGGCAGGGTGCCCCACTCTCTCTCCTTCCCCAGAACTGGGATCTTGCAGGGTGCTGGGGCTCATCCTGGGGTGCATGATGAGAAGTCTGGGGAGGCATGGGAGGCGTTCCTGGGTCCTGCCTCCAACCAATACCATGCGGCAGTCGAACAAAGCAAATTCAGAGCATCAGGCTGTCCTTCCTTGGCCAGTTAGACTCTCAGGCTACAGGCCTTGGCTTCCATCCTCCCTGACATCTGAGTTACAGCAGGGCAGGAGGCAGGGCCTGGCGGCCGGGAGAGGGGGAAATGATGAACAGATGTAGAGGACGACGGGCAGGATGTGCTGGAAGGGCTGCGGCCTATCAGGCCTGCTTGCCACAGTCCTTCTCCCTGGGGAGCCAGGAGGGTGCTGAGGCCACAACAAAGAGTAGCCGGCAGCAGAGGGGTAAGAATGCGGGCTTTGAAGTCCCACTGGCCTGGATGTGAATCCTGGCTCTGCCCCTGCTAGCTGGGTGACCTTGGGCAAGTTTGTTCACCTCAGGTGTCAAGCAGCAAACTGAACAGTACTTCCCTTGGAGTGTGGCTTTGGGGGATTAAGTAAACTGAGGCACGGAAAGGCGTCGTCACACTGCCTGGTCCACGGCACTCAACAAATGTCCTTTGTTTACGCTGCTGCTCCTGGGGAAGAGGGCCTGCAAATCCAAATGTTTATTTGTTCAGCAAACAGTCTGCCCTGTTCTGTGCCAGGTGCCAGGGACAAACAGACAGGCCCTGACCTTGACCTTGAGGAGCTTGTAGGCAGGGAGGGCCTAGGCCAGGAAGCCACCGCTTTGCTGCAGAGTGACTTCTAAACTCAGAACCCTGGGGGCCTTTTTTTCAGATGAGAAGGCTGTGGAAAGTGGGGTGACAGGGAGGATAGCCCAGGATAGCACTCTCATCAGTGAGGGACAATGCATAGTCTCTGTGAAGTCCCTTCTGACTACAGATGCTGGCTTGACCTCCAAAGTCAAGTCCCTTTCTCTGGGCAATTTGACCACGTGGCCAGGGCTTACACTTGGTACAGGCCTGTGTGTGTGTGTGGACCACTTGCCAACTTCTCCTAGTGTAAATATTAGTTCTTTCCTTGATTTGTGGTTTTTTTTTTTTTTTTTTGGACTAGAAGGTGGGTGAAGGCAGGAGTTATTCAGGGAACAGTCTAGAGTGATATTTAAGGGTGCAGGTACGGACTCAAACACACACGGGGTGGGATTCCTGGGTACACCAGATTTTGTGAGTTTTTTTTTTTTTTTTTTTTGAAGCCATTACCATCTCCAAACTTCAGTCTCTTTGTCTATAAACCTCAGAAAAATCAATAGGACTCCTCAAGTTGCTGAGGCTTATAAGGGATGCTGACCACAGGGGCCTGGCAAAATGACCTTCACCAAAGAATCACTTGGGGAGATTCCCTGGCACAGTTCTCCCATGTTGGTGCCAATCTCGTCCTACCCAGTACCTGGGCCTTGGTAGGCCAAGGCTCTCTCATCTATCAATGGAACAAAATTAGCTCTCCGTTCTAGGATTTAGACTTCAAATCTGTAAAATAAAGGAACTGAACTCTCCAAGTCTTCTTCAGATCAATTTTCTGCACCCAAAGGAACTCCGAGGCTCATCTCCTCACATCACAGAGGGTGGACGGAGGCCCTAGTAGCTGAGGCAGGGCAGTGCGTGCCACATAGGTGCCCTCAGAGCCTGTGTGGTGGAGGCCCGCTGTTTTGGTTGGTTCTGCAGTACACAGGTCCTCAATAGCCAGTTTCTTTCCCATCTGAATGTTTTTGTGTAGAGGAAATGTCAAGGTGTGTGATGTCAATGCAGTTAAGTAATCCAGGCAGCTGTGCAAACATCTGGAAACAGCAAAGACCAGCCCCAAAGCCAAAGCAGATATCAGCACATCCAAATGTCTTGGGGAGGTTCTAAGCCATAACCTGCAAGGAATCAGCCAGGAAAAGCAGCAATCTGAGCCGAAACTAGAGCATGCATTCTTTCCTCTGCAGACAGAGTTCTGGAAGGCTGAGGAAGGGGACAAGAAAGCCACTGTGCTCAGTGTGGGTGTCTTTGGAAAACAGATGTGAGGTTCAGGAAAATCCTGCTAATGACATGTTAGCCGTGTCTGGAAACAGCTTGTCAGATACACAGGGACCTGCTTCTCCTCGCTCTTTTCCTGTGGCAGGAGAGGGTGGCCCCGGCTGTAACCTGGATCCTCCAGGGGGAAGGGGTGGGCCTGACTTGTGGGGTCTGGAGCTTCAGCTGCTCTTTCCTTAGACGTGACTCTTCACAACCTACAGAGGCCAGGGGGGAAAGGACCGGAAGGAGCTTCCATCCCAAAGCTTGAGCTGTGGACAAGGGAATCGATGTCCAGAGAGGGAAACCGCATTGCTAAGGCTGCACAGTAGGTCAGGAAGAGACTCAGGGTTGCAGTTCAGAATCCCTGCCTCCAAATCCATGCCGGCTTTCCCTGCGCCTCTGGCCCTGCCCTGCCCCATAACCCAGCTGCCTGGGCTAATTTAAATTTATAGACATTTATAAAGAAACATTGTTTCTTTATATCTAATTACAGAAATAACATTGTAAGAAAAGAGGAAAACACACACAAGCTTGAAACAGATTTGGTAACAAAACCTCTAGCTGGAGCTAATCACTAATTTTCTCTCTCTTTCACCAGATACCCGTGTGCGCACGCACATATGCACGCACGCGCGCGCACACACACACACACACACACACACACACACACACACACACACTGTTGTGATCTCCTTTGGTAAACTATTTCTCTTTTCTTCCATAATCCCTCAATTTCTTGGTCTGTGGTTTTCCTGGGACTTGGGACCCAAGATTGTATTTTTGCACTTATAGACCAAAAGACCTGAGTGTGGTACATCCACCAAAAACTATGGGGTCTACCCAGGACCTTATTTTCCACATCTGCAAAATGGGTTATAATGTGTAATTTAAAGTAAATCAAAATCATCAAAGATGTGAAAATGCTCTCAAAATATTTTGTAAAACACATCATTTAAAGAATGAATAAATTATGTGGGAGGAGAGTACTGGTGAAGAGATGGGCAGGGGCAGCAAGTGGGCCCTGGAGCTGGCAAGGGGTGGGATGTCCTCTAGGGAAGACTGGCAGGTCTTCCACCCTAGGGGTCTCCCTGGCTCAACCCCAGAAGCGGCTATACTCATCTCTTGGATTTATGATCCTGAATATTCCAGGATTCTAGGCTCTGTCCCAGCCTGTGTGCTGGGAATTTCTCAAAGCTCTTCACCTATGTAATTTTTATACCTATTTTACAGATGAGGAATTTGAGGCCTCGGGTGCTCCAGGTGACCTGCTGAGAGAGGTCTTTGCAGCTGAACAGGCTCTTGAGGATGACGCTTCTGGTGCATGGTCTGGGGCTGCTGGTCTGGGGGCTGCAGGTGCCTGGGGAGGTTCTGCCTCATCCATCCAGTTACAGGCTGTTGGGGGCTGAAAGGGACCATCACGGCCTCTAGCTCTGCTCCTCATGTGCCCAGGCAGGACAGAGGTGGGGCATCCAGTCACCTCCCCGTAACCTGGCAGAGAGGCTGGGACAGAAGCTGATTCTGATTCACACCAGATGAGCACAAAGTAAGTAACCTTGATTCTACAGGATGCACCCCTGGGCATCTTCAGTCCTGAGTCGTAGGCTGGAAAGTTGGGGAGACTGGAGAAACAGTCTGGGGAGTCGTGGCCTCCCAGGGGAGAGTCTAAGGAGGACATATTATTCTTCTCCATTGGGCTTAAAGCTTAAGAGGCAGAGATGGTGGGTGTGTGCTCTGCTGGGGGAGGGCCCTCCTCCCATGCCGGCTTGCCCTAGTGACAGCCTTGGATAGTAGACTCGTGGCTCACTCGTCCAAACCAGTGCTTTGGACCTGGTTGTCCCGAGTGCCCAGGGTTCAGGAGGTGTCACTCTCCAGTGGGTACAGGGTCACCCCACCCGGGAGGAGTCCTCTGGCCTGGGCCTTGCTATTTTCTCTGTTGGAGGGCAGGCGGTTCTGAGTGCCAGCTCCAGGGTGCCCGTGGAATCCCAGCCGAGTCCTTTAATGGGTCTTGTCAAGCAGGCCATGATCTAGTGGTGATAAGGAGGCCCCTCCACTGGGGACGGCAGCCCGGAACCAGACAAGAGTGCCTATCTTCTGCTCTCACGAGCAATTGCTGGAGTTCAGTGGCTTCTATTTATCAGGCAGATGTAATCACCTCAAATAGCTGCCAAGTCCCCCTCCTCCCAGGGTTCCCCAAGATAACTGCTTCCCGGGAGGTGAAGGGCCACTTCCTTCACCAGGAAGAGATGCCATCTGCACACAGGTTTGCACAAGGCGCCTGACTTCTGGTGGCAGAGGCTACAGGGTGCTTTCTACAACATTCATCCTCCTGACTAGACATGCATGCAGGGGCAGTGATGTCCCCAGTGAAGGGACTATTGTTCCTAGCTTTCTCAGGGTCAGGAGGGGATTATGTCACTAGGTTCTGGCTAATGAGATACATTCAGAAATTTGGGGAGTTTTTAGAAAAGGGATGTTTCAGACTCTTGTTTCGGCTTCTTCCTACCTGGCCTGGCGATTTAGTAGCTGGTGATTTGGTAGCTATTTGGGATCCTTAAGTGACCTCTGTAATAGCAGCCAGGTGCTAGAATGGTTGGGAAGAGAGATAGAAGATTGCCTGTGACCCTTTGGAAATGCTACCCCAACCCTCGGATACCTGCCTGTGGACTTCCATGTGGAAAAGCAAATCAACTCTCCTCTCATTTAAGCCACTTTTATAGGTTTTCTGTCACATACTGTTAAATCTAATCCTAACAGATATTCTTTGACTCCAAAGTCCAACAACACCATATTGCTTTCTTCATTCGTGAAATGTCTGATTTTTTTTCAGTCTTGCAAGCAAGCATTCTCTGTGCTGGGCAGTGTAATGGGTGTTGGTGACCTAAAGACAAATGTCCCCCAGCCCCACCTATTAAGAGCTACTTAGAGTCAGGTGTGGATTTTCCCTGCTCAACACCCTCAGTGGCTCCCCTTTGCCTCGGGCATGGTGCACTGCCAGGTCTCTTCTCTCTCTCAATCCTGTCTCCTCTCCATGCTGGGCTACTTGGTGCCCGGGGTTCACCCTAATGTGACAGCTACCCGAGACACTGCCCTGCCTTTCTCTAGTTATGTGGTGCCCACACATTTCTAGAAAGTGCTGCACCGTCTCCTCATCTGTAAAGATAACAGATGCCCTCTCAGACTGCCAGAGGGATTGGTGAGATAACACATGAAAGGTCCTTACTACAGTGCCTGCCTTACACATTCCCGATCATCTGTAAGGTCATTGCTACTCTGTGTTGAACTCACCCTGTCCCTCAGTGGCAACTGTTTATGAAGCCATCACTTCGTGCCACACACTGCATCCTTTCTGTTGTCCACTCCTGACCCTCTCTTCTTAGCAGGCTCATTTCTTCTTGCCGGAGGGCCGGGATGCTAAAACCCTGAGTTCAGCTGCGTCTGGGATCTTCCCAATGCATGAGGAACAGTGAGGTCAGTGTCCCCTTGGTAAGCCCATTGTGCTTACCTTCATGTGCCCCACTTAGTGGACATTGCCT
Organism: Callospermophilus lateralis; assembly: GCF_048772815.1. Taxonomy (NCBI): domain Eukaryota; kingdom Metazoa; phylum Chordata; class Mammalia; order Rodentia; family Sciuridae; genus Callospermophilus; species Callospermophilus lateralis. The sequence continues at coordinate 49,964,373 of NC_135319.1, read as the reverse complement.
TTTATCTGGGTGTCCACGGGCATTAGTAATGTGCCTTTGTTTGTTTCTGTCTCCCTAGTAGTAGTATCTGGTGTTCAGTGAGTGCTTGCTGATTGAATGGGTGGTTGGATGGTTGGATGGTGGATAAATGGATGGATGGATGGATGGATGGATGGACAGATGCATGGTTGGTTGGATGAATGAGTGGATAGTGGCCTAAAGAGTTAGTCACAGTCAGTAAGACAAGAGCTGTGATAATTGAATGCACAAAGCTCCATGGGAGGAAGAGGGGTCTTATGACCCATCCAGGTAAGGAAGAAGGGGAGGGAGAGGACATCCATGTTGAATGTTCATGGGGTGGGGGTCTCTAAGGTAGGTAGTTAGCTGTACAGGTCATAAAATGAGTGGGTGACTGGTGTGCTGGGCACTTTCCACAGGCCTAACACTCAGCCTCTTTCCTTGAAGTAGGAAGGAGAAGGAGGTCCCAATGTCCCTGCTTGAGACTCCAGACGGTAGGACTAGGACATCAAATTCTATCATGAAGAGGCCAAAGGCTAGTCTCAAGGCCATTGAGAAGGAGCAGGGAACTGACATGAATGTGCCACCCTGTCCTGAACAGACCCACACAACCTCCGAGCTCCTCCTGACAACCCGGAGAAGACAGCAGTTTGCTCCTTCACTGCGGATACGCAAGCCAGGGTGGAAGCAGTGGACTCTCTTCCTCTCGAGCTGGTGGGTGGGGGAGCAGAACCTGGAACCTCAGGTTCCTCCAAGTTCTCCAGGCTGCTTGGGGCCTGGAGGGGCAACCAGGGAGCCCCAGACTCACTCTGGAGCCCAGCTGGTGAGAGAGGGTCACAGTAATTCAGTGGGAGGGGTGGCATGCCACAGCAGGGAAAACCTGGGTGTACGTATCCACTAGTGTAGGGGGAAGGGTTGAATGGTTCCATTTATCCATCCACTCACCCCTTCACACATTCATCCATCATCCATTCATTCCAACATATGTATCGATCATCTCCTAGGCACTATTTTAGGTGCCACAAGAAACAAAATAGATGGGATTTGTACTTCCCAGAGTTCATGCTACTGAGTGGGGGAGGGGAAACAAACAAGATGATCCAAATGGCTGCAGGTGGAGCCAGTTCAATGAAGAAGACACGATGGGGTGTGGACAGGATGGCTGAATGGGGATGGGGAAGCCCAGTGAGGAGGTGATAATGCTGAAATGAGGTCTGAATAACAGGAAGTTGGTAGCAAGAAGGTGTAGGGGGTCCATTCCAGGCAGATACAGAGCACTGGGGGGCATTGAGCCAAGTTCTCAGAATCTTCTAGGGATTGCCAGGGATGGCCACATTGGGGAGGATGTAGAAGAGGATGGGAGTCAGAGAGCTGTGTTAGCAATAGCTGGAGAGAAAGCACCACCACCCAGCACTGAGCTCTGGGGAGAGGCTGTTGGGAGCAGGTGGCTTAGACTTGGAAGGGCCTCCTCCTTCCCTCACCCTGGAAACTGCATTTTGGCATTGATATTTGCTCAGCTGTGCACAAAGAGAAAGGTGGCAGTTCTGCTGGGGCAAACTCTGACTCAAATCCCCCACTGCAGAGGGGCTATCCCCTAATTCCCATTCTCCCTCCTTTCCTTAAACAGGACCCCGTGATTTTTATCTGGGCACCTGGCTGCACAAATCAAAAATCACCTTTCTCAGATTCCTTTGATGATTGGCTAAGTTCTTGTCAACAAGAGGCAATGGAAGTATTTAATAGAAGGATGGCCCCTAGAAACTTCTTGTAGGATTGTGCCCTTTGCTTTCTCTTTGGGCCTCTCCCCTTCCTGAGAGCTGGGGTTTGGACATGATGGCTGGTGCAGGAACCATCACCTAGGACCTTGAGTGTTCATAGTGGGGTGGAAGCCAAGATAGAAAGGGATTTGATGGGAAAAAAAAAAAAAACCTGCTGTAAGACTTTCCACATCCCAAGAGCTATACAAAACAAAAATAAACTCCCATTGTGTGAAAGGGCTGTTATTTTGTGTGCCTTCTGCTTGGCTAGCCAGCACTCTGACGTCGCTATATGTGGAGGAGAGATGGCCACAGGAGGAGGGCCATATGCAAATTCAGGCAGCCCTGAGGGCATAGGAAAGGCAGCCAGCCCCAAGGATCACAGCCTCCTTCCCTCTGCAGCAAGGGGTGCCAGAGAGAGGCAGGCAGAGATGTGGCTCCTTTATCACGGAAGCACGGCCAAGTCTGTCTTGGATATCATCAGTCTGATGGGCAAGTGTCTCCCTGAGCGGATCTGGGGAGGAGGGCAGAGGTGGGAGCTCCTCAGGCCCAGGGCAGAGCTGGAGTGAGCAGCTTGACCCTAAGATGACTCGACCAGTGCTCAGGATGCTTCAGGCATAGACAGGCTTTCATTTAGCACCCTCCCCACAGTCTTGGGAGCCCTGGGCCAGATTCCACAATTGTTCCAGATGGATTCTCAGCTCAGGGTGGCTGGGCTCCATGATCAGAGAGACTAAGGACAATTTGGTAACAAAACAGCACGTGTGGTCTGACTTGCAGCCACTTCCGGGAATAGAGGAAGTCTGAGAGATAACGCTGCGTGGTGGGAAGTTCAGCATGTTTGTGTAGCCGACATGTGGCTGGGTATCCTGTTACCAGAGGAGGGACTTGGGGAGTCTGGAGGAGAAACAACAGGGTCCAGACAGCTTTCTTCATCTTTCTCCTTCCTTCCTCCAGCTTGCTCTGCCTGCTCCAATGCTCTGAAGCCCCCTCCCCAGCCTCTTGTCTTTACTTGCTATAAATGCCAAAAATGTCAGTCTCATAAAAAGTCAATTGAAGGCCCCCTTGACCTGTGGAGCTGGAAAGTTGCACCAGGATCTGACCCACTGGACCTGGGTTTATAGCTCGAGTGGGCCCTGGTGGAATTTCCACGGCAGCTCTAGTTCCAAAAATACAAAATGCCCTGCTCCCCTCAGTGTCTGGAGTCCTAGAGTTGGCTGCCACCTGCACAAGGTGGCACAGGACCCTTTTGTCCATTAACCCATCCTTCGTGTGAATTCATTAAATGAAGCTAACTCATTAACAGGGACATACCTGCGGTGACCATCACCAGTATTGTGAAAGCTTCAAATGCCACAAATGGCCAATTTGCTTCTTCCTGCCTGCCCTCCTCCTCCTGGTGGTCCTCGCCTTCCATCGCCCAGTTCAGGAAGAGACAAGCAGGGGAGGCACTTCCATGTGGATGGTGAGAGCGGGCTCTAAGCCTTGGCATGACTGGCCATTTGGGCTGGACAAATCTTGGTTGTGGGGCTTTCCTGTGCAATACAGGGCAGTCTTCCTGGCCACTGTCTCCCCCAGATGCTAGCAGCATTTCTTCCAGCTATGACCAAAAATGTCTCCAGACTCTGCCAAGTGTCCTCTGGAGGCAAAAATGCTCTCAGTGAGAACTGCTGATCTAGGAGAAGGGACAAAGTGAGAGGAGGGGGCACAACCTGCTGAGTGATGGAGTGCACAGGTGAAGAGCATGGCTCTGGAAGCTTCTCTTTCATTCATGATCCATCTCCACCACTTATTAGCCACGTGCCTCCGTTTCTTCACCTAGATATGGGGAAGGTGTAAGGATATATGCTTGGTCCATGTAAGGTTGGACTTGGGCCAGGATCTCCTATACGGAGGCTGTGGTTCATACTCTATGCACACTCCCTTTAACCCGTGGAATCAAGTCTATGGCATGGTATTCGAGGTCTTCCTATCTACTCTTGCCCACCTTTCCAGCTTCACCTGGTTCTCTCTTGCAGCCTCAGCTTCGCTCTTGGGGTCTGACCCTCAGCAGGAACTGGGGAGCCCTGTGCTTCCTCCTTCATTTAGCCTAGCCTTCCTCCAGAATTCTGCCTATCTCTCTAAGCAGATTTAATTACCTCTCTTAGCTTGTGCCTCCTAAATCCTCCCCAGCCCCTCCTAGATCCCAGGGCAAGGGCTTGCATGTAGGTACTGGGGGATGTGACCCCATAGTGGGCAGATGGGAAGGAGTGAAAAGGAGGAAAGGTCAGGTCCAGATCATGTCATTGAACTGGTTTCATCTCTGAGCAAATGGGAGTGCTCCCAGGAACTTCCTGGAACATGTCTGAGACTTTTACACCTAGAAAATGGACACAGGAATGTTTTCCAGAGCCCATGTCCCCATAGGCTGGGGGTAGTTCCGGAGTGTTGCCCTCTCATATGCACCAGTGTGGCTAAACACACTCCTCAGATGTCCATCCCACTCCACAGGCCCTGGGACAGAGGAGAATATGGTGCAGGTGGGACTGGTGCTATTGGGCCATGTATATAGGCCCCTGATGGTGGCAGCAGTGGCTGAGCCCATGGTGGGCCAGGGAGATGTGGGGAGACTTTACCTCTTCAGGCCTCCTCTGCCCGTCTCTCCTCACCTCTCCCCTCCACTGTGCTCTCTAGCCTGCTACCATTGCCCATTGGTCTGCCTTGTGCCCCAGAAAACTGTGACTTCTTGTGAACAGAATCAGTTTTTCTTTTCTGTGTCCCTAGATCCCACTGGCATCCAGAGTGGCTGGAAAAGATTAGGTTTTTAAACAAATGTTAGTTGAACAAATGAATGACTGAGGCAGAGACAGGCCTGGAATCCATTGCGCCTAGGATTTCTGGGCCGTGATAAAGTCAGTCTCTCATGGGCTCCATTCTAGCATCATCAGCCCCTTAACCTGGACTGTTCAAAGACCCGAGATCAAAGGTAGACCTGTCGGGGGGATGGATGTAGGCCCCTGAGATTTTCTGCATGCCCATGATCATGGCCCCCATAGGTTTTTTACCTGGGCATTTCTCTTAGACCCAGTAAATCTGTGTTCCTTACTTAAACCTCATCAGTCTTGAGTCATATCCACCCAGGGCTGCATCATGGGAGGGCTGCCAGCTGTGCCATGTCACCTTCTAGTCAAAGCTGCCCACAAACTCTGAGTCTGGGAAGAGTCATCAGACCAGGTGCTCTGGAAGCAAGCGACATAAAACATCTCTGGCTAACCTAGCTGACGAAGAACTTGCTGGAAGGATCTCAAAGACCCAGAATCAATGGAGACAGACTTGGAAATGGGCCAGAACCAAGAAATGCAGATTTTTGTTTGGATTGTTACCTGTCTTATGGTTGTGTGACCTAAGCCCTAATTACTGTCCCATAATAGTAAGTCCTATCTAGTAGTAAATAATTAGTTCCTCAAAAGGAAATTGGCTAAAACTTAAGCGTAGCGGCCATCTGACCCAGCAACCCCACTCCTGCGTATATTCCCAGGGGAAATGAAGACCTAGGCCCACACAGAAACTGCTTCTCAGATATTTGTGGCAGTATTATTAACAGCAGCTAAAAAGTAGAAGCAACCCAATTTCCCACTAACTGGTAAATGGGTAAAGAAACGGTGGTCTGTCTGTGCCAGGGACTACTGTTGTGCCATAAAAAGGAATGAAATGCAGATTTGCACCACCACCTGGATAAATCTGGAAGACGTGATGCGCAAGAAGCCACACACAAAGGTCCACAGGCTCTGGTTCCACCTGTAGAAGTGGCAAGTAGGGGTCTAGGGGTACTTTTGGGGGTGATGGAAATATTATGATATTGTGGTCATGTTTGCACATCTCTGAATATTCAGAAGACCTTTGACTTGTACACCTCACAAGACAGAATTACCTGGTTGTAACTATCTCACTAACACTGTTTTGTAAAATATTGAGGACCAAGTGGTGTTGACATGCTTGTGACAGTTTGTGCTCATCCATGGTTTTGCTCACCAAATAAAAGGAGACCTGGATGTGGCTAAGGAAGAGAAGGTGCTGCTGGAGCCAAAGACCACAAATATCATTCTCTCTTAATTCATGATTTGTACAATTCATATAATTCTAGATATTTCTACCTGGTCAGTCTTGGACATGGGATAAAGACTCAGAGCTCAGTCCTGTAATAAAACCCAGCTCCATTGGTCCTTATAAGCTAAAGTTGCAAGGGGCCAAGACCCATGAGAAGGCACCCTGTGTCCCAAGATGATGGACCCCAGTATCCTATGCCATTTATTCCTCTTGGGACCCAAGTGTGGATGGCAGTATTAAGAAGGTCTATCTTTGGGGGCCAGTGTCATGTGGCCCAAGGCAAAGGGTTGGAAGTCCTGACTAACAGGTCCAGGAAGGCTGACAGGTAGGAGGCAATGACCTGTTTGGTCCCCTGTGTCATTCAAGGGCATGAGCATCTTAGTCTTCCCAGTTACTGATCACCTCAGGACCTTTCTCTCTTTCCACTTCATCAGAAGAGAAATCCAAGGCACGGTGATTTTCAATGCCTTGTCTAAAGTTGCCCAGGTGCAAGGCCCTCTTTGGGCACCCAGATCCAGCAACATTCCCATCAGGGTGTTTAGAGCAGCTTTGCCAGGCTATGGAAGGTCCACCCCATGGTTGGTCCACCCCAGGGCTCCTCATCCCTGCTCCCACCCTCCATGGGGATGGGGCAGCAGCCCACGCCCTGGACATGGATCAACAGCCCATGCTTCCATTTCTGGAAATTTCTTTCTCCTCCCTGCACTCCCCCTGCCTTTCTCAACATCTGTGTCAAGGGAGACGCCTTTCCACTTCATGAGAGCCAGTAGGGACTGGAAACTCACCAGAAAGATGAAGCCACTCAGGCAGGCAGTGTCTGGCTGGGACGCATCCCCTTGAGCCTTCTCTGCAGACCTTCCCACCTGTGGATCCAGGGATTAACTAGGCCTCTGAGCTCCGGGCCCTGAGGCCAGCTTTGGTTTAGGAGACCGCCCAGGCTCTTGCAGGCACACCGTGGTGATTTTCCTTCTTCACGCAGTGGACACTTCTTTTCCCTATTCTCCAAGGATCTCAGTGGGCACTCTGGAAACTGCCTGGTTTAATTGGGCACCAGGGCAGGGGTCGTGCATGGAAACAGAGAAGGGCAGTGGGCAGGAGGAAGTCAATCACAGCTTCAGTAGCGGGTTTGCTTTGTGCTGTCCTCTGCCAATCAACAGAGCTATAGTTATTCTTCCCTTTTGAGTTCCACAGTCCCAGTGTAGGTGGCCTTGTGGGAGGCCTGTCAGAGGGGCCACAGTGGAGAGAAGAAGGAGCACTGTGAGCCACTTACACTACACTAAAACTAGCTGGAGAGACACATGGGGGTCTTCCTGCAGAGAGGAAGGCGGAGGAAGCAGGGAGCAGGGGCCGTCCCTCTGTTCTGCCCAGAGGCTGCACCAGGTGCTCAACAAATGTGGATTCATTTTGCTGCCATCGCCCATTTGTGTGGTGACTTTGGTCATCCTTGTTTGATAAGTGGCCCAGAGAGGCAAAGAAAGATCTATAATAAGTGATGACAAGACCAGTATTGGAGCTCAGGTGCAGGCCCCAAAGGCCAGGCTGTTCTGGAGGGAAATCAGGCTCTAGAATGTTCCATGGGTTCCTGTACTTAACCCCTTGTTCTTACCATTTTGCATAGGGCATCACTGGGTCTCCTCACAGGTACTCTGCAGGGTGGGTGCTACAATCTGGTTATGGGGGCTAAGAAAGCTGGGCTCCACAGCCGGGTGGTGGGAGGCCAGCCGGCACCTCCAGGGTATCACCCTCTCTTCCTCAGCACGGTGTGATCCGCTGGGTCTGATGTTCAGAGACATTCCTCTCCCTCGCCCCCCTTCCAGGAAACCACTTGAAAGCTTTGCTGCCCTTGACACAAAGTGTTCCAGGTCAGCTCGCATTCTAGAAGCATCTATGACTGAGGGTATTTTAAGAGACAGGCAGATTTGGAAAGCAGCCAGTTGCCCCATACTTTCCTATTAGGAAGATGGAAGCTGACCGGAGGATAGAGGGTTTTTTGTTGTGCTTTGCTGTCTTTAGAGAAAGCATCGCTGCTTCTGAAAATACAGACGGGGTGAGATCTTGAAGAGACCTATCAACAAAATACCTACCTGGGTGAGTCTTGCCCTGGTGACTCCACGTGAGGTCACTCAAACATCCATGCCGTGGGCGCTCTTTGGACATGCAGATTCTTGGACCCTGGAAGAGACCTATTCATCAGAGTTGGTTTTTCTAACAAGGTTTCCAAATGATGGGGTGAGGTACACCCTTCCACCGGGGGAGCCCGGTTTCCGCCACTGTAGCAGAATACACACCTGTGCTCCTGCCTCCCACCTGCGCGAGGATGGCACCACAATACCTCAGGTGGGGAGGCCCGAAAATCGTGATGTCATTTTTTCCCCCAGCCCACTCCTCTCTTCGTCCCTATCTCCAAGGTGCTACCTCCCTCTGCTGCCAGGACCTCAAACAGTCACTGCTTCCTCCTGTCCTAGTCTTCCACCCCAAGTCCAGGTGACCTGAAGTCCTACATCCTCTTGGTTGGTGCACATGTACCTGTCCCCATTGTCTCTGCCCCATTCCATCAATGTCCGACATAGACTCTGACATTTCTCCACACAGGGGCCCGATCTTCCCTCCACAGGGACCTGAGGGTGTCCTTCCCCATCTAATGCCTCCGTGTCCTCTGCACCCTTTGATGGAGGCCCAACATCTGGATGCCCTCACCGAGTTTTGCTCATCTGACGGGCAGGCCTCTCTCCACTCACTCCTGGGAAGAACGCCCCAGGCCTTCCAGAGTGATGTCAAGTGTTTATTCCTCTCTCTATAAATTGTCTCCCCCCCACACACATACATACACACTCTGTCTGCTTTGCAATTCTTTCTCTTTAGCGTTGGTTTCAGCAATTTGTCTATGATATACTGTGGTTTGGTTTGCTTTGTGTTTATCCTGCCTGGGATTTGTTGAACTTTTTAGGTCTGTGAGTTTACAAATTTCATCAAACTTGGAAATGTTTAGCCACTATTTTGTCAAGTATTTCTTGCCTCCCTTCTTTCTATGCTCACGATTGGCAGTTTGGTACTGTCCCACAGCTCACGGAGGCTCTGTGGATTTTCAATATCTGAGCTTCCCGTCAGATAAATTCATTCTCTAAGTGTTCAAGTTCATGGATCTTCTTTCCCTACAGGATCTAATCCCTTGTTAATTTCATCCATGAAATATTCATTTCAGATAGATTATTTTCATCTTTAGAAGTCCCATTTGCTTATTCCCTGTGGCTCCTATATTTCTCCTCATTGGGTTTGTTGTTTCTCTCTCTCTCTCGCTCTCTCTCTCTCTTTCTCTCTCTCTGTTTCTCTCTTCCTTCCTTCCTTCCTTCCTTCCTTCCTTCCTGGTGATACTGGAAATTGAACCCAAGGTGCTCTGCCACTCAACCTCATTCCCAGCCCTGTTCCTTTTTTATTTGGAGAGAGTGTCTTGCTAAGTTGCTCAGGCTGGCCTCAACAGTCCTGCCTCAGCCAACCAAGTACCTAGGATGATAGGCGTGGGCCCCAGTGTGGGGCGCATTCAGCTCCTTCATCTCTATCTCATCTTCCTTTTGACAGAACTTTTGAGGTAAATATATTTTAATGTGATTGTAAAGGTACCGTCAAGTTTTCTCTTACTATTTTTAACTTGATCAATTATCTTAATGGACTTTGAACCTAGTATTCCCAGACTATATCCTTACCTAATCATAGTTCGTTATTCTTTCAGTATTTGAAAACAGATATGTCTAGATATATCTTTAGAATGTTTACATGTAAATTCACAAGTGATACTATCTCATAGACTTCATTTTTGCAAATTATATTTGTCAGACATAGATATTAATAATATTCCAACTTATACAATGAATTTGGAATCATTTCATCTTTTTGTAAAACATCATGGAATGGTTTACATAGCTTGTTAAAAATTATTCCTTGAAATTAATTTTTGAATTTTTTGAGGAAAAGAGAACTCTACAAAACTATTTGAGGCTCTTGGTGTTTTTAAACAATGTAATGTTTAGTAACTAATTCACCGACTTATTCCCCTAGTTTCTTTCACAGTTTTGTCTAAAGAAACTTTCATTTTTAAAAGTCAATTTTAGCAAGTTATATTTTCATGGAAAAGTCATGTGTTTGATCTTGACTTTGACACTGCAGGTGCTTATATTCTTAACATTTGTCCCACAGTGTCTTCCATAGACTACAAATGTGTATATTCCCTTTCCCAGTCCTAATTTTGAGTACTGTTTTATATCTTCTATTTTCTTGATTGGATTAATGCATTATTTTCCTGTTTTGTTGTTTTTCGTATTCTCTGTTTCCCTCACCCTCACCCTTGGTTTTGATCATCTCATTTAGTTCTTAAGACAGACTATTTGACAGATTTTTTTTTAATGACAATTTTTGGAAGCCACACAATACTTTCAAGGAGTTATTATTTTCCAGATGAAGATACTGAAGTTCAGAGTAGTCACACAATAAGGAATGTGGCAGAGCTGGGGTTGGAGGCCAGACCAGCACATCCAGCAGACCGCGGCTCACCTAGAGGAGCCATGAAGCTGCGGGGGGAAGTGCCCAAATACTGATCCTCAGGAAATAGTTCCCCTGGTCTCTGGGACACAACAATCCCCAAACCCTGAGCCCTGTGGAAGGCCAGCCTTTCTCTTCAGGGCAGTGGGGCAGGGACTACCAGGTCCCCAAAGCCACGAATGTTCACGAGGAGACGCAGAAGCATAGCAGCCCCTTTCCCTTGCTGTCGGATGTCACAGGGGTGTGGTGTGGGTGGTGTATATAAAAAGGGGGCAAAAGGCCAAGCATGTGTTGGCTCCCACCAACACCCAGGGAAAAGAGGTTGACCAAATACTTGGCACCGTCCACGCTCTGTCCAGACTTGTGCCCACCAGCCCCAAAACCTCCTTGCAACAAACATGTGCCAATTCTACTCCCAAATGGAATTGTGGTTAATGTATACAAACACAATGGCGTTTGTGGAATTCTGCCCGTTATTGTGAATTAATATGTAATCTTTGAACTTCTAAAGGAGAAAGGAGCATGTCCTGCAGTTCACAGCTGGAGAGTCCTCCGAGCTCATGTCCTGCCTCCTCCAGGCCTTTCCAGGTGGCCCGGGTGCCACTGGTGCTCTGGTCTCGGGGCTCCTGGGGTTGCTTAGCTCTCCCCTTCCATCGCCTCTGCTCCGGGTCCGCCTCGCTGCACTCATTTGTTCTTTCATTCCGTGTCCCTCGAAGTCCACCTGTGCTGGGGGCTCTAATGGTGTGACCTGTGCTCTCGTGGAACCTGCAATCCAGTGGCAGAGAATGTAAGCAGTGAGGACAAAGCACAATAGGTGTCCTGAGGAAGGCAGACCCATGGAGCTCCAGCACAGGAGGGGCCTGGGCAAGGACCCGAGGAGGCAGGACCCAGCTGCCTGGGGAGTGGTGGGGAGATGCTGCCCCGGTGAGGAGCCTCAGGGAGGGAGCTGAAGCACAGAAGGATGTGTGCAGAATGAGGGACGAGAGGGTGAGGAATGGGGAGACGCGGAGGCCAGCCTGCAGCACGGCTGCCCCAGCTCCTCAAGGTGCCTTGTTCATCCCTCCATAGAGCCCAGTCGCCCCTGAAACTGGATGGGGTGTCCTCCCCTCACCTGAGAGTGAGGTTTGCACCTGCACATGCCCAGACCTGAGCATGCGTCTGTCTCTGAACTAGATTATAGTCCAGTCCATGAGCAGAGCTGGTGGGCATCCACCTGTCTTGGTGACATCATAGATGCAGGAATCATTCACCAATCAGATTAGGGACCATTTCAAGCCTAGCCAGATCCTGCCAGGCACACGTACCCACTGCCTGTGCTTTGCCTAGATCTAGATCTTCCCTCTGCCCCATAAGAGCAGCTGTGCTCACCTTTCTGCATCCTGAGATCCTCAGAAATCTCCTGGTCCAAGAGAGAACACGTGTGTGCAGGCAGCCTGTTGAATCCGAGTCACATGGACAAACAGAGGATGGCCTGTGTCCCTGGAGGCCCCCGGGGGCAAAGGAGCCAAGCCTCCATTGACCAGCTCAGCCTGCTCCTTGTCTCACTGGGCCTTTGTGCTCTGGCTCGCTGGAGATTTAGATGACAGTGTCCCATCTCTTCCCTCTGCCCGGGGATTGGTGTAGGATGCACCTGTTCAGAGAGGACGGTCTTGAGAAGCGAGACCGAGTCCCTCGGAGGCCCTCCTGAAGGACCGAAATGTGATCATCAGCCCCGCACTTGATCAAGACAGAAATTCCTTTTACATCCTGATGTGTCCACAGTCCTGCCCAGCAAGTCCCCCTGGTCATTAAGAAGCACCGTGACTTCGGCAGGTCGCAGTGGGTCACTGCAGCTGCATGCATTCCGGCTCCGATCAGGGCTCTGGCATCCCCGAGGGGTGAGCGGCTGAGCACCTGATCCCTTACAAGTTTGGGCCTGTCGGCGGGGGAGATCCATCCTTCCCAAGGCAAGGAGGCGAAGGGCGTGGGCTACAAATGTAAAGTGTGACACGGCTACTTTCTCAATGAATTATTCACATCATGATAAAAGAAAACTCCACATTTTGAATTAATTTTATTGGATTTCCAAAAATGTGAGCATTCCAGAGGCAGGCAGGAGGCAATGAGGCCCCCGCTCCAATCACTAGGGGTGCAAATACACAGGGTCTCCCAGGACAAGCCCATCAGGTTGCCTTTTTTTTTTTTTCAGTTGAAAGGTGACTCCTGGTCTCTATCTGCTGTTTCTTTTTGACCTTACTAATAAATTATAATAGGACTAATTGCCCCAGAATCTACCCCTAGGGAAGAAGAATTTCAAATTACATAATGTAGCTCCTTTTCCTGGGATTGGTGAAGATGGCCTTATAGACTCAACCCTTCACACTCCCACATGGAAAATGGAGTGCAGGTGGATGTCCTTGCCCCGCCCCGCACACCTGCTCCCGCACCCCTCCCGCTCCCAGCTGGTTCGTTCACAAGTTCATTGCTGCATTCGCCAGGAAATGATCAGCAAAGTGTTGCTGCTGGGGAAGCTAAGCATGGGCCTCAGCAGATCCTCAGCACCTCAGTGGACAAAAAGATGCACAAAAGGGTTTGGACACACTTCACAGAGAGCACCCACATCTGCACACATGTCCGGAGAAGTCTCACCCGGGGAAATGGCATTGCGTTGGAGGCTCAGGGAAGTGCAGAGTGGTTTTGCAAGAATTCAAAGAAGTCAACAGGACATATAATGCACAGCCACCATTTCCTGAGCATGTGCTATGGGATGGACTTCCTGCTAGGTTCTTCTAAGTCATTCATTCACGGAGTCCTTGGAATTCTAGTGGACTGGAAGCTCTCCGGAACTTGCAAAGGTTGAGTAATTCTCCCAAGATCACCTCACCCCATGGGACAGAAGAAAGTCACTCTCAGGCCTGTTTGGGCCTCAGAGCTTATGACTATATTCATCTAAGTACAGGTCACAAGAATTTATAGAGGGCTGGGGATGTGGCTCAAGCGGTAGCGCGCTCGCCTGGCATGCATGCAGCCCAGGTTCAATCCTCAGCACCACATACAAACAAAGATGTTGTGTCCACCAAAAACTAAAAAATAAATATTAAAAAATTCTCTCTCTCTCTTTGAAAAAAAAAAAAAGAATTTACAGAGAGAAGAATGCAGACATGCATGTGCACACGCCCACAGGACCAATGACACGGAATGCTAAAGCCAGGTTCCCTGGGTTCACCTCTCGACCCTCTCACCAGCCAGCTCCTGGGGACTCCCTTTGCAGCTCGGGGCCCTCATAGAATCTCCTGCCCACAGTATCCCTTGCTGCTCTAGGCCTTGGTGTTCTCCCGGATGAAATGGCAAGTCAATGGATAAGATCACTTGGGCCCAAGTCTGTCAATTTCTCCCGGTTCACAGAAGAGGACAGCATGTTCAGGCACAGGGCCTCGGGATTTCACAGCCAATGTGGTCCAACTGTCACAAGGTCTTGAAGTCCCTCAACAACATGCCTGGGAAATCCAGTCTGACTGCCAAGGTCCCTCGGTATGGAAATGGACAAGGCCCAGGCCTGCTCTCGTGCCTCAGAGAGGCTGAAACAAGCCTGTTCCCTGCTGGTCTCAAGCTCTGGCACGGGCACAGCCCTGAACTCCTGGTCTACACTGGGTTTTCTCTGCTGGAGTCCTCTTTGACAACCAAACACTTGACTACCCCTATGCAGGAGGTGGGGGCTTCCTGCATAGGGGTAGGCATTGACCCGGTTTGATGGGTACAAAGCTGGAGAGGGGTCATCCAGTGGATTCAACTGCATGTGGCATCGTTTCCGTGGTTTGAAATGTTTCTGGCACTTTCTGGCTCAGAGATGCCAGGCAGAAACCCTAACATCTTTCTAGCTCCCCTTCTTCTCTAAATAGCAGAGATGCAGAAATCTGTTGAACCAAAGCACTGGAAAGTGCGTTCAGGGGTGCTTTAGCACCGCGATCTGGGCAGGAGACTGCCCAGCAGGAGGGGAGAGGGTGGGATGGAAGCCCACCCTCTATCCCCAGCGCAGCATGCTGTGTAGGGATTCAAAAAGCACGTGAGTTGACCGCTTCTAATGCAGAGAAGAATGTAAAATATGATCCCATTGTATAAGATCAAGAGTTTCAGAAATTGTATTTATATAGGATTATGTGAGCATGGAGGGCAGCTGGTGAGAGATGCATACAGATTATTCCACTTGGTGGCCTGGGACTTGCCAGGTGGATTTCAGGGCAAGGGCAGGAGGCGGAAGGAAAGGAGAAAAGTGGGGAAAGGGAGGCAGGTGAAGGGGAAGTAGTGAACAGAGGCGCCCATAATCAACACAGCATGTCTGTTCACGGGATTTGCATATAAATATGTCCAAAGAGATGGATGAGGGAGTGTTTGATAAAATGTGAGTCTCCTACACAGGATGCTAATGATTTCTGTCTTAGAGGGTTGTCGTGAGGGTCAGATGATGTCATCGTGTGTCAGGATGAGCGAATGGTCCAAAGTCCCATCTTCCGGGGAGACACAGGAGTTGAATCCCAGCCTCCTGACACCCGGGCTGGCTCCTTTCCTACGCACTGCGTGCAGCGTGGGGAATAATCATGAACCAGACGGAGGCGGGTGATTGACTTGTTGAACGTGGGACATTGATTATTAGTCATTCTCTCAGGCTAAGAGCGTGAATCACAACAGATGACAATCCACTTTAGGTGGGAGTTTTACCCAGTCAGCCACCAGCTCTGTGATCACCATGTCCAAGCAACAATCACATTTCAGTTTAAAGATAACTGAGATGCCCGCTTGAAATGCACATGTGTCAGACGTAAGGCTAACAGGTGGGACCAGTCACCTGTGGGAGACACTTAATCTGTGCAAAGCGTCCCACATGCACTCTGAATGATCTGCTGCCGGAAACCCCGGTCAGCTCCCATTTTACAGATCTGGAAACTGAGGCTCCGTGAGATTAGGTAGCTTGCTCATATTTTCAAAGCAGTTATATGGAAGGACCAAGAGTAAAATTCAGGGCAGCTTGACCCCCAACCCACAACTGCCATCCCACATGACAGTGGCACAGATTTTCCGGGTGTTGTTTATCTCGGTTGCTGTGTATGTCCACAGAGGTCCCAATGCAGCCTCTCAAGCCACCAGTAGGAGTTTGACAGTGGTGTACCTCTCGAGGTCCTTGGAATGCCATGATACTTGGTGTGTTCAGCTGCAATTCAAGGACTTGGAGGTGTAATTTATGTGTCCTTTGGTGCATCATTAATGCAACTTCTCGATGGATGCTTAATTTTGGAAGTGCTTTTTAATATTGTGGAAGAGACCCGAGAGTCAGAATGGCACTTCTTGAAATCAGACCAATGGCTGCTACTCCCTCAAAGGTCACCGATGACCACCAAGACCTTGGATCAGGGGATGGGTCTCTTTCCTCCCTTCCTCCACTTGGATGCAGTATGGGGCACTGTGACGGTCCCTTCCTTGTTGTTATCTCAGTCCCTCCACCTTGGGTCTTTTGTGAACATGCTTGTCCTGGGGACCTGGATGTGCGACACAGATGGGATCCTGGGAGTTACCACTGACATCGCTCAGCCAGTGTTCAGACCTCCCTGAGCACCCCGCTGATGAGCTGGCATCTGGCACCTGCTGGTACCCCACCCCAGCAGGGGAACTCACTCCCTCACTCCTTTCCAATACAGTGGCTCCAACTTGGGGCGGATGTACTTTGGCTCAAAGTACAGAAGGACCCCAGCAAGGCGGGCTTCTACTTCTCCATCTTAATCCTAACCCTTCAACAGCAGATGTTGTATTTTGTCCCTTTTGAGTGACAGTCCTCTGGAGTGGAACACAGGGATTACCTAACTCCTGCGTTTTCTTCACACTGAACAACAACCTTCTCTCTCCCCGTCTTGCGCTGATGTTCGTGCGTCTTCAAAACTGTCGGTTTTCCTCCTCAATCTTCGAGCTGGGAACTGAATGGAAGATTCACGTAGAGCCTGCCTAGGAAATCCTTGAAGGGAACTTTGATCTTCTTTGTTCTATACTCTCTATTCCTGCTAATGCAACCCCAAGTTGCTAGCCCTCCAGGGAGAAGAGGGAACAATGCTGCCGCATGTCGATCAGCTGACAACCAAAACCACTCTCTTCTTTGGCTCAAGACTCTCCCAAGTCGCTTTCTCACCTGTGGTTGGGTAATAGAAGGGTTTGGGACACAGCTTCAGAAACCTGCTTTTCCCCATGGTGGGATTTTTTTTTTTTTTCTAGTAAGTCTTGTGCGTCCCCAGAGCCTATTAAGAGCTCCGTGGGCTGGAATTCTCCTGTGCTCATTTGTCATCCCCTCTCAGTTCAGTGGAGTCCACGGATTTGATAAGGAGCTTTCTAAGCCTTCGTTCAAGTATTCACAAAATTTGTTTTAACAGGAGAGAGTCAAGGACAAAGCCTTATCTCCCGCCTCTGGAGAGCTCCTGAACAGACACGCCGAACAGGAATGAATTAATCAGCACACCCTGAGCCTGGTTCTCCAAGTCCTTAAAAGTCCACCTTCCTGATTGTCGCCTTACCTTGGCCAGAGTTTTTCATGTTATTCAAAAGGAAATCATAAAACTATCCTAGAGGATGTGGAAGCATAAATAGTCTGTGCCCAGCTGCATTTTCCTGTCCTAAATAATAATAATCACAGCACACACAGAAAAGGAAGGAAGGAAGAACAAAAGGAGGAAGGAAGAAAGGAAATAAGAACAGAAGAGGGAAGGCTGAGAAACTCAGACTGCTGTACAGGACTGGGTGTAAACGGGCCCTCGGATGGCTAGGAACGATGCAGAACCATCCCTAAAACGTTGCTCCAGAGCAACATCAGGCATGGGACTTTAAAGGTTGCTTTCATTTTGAAAGCTAGAATAGCTTTTCTTATTTTCATTCATCTCTCAAGCTTTCTCAGGGATCTGCTTTCTGCCTGACCCTGGGCCAGTGGCCAGGACTCCCAGGGCGGGGACCCATGGACCTGCATCAAGATAGTGCATGTCTTTGCTTCCCCAATTTCCCAACTTCTTCAACATTTCCAGCCAAAGAGGAGTGACCTCATGTTCCAGCTCCCTTCTGCCCTGTGGCCAGAGGTCCTGAGTTAATTTAAAGCTCTCAGGTGGGTTCCTCTTTCCTCTCCAGAGTCCTGAGCTCTCACTTCAGTCCAAAGAGCATCATGCCAGGCTGGAAAGACAAGGGTCACTTCCATCATCAGAACTGCGGCACTGCCTTGGTCCTGAGCAGTAGGTTGATTTCTTCCTTACCCTTCTTGCTCTGAGTATGAATTTACATTGATTTCATTTTCCCCAGGTCTCAACCTACTGTGGGCGGTGGCCCTTTGGACACTGGTGTATCAGGACTCTGTTATTTGCAATGATAGAACACCAGATGCAAACCAGCTAACGCAAAACAGGTAATTTATTGGCTCATATAATGAAAAGTCTGAGGGCAGACTATGCACTATGCTTCAGGGACCGTCCTGTTCAGGGGTGCAGACAATATCATCACTGCCCATCTCTCTCTCCGCTTCTCCGCTCTCCTTGGCTCTGTGTTCAGAGGTCGACTTGGCCTCTCAGCAGCTCTAGGCTTATCCCGTCAGACCTTGTTTATTGTACTTCATTTTATTTTATTGTCCTTTGCAGATACTGTACTTCTTAAAACTGGAAGGTTTTGGACAACCGTGCATCAAGCAAGTCTACGGGTGCCATTTTTCCCACTGTTCAGATAATCATTAGTGTTTCTTAGCAATGAAACATTTTGTAAATTACAGTAAGTACATTGTGGCAGGGGTGGGGGGGTGGGGGGCATTACTTGAGATTGAACTCAGGGACACTCAACCACTGAGCCACGTCCCCAGCCCTATTTTGTATTATATTTGGAGACAGGATCTCACTGAGTTGCCTAGTGCCACGCCATTGCTGAGGCTGGCTTTGAACTTGCAATCCTCCTGTCTTAGCCTCCTGAGCTGTTGGGATTACAGGCATGTGCCACCATACCCGACTGTACATTTATTTTTTTTTAGGCCTAATGATACTGCATGCTTAATGAGGACTATGGTATGAGGTAAACACAACTCTTGTATGTACTAGCAAATCCAAAAATTGGTGTGACTTCCTTTCTTGCAATAGTTGCTTTATTTTAGTGGCCTGGAACAAAAGCCAGAGTATCCCCAAAGTATGCCTTTATTCTTCACTGCGTGGAGAGCAGGAGAAGAAAAGTTTCCTTCTGGATCATGGAAGTGAAAGTACCAGAGTTTTCTCTGCTGGAGCCTTGAGTTGGGTCACATGCATGGCCCAGAACCAATCACCACTGCGAAGTAATTCTATGCTCTGATTGGCTGGGAAGAGTCACGTGCCCACTCCTCCAACAGCCGGCTCCACCTGACCCCAGAACTGAATGTGGTGGGCAGGTTTCCAGGGGAGAACTTGAAATGCTGAATTGCCAAACAAAATAAATAAATAAAACACTTCCCCAAACCTGGAAGAACTCATCAGTACTTACAGGTCCCTGGTACAGAGTAGATAGATACTCAATAAATCCTTGGGGGAGGGTCAATATTCTGTAGGCAAGGAGGTTAGACTTGCAGCGCAATAGCTACGAACGAAGGCTTGGAAAGGAAACAGGTGATCCCCAAGTATGGACCCTCCAGTGAAAGACAGTGGAGGTGTTCCCTGAGGCAGAGAAGAGCAAGGGGAGAGGAATCCCTCCAGGAGCGAGCTCAGCTCTGTGGGGGCAGAATGGGAGGGGCTGGCAGTCCCCCTGCCTTGGAGTGGTCCCTCAGGTGCGTGCGTTCGGGGAGGAGAGAGGCCCCAGGTCAGAGGTAGAGGTAGATGTAGTTCCAGAAGCCTGCAAATGGCCATCGTGAAGCAGGGCTGTCTGAGAGGCCAGAAATGGGGTGAAAGAAAAAAAAAAGAGTTGACCCATAAAAAAGTACCAATGTTTAAACAGTAAGAAAACAAACCACAAAGTGTATATTGCATCCGTGAGGATGGATTCAGTCTTGAGCTGCAGAAAGCACAGTCTGAGTGGCCTTGAACCATAAAGTGCAATCATGGCCCCACACCCAAGTCCACGGGCTGAGGGTTCTGGGTTGGCTAATTCCATAATTGAATGACACCATCAGGGACCCAGGTGCTTCCCATCTTTGTGCTCAGTGAGCCGACTTGGTCCCCAAACAGCTGTAGGCTGCCTTTAACAGTTCTAGGCATCACATGGAACACGAAAATCTCCAGAGGAGGAAGGCCCCAGCCCTTCTTGGGGGCTCTTCTTTAACAGCAAGGGATCCTCCAGACACCCGCAGTAGACCCTTAACCCCACCACTGATGAGGGGCATGGGCTTCATGTTAGTCCAAGTGTTCTCCAGGAGGGGCCTCAGACCAGCAGCACCTGGGGACTTGTTGGGCCTGATCACTCCCCAGCCCAACCCAGACCTACTGAATCAGAACTCCCGGAGTCGGGGCCCACTCTGTGTTATATAAGTCTTCTAGGTGATCTAATGCAGGCTGAAGTTTGCAGGCTCCAGAAAAAAAGAAAAAGAAAGAAAGGATCAAATAATTCAAAAGGCAAAAAGTGTAGGTTGGGTGGTGGGTGGTAAGATGTTTTGGCTTAAAAAAAGAAATCAGCCAAGCCCCTGCATGACAAAGCCCAGCCCTTCTCTTTCTTGGACACAGTGTCCCTCAGCCCCAGCCTCCTCTTCTCCTTGGGGTACCTTCCTCCCTGGCCATGTAGAACTAGGAGTGCCCATGGATTCATGTCTTTGCTAAGTTCTTGCTCATCATGCCCATCCACTAATCTTGCATGGAGAATCTCTCTCAAGAAGCCCACCCCGACCCCACAGGTGTCCATCTCTCTTGGAAAGCACTGACCTTGGCCAGCCATCCCCTGTTGACACACAGTGTCTCTCTATCCTGGAGTGGGCTTCTGGGAGCAGATGCCTGCCCTTCTCCTGGTAATCCAGTTTCCAGAGCAGTGCCCAGCACTAATCTGGCCCATGTTGAAGATGAGTTGAATAAACGGAGTTCCCTAAGGATGGGAACCACATCTTTCATCTTCCCAACCTCCTGGGTGTAGGAAGCTCTGTAGAAACCATGGTTAAAGAATCATGCATCTGAGTGGCCACCAGGCACCAAAAGTCATGGCAGGAAGCACCAAGAGCTTCAATATGAACTTCAGACAAAGCAATGTTTGATCCTGCCTGCTCTCTGGCTGGGTGAACTTGGGCAAATTCCTTCAGCTTGCTAAGCAACGCTGCTTATCTGCAAAAGAGAGTTTTCATAGAACCACAGTGAATTTTGTGACAATTGGAGCTGAATCACCCAGCGCACTGGCCTCAGGCTTGTCACAAGGTGAGGCTCCATACCTCAGCTCTTATTACTTTACGAACATCATCAAGTATTGCAAACGAGCAGGTGTACCAATTCCGAGAGCTCTGGTTTGGGGGGGACTTGTTTTCAGGAGGGAGTCAGCACAGGGGTTAAAGGGTTCGCCTAACTTGGCCTGAGGTTGTTGAAGCTGCCTGATGGCCAGTTGGACCCAAATGGCCAAGAAGCATTATGTGGGACTCAGTGTTATTCAAGGCCATTTCCTTGTGCAGGGGAGGTAGGAGACCAGGCCACCAGGCCACCAGGCAGTTCTGTGGATACACTTTCAGCCTCCTAGACAAGAACTTCTTCTTCCCTTAAGATGTAACCCAGACATCCCTTCTCTGGAAGCTGTCCCCTGCCTCAAGTGGTCAGTCTCCTTCAATGTCCACTCTGTGCCTCATTCCTAGACCTGCTGTAGCCTCCTTCCTACCGTGGGATGCTCAGGGGTCCACACGTCTGTCTCTAGCCGTGGGCAGGGAGCTGTCCGAGCCTTTCTCAGGGCCTGGCACCCAGGAGGAGGCAAAGTTGGCAGCCTTCCTCCTTCTCTGGGAAACTTTCCGAGTGTCTCCTAGGAGGAGTCTCTTTCAACCCCACAAAATGACCCCAGGGAGCTGTAAGTGGTGTGGTGCTTATGATTCAGCCTGGGACTCAGGGCCCATCAATCTTGTCATCTGTGCTCTGTGAATGATGGGAGGTCTGGGGGTCAGAGGAGTTGGAAAGGATGGATGGATTTATGAAGGGCAGAAGCTGGGAAGATGGCCAGGCAGAGAGGACAGCCCAAGAGAGAGCAGGGAGGAGACCCACAGGACAGTGAGCAGCCTTGGCTTCTGCCCCTGGTGGGGCTGCCCCTGGCTCTGTCCCAACCCCAAAGTAATCCAGGCATCTGGTCCTGTGATGCCCCTCCTCATCCCAGGTCATGATTGGAACCCAAGTCCTGTTGAAATCGCCAGGGGACTTTATTTACTGGGTTCAAGCCCTGGATCTGGCATCTTTACCTAAAGTTGTTCTGGTTGAGTCTTTTAGTCACATCAGTGAAAAAGCTGACTAAAACAGGGAGAAAACTAGGCATAGAAAAACTTAATAGAGAAGGAGGGGAGCCTAGTCCAGTGCCCGGGGGCCTAAGGCAATGAAGCCATCAGCCACAACACCCCAGACTCGGGGGAAAGGAGCCTCGCTTGCCTCTTCTGTCTTTTACTCTTTTTTCTTTTTCCACCCACCTTTCTTTTCCCCCACATGAGGGTGGTTAAAGACACAGTGTCATTTGTACAGATCAAGCTCTCTTGTAAGTTTCCAGTTAAACATTCTTTTGTAGCTGACACCTATTAATAATTTAAAGTGGCTGCTCTTTTGAACAATGATCAAAATTAAGCTATTACCCACAGGGGGATATTTACATACAGCGAGTCGGCAGCCATTTAACAGCCTTTTCCACTCAAGATTTCTTGTGACCCTCACATATCATTAGTAAGCAGAAGAATATTTGGTTATGGCATGATTTTTTCCCCCTTCTGTGTATTTGATAAATGTCCACTGGGAATTACTTAGGAAGTAAATAAGGTAATTCTTTCTGATTTCTGCAGGCTGCTGAAGTTACAGGAGAAGGGCAATTACTTTAGATCCCTCTACATGCAATTTACTAATAAGCCACAGAATGCAGAAACATGTAATTAGTAATTGCTATAGTATATAGTGATTCGGGGCTTACCCAGTCAGTCTACGGGCCTATGATCTAGTGCCAGAAAATGAAATGAATTTGGTAGACACAAGCAAGTCCCGGCATATCTGAAAAGAGTGGCTGGTGATTAATTCACTGATGCTTATAGACCTGCCTGATGCCTACCCCAGCACTGAGGGGAATTTGCCTCCTGGCCTCCATTGTGTAAAAACATTTTTTTTATTTGTTCTTTTAGTTATACATGACAGTAGAGTGTATTTTGACATTTCATACATAGATGGAGTAGAACTTCCCATTCTTGTGGTTGGACGTGATGTGGAGCTGCACTGGTCATGTATTCACATATGAACATGTTATGTCGGAGTCATTCTATGGTAACACTACAGTGTGCCGACTTGAAGTCCTTTGGGTATAGACTGAGGAGTGGGATAACCGGGTCAAATGGTGGTTCCATTCCAAGTTTTCTGAGGGATCTCCATACTGCTCTCCAGAGTGGTTGCACCAATTTGCAATCCCACCAGCAATGCATGGTGTACCTTTTTCCCCACATCCTCGCCAACATTTATTGTTACTTGTGTTCTTGACAATTCTGGACTCCATTTTTAATGGAAAGATGAACTTAAAAAAAAAAAGTGCTATTGACCCGGGTCCAAATCCTGAGCTTCAGGCTCCAGGCCACCCTGTCATCGACACCATGACATGGCTTAACCACGCAGCAGGGAAATGACTCCACACAGGACTCAGATGTCCACAGGACTCAGAACCCAAAGAGCCACACCCACAATGGAGGGGGGACTTCGAGGAGGAGGAAGGTGTAACGAGGGGTGAGTTCTGAACGTTTTAGGGAAGTTGCCTTGTTTACAAGAAGAGCTAGGTAGTGTGGTGCGGTGCCCTTTTCTTCTTTTCATTTTTGCCAGGCTGGGTATTGAGTTCAGGCCTTGACCCTGCTAGGCCAGCACTCTACCACCGAGCCACGTCCCTAGCCCTGTGTCCACCTTTATAGGAGAATAAATGAAGTGGGGTCATGTCACTTGGGATCATTCAGAGTGTTATAACAAGTGGCGAGGCTGGAGTGTGACCCTGGGCAGGTCTGACTTCAAAGACCAGGATCCAGACTTAAGGACTCTTCCTCACAGCAAGGAGTTATTCTGGTGGGTGTGACTCTTTATTCCAGAAAACTAAATGTGTCTGCAGCATTAAACATCTATAAAAGGGTAATACGGAGATTAACGGGGCCGTTCGCAAGCTGCAGATTCCTAAAGCCGACTACTTTCCCCCAGTAATCTCAAGTTTTAGGAATTAAATCCTAAAAAAGGAGTAATCCAAAAAAAAAAAATGCAGAAAAAGAGTTTATACACAGAAAATAGTATTTATAATAGCAAAACCTGGAGAAAGAATTCAACATCCAATTTTGATATAATACTAGAGAAGAAAGTTACAGTTGTGGCCACAGGAAATAGTAGCCGTGAAGCATAATACTAATAAAGTTTTGAATGGCATAGAGGAGCCTTAAATCCTAATAAAGAGTGAGGCAAGATTCCTCGTTGTGTATACAGTAAGAATCCACCTATGTAAAATAACATTTATGAAAAGAGAGCTAAAGACCAAAATTGTGTGTAGTAGGTTCATGGGTAAGGATATTTTTTAAGTAACAGCTTAACTGAGATACAATTTGCATACCAAAAAATTCATCTTTAATATTTATGACTTTTGGTATATTCAAAGAATTGTACAATGTTCATTGCTATCTAATTAAAATTTCATATTCTTGTAGCCAATCACATTTGTTCCCATTCCTCCACTCCCCTGGTGAACATGAATATATTTCTGCCTCTATAAATTTGCCTATTATAGCAGTTCATATAAGTGGAATCATATGATATGTGTTTTCTGGGACTGGCCTTTTTTGACTGTGAATAATATTGTAAAGTTTCTCCCGAGTTGTAGCATGCATCAGCTCTTCATTCCTTTTTAAGACAAGAGTACGATTCCATTGTATGGTTATGTCACAGTGTCTTCATTCATTTATAAGTTAATAGGCATTTGGATTGTTTCTGCTTTTTAGCTATTCTTAGCATGGTTCATGTGAACATCAATGCACAGTACATTTTCAGTTCTCTTGGGGAATACTGAGAAGGAGAATTGTTGGTAGCTCCAAGTTGAACAACTGCCGAGCTGTTTTCCAAACGGTCTGCACCCTTCTTCTTTCCCACTGGCAATGACTGGCTTTCCAATAGTGGTCTGCATCCTTGTCAACACTTGTTATTATCATTCTTTTTATTTGAACCATACTATCAAATATCAAGTGGTGTCTCATTATGGTTTTCCTTTGCATTTCCTAATAACTAACCACACTGACCATCTTTTCATTGTTTTTGGCCATTTGTGTATCTTTTCAACACCTGTTGAAACTTTTTGCCCATTTAAAAATTGTTATTCATTCCTTTGCTACTGAATTGTAAGTTATATATGTGTTTATATGTGGACTCATATATATCATATACATGCTTTACAAATATTTTTCTTTGTTCTATAGGTGGTCTATTCGCTTTCTTGGTGACAGTATGAAGTCTTTGATTTTTGAAGATGTCTGATTTATTTACTCTTGTTGTCCTTGCTTGTGCTTTTAGGTGTCAGATATGAGAGTGCATCTCCAAATCCAAGGCCAAGGAGACTTACTGCTATATTTTCCTCTAGGGGTTTTTATGGGTTTAGCTCTTGCATCAAGGTCTCCGATGACTAGGGTGAGGTAGGGGTCCAACTTCATTCTTCTGCCTGTGGCCACTCAGTTGTCCCAGCAACTTTTGTTGAGGTGACCATCCCCCACCACCACTGGAGTCATCTTGGAAAACTTGTCAAAAGCCAATTGCCCATACACGTAAGGGTCTTATTTATGGGTGCTGAACTCTGTTCTATTGATGTGCATTTCTATCCCTGTGTCTTGAACCCCAAATCTTTGGATGGTAAGCACTGGCTGAGGGAGTGAGAATTCTCCACCTGAGTTCTTTTTTTAAATATCGTTCTGGCTCTTTTGAGTCACTTGTGATGCTGTATGAATTTTCAGATTGGCTTGTCCATTTCTAGCATAAAGGCGTCTGCGATTTGATGGAGATGGTACTGAATCTACAGATCTGTTCGGGGGAGGGGGGGCATCCTGTTAGCAGAACGATGCCCAGGTGAAGCCCCGTGGCCTTCTCCGAGCTGTAAGCCAATGCCTTCTTGGCCTGGCAGGAAGCACTGCGGCTCCTTGGAACATCCAGGCGGGCTCGGAAATCGCTTCTATGTGGAGGCGACCTATTAGGGCACAGCAGCTGCTCCCCCGAGGCCAGTTCTCGGCCACTCCACACACCACGCGGCTTCTATTACTTAGTCCAGCAAGGCTTTAAATACCTCTGGGCACCCCCTCCGCCACTTCCTGTGGAATACTATTTCACAGCCTAATAGATCACCCTGGGGGAATGTGCTCTTACTTAGCCCACATTTCCTTCTGTGTTTAAGTCCACAGCTTCCGCTGGACCACAGCATTCCAAACCCAAACCCATTTGCCTACTTGGGATTCCCATGCTTCACTGCCTCTGAAGCCATATTCTTCCCGGCAGACTCTGGGTTTCACAGATGAGGGCTTTGCAAAGGAGGCCCTGGTGAGGGCTGACTCCGGCCCCTTGGGCTCTTGGAGCCAGAAGCAGACATGGCCAGTGCCAGGAAACCACACAGCCAAGGGCCTCCTGGCCAAGAACCCAGTGGGCCCTGTCTGTGGTTTGGGGCAGGATGAATTGTCCCTGCTTCTGTTGTGTGGAGGTGGATTTCCAGTTCTCTCCCGGCTTCAGCAGGAAGAGCAAGGTGTCAGGTGCAGCCCACAGCCTGCTTGGAGGTTCAGAGTCCAGCTGGCCCCAGGGCCAAGGGAAACTCACTCATCACTCTGGAGAGAGCAGGGGTGTGTGTGTGTGTGTGTAGGGAACTCCAGGGCTCTCAGAGGAGATGCGTGGAGGCAGTCCGTGTGCCTCCTGTGCCTGGGGTCTGTAGCAGCACCTCACTTATGATACCATTTCCAGGATGCAGACCATGGCTGGTCTGTTGGGGTCCTGCCTGAGAACTGCAGTGTGGAGAGGAGAAGAACCCACCAGCCTGAGCCATGCAGCAAGTGGAGGAGCCAGGCAGAGGTCTGGATCCACGGTGGTTCCTTCACCATTGAGTTTCAGTCTGTCTGTGAAATGGAGCCGGTGCAACACCTCAGAGCTGCTGGGAGAACTGAGTGGGAGACTCCAGTGGGAAACATGGGGCTCCATCAGTGTGATATTTCTTCCTCCCTCCCTCCCTCGCCCCTGGATGGCTGATCGGTGCCATTTTTCCAAGTAATTTAGCAAGGCGAGTGTCTGCAGTCCCTCTTCCCCCAGCCTCCTGCCCTGCACTGATAAGTTTTATTAGCAAAGAGGGAAGGGATTTTCTACCACCAAATTTCTTCTGAGCTTTTCAGAAGAAATGGATGGAGCTTCTTGGTTCTGTGGCGGGCACTTTATCCTGATGGGCTTGGCCGGGCTGCGCTGGTTCCCGGTGCTACGGAAGCCTTTCTAGCCTGGGGAGGGACGCCTAGACGATGCTGTTCTTCTGAAGGGGAAATTCATGGTTTGGCTTCTTGGGTTTATGGGAAGCAGCTGGAATCTGCCTGGAAACCACAGTGCTGTCGGCTCGGTTCTCACAGGTTCTGAACAGGCAGCAGGGGACAAGACGACCTTTGACTGTCCCTCACCTGCTTTCCTGTTCTGCATTAAAGAACCGGTTCTCAGGGCATCTCAGGGGCTGCTGATGGGTTTCACGATGAGGTGTGTGCGAGTGTGGAGGGGGGCATGCAGGCCTGTGTACTCTGGTGTGCACGCACATGCGCTATTTGGGATGAATGTGTGCATGTGTGTGTGCATGTCTGTGCATGTGTTGGGGGGTACGTATAGATGTGAACAGGCTTGTATGTGAAAATGTATATATATATGTGTGTGTGTGCATGGGAGTGTGTCGTCATGTTTGTGTGTTGGGGCACTAGTGTGTGTGCTCTCACAAGTGTGTTCACCCTAATGTGTTTCCGTGTGTGCTGTTTCTTTCTGCTTCCACTGGGGGCTCTTTGGCGGTCCCAGAGATGCCCTGTGGAGTTAAAGCTTTGAGAATCGAAGGAACACACATGAGGATGCCCACTCAACCTTGACCTTGAGAAGCAGTGGGTGCTCTGGAATTCACCCACTCAGAGGCCTCTTCTGCCTCATGCAAGTCATGGATCTCAGGAAGGACTTCCTGTCCCTTCGTCCCTGGTCATGACAAGTCCACTCTTACTCATTCTTCAAGGTTCAACTCTGTCCCTTCTCTATCTCCCCTGACACCTCTGATTCTCATTCCCACTGCATCCCGGGGTAGAACTTTCTCCAGGCTTCCATCTATGTCCACTGTAGTTCCATCCTGGATTGGCACAAGGCTCTGCTTTGACCCCTATTTCCCACAGTGGGCTGTGAGCTCCCCGGGGAGGGGATTGAGATTTGTTCCTCTCTGTCTCCCAGAGCCCAGCACTGCAGGCACCTCAACCTAAGCAAAAGAAGGAGCAAACATGTTGACATTCTCATCTGTAAATTTCAGATGAAATGCCTCACCTGGTTCCTGGGAAGATTATATGGAGCATGCTTTAAAATGTCAAGAACACGGCAGGGCAGCCCTATTGGGTCTGGGGCATCCAGCCACTGACGGGGACAGCAGGCAGTGGGCACAACAGAAGGAGAGCAGCCTTTCAGGGTGCAGATAATGCTTCAAATTCTAGTTGCACTGATTGGCATCTGATAGACTCTGAATGAGCTCCTTGCTGCTTAGCCTTGCCACCCCCCCCCTGGGGGAGAGAGAGATTCACTCTTAGGTGTGAATAGAGTGAGGGACAGTCTTCACAGTGTGCACGGCACACCAAGGACCCAATGGAAGTTGGTCAAACAGAGGACACATGAGTGGACGTGGGCACTGACACCAGAGTTGTGTGTGCTTCCAGGGCCTTCAGCTGGGAATGACGAGCAGGCCCGGGAGGGGGACCTGGAGCTGGCTTTGAGTAGGCAGGCCAGAGCGAGCCATGGGTGGACATGAGCATGGCCTTGTGAGTCTGGGGGAGCATTAATTTTCTGTTGCTACTTAGCAACTTCCAGAAACTGAGTGGCTTCAAACAACCCTCATTTGTTGCCTCGCCCTTTCTACGTGTGGGGCTCAACTGGGGTCCCCACGTGGGGCCTCTCTGAGGCGTGTTCTCATCGGGAGGTTCAGTGAGGGAGAGCTGGCTTCCAGTGTCCCCCAGGTGGTTGGAAAAAACTCTCCTTGCAACTCTGGAGCTGAGGAATCCATTTTCTGGTTGGCGCTTAGCCAGTCTCTCTTAGCTCCTAGAAGCTGACTGTGGATTCCCGTCATGTGTACCTCTCCCAACACAGAAGCTTACTCATTCCATACGTCTTGCTCACTTCCTCCACGGGAAGGACCTGGTCCTTCTAATAAGCATTTTTTACCTGATTAGGCCAGGCCCACCCAGGGCAAACTCTCCTTTGATTAGTTTACAGTCAACTGGTTTGTACGATCCCTTCACCTTCACCAAATGTAGCACAATCCTGGGAGTGATGGCCCATCTATTAAGGTTTAGATGTGAGGTGTCCCCCAAAAAGTTTATGTGTGAGACAATGCAAGAAAGTTTAGAGGGGAAAAGATTGGGTCATGAGTCTTACACATAAGCAATGCCTTAATCCCCTGATAGGGGTTGACTATGTGATAACTGTCGGCTGGTAGGGTGTAGCTGGAGGAGTGGGTCACTGGGGGAGTGCCTTTGGGGTACATATTTTGTGCATGGTGAGGGGTGCGCTCTCTCTCTCTCTCTCTCTCTCTCTCTCTCTCTCTCTCTCCAGCTGCTTCCCTCTCCCACACACTTCCGCCATATTGTTCTGCCTCACCTTGAGCTCCATAAAATGGAGTCAGCCCCCTAAGGACTCTGAAACCATGAGTCCCCACATAAACCTTTCCTCTTCCAGCCGTTCTTGTCAGGTCTTCTGGTCACAGCAGTGAACAATCCGACTGAAACACTGTCACGCGCCAGGCTTCACTCACACTCAGGCAGGAGCTGGCGTGCGCTTGTGCGCTGGGTCGGGCTGCTCCCTTATTACCACGTGCATGGAAGGGGGATGGGCTGCCCTGTCTGGTGGTGGCATGAGGCCGGGGTTCTGAGAAGCGGCTGTCCTGTCTCTTCTGCCCCTGCCCCTGCCGTGGACAAGACCCGCAGTGTGGTGGCCGCTCAGCCCCATGGTGTACGGTGCTGGCTTCTGCCTGTTTGAAGGCGTGATCATTCACAGTCCCTCCTTTTCCTTTCAAACTTGGTCCAAATGGGAGGCCAAAAAAAGCACTGGGACTCGGGGTAAAGGTAGGCGCTTCCCTTCAGAGTGCCCCAGGCTCTCCTGGAAGAAGGGGTCCCACCACCATGAAGTGGGGGGTCTCATCCAGACCCACCTGCCTGGACCGCCCTGTCCCCCACCGCCTCCCCGTCTGTGGCTGATCCAGCCCGTTGCTCTCGACACCTCCTCTTGCTGCCACCGTCCATTTCTGATGGCAGTGACTTTCCCCCATTGAGAAATGCCCAGTGACGAGGCTGAACACCGGGAGGTGTCATGCTCATCTCAGGTGTGGAATCTGTTCTCCTGTGAGGAAGATCAGCCACTGCCCAAGCACTGGATTCCCTCCTGAGAGAGACGTAAACGGACTCTTTAGACCCCAAGAAGGGAGCCCAAATGTCAGCCTGGCGGGAGCCTGAGCTACATCTTCTTCATGGCCGCTCCGCCTGGTCTAGCGATGCCCCAGCGTAGAACATGGTCCTCACTAAATATTTGTTCAAAGGATGAGGGAATAAACCCTGGACTCGAGGGAAACTTAACTTTAATATCAAAGCCAACTTATCTCTCTGGAAGTGCAATTCCGACAAAGAATCCGCAGCGCCCAGTGACCCCTCTACCTGCCTGGCTAGACCTTCCTTGCCAGAGCCCCAGCGCGGTGAGAAGGAAAGAGCAGACATTTAAAAATGACGGCCAAGTCCATCCATTTACACCAGCCTTCCCTGCCTGTGAGCGAATTAGCCAAGGAACGACTGCTTCGGTGACCCCCAGGTGGGGAGGGCCCGACATGCCCTGCTCTTCTGAGCTGCACACGTGGATCCGCCAGGTCTGAACTGAACCCGGATGGAGCTGGCCCATCAGAAAACCTGATGGGAGGTATTTTACCCAGGATGAAGTGACACTGCTGATTACTCGCCTCACCTTGTGTTCACAGGGGTCGTCCTGATTGCAGGATGAGGCCAAGGAGCGCCAGGCTTCCTCCCCCGCCGAGAGGGGATGGTGGGGCCACTGAGGGCCTTTGCCACCAACTCCCTTCTGATTGATCAGGCTGCTCCAATCTGTGAGTCACCGTGTGTCTCTGGGAAGAAAACTACCTTGGGTGGTGTTACCCTGAACTCTGACGCCAATGCAGGTGACTCTTCAAACAGCAGAGGCGGCTCCCGGGGAGCCAGGTTTTTTTGTGTGTGTGCAAGGACACAAACTTCCTGAGAGAGAAATGGCTGCAGCACAGAGATGAGAGAAGAGAAAGGCAAGCCGAGGGAAGGTGTTGCCAGCTAGTTCTCGGGAGCCTGAGGAGCCCTGAGAAAGGCCATTGCATTTTTCTCTTTAGGGCCATTTGATGTAAGGACAAATACATAGCCTGGGGGCTGAGCTGAATTTGTGTTTGACACCAGTTCTAGCATTGATTAGCTGTGTGATCTTGGGTGAGCTCTACATGCTTTGATCTTTCCTTTCCTCATGTGTTAAGAGGAAATAGCTCCCCCACCTCCATTTTGGAGCCTGATGTACTATAGCCACCTTCCTGGGCCTTGTGGTGGGCTTGGAATGGGTGTTAGAGTCTCTCCCGACAGGCAAACCCAGACCCCAGGCAGAAGAAAGGTCTATGCAACCTCACTGTGATTTGGATTTACTTGTGGGAAACGTAAATCCCCGTGCTGCAGTGTTGGGACCTGGGGTCTCGTGGGGAATGCCCAGGCCACCGTCAGCTCAGGGCAGCTCTCTTGGCTGGGATCCCAGCCTCTGGAGTGGAGCCTTCTCCCTACTTCCTCCTGGCTTTCCACTTCTTGACCAATTGCCCATCTCTCCCGCCGGGGCCCTCCGCCGTCCCACCTTGAATTTGACTCTCCTTCCTCATATTTGCTCTTGGCCCAGCACCTTGGACAATCACTGCCTCTGATCCTTTGGGGGAGTTCTGTCTATTCCATTCAAGGAGAAGAATCAAATCATCAAGGAGTTGTGTTTCTGTGAAAAAAAACCACAAAATTTTAGAAAGAATGTCTCTTTTTGCAGCCATCACAGTTCAGCAGCTTCTCTTTCTTCAGAATGTGAAGCACAGATCCCGAACCAAGGGAGGCCGAGAGGCAGCCGCTCTGGGGAAGGCAGGCTCCATCCTGGCCTCAGAATATTCACAGCTAAGCCACCCAGAAGCCTGCCAAGCGACTGAGTATTTTTTAATCATTATTTCTCTCTTCTAGGGGGGAAAAAGAGTCATTTGTAGCCTGGCAACAGAGATCTGCATGTTCTTCCTTCGTGCCAAGCCATAAACACAGCCTTCTCTCTGCTCAGCCTAATGATGCTCAAAGGCCAGCCACCAGGAGAGACGGGGGAGGCAGGCCAAGGCTGTAGGCACGGGCCGTGCTAACAGGCCAGCGGTGGGTGTTGCAGAGATTGGCACCTCGACCGATGGCCTTCCAGTAGAAACCCAAGGGCTCATGGGAAGAGTCCCATGTTAGAGGCAAGGACTTCCTCCGCCCCCAAGGCTCTGTTCCTGGCACAAGACAGCGGTGAGGCCGTGGAGTCCGTCTGGGGTGAGTGTGCTGTGGAGAAAGACTTCAGGGACAGGTGGGCTTGGAGGGAGGCTCCGTAGCCCCACCCAGCCCCACTTCTGCTAGAGCCTTTCCTTCTCCCTCCCGAGCATCCCACGGCTTGCTGCTGCGACCACCTCCCTCCTGACCCCTGGGTATCTCTTCTCTGCTTTGTTCTCCAGTCAAGGGAAACGCCCTCTCCTTGCTGCACCACGACGGGCTTTGATGGTTCTAAGGAAAATAGTTTTGCAGCAAAGAAAGAAGCAGGCCAGAAACATGAGGGGAGTGGATGGATCCTCCCTCACCATTTAGCATCACCTAAGAAAGGTCAGAGGAAGGACTGGTTGAGAGCATGGCCTTGGAGCTAGACTAGCTGGATGCAAATCCCAGTCATCCACTCGGTGGCCATGGCAAGCTATGGACCTCTCTGAGCCTCCTTTTTCTCCTCTATGAACCGGAGATAGAAATAATTCCTATGAAACGCTTGTTTCCTATTGCCAGGCCCTGCCCTGAGTACTCTAAGGCAAATGATGATAACCCACCATCGTCATCATCATTATCACAATCTCTGAAATATTTATCTGTGGGCAAGAAACATGTTCATTCAGCTCTGTCCTTTCGGAGTTGTTATGAGATTGAGCAGATGATGCATTTAGACTCACTTAAAGTTCCTGCTCCATGGGGGGGTCTGTAAGCAATGCAACCTAGTGGGACCAGGGAGTAGCTCAGTGGCAAAGCACATGCCTAGGATGTGCATGGCCCTGGATTCATCCTTGCTGCCACAAAACAAATAAAATAATCAGAATGTTACCTTTGGATTTTGCCTGTGGACTAAGCTTGCAGAGGGTGCAAGTGGGTCTACCTTGTAAACTGTTGGGCTCTGTCCCTCACAGAACAGACATACAGTGGGCTCGGCAGAGGAACTAACTCCACAAAGTCTAGAAGCTGCTCACCACAAATCACTGGCTCATTGCAAAAGGAGGAACAGAAATTCTGTAGTGGAGAGACCAAGCAGGTGCCACTTTGACAGGTGTCGGAACAACGGGACCAACATCAGGACAAGCCAACATCACCAGCCCCTGGATAGGATGAGCTGGGAAGGACACACGGCATGGCAATGGGATTCCTGCCAGCCTGTGCAGCCTGAGTCTGACCCTGGAAAACAGCAGATGACCCCAGTAGAGGGACCTTCTGAGATCACCTGGCCTGTGCACAGAAGTACCCAAGTCAAGGGACGACCAGACAAAGAAAGGCTGAGGAAGTGACCACATCAGAGTAGACTAAAGGGAGAGGGCACCTGTGCACCATGTGGACCTGGGCTGAGCCTGGGCTGGACGCAGGACTGCGGAAAATGGCCTAACTGACGTTGCAGGGTCAGTGAATGAAATCAAAATATGAAATGAGGTAGTATTATTACATTAAGAATTTTACACTTTCTGATGTAGATCACTGAACTGCCATTATCTGAGACAGCCCTGCATCTTGGAAAATATACATTGATACACACACACACACACACACACACACACATATATATACTTTCAAATATATAAGAGTAAAAGGGCAGGCAAAAGGTTCAGAAAAAATGTATACTCTATATACATAACTTTTTTCCTGAACCATATGAAATTCAGTATATTTTATATTGTGTCTACATAACTTTTATGAACCATATACACATAATTTTTTCTGAAATGTGTGTGTGTGTGTGTGTGTGTGTGTGTGTGTGTGTAAGAGAGAGGCTATCCCAGCCAGTTATTAAGGACTCAAGGGTGTTTTCATTCTTCTGATCTTTTTCAGTTTTGCCTCTTTGGGGCTTTATTTAAATGAAATCATATAGTATATATTTCTCAGCTCACATTATGATTCTGAGACTCATCTCTGTTGCTGTGCAGAAGAGTGGTTTGTTCATTTTGACTGCGACGTAGAATTGCATTTTCTTCTGGGTCTGTTCTTCCCCTTGCGTGCATTTCAGTTGCTTCCTCTTTGTAGCAATTTTGAGTGGAATGGCTCTGGACATTCTTGCACGTGACTTCTGGTGAACATGTGTATACATTTGTGTGCATGGATTCACGGGCGTGGAGTTGTTGATGCACACGTTGCACATTAGTAGATACTGACGACTTTTCAAGTTGGGGGACCATTTTTCTCTTCCCAGCAGCATAGGAGCATTCCAGTTGCTCCACATCCTCACCAATATTAGGTATCGTCAGCCCTTGGAGCCCATTCTGTAGGGTGTAGGGCAATACCTTGTGGGTTTAGTTTGCATTTTTCTAACGACTGTTGAAGTTGAGCCCCTTTATTCACTGGGACATACTGTTTTGTGAGGAGTTCATTCAAGTCTTTTGAGAATTTTCCCATGGGCTCTCATATCTATTGCTTTGGAGGAGTTCTTTATGTATTCTGAACTGAAGTCCTTTGTCAAACACAATGTTCTCTCTGTGGCTTGTCTTTTTATCCCCTCCATAATATCTTTCAGTATGTAGAAGTTTTAATTTTTAACAAGTCCAAATTATCAAAAATTTCCAGAAACCCATACACTAACTTTTATAAATCAGGTCGATCCCAATCCTAGGTCCCCACTGGAAGGGTTCAACCTAGAAGGTCCCAGGTTAAACTAGATGGCTTCTCCCTCCTTGGGCCCCCAGGCAAGCTGGCGGTGCTGGGGATGGAGGTTTGGGGAGATGGATGCGGAGAGGCACATTTCCTCCTGCAAACAGTGCATAAAGCTCAGATGCAGAAGTCCAGCCTCCTCCTCTCAGGGCAGCAGGAGAAATGTGTGTGTGAAAGCATCAGGCACAGTACTACTACCCAGAGGCTGTGTTCACTATGGACAGAGACACAGGCATGGGAACAGTATTGCAGGGTTTTTTGTTTTTTGGGTTTTTTGGTTTTGGGTTTTTTTTTTTGTTTGTTTGTTTGTTTGTTTGGTCAGCTTTTGCATCACTGTGACCAATAAACCTGACAAGAACAATGTAGAGGAGGAAAAATTTATTTTGCCTCACAGTTCAGTCCATGGTCAGTGGACTCCATAGCTCTGGGCCTGCAGTAAAGCCAAACACCATAGTGGAAGGGCATGGAGGAGGAAAGCAGTTCAGAACATGTTAACCCATAAGCAGAGAGGGGAGGGCGAGGTTCTGCCCACCAAGGACAAAATATAAACCCCAAAGGCACACCCCCAGGGACCTACTTCTTTCCCTGCCTACAGTTACTGCCCAGGTAATCCATATCAGTGGATCAAACCACTGATATCCTGTTCACTTCACCTCTGAACATTCTTGCATTGTCTCACACATGAAATTTTGGGGGGACACTTCATATCTGAACCATTATATTCCGCTCTGGTCCCCCCAAATGCATGCCCATCTCAATGCAAAAGTCATTGAGTCCATTTTCAAGATCTCAAAAGTCTTAAAATTTCCAACATCACCCAAAAGTCCAAGTCCAGAATCTCAGTTGAGACTCAAGGCCAGTTACATATATCCAACCATACAATGGCTCAGAGCAAACATCTCCATTCCACAGGGGAGAAGCAGGAGCAGAGAAAGAAGGGATGGGACCAAAGCAAGACCAAAATCCGTTCTGGCCAACAAGTCCTGTGGCTCCATGTCCAGCATCTAGAGCACATGGCATGGTGATGTTCTCTCCAAAGGGCTTGCATAGCTCTGTCTCTCTCTTGGTTTGTTTCTGCTTGATTTCTGCAGGTTTCCTTGGCAGATATCCCATGTTACTGGCCTCTTTTAATCTTGGGGGTTTTCATGGACACTTTAGCTTCCTTCTCACATCACCTTCTCAGGGGCTGCCTGTAGAGATTCCAACCCTGCTACACTTTGCCAGGTCTCCCAGGCCTTCCTTTGAAGCCTCCATGACCCTCTAACTCCAGCATCTTGTATTCCTGAAGAACAAGAATGATGTAGTTGATGACAAGGTCTACTGCCATAGCAAGCATTAGCCAAGCCTCCTGGGACCATGACCATGACAGCCTCTGAGTGCCTGGGTGGCTGAACATGGTTAAAAAACTTCCTAGGTCCCTAGATCTAGTCTCAAAGGAATCTTTATTTTTACACTCTTGAGTCTGTGATGAATGTCATCTTATTAATTTCTGAGATGCCCTCAAGCCATCTTTCCTATTGTCTCTGTGAAAAGTATTTATCCTCTCTTCAGTGGCTATGATCTCTGTAACAACCACAACTTTCTAGGCCCCAGTTTTACATTCATGTTTCTGGACAAATTTCAAGTTTTTCAAATCTTTTTGCTCTGCTTTCTATTCCTCGTTATCACAGTAAACTTGGCTAAAAATTGCCAGCAATATCTATGGCACTACTTGAATGCTGTACTGCTTTGACATTTCTTCCTTCAAATTAATTAGTCCATCATCTTTAAATTTAGCCTCATATAAAGTCTCAGGGCCTGGGCAAAAGTATACAGCTTCTTTGCCAGAACATAACACAAATGGCTTCTGGTCCAATTCTAATAAAGAGTCCTTATCTGAAACCTCATGAGCCCAGTCTTTTTTTTTTAATATTTATTTTTTAGTTTTTTTTTTTTTTAGGTGAACACGATATCTTTATTTTACAATTTATGTGGTGCTGAGGATCGAACCCAGTGCCTCACGCATGGTAGGTGAGCGCTCTACCACTGAGCCACAACTCCAGCCCCATGAGCCCAGTCTTTAATGTCTGCAGTCCTATGGGTCTTCTGAGTGCCTACCAGAATCACACATTAAGCTCTGCTTATGACATTTTAAGTTTTCTCCAGCCTGCATCTCCAAACTTTTCCAACCTCCCCTCACAAACCAGTTCCCAGTGCTTCTGAACCACATGGTCAGGTTAACCACATCAATGACCCTACTTCTTGGGACTAATTTTGGTTTTTGTCATCTTTTGCATTGCTGTGACTAATATCCCTAACAAGAACAATGTAGAGGAAGAAAATTTATTTTGCCTTGTAGTTCAGAGGTTCAGTCCATGGTCTGTGGACTCCATAACTCTGGGCCCAAGGTGAGGCAGAGTATCATGGCAGAAGAGCATGGTGGAGGAGAGAAGCTCAGAACATGGGAACTAGGAAGCAGAAAGAGAGTTCTGCTTACTGGATACAAGATGTAAACCCCAGTGACATACTTCCTACAGCCACATCCTTCCTGCCTACAGTTGTCACCAGTTAATTCATATTAGTAGATTAATCCATTGATTAGGTTAATAACCTAATCATTTCACCTCTGAACATTCTTGCATGGTCTCACCCGTGAGCTTTTGGGGGAACAACTCATATATCGACTACGATACAGGTCATGTCACAGGGTCTGCTGCCAAGGTGGGCACTGAACAGCTCAGGGGTCCAGAGAGTGAGAAGTCACCCTGCTGCTGGGACCTGGGGGAGAAGAGGTCAGTGAAGGCCTCACAGAGGAGGGGACAATCAGCACGGGTTTTATTGGTTTCGTAAGAGCCTGCCAGACAGACAAGGAGCAGAAAAGCGTTCCCGGTTGACAAGAGCTCAGGGAGCAGAAGGAGATAGAACACTTGGAATATAGAATGGGATATAAGAAAAGGGACAGCCATGGCTCCCAATTTCCCCATCCCTCAAATGGGAAGTTTGAATCAGACAATCTCCCCTCTGCCACGCTGTTCCTTCTGCACTGGCTGGTGTGATGGATGTGAAGAGGATCCAGATACAAGCTCTGACTTTGAAGAGGAGAAAGGGAAGGACACCTCAGAGCTCTGAGAGTTGGGGAGGTCAACTACTGGAAGTTTCCCCGAAGAGATAGCCCTGGAGTCCAGCCCTAAGGACTCCATTATCCTTCAGCTGATACTTCCAGGTGAGTGCAGTCCTGTGTGACACTCTTGGTAACCCTAGATCTCTCCCTTGCAGAGGAGAGAGTCTGGAGTGACTGACCTGTGTCCCTCAAATGCCCCTGAGCCAATTGGGAGCTTTAGACAGGGCATGATACAGTGTTATTTCACAACAATTTTTCAAATATTGATGTGCTGGGAATTTGGAGGCAATGCACACCTCTGGGGGACAGAGGGACACAGAGTAAGCAAGACAGAGGCTCCCTGACTTTCTGGAACTCCCTTGTCCCAGGCTGTCAGCTCCAACCCAAACTCCCATGCAGTTGTCAGAGGTTCTGTAGTCGATGCTGCGTGTGCCCTCGTAGAGGCAGATGGTGAGGGTAAGTGGACATCCAGGCCTACCTGGGACCTCGTGGCTCCAAACCCTCGGGGTTCTCAGAAGTTCCAACTTGTCTTCTTAAACCCTAGGCTCTAGGCCCAGAGAGGAGTCCAGTGAACAGGACTTCCTCCATCTTCTTGCAATTCCAGAGATGTCTTAGGGACCTCACAGTTGGCCTCCTGTGCTGTGGTCCAGTGGGCCTGGTCCTCAAACCATCCCTGCACACGTGGCCCAGCTGGAGTAGCAAGGCCCTCTCTGGCTGGGCCTCTGAAGCAGACCTGCTGGCCTCAGCCAGCCACTTCCTCACTTCTCACTCCCGCTCCATCCTTCTCCCACCATGGCTGCCCTGGACAAAGCTGGAGAGAGCTCTGGGAAGCCTGGTCCTGACCAGGTCCTCTGGCTGGGCTGTTTGCCAAATGTCCTGAGCTACATTCCCTCACCCCTGTGTCACCCTGGTGTCAGCAAAATAGCCCAGTGTGAGAACTCCCATGGGACTGGTAGAAATGTAGGGGTCACTGTGACTTGGATTCATACCCCAGGGGTGACCGTACAATCAGGGATGAGATACTTCACTGCCCTGAGATCTAGTTTCCCCATCTGCAAAGTGGGGCTGATAACACTCCTCTTAGGTTTATGAAGGAGTCTCCAATGAGATGAAGGCCTAAAGGTATCTGCTTTGGCATCTAAAGGCATCTTAGCCTGGGTCTGTGTGCTAGGCCCAGAGCTAGGAGCACAGTAGGTACTTAATTGATACTTGGATGGCCCAAGTCTTTAGTCTGAGCAGCCTCCACTGCAATCAAGCAAGGGAAACCACCACAAATGCCTTGAAAGTCTAACCCTTAGCCAGCATTTCACAAGTAGGTTACAGTTTGGCTCAAGTTCAGAATGGCTAGCCCAAGCAGGTTGCAGGGCTTTGGGGCTGGGCAACTGGGGTGGATGATGTGTGTGCCAGGTAGGGTCTGGCAGGGCAGAAGACAGGTGAGCAAGACTGCAGCCCACAGAACACAGGGATTTCTGACCAGTGCTGGGGCCCAGGCTTCTAAGGGTGGGACATTTACTGTGCTCTGCACTTCCTGTGGCTATTTTATCTAATCCTCAACGAACCCACTGTAGAGATTAGGATGCCAAGGATCAACTAAAGTCAGAAACTCATCTGGTAGTACCTTAGGTAGCAGAGAAGTATCCAGAACTCAAGCTGGCCAATTCTTCTACTCAATGCTGACCCAGACCACCAAGTATTTTCCTAACACCTTAATAAAAACTGGGCTCTGAGGCCAAACCTAGAACAATCAGGGTCTAGGAAACAATGTGAACAGGACCCAAACCTTGTCCCTCCCTCTAAACACCTACCTCCCTTTGTATGGAGAAGAACCACACCCACACCTTTTATTATTTTGCTGAAGTGTATTATTAAAGTGCCCAGTTGAATGCCAGTAGGCAATCAAGGTCTCTGCTCCCCCAAAGCACACACGTTGGTAGAGTAGCAGGAGCAAGAGAACCATCATGGGGTCTGACTGATGAAAATGGAATCAGAGAAGGGCACCTGAGAGGAGGCAGTGCCCAGGGAGGGAGGGCTGAGATGGGAACCAGCCAGCTCTGGGTTCCAATGGGCACATCCTTCTCAGCATGTTGAAATTCCCATGGCCCAGGCTTTACGCACCAAGCTGGGCACCAAGCTGGGCTGCTCACCAAACCTATCCTCTAATGCACACGTGGTCTCATCGGGAACCAGCCCAGGGACCCCGGGACACCCAGGCCGCCCAGCTTTCCTGGTCCCATTTGCCCGCCAGCAATCGCCGCCACCAGCAGTGACTCTGGAACTGGAAATCCCAGGTGGTTCCGGGATCCGCAGCGTGGAGACAAAACGTTCTCAGGACCGTTCCCTAGCAACCCAAGCTGCTCACAGCCCGCAGGTCCGCAGATGACGCCCTTCCATCCATTTGCACCGAGGCGTCCCGTTTTAGGTGCTCCGGGACCCTTCCTAATGTCCCTTCAATGATCCACGAAGCCATTTGCTTAGAAAATCTCCTTCCCTCCCTCCTCCCGCCCCCGCCCCCGCCCTTACGCCGGCGTTTAGTGCAGTGAACCCTCTGCGGCAGGCAGCGAACGGAACCCTGGGTGGCTTGTCGAACAAAGCCCTCGTTCCACGGTGGCGGCGGCGGTGTGGGGTGACTTCCCTTGCGGTGATGCTGCCCGCCGTGGGCTGTGCCGGGAGGGGGCGGGATGGATGGGATCCAGAGGACAAGAAGCAAAACAAGCCCAGCGCCAGGCAGAGGGGGAGGCGGGGAGGAGGGGAGGCGAGGGGAAGGAGGGAGAGGAGGAGGAGGGAGAGGAGGAGGGAGGGGAGGAGGGGGAGGAGGAGGAGGAGGAGAGGCCACTTCATTTATTTATTATGATGCCAGTTGTAGTGTCGGTCTCATGTGTGGGGAGCAGACTGTATTTTATGTTTTAATCCTCCAAGCTGTGTGTGTGGGCTGGGGATAATTACATTGAAAAATGTGTCTAATATGCGGAAGGTTCTTTTTGTGGGGAACGGGAATGCTCCAGTGGAATATCTTCCTCATGGCAACCGATGCCTTTTCCAT
This sequence comes from Callospermophilus lateralis, assembly GCF_048772815.1. Taxonomy (NCBI): domain Eukaryota; kingdom Metazoa; phylum Chordata; class Mammalia; order Rodentia; family Sciuridae; genus Callospermophilus; species Callospermophilus lateralis. The sequence continues at coordinate 49,923,316 of NC_135319.1, read as the reverse complement.
AAGCCGCTCAGAAGGTGCCAGTAATTGGGAGTGCTGCGGAAGCCTGCCCGCCCCCCCCCCCCAGTTGGGCCAAGGCCTTCTCTCTTGTAGGGAGGCCTCGGGATCCAAGGAACAGGGCCTGCACCTTCCCCTCACCCCCACCTGCCCGCCAGCCTGGTGGGTGACAGGCAGGATACAAATGGGAGGCCTGATTGCTTTCTTGGCCACAGCCTAGGGGCCAGCGCTAGAGGATTGGGGGGGGGGGGGGCGGGAGGATGACAAGCAGGCTGCTGGGAGACAGAGTGTTGCTGTGCGTGCTGTCTGTGAGCAGCATGCACACACACACATGCATGTGCCTCATGGAGGGGCACAGGCATCCTGCCCCACCCTCACACACGCCCCTAGCCACACAGAGACACATGCACACACACACGCTCGCACATCCACACATCCTGCATACACACATGCACATTCACACCCATTTATACACAAGTGCACACGCGCCGCGCACACGCTTTCAGGCACAATGCACACATGCACAACACGTTTGCATGTTCACATGCACGTTTACTTCTACAGACACACACTCATGCACTTTCACATGTGTGTTCGTTTACTCTTTGTGCATGAACACTCCTTTCCATTTTTTCTCACACGCACCTTTGTGCTTGCACAGGCACACACACTAGGGCTCGTGTGATCTGACAATTGCAAAGTGGTATCAGAAATATCGCCAGTGACATCTGCCTTCCTTAAAAGGCCACAAAAAAAAAAAAAAAAAAAAAAAAATCCACAGCCCCGCTCTCCTCAGTGTTTGTTTTTCGGGACACATGCCTTAGTGCCTGCACTGCTCACTTAATTCAAGCCACATGGCAAGTGTGCAAACTTTCCTTTGGCTCGTGGGGACTGCTGATTTGATGCCTGTTTACTCAGAAACTGCAGATCCAGTGGAAAAATACCCCAGCCTACTGTGATGCCAATTAGTCTCTTCCCGCGGTGGGCTGGGATCCCCACCGGAGATCCACAGGGCGGACAGCGCAGTCCTCGCAAAGCCCGGCAGTGATGAATAGGGCCTCTGGCTCCCTTGGGACCTGGCCAGTTATTTTGTAGGAAATTGAATTTCTTGGTGAGTTAGAAGATGTGCTAATGAGTGCTAATGTGGGGCTGGGAGGGCTGAGGGTGGGCTCTGGCCTGGGCATCTTCCGGGTCAGCTTCCACGGTACCTCTGTGATCCCTGGATCATCCTTTCCTCCTGCTCCTTCTTCTGGGTCCAGCACAATTCCACCCCACAACATGCTATTATCCCCCGCCCCCCAGCGCTGCCCTGGCTCCTTCCTAGGCCCTCCTGTCTCTCTCCTGCATCTGTGTTGACCCTCCCTCCATCTGACACACCCAAACTCTCCATGGGAAGAAGCCTCTGGGACAATGTGCAGCCTACAGAATTTGGCCAGAACTCCTCAGCCTGGGCTTGCAGGCCGTTCTCTGAGGTCTGCCCACCTGTTTGGCTTCAACTCTTCTTAGTTCTCCTCTCTGTACTTTGTTGGCCAGAGTAGCACTGGCTAATGTTCCCTGAGCTCATCTGGTCCTGCCCCTGGGCCAGCCCACTGGTCAATTATAGAAGGTCCCCTACCCTCTGTCATCGGCCCCTGCAGGGATAGAAGTGGTCAAACTGGAAGGCAGCTCTGCAAGGCCGAGGGTTCCTTGGCTTCCTGCAGCTGCCCTGAGTTGTCTCCAACTGTGTTCCCCTTTGTCCATGCTGCGTCAGCCACCCTGTCCCTCTTCAGATGACGCGGAGATGCCTCACGCAAGGCCTTTGCCATGCCTTCTATGGCTGCCTGGAAAGTTCTCCACGCAGACACCTACCGACTCGATGGGTCACTTCTGAAACATCTCCTCTGTGAGTTTGTGCTGGGCCACCCCCAAGTCCCTGGCGCTCTCTGTAGTCCTTAATGCCATGTGACCCCTATACATGTGCCTGCAAAGTGTGCTTTAGAAAGACATATACTGAGGCTGTTTGGTCACTGCTGTTTCTCCTGAACCCAACACAAGGCCACACAGTGGGGACACTACTCCACAACTGTTGAAAAATATTTGAGAAAATCAATACCTAGCCTCCAGCTCTCACCTGACCCTCTCAGCCTGTCCCCAGGATGGCCTGTTGTGGATCCATCTTGGGCTGGCACAAAGAGCTAAACTTTTCTATTATTATTCTTGTTTTCAATTGATACTTCATGGTGGTACATGTGTATGGGGTGTAATGTGACGTTTCCATGTTTGTATATATTAGGGAATGATCAAATCGGGGTAATAGGATCTCTATCACCTCATCCACTCACCATTTCTTTGTGGTTAGAGCCTTCAGAAACCTCTTTTCTAGCTATTTTGAAATATAAAACACATTACTGTTAACTGTTCACCCTACTGGACAATAAAACACTAGTGCTTCTTTCTCCCATCTATGAACTTCACTGTCTTCAAAGTCTAAGCATGTGTCGAGTTCTTGGTACGTATCGTCTCAGAAGACACAGCCAGATTTTAAAAATCGAACATACATTGAGAATTTGTCCTATATTTTAAAGTATTTCATAGGCACTCTCGGACCTGTTATTCACTAAAACATAAGGAATTAGGCAGTGCTGTTATCCCCCATTGCACAGATGAGCACACTGAGACTCAGAGAGGTGAAGTGACTCACCTGGGTCACACAGGGGGTGGGGCAGTAATCAATTCCTAACAGGAGCAGAAGGATCAGGACCCATCATGGGCCTGGGCTCCAGCAGCAAGGTAGCAAATGGGGCTCTCCCCCAGAGGGACCCCACCCTACTCACCTGCAGGGAGAGGGTGCAGGATCCCCAAGGATACAAGCTAGGGGAAAATTGCACTCTTTCTAGGCCTGTTCCTGGAGCCCAGGGGCACGGGACCCTTTCCACTCCCCGGCAGCCTCCAGAGCTCAGCCTGGATCTGGGGACGTTTCCACTCGGTGTCCTCCCAGACACTGTGGAGCAAACAAAGCCGAGGTGCTGCTACAGACACGGGGCGGCGGCTGGAAACAGGGCCGTCTGTACCTTTCAATGCTGTCGTCTCATTAATCTTGTACCTCTGCAGTCCTTCTGAAGAGCGCACTCACAGCGGCTCATTCATTACGCCTCTAATAACAGCGGCAGGCCCGAAAGCACCAGGCTGCGGAGGAGCTGGCCTCTGCAGCTGCAGAAAGCCAATACCTTTTAAAATACATTTACACAGCAATAAATAAAAGCGGTCTCAGTTTACCTCTTTATTAAACTCTATTTGTGCGTCGGAGTTAAGGGCCGCATTTGTGTCTTGCTATTCAGATTTATTCGTGCGCGTCTCCCAGGCTGGCCGCATTTACTCCATCAGGCAGTCACGGTGGCGGAGTGTAAGGGGGCCTTTCATCACCAAGCTGCCCTCGTGAAGAGCTGCTCCAGGCTCCTGGGCTCAATTTGGCCACCACGAAGACCACCCCCATTATCCAGAGGGGAAAACGAAGGCAGAGAACCATCAAGACGTCTTTAGTCGCACCCAGCAACCAGCAGACGGATGACCCGAGGCTGACGGGTCAGTGCTCCCCAAACTCTGGTGCACAGAGATGGCCCCCTAAAGGTGTTGCCTCGACTTACATGTAGTTCCGGCTCCCCATCCACGACACTGGAGAGTCACAGGCCAACCAGCCCAGGAAGTGCCCTGAGACAGCACGGAATCCATTCAAACGGATTTTGACCTTGGACATTCACTCTCTCAGTACCCGATCTGTTTGGAGGAACCAGCATCCTGTGAATCAGTTTGCGGGCAGCTCAGGATGAGCAATCTGGAAGGGATTTTTGTTGTTGTTGTTGTTGTTTTCTATTTGAGGAGCTTGTGATTCCACCACGAACAATTTCTTGCCTCCCCAGGTGGTTCGGAGTTACATAAGATGCCTCCTGCCTGACCCTCAGGGGTCTATCTTATTTGAGAACCCCAGAATCTCTGGGAAAAGACTCCCGGGGATGTGCAAGCAGCGGGGTTGGCAATACACCTGATCCATATCTGCACTCAGATGGGAAGGGCAGAGGCATCCCCGGTGGGAAGAGGCCTCAGGGCCCAGGACACAGTCCTTTACTCAGGCTGGAGCAGGGGTGCAGCAGAGTGCTGGCTGGTGGTGAGCAGAAGACCCAGGTTGGTGAGCTGGGACTCCCTGGGCAGGGGGCGGAGGGTTTTGTAGCAGCAGAATGGGCAGAGTGCCAGGAGGTTCACCTGAGGGTTCCAGAATACATGGCCCTGGATACCTGGGGAGTGTCTTACCTCCCAGCAAAATCTAGCCACAGGGAACTGCTCCCCAACTCACCTGGGGAGTTCTTACTCACCTGTGGTCACCACAGTGGCTTCCCTATATGGAGAATGAGGACATGTCAGGAAATACCTCCAATGGAACAGCTGAGTGCCAAGGCAGCAGAATGATCATCCCCATTTCATGAATAGAAAAAGTAGACACAGAGAGGTGGTGTGCCTTGCCAGAGGCCACACAGCTACCCAGGATTCCAACTTTGGAATCCCTTCTGATTCATCACTTCTGCACTGCTGTCCTTCCGGAAGAGGTGTCAGGAATTATCTGAGCACTAATGGCCTCCAGGAGCTTCTGAGGGATTCCTGTCTTAGGGAGTGAGGGTGCTCTGTGTGGGCAGACTATGGAGGGGCCCCCAGGGTCCTACAACCAGTTCGTACTTCCAAATGATGCTGAATATTGTGTTCCTTTTCCCCCAAGATTTTCTACTATACCCTGCCCTTACCCTTCCATTCTCCTACATCATATTCCCAAGAGGGATCTGCCCTGGATGTAGTGGAATGGAAAGTAGCAAGAGATCAGTAGGTAAGGATTCTAGCTCAGAATTTGTAAATTCTCTGGCTGCAAGACCTTGGGCAGGTCAATTCACCTCTCCAAGCCTGTTGAAGTCAAAACATGAATCTAGGTCTCCTGTCTTACTCCAAGTCTGGAGCTTTGACTTCTTTGGAAGGAAGAGCTTTAGTGTTGGTCTCAGGCTGGCCTAGAGTCCTGGCTTGCTGATGGACAAGCAATGTTCTTTCAGGCAAACTGCTTCACCTCTGTGGCTTTCCACACTGGAATAAGGCTGGAGAAATGCACACTTCACCCACAACACAGGGTCATTGTAAGGACTGAACACACAAGAAGAACCCAGCACCCTCAAAGAGCAAGTGCACAAATAAATGCAGTGATTCTAGCTCCCTTCTTTCCTTTTAGCTTCTAGGTATCTAGGCAGTGTGTTAGTCCGCTTTCTATCACTGTAACAAAATACCTGACATCATTAACTCATAAAGAGAAAAGGTTTGATTTGGCTCACAGTTTTAGAGGCTTCAGTTCATGATTGATTGGCCCTGTTGCTTTAGGCAGCACATCGCGGCAGGAGCATGGGGGACAGCAAACTGTTCACCCAAAGGAAAGGAAGCAAAAAAGAGGCAAGAGAGGATTGAGGCCCCGTAGTACCCTGAAGATACATCCCCAATGGCCTAATGTCTGTCTCCCACTAGATTCATCTCTCAAGGATTCCCCATCACTCTGGGGACCAATCATTTATCACCTGGGCCTTTGGTGAGGGAGTCAGCTCTTTTTAAGTTCAGAGTCAAAGGAGCACAACCTGTCCACTGGCTGGTAGAACTGATATGGCCAGGTCATGCCAATGGAGTAGCCCAGAGTGCTGATCACCAGCTGTGTGGCAAGGGGCTGGGCTGTCCTGGACACTCTTCCCTCCCCACCACAGGAGCAGTAGATGGAGCCCAGTCCTCACCAAATGGCTCAACATTCATTCTCAATCCGATTTTTCCTGTAGGTGGAGATCCAAGTACTGGATCTCCAGTTGTCCCTGCAGTTACAAGTGGCCATGGAATCAAGTTTTGGACAGTAAAACATATATATGTTTTTTTTTTTTTTAATTCCTTGATCTCTAGGGTGGGTTTCTGGAAGGACTGGGCGTGAAGGCCATGCTGTCTGACTCAGCTGTGTGTGTGTGTGTGGGGGGGGCGTTGTGTGTGTGTGTATGTAGGTCAAACATGATCAAATTGTGCCCTCGAAATAGTCTGATTTGTCAGATGTCAGTTACACCTCAAAGCTGTTTTTAAACTCTACTGGGTGTGGTGGGAAAGAGGTTTTCCTGACGAAGGAGAGCTTCATGAAACATGTCTTCTTTTTTTTCTTTTCCTGCCTCAAATGCAGGTGAATGTCTGAAGCCCACATCTGACAACAGAAATAGCCAATGAGTTAGAAAGACCAGAGAGTCCTTGAGATGTGAATCCTAAACCCAACCAGAAGTCACCTTCTTGTTAGAGGAGGAAAATAAAAACCTCTTTGTTTACATCTCTGTGAGTGTCCCGGTTCCTTGCAGCCCAAAGCCTTCCTACCTGGACCTGGGCATGTCCTCACTATGTGCTGAGGAAACACAGGAAGGGTTGGGAAAAGCCATGAGTGGGAGGAAGGACGGGTCTCTATGGGCTGGAGTGGCCAGGGTCTGGAATTAGAAATGAGTCTTGGAAAGGAGGGCAGGCTTTTGCTAGGAAGAGAAGGCACAGTTGGTGGATCCCAGCAGGGAGAACCACAGGAGCCAAGGGCGCAGAGAGATAGGAATGAGTGAGGCATAGAAGTTCTGCCAGATGTACCCACCCTCCGGAGCAGAGGCAGGCTCCACACCCTCCCCCATCTTGGCTAATAAGCCATCCCATATTTTCCTTTCCTCCCCATGTTATTTTTTTTTCCTAGTGGCAGAAAATTACAGCTGACAAGTGGCAATTGATCTCTTCACATTATTTTGAAGCAATTATATTGAAATGGGAAACAATGCTTCTAGGACAGAGCCCGATAACAGACTCGAACACAAAGCTCCCTCCAAGATAGATAGGGAAGGCCAATTTGCACTGCATAGAAACTGACCAAATTTCCTTCCCCTGAAATTACAGTTAATTATTGCCTGGCAATCTTTAAAGATAACTTCTGCTTCAACCCAAGGGACAGAGAACAGCCCCGAGTCCACAGTTGCCCTCAAGACGGGCTGGGAGCCTTGGGAGCCAAGAGACAGCCCTCAAACCTCTATATACCAACTGGGGCTCTGTGGACCTAGCGTGGACACACAAACCAGCTTCTGCATGAAGTAGGATGATTTCCCAAACCTAGGACCCTTAAAAAAGAAAAAAAAACAGATTTCCATAGGCCCCTAATAATGACTTAAATGATTGTATGAACTGTTAATCAAACCTATACAAAGCCAGGAATAAACCTCTGCTTACGGCTTATTCGTGATGGAAAACTAAAACATCACTGCAGATTTCAAAGCAAGTGCATCAGTGATGTCCATTTAATAAAAAGGTGTCCTGCTGCCTTTTCTGCAGCTGAATCTGCACCTGTGGCCTGTATGTGATGACACTGGTGTAGCCAAACTGAATTTTCCTTGCCCTATTCCCCTGGTGGTGGGATGCGACCATCTCCTCCATCTCCAATAGGCTCTCTCTATTGGAGCCTTGCAGTGTCCACTCACAGGGCATGCCACGGTGCCACTGGGGTTGAGGAAGGCTTGGATGGCTTTGCCCTTATTCATTAACCCACAGTAGTCAATATGGTGGCAGTGTGACTGTCACCCCAACAGGACTTGTGATAGCACAAAGGGCACTTTGGAGTAAGGCATCATTTAGAGTCATGGTTCTCGACCTTGGTTGCATGCTAGAATCTCTTAGGGAGATGATGACATGGCCGTGCTCAGGCCACACCTCAGCCCAGTTAATTCAGAACCTTTATAATGCTCCTGGGTAATCCAATGTGGTCAACTCAAGAACCAATGATCTAACCAGCTTCTCAAACTTTAGCTTGCATGAGAAGCATGTGGAGGACTTTGAAAACCCAGAGGGCCAGCCCCATCCACAGAGTTCCTGTTCTGTGGGATCTCAGGTGGGTAGACTGAGCAGCCAGCATTTCTCACAGGTTCCCAGGTGCTGCTGAGCTGCTGGTCAGGGGACTGTGTTTTGAGAACCAACCATTTCGATAATCTGAATAAGCTTCTATTCACTTGTTGCAGATTATCATAGAATTAAAAGATTTACATCAAGAACCTACGAATCTCAGAGAATGCATCTGAGAACCTCAAACTTCAGTTTAAGAAATTCCCATGGAATAGACCCATGTTTGGATTTGGAGTCCAAACAAGCAGGACTTGGATCCCACCTCTACTCACGTACCACTGTGTGGTCTCTGGTGGAGTCCATCTCGGAGAGCTCGCTGCACCCAGCCAGGCTTGGTTAGGTGGTGAGAAGGTGTGGGTTTCGGTCCCAGCTCTCTATTTGCAGGCTGTGCCGTCTCAGTCGAGATGCCTATCAGTACTATAAAGATGAGCCAAAGGCTGAGAACGTCTGGTGACTTGTTCCGAGGCTCAAATACATGCCACCTCGCTTTCTAAACTGTAAAGCACCAGATGGCTTATTTTGTAAGTTGAAAGGTATTCTGAAGGTAGTAGAGACACTTGTAGAAACGTTTACAAAGAACCCAGTCTCCCTAATCGCATTCTTCTTTCCACATTTGGGGTGGGTCTTCCTAAAGGTGAACCCCACTCACCATTTGTCAAGAAACCTCTGAATCTGCAAAACTAAAAAAAATGACCCAAAGTTCCAAAAACATCTGCTAGTGGAAGGACCAAAGATCCCTCCAGTCTCCAGCATTTTCCCCAAGGGAAACAGCTGCAATGAACCTCTCTTCTTTATCTGGCTCTCAGAAGATGCACAACTCTCAGTGGACATTCCGGATGTCAGGGGGAAAGAAGATTTCTTAATAATGAGGAAAATAGAAGTTCAGCAAAGGCAGAGAAAGGAGACCTCCTGATCTTCAGAGGACAGGCTACTGGCCATCCCTTCTCTGTGACACCACTCGGCCACATCCCTCAGCCAGCATGGGAACAACGGCAATTTTGATGCCGCTGCCCCCAAACCAGAAGCTCCTCGAAGGCGGCTCTGGTTCTTGGCATATTCGCCATCTAGCCTGCATCTTGTGCCTGACACACAGCTGATGCTGCAGACCGCAGAATGAATGCTTAAATGAATGAAAGATAAAGGGTGCCGCAGACAAGCCGGCAGAGCACAGCGAACTCGCAGCTCAGATACATGCTGACGTTTCAACATTGGCAAGAGAGAGGAGGGGAAGGTATTTTACGAGGAAACCAAGAGGGAGCTAGGAAAATCCTGTAATTGAGTAACATGACAGCAGATGAATTTCAGTTTAAGGGAACAATTTAAAGTGTTCGCATGAGCTGATGAGTTTTGAATTAGTTGTAACCTTTGAGGGAGAAGGGAAAATTGAAATGAGAAAGAGAAAGAGAGATAGAAAAGATCTTGATGTTGTTTTAGACCACTCAATGAAGAAGCCAGAATGCAGTGGCCAGTGTTGCAATTAAGATGTTCAGCGGTGGCGCTCACCTGTAATCCCAGCTGCTCTGGAGCTGAGGCAGGAGGATCGCAAGTTCAAGGCCAGCTTCGGCAGCTGAGCAAGCCCCTAAGCAGCTTAGCAGGACTCTGTCTCCATACAAAAAATAAAAAGGTTGGGTAAACAATAACAGCAACAAAATAGTTCAGTCTAAATGAGCAGGCAAGAAAGGAGAAGGGGATTATTTTAATATCTACAAGAGAAGTCTACCAAGAGGGAGGCTGGGGTCATCCCCTTCTAGAAGGGAAGAAGGTCAAGTCCCAGGTTGTGAACAGCAATGCATTTAAAGATCCTTTTATGGAAAACTGAAAAACAGAAGCTGGGAACAGAGGAAGGGGAGCCCAAACCAGGAAATCCCATTTTCCTTATTTCATTTGTCAGAAGACAACAGTCACTCAGAATGCAAAATCCCCAAACCTAAGTCAGAGAGAAGGAAATCACTTTGTCTAGGTGGTGTGTAATTAACCCTTGGAGCTACACAGCAATTTCACTTTACTGTGACTTCTCACTTAAGAAGATTCAAAAGTGAAAATTAAAGATGAGGTGTTCATGAGTGGTTATTCTCCCCAGGACATAACCAGCAGGGGCCATCAATTCTCAAATCCGAAGGAGCCCACTGGGGCCAAGCGGAACATCTCTGCTCCTTGGAATGTCCAGCACATAGAATGAGATGCTTTTAAGGGAACAAGTCTGCTTTCTGAAGCTGTTGCCTTTGATTATAGAGGGAAAGATGATATAAAAAGTCAACTGTGAACTTATTCCTGCTCGTTCTCCAAGGCAAATAAAAGTTTGCTTTTTCTGGTTTATCCTGATCATGACCTTGGCTCTCACAAAACATGCACACTTTCTTAAGATATTCTCTTTCTCTTTTTCTCTCTCAGTTTGGGAAGCATTTCTTAAAATTGTTGGAAAAGCCATTTGAAGAAAAAGAAAGAAATCCTTAGCTCACAGGTGATCAATTACCCTGGGCAAAAACCCATTTGAAAGTCATCTCAAAAAAGCAGAGAAGCTGGCTTGAATGCTTAAACAGACATGACAGGCCAACTTGCAGGTGAAAGATCTGCTTTGGCTCCTAATATAAATAGCTGCGCTAGCACCACAGGCTGAGGATAACCCACTCTCCACCTTGAATATGCTAAATGTCCTCATTATTCACACACATGCAGACTGGCCAGGCTCTCTGTTTAAATGAGAGATGGGGCACAAGGCAGTTGACTAGAGTCAGTAACAAGCATGCTTCAGTTTAAACAGACTAGCTCACAGAACGTCCAATTCCCAAATAGGAGAAAGCAGGGACTGTATTGGAGTCCCATTTGATCACAGTGGTCATGAGATCTCTTTTTCCCTGAGTATGATACCACAGCGTGTGTGACCTCAGGTTGCCTGCAGCCTTCATCAGACAGTGGCCTCTACTGGTAAGATTTAACATTGCAGCCCAGCTTGAGTAGACCTTGTCATTAAAGTAGACATGTTAAGGCAGGGTTTTATAGGGCATCAAAATGTTTCCGTGGAAATTCTTGGTTGAATATGAAGAGAAAATGGAAAGACACCAATGGCCATGCTAAAACAATCCTCAAAAGAGAGGTATGCCAAGGACTGTGGAGTTCCAAAAGGGTGGCAACACATAAACAGGAGTCTGTGACACAACTATTCATGCCAGAGAGAGCAGATGTTGGCACAAACCCTTATTTAAAAAAAAATTTCTTTGCATCAGTTTTTTGAGATATGCAACCTAACTTTGTCACAGAAGCCAATGAGAAAATGATTTATTTTGTTATCCTCTCATGACCAACTTAATATTTTTCTGTTGCATATGGCTGTCACACTGGGGGGTACCTTTGATTGTTAAGGTACAAAGAACAAGCCAAGAAAACAAAGGCTCACCTGTCAAGATGGTTCAAAACTTCAAGCCAGAAGGATGAGGTGTGGTGCACAGAAATGACGTATTAAACAGGGAAGGTCTGGGAAAGCCATCGCACCCATATTTCTCACTGCTCAGGAGCAACTGAGGGTCATAGGACGGTGACACTTCTTCAAGGGCCTTTGAGCAGGATACTAACCTAGTCATGGATGGATGCAAGGCTACCAGTCCAGATCCTTAAAACTTGATAGGCTGGCTCCTGGCTTTTCCAGTGACCTTTCCATTTAAAGAGCTCTCCTCTAATCCCTTCAAGAGATGATTTTATGTTGGAATATTCCCTCAATCCTGCACCAACGTCCATTTCCCAAACTATCTGTACCCCCAATTATTGGCAGGGACTTTGATTCAGGAATTAGGGTTATGGTAACCTTATGCCCTTCTAGTGGCACTAACCCAGATAACTGAGTCAGTGTGTCAAGGTGGAAGGTTGAGCACACGAGAGCCGGAAGCCCCCCAGCCCACTCTGAGCCCTCTTCCAGCAGGAGTCCCAGCCCTGCTGCCCCGCCCCCAGCCCCTCTTGTTAGAACTTCAGTGCCCTTCAGGAGACAATTAGAGTCATCTTAAGGAAAGCTGAATGCGAGGGAACGAGCCTCCATGGACTCAAGAGCTTCTTCCCTCCCAACATGCCTTATGTTCCTCATAATGGATCCTTTCTTTAAACATTACACCCCTCAATTAGCTCATAATTGCTGTCCGTGCCATATGAATAATGCATTGTGCAATGCAAATCCAGGTTCCCTGGCACTGGACAAATCACAAGCTGTTGAAGAAGCTGGCGTAATTACCAAAACAATCTCAGGAACCCTGGGGGAAATGAGCATCCTCTGTCTGTCCTTCCACCCTGCCTTCCCACTGCAGCCTGGGGTCACCCCCACCCCACCTGGCTTCGCTCAATAGTTTCCGCATTTGGAGCGTGTACCGTGTACCAAGCAAGGTGCTCACGTGCATCACACTTCACCATTTTAATTCCTCACCAGCGCATGAGGCGGATCTACGTTTCTATAAAGACCTGTTTCTTCTGGAGGTTGTGGGTCTCACAGTGGAGGGTTTGGTGAGGTTCACTTTTGCGGTATAAATGGAAAAGAGGGTTTGTTTTAGCCAGTGACAAATGTCATGCCAAAGGGTGGCTTAGAGCTGTGAAAAAGAACAGAGAGGGCACTTCAGAAGCCCTCAATGTGTTAATGACCAGGCAAATTACATATATAGAAACTACTTCTTTAAACCTCAAGGCAGGGTTAAGAAATATATTCATAAGCATTACGATTGCACTTATCTCACATATTCAAATTCACGTATGCCGAGTCGCCACTGTCTATCCCTTCATATGGTCTTTTGACATCACTTGGTTAGTGCGGGTACATACACGTGTGCATGTGGTCATATCTGTTCATAACGGTCATTTTGAACCCCGTAGTTCTCTCCTTCCTTCTACCACCATTTCTAGATTTTCCATAAAAAGCATTTTCCATAAAACAAATTATCCTCTAAAAGTTCAGCCAGCTTTGAGGAGGTGTTTATCTTCAGACTCTGTACATGTTTGAAATAAACTGGGGACTGAGGCATCTTCTTTATCCTACTCCTCTTTCAGGAAATTACGTTGAGCTAACGCTTTTAATTATTCACTCAATTCCTCATTCATCCATTCTCTCTTCAAAGGTTTATTTAGGCCCTATTATGTGCCCCCATTTTGAGCAAGGAGATAGTGTTGCTAAAGATAAATAAAGTGTGATCCCTATCCCTGCTTTCTAAGTAATTTGTGGTCTGCCAGAGGAGACAGAGGGCCCCTGTAGCTCAAACTGACTATTTGCACTTGGGGTTTAATAAAGGGAGCAGAGGACAAGGGCTTTGAAGCAAACAGGCTTGATTTCAAATTCCCACAGCACCACTCACTAATTTTATGGTCATTATGGAGCTCAGTTTCCTCTTCTGCAAAATGGGAGTAAGTGATAGTTCAAACTTATAGTGTTAGGAGCGCACTTGACAGAGAATTTTAGAATTAATTTATATTTTTCAAATATCAAGCATATATCAGTTTGAATTTTAACTTTAAAAAAAATAAGTTTATGTAAAACAGATCCTTGAAGGACACTCAGAGATTTATTCATCCTGCCCTCTGCCCAAGGATGATTCACTGATCTCATCTGACTCTTACTTTCTTCATTGGACAAAAGAAGAATAGAGAGCCCTTAAGATAGCTTTGATATTGAAAAGTCAATTATTTTTGAAGGTAACAAATTACAAACCTTCCTGGTAGTTTTCCCATTGGAAGGAAATAGGATTTGGGTCAGGCCCAATGGGGTAGATGGAGAATGGGTGGGTGTTACCCAGTGGTTTGTGAGTGATGTGATCAAGAGACAGTGGGGAGCCAAGGTCAGACAACGGGAAAGATCGAAAGATCCCATAAACAACTTTGGAAGGTGAGAGAGACTTCAAACAGAAGAGCAACTTCAGAGTTGGTGGCAAAAGAGATTGAGAGATTACTCAGAACACTTGGAATGGAACCACTATTTGACCCAACTGTCCCACTTCTCTGCATATATACAAAGGACTTAAGATCAACAGTGACGCAGCCACATCAATGTTTATGGCAGCTCAATTCACAATAGCCAAGCTATAGCACCAACCTAGGTGCCCTTCAACAGGTGAATGGAAATAGAAAATGTGGTTCATATACACAATGGAATATGACTTACCCTTAAAGAAAAATGAAATTATGGTATTTGCATGTAAATGGATGGAACTGGAGAGTATCACGCTAATTGAAATAAGTCATTTCCCCCAAACCAGAAGCAGAATGTTCTTTCTGATACATGGATGCTGACTCACAATAGGCAGGGGTCGGGCAGGGAGGAGGGGAGGTTCATCTGATCAAACAGGGAGGCATGGGGGAAGGGAAAAGGGATGGGAATGGGAAAGACAGTAGAATGAATCAGACATAACTTTCCTATGTTCATATATGAATACACAACCAGTGAAACACCATATCATGTTCAACTATAAGAATGGAATCCTCATTAGACCCAGTTATACTCTGTGTATATGTAATATGTCAAAATACTCTCTACTGTCACACATATCTTTAAAAAAACAAGTAAAAAAAAAAAAGCACCCAGAGGGGGGAGAGAGAGAGAGAGAGAGAGAGAGAGAGAGAGAGAGAGAGAGATATTAATGTGGATTTCAGGTAGACGAGGCCACTTCTCCACATGGCAATTCCTTCCTTCATTCCACTCATGCAACAAATATTTCTTTAGTGCCGACTGACTACTCTCCAGGCTGTGCTGGATGTTGGCATGCAACATGACTAAATAGGCCTGGTCCCTGTCCTCATAAGGTTTACAGTCTAATGGGAGAATCGGGGATGGGAATTAACCAGTGAGGCTGGGGGAAGAGCTGCCATGAGTGAAGGGCACTGTGAGATGCCCTTCTGAATAAATGCTGGTGTTCCCTGCTCCGAGTCGGGGAGGGGAGACATTCCTTAAAACGCTGATCAAGACACAGAAGCAATCGTATTATGTATTCATTTAAACATGGGTTTAGATGCAAATGTATGGGGAGTATCAAAAGATTTCCAGCTCCGAGGTTCTAGAAACTGCTGCTGTAATACCTGTTTCTTGTGGATGGACTCAGATTCGAGTCCAGATTCCTCTTTTCCTAAATCAGCTCTTCCGGGACTTTAAAAGCCAGGAATTGTTCTTTCGAGCAGAAGCTGGACATGAGCCCTGGCTCGTCTTACATGCACTCTCTTCCTCAGGTCCCGCACCCTGCCCATGACCTTCCCGAGGATCCCCTGCTTCTCTGCTCACAGAGAAAAGGAGGAAGGCAAGAATGGAGGAAGTGAGAATCCTGAACTTCACTATTATTCTTGTGCCTTTCAAAATGTGCTAAATAGCAAAGTAGTTCCACCAAATGTCAATAAGCATGATGTAGAGAAAAAGAGGGGTTCAGAACTCCACGAGTCTGGGAAATCGAGTTAACAATTTTTGCAGGCTTTTATTTCAGGACTTATCTTGAGCCTTTGTTATCATGTTGTGCTTTGTCAGACTCTAAGATATCATTTGTAATATTTTCCAAACGTGTTTGATCATGAAACATGGTTTTCCTGGAATAGTTCTTGGGATGGGTTGTTTCAGAATTTGTTTTGGTGTTTTTTGTTTTGTTTTGTTTTGTTTTTTTTGTTTTTTTCCAAATGTAAGCTTAAAGTAAAGATTTAAAAATGGAATGAATTTCAGAGATGACTTTGTCCTCACCTCTGATGCTAGAGGAATCTAGATAAAAGCCAGTGATCTAAATCTACTCCTCTGGCCTGACTGTAAGTTTGTCTCTTCCACTGTGAATGCTGTGGATTACAGGAGAGAGAAGCACTGTAAAGGAATAGGCAATCCCTGCACTTGTTGAAGATTCAATGCTGTATGAAAGGCATCTGGTGCTGAAACAGTGTTCAGTGACTTATTAGCTTCCCTCTTCTCACCCTAAGGAATAAACATCAAACTTTATATAAATATTCTATATGCAAATATTCAAGGCTTTTCAAAATGTGAGGTTTCTGTCCTCATTTCTAAGGGAACATATTAATCCAAGTGAGACACTGTGTTCAATCCAGCTGAACCGAGTTTCGGCAATGCTAGTTCTCCCAGGAAGTTGTTCTATTTTATAACCTGGTGTTAAACGTCACGAAATAAAACCACTCTGGAGTTTATCATCCTTTATAGGAAGGTAGGCTTCAGAATCAGAGCATTTCAAAGTTTGGGCTCCCTTACATTTTATTCAAGCAGAAATAGACTCCATGGGATGGGGCTCGGCTGGGGGGTGACTTGCTTTAAGTTACTTCCTGGGCTCAGCAGCCCTCGGGAGCTCCTACCTGTCTACCGTGGGCCCTTCCTCCCAGTTAACATCTCCTCTCTGCTTCTCTTGGAAACTTAACCCTATCATGCTGAAGTGCTTGCTGGTAAATTCTCTGTGCTTCTGCAAACCCAGGAAACTCCCAGGGATTTTGGCCTCCTCGTTGATTTGGGAAGATATTGATTGTTGCAAAGAAAAAAAACCCATCCAGCCTCTAAGTTGAATGTTTTGTGTCAAGCAGAGAACTCAGCCTGTGTTGAGCAGGGCTGGAGCTGGAGTCCACGCTGGGCACTGACACAGTCTCTCTTCAACCAGTCCAAAGGGAAGAGAAAATGCTCAAGTTCAAGAACAAGCCTCCTTTGTGGGGTGCACTTGGAGACCAGGTGCCCCAGCAGCAGCCCTGCCCCCTATGGCAAATAAGTTGCTCAGAGTTTAAAAACAAAACCAAAGGCCAATTGAACATTTCTGAACCTACATTTTATACACTGTCCGGGTCAATGATAAGACTCCATTCTCTGGTACTCACCCAGGTGACAGCCTGGGCAGCACTGTAGATGGGACAATAACAGGCTGGGGCTGAGGGTCTGGATTCTGATGTTGCTTCTTCCACTCACTGGAACAACCTTGGCTGGGCAACCTCGGATGAAAATGGTCTCTGCTGTTGATGCTGCATTCGTCCTATGGGCATGGAAACTGCTTGGCTTTTTATAAAAATGACGTGGGAGGCAGGAATGGAACTTTCATCCTAGTATCTGTCTGCCCCTCCAGGGAAGAAGCCACACTTAGTGCTCCAAGAGGAGCCAGATACCCTTTACCCTCCAGGGCTCCCCTCCACCAAGTAGAAAGTCAAGGCCTCTGCGATTCACAGAGGTGAATGCTGGCTTGTTTCTGGCCCACATCAGCAACTTAGATTTTGCAGACCTTTTACCCTTGAGCCCAGGAGGTTATGAAAGTGTCCTGTGAGGAACAAACTGGTCTGCTTGCATAGAGATCTGAGATCTCCCCAGTAAGGAGGTCTCAAATGGATATCTAAAACTGATTTTAGAAAGGAGCCACCCTGGCAGCTAATGCTAAGTGGATGTGTCTCCCAAATGATAGGGCCTGGGTTCTGCCTCCAAAAGGGACCTGAGGGTTTTAGGCAGCGGTCAGGGGACACTGGGCTACGTTATTAGCACAGGGGATGCTGAGGACTCTCCAGTGCATGAGAGGGTCCTGAGAAGGCCCTGACTTCCTCTCTTCTGTGCTGGCACCTCAGAAGCCAACCACAGTCTTCTCAGAGCACAAATGTTCTACAGTTACCCAAAGACCACTTCTAGAAGGTTCTATAAAATTCTAAATCCAGGGAAGACCTTCATCTGAGGCAGCAGAGCAGGCTTGGGATGAGTCATAGAAAGATGAGGACACCGAGGCAGGAGAACTTGCGAGAGGACACACAATGAATTAGCAGCAGGGCTGGTTCCGAAACCCAACCTCCTGGCTGCGGGCAACCCCCCCGGGGAGGCTCAACCCTGCGCTGAGCTCCCTGAGCACCCACCAGCAGGGGGAGCTCTGCCTCAGGGCAGTGCTCAGCATCTCCTGGCAGGAGGCACGTCTTGCCCTGTTGAGGAAGTGACTTGAAAGAGCCATCCATAAAGGCCCAGGCTGGCAGGCGAGGCCGCACTGTCATGGGTCTCTGCTCTGCAGCAACCCCCAGCCATCCACTCTCTGCGAGCTCCTCCTGGGTCCTCGGGACCCCTGAAAATGATTCCATCCAATAGGAGGACCTGAGTTCCTCCCAAAACATGTACATAAGTTTGGTCATCTTAGTTGGGGCAATGACAGGGACAATGACCTGTTCTAATACCTCTCAGGGACTGCGCTGGCAGAGTGGCTCCCATTAGGGAGGGGTGGAACCAGAGTGCAGGTGGGTGGGCTTCTTAACCAGAGAAATGTGTCTATCGACCTTTGCAGACATTTATTGAGCGCCTACTAAGTGCCAGAGGATGGACAGTCATGATCCCAGATATCTAATCGGGGACACGGAGTCCAACTTTCCTTCTGAATGTCAGCTGCCCAATCCTGGGCTTTGTGCTGCTTCTCTTTCTTCCTCACTCTTTTTTCTTTCTTCCTTAAGCCACCAACAAAACTCTGACCTCTCCCTGCACACACAATGCAGGCAGTCACTCATGCATTAACAACCACTGGGCCCCAAAGGTCGTTTCTATGACAACCCCGGGGTCCTTAATGACCCTGGCAGGCCAATGATTTTGTTTTGTTTGAGAGTGAAGGAATAATAAGTCAGGCCGGCTTGCTCAGGCGCTGGCCCCTCTCCCCCTCGCCCCCTCCTCTCTGCACTGATATACTGTTCATTATCTGCTGTTGCATCAGCCCCAGAGACGGGGCGGCAGCCAGCTCTGAAAGACAAGAGCCTGGCTGCAGACAAAGAGCTGCAAA
Organism: Callospermophilus lateralis; assembly: GCF_048772815.1. Taxonomy (NCBI): domain Eukaryota; kingdom Metazoa; phylum Chordata; class Mammalia; order Rodentia; family Sciuridae; genus Callospermophilus; species Callospermophilus lateralis. The sequence continues at coordinate 49,904,681 of NC_135319.1, read as the reverse complement.
GGACCAGAGTGTGCCCTGCATCCAGGGCCGCCTGGGCTTCATCAATGCCTTTGCGGGTAGGGAAGTGCGAGCAAGGACCCTGAGGTCCCCAGCTCCTGGGGTCCTGTGGCACCCAGATGAACCCCAAATCACTATGCAGCTCTTTAGAAAAGCATCATGTGACGAGCCCTGTTGGGAGACCTCCCTACCCAGGATGTGTGCCCGACTGGCAGCCAGGCAGCGCGGCTCCCGAAGGCAAGACCTATCATTTTAATGATGGGATGAACAAGCAATTAATGTGAGCCCACCAGCCTCCATATGGATCATCAGTAACTGGGGAGGCTGGGCCGATGGCGCAGACAAAGGCAGGAGCGGGGCGGCCCAGCTGATCCCCGTCCTGGCCTCCGGTGGAGCCCTGCCCTCTCGGTTCTCCAGTTTGGTTCTCTGGTTCTACACGGAGAAATGTCCTGGGGAGGAAGCTTTCATTGTCTTCTGATCTTGGGGCCAACGGGCCTCTAGCTTGTCACATTAATTTTCAAACGTGGCATTTGGCAGCCTGGGATTTTACTAGCAGACACTTGGAATTATTTTTGTTGTGTGTGCACTGCTAAAATCCCCTAGAATAAGTCATTATCCTCAAAAAAAAAAAAAAAAAAAAAAAAAGTCAGCTCCTACTGGCTGCCTGGTGGCCCAATCAGCAGACTCATTTTCCATGCTTTCCCTGAAGTAATTAGCGTTTTCATTTTTCCCAACCTGCCTATTAGATAAACTCCAGGATCCCCTTCGGTTGAAGCACATTTTTGTGAGCTGACTCGCCTCAGCCTCTCCCCAGGAAACAAAAGGAGAAATCTGGAGACGGGCACAAAGAAACGCCTGATCTAAGCTGATGTTCTCCTGCGTGGACTACTTATTAGTCACCAAGAAAGGGCAGCGTGCTGTGGCCAGGGGAGCCAGGGTAGGGTGCTGAGGGTGGGCGCAGGCATGTGCTCTGGACCCCGCCGTGACACCGGGCAAGGGCATTTGGTCATTCACTAGGCCGTTCCCGAGCACCTCCCCGAGCTCACCAACCCAAGGGTGCAGAGACATGCGGACAACAGCACCCTTCATCCAGTGCCCCTCTAGTATATCATATGTCCTTTGTCCACTGAGGCCGACTGTTGATCAGGGATGGTAAACTTGGGGTCACACAGGTCCGCAGCAGCATTGGAGAGGAGGTGAAGTCGGAGTGGGGGGACATCTCCCCTGTATGAAACGGGCGGCTGCAGTTCTAGAAGGCTTCCAGGGAAGACATTCTGCTGGTCAAAGAAAATATATTTGCATAAAGCCAGTGGTTCCAGGGCCAGCAGTTAGTACCCTGTGCTCTATACTTTGGTGACTTTAAGTCAGTTGGGTGAGCAGGCACACTGATGCTGCCAGGGAGCTCCTGGAAATGAAGACCCTAGGGCCTGCAGTGTCTCCTAGATGCTCCTCCTAGACAGGCCCCCTAGATCTCCTGCATCATAAACTGGGTGATCCCTGTGAACATTAAGGTTTAGGAAGTGATGGGGTACATCTCCGGGGTCTTTGAAGTTGGCTGGAACATTCCCTAGCATTTTCCCTGTGCAGGTTGCTCTTTGAACCTTCTTCCGCACCTTCGTTAGGACGTCTCAGGGTAGAACAAAAGTCCATTCAGAACATAAAAAAGGATCTGAGGCTTCTCTGGTCCAAATCTCTCCCTCAAGCAGAGAAAGAATTAAGTTGTCCAGGGCAGATGGACTTCTGTTTTTTTCTCTTCTCCGGGGCTGAGGCTGCTCAATCTCATAATTAATGCATTTTTTTTCCATTCTAATTTTCTAGAATTTATTTTAGCTGTGGACACAATTGACCACTGTTCTTCTCTGAGATTCCCACCTCCAGAGGTCCCTAATCTGGCACCACCCTGGTAGGTACCCCCATCCTTCTCTAGCCTTCCAACTTCCTTCTCCTCCTCTAACATTCTAGATGTGGCAGGTATTGTCCCCAGGGCTCTGTCAACTGCTACCTTCACTCCAGAGTTCCTCTAAGCACTTGGGCCTTCAAACCCGCTTCTTAACTTCTACGTCTCTGAGAGACATAGAAGGTGTTTTTCAACTGCTTGGTGCCACTTCAGGCTCAAACAATCTGAAAGAACACTGTCACCCTTGTCCCAAAGCTCATTCTACTTCTGGTGACATACTAACTGTTAGTGGCCTCCTCACTTGGGCTTCAACTGGGCAGTAGCTTGGAAGAGTAGAGAGGCCAGCTTTGGTGTGGGATGTCAACCCTGAAGGTAGGACTGCTTTTAAGTAGTCAGCAGAAAGGTGTTATGGGGTGCAGGGTTGTACTGAACGTTGGTTTCCCACTCTCGCCCATCATCAACAATTGCAAAATCTGGCTGCTCTGACCTCCTAGATCTCTCTTGCCACCACACCACCTCTGGTAGCTCCGACCATGAGTGACCCATTAACATCTGTTCACCTGCACTGCAGGGAGCCTCTCTGAGAACCTCCAGGTATCTGCCCAAGGCAGGAGTCTCAAGGAAACACCTTTACCAAAAACTGGCCACGTACCCATAGGCCTCCTAGAGGAAGCCCAGAGTCCCCATGGTGGCTTTGAAAGCCCTTCATACCATGATCCCTGTGTGTCCCACACTCTTCCACATCATGCATGCTAGGCCCCAGGTGAATGACAGCTGTGTGTTTTCCTACTGCTGACCAGCGCATCATGCTCCCTTCAGCTGGAATGTTCTTCCATGATCAATTTTACCTGAATCTAGGTGTTTCCAGGTGTGTAAGGCTCAGCCAGGGCCACTGCCACCTGCAGCTCAGTTCTGGCCTTCGTGGTCAGCAGTTGCTTCTGAGGCCAGGTCTTCTCTGAACTTCCCCCAGTGGCACTGGGTGGGTGTTGTAGGTGAGTGAGGGCTCTCTCTCCCTGGTCACCTTCTTACTCTGTCTTCACGTGACCTCTCCTTGGCACATGCTGGGGGTGGGGGTCATGCAGGGGCTCTCTGGTGCATCTTATAAGGACACTAATCCTGTAGGATGGAGGCCCCATGCTTCTGTCCTCTTCTACTCTTAATTACTTCCTTAGAGACCCCATCTCCAAGTACAGCACACTGGAGGTTAGGGCTTCAACATAGGAGTGTGGCAGAGGCTCGGGGCCATTAGAGGTCGCCATTAGAGGTCGCTCACTTTGGCTGTTAACGTGCACATCTTATTCTTCCTTCAAAGTCCTAAGTTATCCAAGGACGGAGCCTATGTCTTGTCTATTTAATGGTACCATCCATGTAAGAGACGCTTAGTCAATATTCATTGGATGATCACACACGGGGTCTCCTTCCTCCTCTGAGTCGTCAGAACCCTGTGAATCACCTCCGTGACTGTGGCCTTTTACGTCAGTACCTGGGCCCTCCTGCTACCCTCCTTCATCTGCTCTTCTCCATCCACCTGGGGTACAGGAAGGAGCTCATCCATGCTTCTTAGAAACTCTTGCTGAGGCCCCCAAGTAACCTGGGTAGCTGCCTTTGGCCTGGCGAGGACCTCATCTGACTACTGCCCGTATGCAGCAGCACAGTCATGCTGTAGCTGCCCGTTTGCCTTCCCAGGACCCCTTTAGTGAGAAATCCTCTTCTTGCTTCTCCTGCTTTGGGTGCCAGGAACTTAACTGCAATTGCCTGTTTGCTTGCGGTCTCCCTAAGCGAGTCACCCGAAGGCAGATACTGGGGCTTTTTATTCCCATGTACCTAACACCTGGCATGTTGTTTGACAACTAATAATATTGCAATTAAATATTTGTTGAAAAAAAAGGATGAATAAAAACAGAAACTTTAAAAAAAAATTTCCTATCATTCTTCTAACCTGCCTGAAATTGCCTTTTAAAAGAAAATTTCTTGTAACGTTTCAGGCAATTACTTTACATGACTGTTCACAGGATAGTCTCATTTCAGGCTCCGTGACAATGGGGGAAAAGATTAGTATACAGAGAAGATGAAAGAAGGGAAATTGGAGATCTGCATTAAGTTTGAAAAGAAAATTCCCCAAGAACAGTGGTGTCTTGACATTCATGAGAAATATGTTAGAAAAACCATCCCAAAGACTCAGCTGCAGTCATTGCGGTGCCACTCGTTTCCATCCAGGGGAACGTGGGAAAGAAGGATGTGAAGCCATTGGATCTGAAACCAACTCTGATGACAGGAAGAGGAGAGGATGATATGAACGTGCATGGGGCCAGGTCGCTGCTGAGCGCTCTACGCATACTCTCATTTAATGTTCTCAGCAATTACAAAAGGTCAGAATTATTATTTCCATTTTACAGTTGAGGAAAGTTGAGACTCAAAGTGGGCAAGTCACTTATTCAAGAACCTGTGTACGTAGCTAGGATGACCAACATCCTGGTTTGCCCAGGAAGTGGGGCTTTCTGTTCTAAAATGGGGAAAGTCATCATATAAGTGACAGAGGACGTGTTTGAAGCCTGTGATGTATGCCAGAAGCTATTGAACACTACCGAACATCTGTTTAGTAAAGACTGGCTACAGCGTTCACCAACGAAGGCAAAATTTTTGAACTGGTCAGTTCAATAGAGTTATCCAGCATTGTAAGGGAAACAAGTTCACATTCGACAACCAGAGATCCCCGAGAGCTGGGAATGGTGTCTCATTTCTCTTCCTTCATCGCATGCTCCCTACATCAGACCTTATACAGGGAAGGTATTCAGGAAGAGCTTGGTCCAGGTGAAATCTTTTCCCTCCACCCAAAATGAAGAATCCAACCCATCATTCATTGATAACTTGGCTCTTCAGGTGCTAATACTCCATTTCGGTTGTTCTTCTCCCTTGTCTCTTCCTTCCCCCATGCATACCCACAAACTGCTAGCTTTCTCCTCATTATTCTCCAAGGTTCCCAACTTGTCATTGCACTGGGGGATATGTGTCTCCAAATGTCATTATTCATTTGGTTTGCTCCCCCCACCCCTTTTTTTTCCTTAAATATATATATATTTAGTTGTAGATGGACACAGTACCTTTATTTATTATTTTTATGTGGCGCTGAGGATTGAACTCAGGGCCTCGCACATGCTAGGCGAGCGCTCTACCGCTGAGCCACAACCTCAGCCAGATTCTTTCCCTTTTAATACTGTCCCATGTAACTCAAGTCAAAGTTGCCCATTTGCCTATCCAGGTCCATCTAATGGGGAATTATCTATTTGCTGCGCCCACTCTGGGTGCCGGAACTTAGCCGTGATTGCCAATTCACATGCAGTTATAAGCCTGACAATATGTTTCCCTTCACTGGGGACTTGGTGAAGGGTTAGCGAATATGGCAGGGGCTTGTTCTCTTACAACATCTGCTTCCCCGTCTCCTTTAGGAGTGAATTGTTTCCCAGTGGGCATGGCTGCCCTCCCTCAAGACCACACTTCCCAGCCTGCCTTGCTCCATCATGTGACTCAGTCCTGGCCAATGAGAGGAGGGTGGAAATACCTGGCCTAGAATGCACTCCAGGCCTTTCCTGAGGGGACCTGGTGTGCACCCTTCAACCCTTCTTTTCCATCGTTTTCTCTCCCTGAGGACATGAGGGCCACTTTGGACTCCAAGGTCAAGGGCTTCACTGCAGGGATGGCAAGATGGTGCTCTAGGAGCTTCCTGGGTCCAGACCCCATGGGACCCCATATTGGCCCTTTATCTGCCTGCCCAGACTTTTATAAAAAAATAAATAAGATTCTATTGTGTTGGAGCAACTGTTGGGTTGTCACGTAGTCACAGTTCTAAGCCTAAATAAAATGGGGAGAATGATCGCTGCTGCTGTGTAGTGTGACATATGCGCTACTTTGTGTCACTCTCGCCCAGAAACACAGGGACACCACTCTGCTCGCGTTAGCAGTGTAGACAGGAAACTGCGGGACGGCCGTGGGGCTGCCTGCTTGCCGGCCTTGGTTTGTCATCATCTCTGTCAGCCGGCCCCTGGCTGGCCCACTGTCCCTGCTGCTAAGAGTTGGCATGGACTTTTGTCCTGACTACAGATGGAGTCCTCTCTGAGATCACTCCCCATCGCCAGAGTGTGGAGATTCTCACCCGTTCTCTGACTCCTACTCTGGCTTCCTCATTCACTAGACCAAGGAGACCGAACTCTCCTGAGCGAGCGTTGCTCTCCCTGGGCCCCTCTCTGCTCTGTGCCTGTGTTTTCTTGTCCTGCTTTAGGAGGAGGAAAGATTTTGTGTCTCCTGACACAAACGAGTGTCCACAGGTGCTACGGGAAGACTCCTGGCCTCCATCCCCCAAATCAGAGTGGGCTGCAGGTTCTGTTCCAAGTTCATCTAAGTGACAAAGTTCCAGATGGCAGCAGCCTGGCCTAGTGCAGCATTGGCCCCCAGCAAAGCCAGCTGCAGGAGCCCTGGCTGGGGTCCTGGGCAGCATCTCTTCCCTCACTTCTCTCTTGGGCACATGCTCTCTCTTACCCTTCATAATATAAAGCTTATATTAGCTTTAGCCAGCAGTTTGTTATATAAAATGTTCCACATGACAGCTCAGCTTTGCCCTGATTCTCCCATTTCCTGTCACCCCTTAAAGATCTTTCTTAATGTCCTTGCTCTGTAATCCATTAATTTCTATTTTATGAGTAGAGGCTTCCCTTGGTATTTCTGTGCTACTCATCTTTTTTTCCCCCCTTATTTCTTATTCTTTTCATCCTCATTTTCCTTCTTTTTGACACCATTTCTCAGTGAAACTCTTTTCTATATTTGAGCTGAACCTCTTGTTTTCAGTGGGGTCTTGTTTTCACTTCATCCTCCACACAAAGGGGAAACCAAGTGCTAGGATGACCTCCTGTCTTGGTCAGCTGTGTGTCACTGTGACAAAATACCTGAGACAAACAACTTGGAGAAAAGGTTGATTGTGGCTCAAGGTTTCAGAGGTGTCAGTGCCTGGTCTCTTGGCCTTGTTGCTTTGGGCCTGTGGCAGCGCCAGACAACATGGAGGAGCACATGGTGAAGGAGGCCTGTACACTTTGTGGCAGCTGGAAAGGGAAAAAGAGAAAGACCGTGGGGGAAGGGGGTTGGAGTTCATAATTCCCTTCCAGGGCACGCCCCCAATGACCTCACTGCCTCCCTCCAGGCCCCGCCTCCTGATTGTTCCTCTACCTCCCAACAGTACCACATGCTGGGGACCAAGTATCCAACACAAGGCCTTGGGAGACTTTTAAGATTCAAGCCACAACTGTCTGCTAGAAACAAAACAACCCCTCAATGTCAACTGTATCTCCAAAAGGTGCTAAATAACTGGGTCAATAAGGAAAGCAATGAATAAATGCCTGTGTTTATATTCTTTCAATTATTTTGTTTTTTCTTGGAGGCTTTTCTAATCTGCCCAGTTTTCTCCCCCTATAAAAATAAAGATTCTACTCACAGAACTAGAGTTGAGGGGCAGATCTGGCCTTTTGTGAAACTGAGAAAAGGGGGCTGCTTGCCTTTGCCATCAAAACCATATGTGTCTGGTGGTCCCTGGGGTCCAGCTCAGTGGTGGAGCATGCATGAGGTCCTGGGTTCCATCCCCAGCACCAAAAAAAAAAAAAAAAAAAAGAAAGAAAAGAAAAAGATGTCTTGACAGACTCATGGCTACAGACTAGTACGTCTCCTTTGTTTCTCAATCTCCTGGCCTCTAGCCAAGGTTAGAAACAGGAAAGTGAGAGAGGCCTTCAGCAGGGGGCCATGGTAACACTAGAAGTCAGCAGTACATGTGCAGAGGGCTCCCGTAAGCAACAGCCTGGGGTGACTTCACGTCAGTGTCCAAAGTGAGGGAGCTCCCTGTGGTCCTGGTCTTGGTGAAGGCCTTCTGGGGTCGGGATCCAGGTGCTGGGTGTGGCCAACCTCCCACGGGGGCACAGTAGGCCAGGTGCTGCGACCCAGCCAGATGGGAAGGGGTGAGGAGAGGCAGGCCTGGTCAGCACCCCCGGAGGTGGAGATGGTGTCATAAGTGGGCGTGGAGGGTGAGTAGGGTGCTTGAAGAGGAGAGGGAAGGTGCACCATGCAGCAGTGACTGTCCAACAGTGGCCCCTGGGGAGCCACATGGCAGTGGCTGGAGAGGGAATGGGGTGCAGAGGGGGGCGCCTTCCAGGGGCCGTTGTGCCTCCTCTACGTACCCACAGATCCCATGCTGGAGCCCTTCCCATTGGGCCACACTGTCTGGGCCACTCGAGGCTATGTGGGATTTCTTTTCTTGTCACTGGTGTTTGACCAGGAGACTGCACCAACAGAGAGCGACAGCAAGCTCGGGAGGCAGAAGGACCTCTCCATGGAAGGGAGAGGGCTCACCAAGGGCACAGTGTGGAAGGCTCCCAACTGGGATTCGTGTCCAGGGACCTGTGGTCCCACTACCCCTGGGGACATCTGGGGATAGGATGGGTCCATTCAATGGGTCTGCATTGACTTGCTTGGTGGATTTGAGTGGGATAGCAGGAAGGTCTTGGGAGCAAAGGCCAGCTATGACCGTGCTTTGGAACGCTGCTGACGGCAGGACCTGGCCTCCTGGCCATCCCTCACCCCACACCCGGGCAGACATGGAGAGCAGCCCCGGTGCTGATCCAGCTGAGCTGACGGGCAGCGTGTGCCTGGTGAGTGACTGAGAGAAGGCTCTGCCGAGGCCATCTGAATGCACGAGTCAGTGAGTTACCAACAAGCCAAGCCAAGAACGCCCATCACTGGAGTTCCCCGAAGATGGCACCGAGTGGCACGGAGGCCCCAGAGAGGCCCACCAGAGTCTGTGACTGTGACCTCCTTGGGAAAAGGGTCCCTGCAGATGTAATTAAGGCAAGGATCTCAAGATGAGATCATTCCAGCTCGTCCAGCTGGGCTCTCAGTTCGATGGCAAATGTCCTCATCAGGGAAAAGAAGGGGCAGAGAAGGAGCGCAGGTTTGCATGCCAAAGCTGAAAAAAATAGCACAAGAATCGCAGAGGCAGGCGGAAAGGAGCTGGGGAAGGCATTTCTTTTCCTTTCTCCTCTCTGCCTTTAATGCTAAAGCCACGTCACTGGCAGCAAGCCCAGCTCTCAGGAACAGGTGTGCAGAAGGCCCTGTGACTGGTGAACTGAGGTGACCAGACCTGGATGAGACCCAGGCCCAGCAAGAGGTGGATCCTGCAGCCCCTCACCTTCGGGCCCACTGTGTCTTCCTCAGGCGTCGGGAATGCCCTGCAGACATGCCTACTTCTCCCCCCACCACCCTCCCATGTTTTTTTTTTTTTTTTCTAGAACCTTCTCTCTCTTGTCTTCTTTAGGATTCTGCCTATCTCAGGACAAAGCCCTTATGAGTAGGTGGCCCTGATCAGAACAGCGTGGACCTATGCAGAAGAGAGCACCAAGCAGCATTCTAGAGAGCGCTCAGGATGGTCTGGGAGACCCACAAGAGCCAGGCCTTTCTGACCCTTGGATACTTATCTGACTAGTTTTTTTCCTCTCTCTGTTATTCTGTTAAGTGCATCCTTGACATACAGCAGTGATTCTCAACCAGGGGAGATTCTGTTCCTGAAGGGACAATTGGCAACATCCGGAAACATGCTTAGTTGCCACTGTTGGGAGTTTGCTGCTGGAATCCAGGGGGTAAAGGCCAGAGATGGAGCTGGGCATCCTACAGGAGTGCAGGATGCCCCCACCACATAGAATACCCAGCTCCAGGTCCACAGCACAGCAGTTGAGGAACCTTGACCCCCCGTGAGGCCTACTGACCAGAGGGGAGACAGAGCAGGCAACTCCAGGTAGCAGAGGAGAGGTTTCTGCCCTGGGACACACAGCTACTGTGAAAAGACGAAAGACAAGAGCCCTGGAAGTTCAGCGGAAGTGACAGCTAAGGGTAGAAGAAGCCAGGGTTGTTTGTAAACATGACCGAGGAGGAATTAATTATGGCCAGTGCTGTAATTATGATTTTCCCCTCTGGAAATCCGTATGTTAAAACTTAATCACCATGTGGTGCTGTGAAGACGTGGGGCCTTCAGTAGGTGATTAAGTCGGGAGGGCAGATTCCCCGTGAATGAGATTAATGACCACATAAAAAAGGTCAAGGAAGCCGTCCAGCCTTCGTCCCCTTGTGCCTTCCATGCTGTAAGGACACAGCATTGGATCTCTTTGGAAGATACAGCAGCAGGTCCCCATCTTGAAGCAGAGAGCTCACTAGACACCCCACCTGCTGGAGCCTGGATCTGCACTTGCCGGCCTTTACAGCTGTACGCAATGTGTTTTTGTTCTTTATAAATTTCCCAGTCTGTGGTATTTTGTTATAGCAGCAGGAATGGACCAAGACAACCAGTGTCTACGGATGAAGCATCTTCCAGAAATAATCTATTATGTGCATAGTACTTAATAGTGTTTACAAAGTGCTTTTTAAAATCAGATCGAAAACACTTTTGAACCCAAATAGTCACATCCACAACAAAACCCCTAAGCTCTGGCATGTAAAAGTTTAGTTGAATTTAGCTGGAATATAACTCAGATAAATGCCATATATACTTGAGAATTTTATGCATTTGTAGATGACAGAAATGATGATATAAAATCATTCTGTTACTTGAAAAACTTTTACTTATTTATTACTTTCGTTAGCAAGCAGCAGAAGATTTTAATGGAGATGTTAAATGATGCATACAAGAGAAACAAAAGAAAAGACTCAAAATTCCAATATCTAGAGAGAAATGCTCTTGACACCTTGGTGGATGCAACCTGTATCTTTACTGTACAGAAGTAGTTATTAGGTTGCACATACTTTATTGAGACTTCATATATCCATATCACATGTTTATTTGTATGTACATATTATATATATCTGTATGTACTTACACACACACACACACACACACACACACACACACACACATACACACTGTAAATATCTTCGCACCTGACTAAGGATTCCGACACACAGCATGAGTTTTGGTTGGCTATGCTCTTCTGCTTTGTGACCATTTTTATTGTAGTCCATGGTGTGATGAACATCAGTCATTGTCACAGGTAATGTAAATTTGAGAAACTCCCTGAATTTGAAGCAGGTTTTGGGTGGTGTTTTGTTGTTTGGTTTTGTCCTTTGGAAAAACATCCCAAGTCTGACTGCATCCCAAATACCTCCTATGCCCTGCTCTGTCACTGGATGGAATGTGACAGATACGCTGTAGGATGTTTATCTTCATCTCTGGCTTTTACCCACTAGATTCCAGGCTCAGTGGAGGTGATGGTGGATTTTATGTGTCAGCCTGGCTGGACCTGATTATGTGCACATACATTATTTTGGATGTTTCTGTGAGGGTGCTGTTGGATGGCCTCATTACATTTAAACGGGTGGGCTTTGAATAAACCAGATTAACTTTTGAATAGTGAGTGGGCCTCATCTAATCAGTCAAAGGTCTGGATAGAACAAAAGACTGACCTCCTCTGAATGAGAGGGGATTTTACTAGCAGATTTCTTTCCTGCAGCATCCCACCCTCCCTGGTCCCTCTAGAGACTGCATTTGGACTTGAACTGCAACCCTCACCTCAGGCTCCAGCCTGCTGGCCTCCTCCACCAGATTTGGATTTGCAATCACACTTGTGTTGATTTCTCAAAAATAAATTCCTTTCTACATTTACACACCTGCTATGGGCTGTTTCTCTGGGAAGCCCTGCCTGAGACCCTGGGCACTGTCCTTCCTGTTGGTCTTGTCTCCCTCTACTGCGTCAAGACTCTGAGGAGCAGTGTATCTACCAGAAGGACCAGCCTGTGCTCCTGGCCGTGTTTCCAAAAGGAGAGCCCTTCTGTAGCAGTGGTAGTCGTGGAGAGCTGGTATCCACAGGCCTGGGTGCGGTCACTCCCTCCAGCGCTGGCACTCTGGCTTGAGATCCACATGCATGCCGCCCACAGCAGGAGGGTCTTCTGTTTTCCAGGAAGATGGACAGGCTCAAGAGGCGAGTGGCGTAAGAGAGATCACGGTGCCAATGCCCACATGCCCACTCCTCGTGCTGGGGTCTGCCTCCCCCTCTAAGCCCAGTGGTGTCTTTTAGAGAGATCCTTGACTCCACAGATGGGAGTCCAGGCTGAGATGGACCAGAAACCTGGCCATTTGAGGCCAGTTGGAGGGATGGGGGCTATTTGGCTTGAAGAAGAGGAACAGAGGACTGTGGTAGATGTCTCCTCCGTCGCGGTCTCTGTGGAAGAGGGCCTGGGTGTGCATTCGCTGGAGGCAGAGCCAGGGTCAGAGGGTGGAGGCCGCGCAGAGGCCGACTTCGAATCAGAGCTGTTCAGAGCAGGCGGTGAGCTTCCTTCTACAGGAGGATGGGACAGTGACAGCTGCAGGGAGAAGACTTTAGTCTGTGTGGACAGGAACGTCTTACACGTCCCTTTTCTGTCCTGAACGCTGTGACATCTCCGAGATAGCCCTGGTGCAGCAGAAGCCGCCCCTCCCTGCCCGCACTGGACAAGGGATCATGAAACAGCCACTGTAGAAAGGCCTGGGATTACCTGGGACCTGTTCCTAAGTTGGGCAGGTTCATTTGGGCCAGGCAGCCACCAGGAACACTGGTACCAGGCCACTGGGACACGTGCTCTGCCCCTACCCTCAGGCAGGGAGAGCAGCTTCTGTAATCAGCTCCGCTGTGCCTGGCCACCCATGGCCCTCCAGGCGCTAGGAGTCTGTGTGCAGTTCCAGTGCTGCTATGCTCTGGCCAAATGGCCACATCGTTGATAACGAGGCCATGAACATCACAATGGCGCTGAGAAAACCTCTTCCCCAAACTAGTGCCAGCTTCACGCCCAAGCTGCAGTTAGGCGTGAGAGGCTCCTTCCCCCCCAGTTCAGGAGCATGCAGCTCTGAGACAGAGGTCTAAACTGACCTGAGAGATCCTGGCGCAGGCATCTATTCCCAAGACCCAGGAGCTCCTAAGAACTTTGAGCCACTGCTGCCTGCTGCACAGTGACTTGCAGATGTCCCTGTCCTGGGAATACTGGCAGGCAGGAGTGTCCAGAAGGAGCACTGGCTTCATTCAGTCTCAGTTTTCTGTTGCTATAACAAAATATCTAAGACTGGGTAATTTAAAAATACTAGAGGTTTGCTAGAGACTGGGAAATCCAAGAGTACGGCACTGCCTTGGACAAGGGCCTTATGCTTCATGGTGACATGGTGGAGGGCATCGCACGGTGAGAGAGAGCAGGTGTGCTGGCTCATCTCTCTTCATTTCCTTAAGCCATAAAGGCCTTCAAGGGGGCCCCACCCTCCTGACTTTACCCAAACCTAATTATCTCCCCAAAGCCCAACCCCCAAATACCTCCACGTGAGCCTGTGGATTGAGGGTTTTATTTCCAACATATGAGTTCCGAGGGGCACACCCAAATCATCAAAGCAACTTCATTGTTTCCAAGTGTCTCGGGACACAGGGATCTGAGATGTCAGGAAGGCAGGAACTTGGGGTCACAGCAGCAGGCATGATAATGGCTTGAGGTTCTTGTCCAGGGCCAGTTCAGGATAGATGTTCTGTGACGACTGAAAGAGGTCCCCATCCTCAGGGGGCGTCAGGGTGGTGACCCCCGTGCTGCTGGCCTCTGATCGGCTCACCTCGGCCAGCGTGGTGCCCTCAGGGCTGACCCGGTTGCTGGGACTGCAGGAAGACAGAGGGCAGGGCACTTTAACAAGGTCAGAGAGGGAGAAGGCAAGTGGGGTGCTAGATGGAAGAAACAAAACCTGGGGGGACGCATGAGCACGCTCCTCACCAGTGAACAGCGGCCAGGAGGAAACGGGGTGTATGTAATTCCATGGGTCTGTCCCTGAGAGCCAATGGGTGGAAGTTAAAAGACAGGGAGCCACTTATTAAAAAGTTGAGCAGTTGTGTTTCTAAATGTGACAGGAGCTGCCTTGGGAAAGAGGGAGCACCCCCCCCCGGAGGTGGAGGCAGACAGGGTGGCGTGTTGGGCTGGGGAGGCCCCGAGGTATTGCCCGGATCACTGCCGACACTCATCTGGACGTGAGGGTCTGGATTGTACGGACCTTTCCAAGTGTCGGTATTGGCTAACTGTGACCCCAGAAAGACCGAGGGACAAATAAGAATCTGACCAGCACATAAAGAACCTCTGGCTTAGCTCATGCATCTGCAGCGTGGCTGGGAGTTGTTCTGTGCCACGTGATCCTCCCTTTCCTCCTGGGACCAGTGGGTTAGCCTGGGTATGTACGGTCACCTCATTGTGAAGGCAACGGGACAAGAATTGCAAGCAGAAGAACACAAGGGAGGCCCATGGCAGGCATCTGTCCCTTGGGCCTGCTGCCCAAAGCAAGTCACAAGGCTGAACCCAAAGAGACAAGGACATATGCTCCACCTGTGGGTATAGGGTGGAGCGGAGAACTGGAGCCAACAGGGGGGCCCACCACACGGTCACCATGTCAGTTTTGCTACACTGGTTGAGACGGCCACCCAGCTTGGCCCTTTAGTCAAAGGTGATAACGGAGTTGCCTGTAGGTGGGGTGGTGATTTGGAGCACTGGGGAAGAAGTGGTTTTGCTACTACACAGCAGAAGTAAGGAAGGGTGTATCTGGAATTCTGGGCATTCCTAGGGTGTCTCTTAGCTGTGATCAAAGTCAATGGAAAAGTACAACAACCCAATTTGAGCAGGATTTCTCATGGCCCAGGCCCTTTAGGTAGGAATGAAGGTTCACCTCACCAGGCAAGGAACCTCGGCCAGCTGAAGTGCTTGCTCAAGGGCAAAGGGGACATGGAAGGAGGACATGAAGAAGCTAGTTATAAATGCCAACTGTAACCGGGGGAACAACCGCAGACGTAGCTATTATAAAGTTACCAGTTGCCTTTATTTTGTTGTGATTATGCTCTTGTAGGTGCAGTTAAATATTTTCTGTTTTCTTCTCTTACTTGTTGTCTTCTCATTTAGCGTAAGATGCTTTCATAAAAGGTGAGTCTATGTCACCATGTTTAACTTACAGTGTATCAAAAGAGAAGAGTGACAGTTCCCCAAACATATTGCACAGTCTTCTGCCGCAAGTGAATGTTTGCAACTGTGTTAGTCAGCTTCGCATAACTGTGACCAAAATACTGGAGAAGAACAACTTGCAGGAGGGAAAGTTTATTTGGGGTTCATGGTTTGAGAAGCTCAGCCCATGGTTGGCTGACGCCGTTGCTCTGGATCCAAGGTGATGGCGGAGGGGTGTGGCGGAGGGCAGCTGCTGAGCTCCTGGAAGCTGGAAAGCAGAGACACAGAGGAGGAAGCCAGGGACAAGACCTAGTCCAGGTCACACCCACAGGGACTCACTTCTTCCAGGTATGCACCACCTACCTACAGTCGCCCCCCCGTAGTCCTTTCAAATTATTAATCTATCAAATGGATGAATCCACCGAGGAGGTTACAGCTCTCAAGAACTCCCTCATGGCTTAGCATAGGAGACAGGAAAAATCCAAACCGTAACAGCAGCTGGGCCAGGACACTTGCATCGCGTTAGACAGAAGGACCGGTGTGCTTTTTCCTTTCCTTGGGGACTCAGGGCAGTTTCAAGAGATGGTTTGGATGCCACATTGTCAAGGGGTGGGCTGTTTGGGGTGATGGCTGGTTTTCTGCATCCCCCGTTGTCTAGTCCAGGAGTCGCGGTGAACGGGTTCTTGGATGAGGTTAAGGTGAGTGGACTTCAGGGAAGGGGATTGTCCTGGACAGTCCGGGTGGGTCTCGTTGAATCAGTTCAGTGGCCTTCAGAACAGAGCTGAGGCTCCCCAGAAGGTGAGCTTCCGTCTGGGAGCCACAGCTTCCTCCTGTGCCTGACGTCTCCAGCCAGCCTTCCTGACAGCCTGCCCCCCAGAGGGAGGACGTCTCTGGCCAGCCCCCAGAACAGAGTTAGCCACTTCTCTGTGATGCGTTTCTTAATATGTTTTTTAATTGGTTTTGTTTCTTTGCATGAGTTTCACTGGTGCAGAATATATGGAGCTCAGTCAATGGAAGCAGCAAGGGAATAGCATAAAATATTATGGGATAGGTCACAGACCAGAAGTGCAGGCAGAGGAAGGGCACTTGGCCCAGTGAAGCCAGGACAGCGGGTGAGAGTTGGACTGAGGGGTGTGAGGCTTTAGGACGGGAATGCCGGGCAGAGGGGTTAAAGCTCAACGTGTGGGTCATGAAGGCCATTAAGGCTCCACAGCGAGACAACCAGATAAAAATCTAGAGCTCAAAAAGATTCATGTGACTCTTTGGCCCTGATGGGCTGGAACCAGGAGAAACGGAAAGCACGGAAAAGCCCTTTCACTGGTTCTGTTCCGGAAGGAGGGTGAAATGCCAGCTAAGGGTTGAACTGAGACCCACTCACAAGAAGCAATTTGTGCATCTGTGGTGAAGGGTGGTGGGAATGGGGGCAGCATCATGACCAGAATGGAGACGGGACAGGTGGGGGAAATTGACACTGTCCATGGCAGATGAGATCATTCCCTCCCACCCTCTTACAGCCTCACTGTGTTAGAATCGTGCATTCCCACAGTTCATCCTGCTAGAGGTGGAGTATGTTTCTTTTGTCCACTGACATTGGGGTGACTTTCTGTGGCCAATGGAGATAAGGCAGAAGTGATAACAGGCTCACTCAGAGTTCAGACCTCAAATAACATCTATTTCTACTCAATCTTGTGCTTTTTTATTTCCTTGAGGAAGACCTTCCAACCAATAGCTGCTGCCTGCTGAGCCTGAGTCCTGGATTGAATTGAGTTTCTTGGAGTCCTACCTTCAGCCAGGTTCTGCTAACCTTCATTTCAGGGTAAGCCTTCATCTCAATCAAGTCTGGCTTGGACCAGCCAATTCTCACATCAATTGCAGAAGTATAAACCTAAACCTTGTTATTGAAGGCCCTGACTTCTGGGTGCTTTGTTACATGGCACTGTTGTGGCAATTGCTGCCTAATACACTTTATCCTTTGTATTAAGATGGCATAGCTGCCTCCAGCAAGGTGGTGTGTTCTCCCATGTCTCTGATGGTTCCTTCTGACTCAAGAATTCCTGGATCCAAAGGAAGAATCTTCCCAGCTACAAACCAGTTCTGGGTATGAGGTTTGAGAAACTGAGGGGAAGTGGAACAAATACTCTACTAAAAACAAGGAGAACCAAACTCTAGACCCAGGTCTGCACTAATTCCCTGAATAGTGTTTAGCTGATCACTTTCCTTCTCTGAAACTTGGTTTCCTAATCAGTGAAATATGGTAGTCACACAAATCACCCCCTCCTTCAACTCCATCCCCAGTGCAAACAGCGGAAGCTGTAGTTTATTGAGGAGTGGTCTTAGACACTCTGGTATATCTCACCAGAATTCCTTTCTAATCGCTATCAAAAACATCGGGCCTCACTCTTATACCTTTAAGTTGGTAGTAGCTGCTCAGAGCTGCTTTGAGAAAGAGACCAGTGCTGTATCCAAGCTTGTCAAGAATGAGTCCTGTGCTTGGGCCCCCTTCTCCCAGGAGGAGGAAGTGGTGGCATTGTGGTTTGGCCCTGAAGTGACAGCTCCCCACTGGGAAAGGTGCATGCAGTGTTGGGTGACAGTGATGCCAGTGGGCTGTCTGGTCACTGTGTACACCTGTGGGGCCAAAGCTGGTGCCACTGAGTGTTCCTGGCGCTGAGAGCTTCCTGCCTCTGAGAACTTCCTGCCTGGGCAATGCATGCTGGGTACTTGGAGCCAGTTCTCTGACATTTTGAAGCAATCACAAAACAATGAATGAGGTTCCCTCGGGCTTTGTGGAAGGCCAGTGGGAAGCAGGCTGTGAGCGTTGCTGTAACTTCGAGTTCCCTGGGTGGTACCATTAACCATGGTTTTCCTGAGACCTGCAGGTCCTCTCTGGGGTCTCAGGAGAGCAGTGCACTCTGCCCCGGGAGACACTAGGCTGCAGATCCATTGGCGGCTCTCTGTGAGGTCTTGGGAGAATTGTGGGGCTTCTCTAAATCTTGGGTTCCTCACCTCTAAATTGTGATCATACGGCAGAGGTAAGCATCGGGGGGATGGCCTTGAGCTCCAGGGTTCCTTGCAACTCTAACGTGCTCAGTGTTTAAAGAAAAGGAGTTTGAATAGGAGAAGTTTTAGCAGTTTTAGAGGGGATGGAAGCATTCAAGTCTAGAGTCTTGGAATTATAAGTGATAGAAACCCATGCCAAATGGGCTTTTGGAGAAAAAAAAAAATATATATATATATATATATATATATATATATATATATTGGTTCATTGTCTGTTTTCAGTTGCTATAACAAATATCTCAGTCTAAGTACTTCCTAAAGAAAAACAATTTATTTTGCTCATGGTTTTGAAGGCTGAAAGTCCAAGATTGGTGGTTCCATCTGCTTGGCCTCTGCTGAAGGCCTTGTGGTAGATGACGTCACAATGGTGGCAGCAAACTTCAAAAGATCATATGGTGAGTCAGAAAGCCAGAGGGACTCAGGGGCCAGGCTGGCACTTTTTACAATAGCGCACTACTGTGAGGATAACCCGGGGCTCACAATAACAAGGGCAGTGCCCTCACTGACCTAACCACCTCCCCCAGGCCCCTCTCTTAATGGCCCCACCACTTCTCAACACCACTACACGGGGGACCAGGATTCCAGCACATAAACCTCTGGGGATAAACCACAACCAAGACCAAAAAGCACAGGGGCAGGATTGCAGGTGTGGACCCAGGGTCAACTCCATTGTCTACAGCAGCACATCCAACACCCCCTCCATAGCTGACCCACTCTCCTATATAATGAGCCCACCCTCATGCAGGATTTCTCCCTCTGCTGCCTGTCAGCGGCCCCAGAATTCACCTCCCCAAACCAGAAGAGCAGCAGGATCAGAGCAAGGCTCCTGCCTTTGGCTTTTCTGCCTAGCCAAAGTTCCATGGGTCTATTTTATTAAAGGTCTTAGGTCCTCTGTTCATCTCACTATGACCTGGGATGTATCCAGCTTCCTACACCAGGGCTGATACCACCTCTAAACACAAGGATAGAGAAGGGGAAGGGAAAGGGTTCTGAAGGGAAGGGGGTGTAGATACTGGAAAAACAGACCGCAGATACCCATGCCGCGGAACAAGGTCTCTGTGTTTATTAGCTGACAGCTGACCCAGCCTGGAGACATTCCTGAGGCTGGGAAAACCAACAAACAGAAAAACACCCCGTCGCTCATGAGCTGGCCTGAAAACTCAGGCCAACTTGTGCACGGGCGTTTCCCATTTTCCGCAAGGCCAGGGAACTTTAGAATAGGAATTTGCAGCACACCACAAGACCCCAGTTCTCCTGGATGGGGGTGGAGTTGGGGAGGTTAGGTGAGCACCAACACTGAGCGAGGTTGGCCGGCTCAAGTCTGAAGTGATGGTCTCCCACCCGTCACCAGGCAGGTGAGAGCAAAGGGGTTATTGTGTCCTAAGCAGGGACCACAAGAGCCTCTATGGAGAGACTGTGCCTGTACCAGGAGAAAGGCAAGGCATCCTGGTACAGGGCTGGCAGGCAATGAGCTGTCTGGAGCCACCATGGACACAGTCTGGAGCCAGCCAAGCAGATGGAGACAAGGCAGGGTGGCCAGAGGAGGGCCCGACTCTGAGGAACCCAGACTTGAGTAAAAGATCAGATTTCCTCTGGCAACAGTAGGGAGACATAGAAGGCTTCGGAGCAGGGGCAGGACTTGTAACTGAGCTTGCTCATACGCCAGCTGTGCAGGTTGGCCTAACACAGCACCTTCTGTATCCCCAAGGACTTGACAGGGACCATATTAAAAGTGTGCCTGTGGTGGTGCACGCCTGTCATCCCAGCAGCTTGGGAGGCTGAGGCAGGAAAAACATGAGTTCAGAGCCAGCTTCAACAGAAGCAAGGCACTAAGGAACTCAGTGAGACCCTATTTCCAAAAAAATACTGGCGATGTAGCTGAGTGGTCGAGTTCCCCTGAGTTCAAGTTTCTTACCCCCCCCCCCCCCGAGAAAAATATGTGCATGTAAAAAATATCAAAGAGTAAAAATGCAGCACCATAAAGTGTGTGTGATGTCAATATGGTGGGAACGTGCACACACACACACACACACACACACAACACGGTGAGAACACACAGTAGTGAGATCTCTGCACAGGCCACAGAGCTCCCCTGGTTAATTAGCCCTGACCCTGCCATAAGCCTCCCTCTTCCAGCTCAAAAACTAAGTTTGACATGGCACGAGCCAGTGGCAGAGGCGGCTGTGACCCTAGGCGTGTCTAAGTCCACATTAGCCCCTGTGTTGAAATGTTAACCACAATTATGATTGTGCACGGATTACAAGGATTTTCATTTTCCTTTTTATACTTTTCTATAGTTTGCAAATTGACTTCGGTGAACATGTTGCTTTTGTCAGTGAAAAGCAAATACGTAGTTTTAAAAAATTTCCTCTAGCACCCATGCTGTGGGATCCTCGCTCTCCAAAGACGTTCCCACCCAAACTACCATTTAATGTTGCCAGCACTTGAGCAAAAACAGCCTGCTTGAGGCTGAGAGAAAGAGGCTTAAACCCCAGGTTGGCAGTCACTAACCTCATCACATCATTTATTTCATTTTTTCTCCATTTCCTTCCCCTTCAAAATTAATTTTAATTGCATAAATAATGTCAGGATCCCTGCTCTCCATAAAAAATTTAAAGGTTCCAGATAAGACTAAAATATCCTCTGACCACCAGTCCTCCCATCCAGTGGCCACCAGGAGATAAGAGTAGTTATTGTTTGGACTGTGTTCTTCTAGACCTTTCTCTATGCATTTACATATATAAATATGCATTCAGGAAAAGAACATGCGGCGTTTTTGTAAGTGTGCTTAACATCATTACGTTCTCTTTTACATGTGGTTCCGTGACTTGATTTTTTCATTTGCCTGTATGCCTTCTCTGTCCAGTGGGGTTGAGAGGAACCAAGAAATGTCGTTCAAACACTGCACAGGGGTGGAGCCAGGCAGGAGAAGGCCCTTCCACTGTGAGGTCTCTGGTCATACCTGAGCTTCTGGGCACTTCTGGAAGGTGGAGTAGCATCTGCCCAGGAGACAGAATGTGGTGACCACCCAGCGGGTGGTACTTCTAATCAAGGGTCATCTCAGCAGTGGCATCTCTGGCGAGCTGAGGAAGGGAGTCCGGTACACCTTGAAGACCGCAGCACCATCTTTTCAACTTTTCAGCAACCAGAGGCCCCATTGCAAGGATTTGGCCTAGAAATGAGATGGAGCTGAAGGAAGGCCTTCACCATCCACTCCCCAAGGCAATCTACCCACGTGGGTGGGCTGGGGGCGCTAAGGGAAGACTGGCCTCCTCTGATAGGACCATGCTGGCACGGAAAAGAGTCCACAGCGGAGTCAACCCTCTCCCAAGGAAGACGAGGAACTAGGACCACAGCCGTTTTTAAAATTGCAAAAGCCGGCAGGTTTCACGCCTGTGACTCAGGGAACTGGGAAAGGGGTCCCTGAGAAACAGACATGGACTCCTCAAGGGCCCCAGGAAGCGGGATTCAGAACACAGATCCACCCGGGGCTGGGGTGGTGGCTCAGCGGTAGAGCGCTCTCCTAGCACATGCAGGGCCCTGGGTTGGATCCTCAGCACCACATAAAAATAAATAAATAAAAGCAAAGGTATTGTGTCTAATGACAACTAAAAAATAAATATTAAAAAAATACAGACCCACCAGCTGT
Source organism: Callospermophilus lateralis (assembly GCF_048772815.1). Classification (NCBI taxonomy): domain Eukaryota; kingdom Metazoa; phylum Chordata; class Mammalia; order Rodentia; family Sciuridae; genus Callospermophilus; species Callospermophilus lateralis. The sequence continues at coordinate 49,883,082 of NC_135319.1, read as the reverse complement.
ATTTAATCCGTTGGAGAAAAAAAAAAATGCAGTTGAATTGTCTTGTGTTCTCGGTGCCAGGGTCACGTTCTTTAGAGTCAGGAACAGCCGAAGGATGAAAGGAGAAAAGTAGGTAAGGCCAGAGCAGAGGGAGGCCTAGAGTGGCTTTCAGGGTGCTGCAAGGGGAGACCAAGGGGACTGTTTGCCAGGCCTTGCTCTGAAGTGCAGACCCTGCAATTGCAGGACCCCCAGAGTGAGCACTGACTCAACAACGTCTGCATATGGCTGGCCCTCCCTGGCTTGGGCCATATCCCTCTCCTCAGCCAGGAAGTGTGGACAGGTGCAGAAGAGGCCCATCTAGGGTTCAAAGGCATCCAGGTTCAGTTTGCGTCTCTGATTCCTCACTCCCCACTGAGCCTCAGTTTCCTCTTATGTAAATGGGGAACAGCACCCACCTGACGCCCAATGCACATGGACAAAGTCCAGTGATGCAAATGCTCAAAGAACGTTGGCTTTCCTTTGCTTAGTGTCCTTAGGACCCCTGGGATCTCAGCCTCATGTCTAGAGTCTGGCACAGGCTCTGCATCAGCCTGGGGCTGCCTGCTGTCTCTGGGCATGTGCTGGGGCAGCCCTCAGGAGGTGGAAGAAGCTTCCAGAATACAAGAAACCCCTCTCTCCTTAGCAACCATTTTCCCTGATAAGTCCGTCCCCACCCTGCCCGGGGCTAGAGGTGGCAGTTATTTATTGCAAGATGGCCCTGAGAGTGCATGTCTGGAGGGGGTCACGTGGGATGATTGTGTTTGTGGGGTTGATACTGTTGCTGAGCAATGGGTCCTCCAGGAGCCCAAGTGCTGTCCTGAGAGGCTCCCAGGGGCCCTCTGACACTCGAGGTGATCCACGCCATTCAGATGCAGGAGCATGCCCTTTGTGGGCTGTGCAGCACTGAGTCCAGAATAATTTCCAAACCCAGTCACTGAGACCAAATGTTTGTACAGCTGGGGAGAGGAGAGTGCTGTCGAGTAAGAGCAGAAACCACAGTAATTGTGAGAAACACTTGGGGAAATGGACGGGGAGTTTCTCTCGGAAAGCCAAATGCTCTCACCCCACCCCAGCCTGTGGTCAGGGATGCACGTTGTCCTGGGTCCGGGAGATACTGTCGATCCCAAACCTTCCCTGACTTCACCCTGCCCAGAGTGAGCCACCCTCTTTAGGGATCCCACGTTATGGTCCCTGGCCCTTCCCTTCTCTCAATCTCTCTCTCCTCTCTCTCTCCCCCTGACTTTATTCCCAGGGCTCAAGCTCTCTCAGGGTCCCCAGGCCTGAGTCTGATTCATCTCCCTACCCCAGGTGCCAACTCATGGCCTGAAGCAGGGTTAACGTCAGTAACAGGTGGTTGAATTTTTAAGATTATTTTTTAAAATTATTGTTATTGAAAGAGAAGGGGCCTAAAGGGGAATGGCCGCACTCCCAGGGCAGCCCACCGGCTTTGGTTAGCATTGTGACGATGGCCAGAAGCCTGACAGAGGCTCCCAGGATTCCCTTGGCTTTGGTCATTGCCTTCTGCTGACCTGGATGAGTTGCCCCACTGTCCACCCCAGCCCATGGCTACCACCACTGTTTGAGCTGTAGCCACCCAGTTTTAAAATGTGGGTCTCCCTTGGCCTCTAACCCAACACACATTCTCCCAAGGCCCAGGCGCAAGGGCCCGTGTGGCTCACATCCTGGAGGCATGGGATGTGCGGACAACCTCAGCTGCTGGTTCCATGGGAACCCAACCTTCCATGGCTGCCCTGGCCCAAGTCAGCTTCACGTCCGGATCCTGTTATCTTCAGGCTCAAATGCTCCACTGCATCTGCCTTACCTCATAGGGACTAACTGTTTTGGTAGGCCTCTCCCTTCAAACTCAACAGTCTTCTTTGGGGCTGGAGAAGTCCACCATTGTGCTCTGAAACATCAAAATTTTAAAAATAAAAAACTTTCTGGATACAAGGCTTCCCAGGCTTAAAAAGAAAAAAAAACAAAAAAACTGTTGTTTCCTTTTTGGTGGGAATGGAGATGCTTCCAGGGTTCCCTGACACGGCTGCACCGTGGCTGTCACCACCACCAAAAAGAGACACCAATGATATACAGTCCATTCTGCAGGGAATTTTCCATCTGCCTTTTCCCTCTGAGGCCCTGGCAAAGCCAAGCATGGCCATAGAGGTTGGACTCTGGATAGTGGTCAGTAGGGGGAAAGCCCAGGTCTCGGGATATTGGGCCGAGGGTTCAAACTAAGCACATCATACACCAAGAATCCCACCAGAAGGGCACCCATTGTGAGTATAATGAGAAGAACTCTCTAGGCCAATGACTCTACAAAGGTTTGGCCATGCTGAGAGACCTCTTGGCTTGACCTTGAATAAATATAAGATCTTGGGAAGGAGTGGAGAGAGAAGCACTGAGAACATTCGGCAGAAGTCAATAGAAACTCCAGCTGCCTTCAGCCTGCTTTGCTCATAAGCAGAGCAAATGTGCCTCCTGTCCTGTGCTTGCAGGACAGCACCTGTGCCAGCCATGCTGCTGCGGCTGGACCCCGTGATGAAGCAGGTGGCACTCCCTGGACCCGAGGGAGTCATCCTGTGGTTCTAGCAGGGGGGAAGGGTGGCCAGCACCCCCACTGGTGGCCACACAGGCTCCTGAGGGTGGTGACATGGGAGGTGTCCTGGCCCTCTTCTCTACCCTACATGGCAAGTGTGGTGGAAGGAAACAGAGAGATGAACACATGTGACGAACTTGAACTTTGGATGTGGCTGCACGTCTTGTTCAGCAAAACTCTAAAAGAACCAGGGAGAAGCTGGGAGTGGTGGCGCATGCCTATAATCCCAGTGGCTTGGGAGGCTGAGGCAGGAGGATCACAAGCTCAAAGCCAACCTCAGCAATTTAGCAAGGCCCTAGGCAACTTAGCAAGATCTTGTCTCAAAAAAAAAAAAAATTAAAAGGGCTGGGGATGAGGCAGTGGTTAAGCACACCTGGGTTCAATCCCTGGTACCAAAAAAAAAAAAAAAAAAGGGCGGGGTGAGGAGAAATGACCACATTGAAACCCGGGAACTATGCCACACTTCATCAACAGCCACTGCTGTAGGGGTAGCAGGTGCTTTGGAGGACAGGGAGAGCTAGGCCAGTCCAGAGGGACCTGGGGGCAGACCTGAGAGGGCCCAGGTGCACAGAGCAAAGGAGAGCAGAGGCAGGGTGCAACGGGGCTCGGTTTCCCCTGGGCTTCATAGGCTCAGTGGGGAGTGCAAACCAGTCCCAGAGTGTCACCATATGATGGCCTCATGAACAGAGAGAGGCCAGGATGCCAGGATGCAGTGGGCTACAGACAGGCCACTCCTTGGCTGATCCTGGGATAGTCAGCAAGTCTCCTCTCTTCCCTCAGCCTCAGTTTCTCCATCTCCTTTATGGTCTTAGAGATATTGGGGGTTTGCCTCTGGCTATTGTCCTGGATAGAAAGGAAGCCCCAGGAAGCCAGTTGCAGGGGAGAAGTAGGCACCGCTCACCGCCACGCTCAGCCCCCTGCTCTCTGTCAGCACAGCTTGACAGCTGACTGGAAGGCCCCGCATGGAGCTCATCACCCAGTACCTACACAGAACCCTGGGCTCCCAGAGCTGTGGATACTGGAGACAATAACAGACAGATAGAGGGCAGGAGGCCAGCAGATGGGTGACCTGCAGATGAGCAGTTCAGGCAAAGAGAACCATCCCGCCTCAGCCTCCCACTGGGAGACCCCAAGCCTGGCCGATGACCCAGAGAATGAGGTCACCTGCCAGTTCTCGGCTCACCTGGGTGCAGCCGTCCTCTTCTAGGGAGCCATTAGGGTCCTGTCTTTTGAGCAGAAGAGCCCCACAGCCTGCAGATCCAGGAGGACCAGAGCCAGGGTCCTTTCCTGGAAGTCCAGCTTCCTTCTCCACACCCCACATTCAGTCTCCAGCAAGCCGAGCAGTCCAGAGCCTCATGGGGGTAGCTGTTGCAGACCCCATTAAGACAAGAAATAGCTGGGAGGGGTGGCGCACACCTGTAATCCCAGCAGCTCGGTAGGCAGTGACAAGAGTATCACAAGTTCAAAGCCAGCCTCAGCAACTTAGCAAGGCCCTAAGCAATTCAGTGAGACTCTGTCTCTAAATAAAAAATAAAAGGTCTGGCGACATGGGTCAGTGGTAAAGTGCACCCCTGGGTTCAATCCCTGGTACCAAATAAATAAATAAAGGACAGGAAACAAGGACTGCAACAGCAAAGAGCCCACACTTGCTGATCTTGAGCAAGCCTTACATCTTAGTGTCTCGTCCCCGGCTGTGTTAGGCAGCTGTCCATCACTGAGACAACACCTAAGAAAATCAACTTAAAGGAGGGAAGGTTTATTTTGGTTCATGGTTGTAGAGGTTTCAGGGCAGGGTTGCTTGCTCCTGTTACTTCTGGGCCTGTGGAAGCACTGTACCTTACGGTGGGAGGGCTTAGTAGCCAGAAAGTGAAAAAAGAGAGGAGGGCACACCCCTCCCTCCCTCCCTCTAGGCTCTGCCTCCTGAGGGTTCCACCACCTCCCAATAACATCACAGGCTGGGCTAGCACATGGGCCTCTAGGGCATCTATGATCCGAACAATAGTATAATCCATGCTCCTGGTCATGGATGCTTTTGGTGACTGATGCCCATGTGACTTGTGGATACACCAAGGGGTTTGGGAAATTGCCTTGCTGATTCAGAATGTTCTCATATCAGCCTGAAATTACTTCTTCTTCCTCCCAAATCTGAAATCCTACTCATCCTTAGGTTGGTTAGCTGTACCTCCTCCAGGAAGCCTTCCCAGCTCTCACTTGCTCACCGAGGGTCTCTCACATCTATCATATTCCTGCTGTAACATCTGGCACTCAGCTTTTCACCCACCAATTCCCATCATCCTAGTTTTCTCTGCACCACGCATGGATTAGAGCCACAACCTAACCTGTTCATGGTCCACTGTAGAGGGGGTCAGTTGAAGGTCACCATGTTCAGGAGGACCTAGCCCGTTTACTTCATATTAGCAAAGGGCTCCAGGATTGGCCACCTGAAAACCAATGCTTTCATTGAAAACAGGGGGAAACAGGTTGGAAGACAGGAGGTGCTCTCTCTAGGTCATACAGTGAGTCAGAGATGGGGCTGGGCCCAGAGCTCTGCTCTGCAACTTCGATCTCAGCCAATTCTGAGTCTTTTCTGGAACCTCTCTGACAGATGGCTTCCCTCCGCATGGATGCCTCGAGCTGCTGGGAGCGCAGCCCTGCGGAAGGCAGCTTCCGCGGTTCCGGGCAGAGCCCCAGCTCTTTCTACCCAGTGAAACTTTGCTTCATTGCAACCACCTCCCTAGGACCCACCTTTGCCACTCATTCATATCTTTGATCTCTCATTCATTCATTCATTCATTCATTCATTCATGCATTCATTTGTGCCACCAGTTTTTGTGCCTGGTGAATTTAATGAGTGCATCTTGCCTCTCAGAATTGAGAAGGCTGCATATGTATTAAATGCTTCATGTGGAACTCTGAGCTTAAGAGGGCAGCAACCACATCTGTGATCTCTCCCTCTATCTTCAGGTCCAGCCAGTGAGTGGCATTGCAAAGGTGCCAATCAGAATGGAATGGAATGAACACGGAATCATGAGTGAAGCCGACAGGAAGCAGTCAAAGGATAGTCAGGCTATGGAGGAAACAGAGAGGCCAGTGCTTCAGGAATCAACGTAGGCTTTCCTGAGGAGGTGGCCTTTGAATTTAGTGCCAGAAAGCATGATATTCCAGAAGCCAGGGGAGGTGGAGAGGCACAACAGGGACAGAGACAGTATCACAATAAACACAGTGCAGTTAGACATTGCTAAAGCCTTTTTGGTGCAGTGGTAAGGCAAGAACAGGAAGCAGGAAGAAATGAGGCAACTAGAGACCAAAGGGCCTTGAAACCTAAGCTAAGGCATCTGGACATGGCCCTAAGGCAAGGGTGGCAGCCGTGGCTTTGTATGACTTAGTGACAGGATCTGAGCCACACTTTAAAAGATCACAGTGACTATATGCAGACTGCATCCCCCAGCTCCTGTGGGCACCTGTCAGGAAGCTGGTGCAATTGTCCAGGTGAGAGGTGGTTATAAGCAGCCAAAAGACCAATCATTTCCCAGGTGAATGGTAATTGGGCATTCCAAACGCAACCCCAGGGTCATCAGTGTCCCCGGCCATCATTTCCTCCCGGTGTCTGCTCACTCTGCATGAGCAGCTTAAGCGGCTTACAGCTAATCCTGCACTGGCTCCTGGGCCCCTCCTCACGCAGCACAGTGGACAGCCCTCGGTGGACAGCGCAGCGGTTCTATGTGCAGACTTGAGGTCTTCTTTCTCGCCTTGTCTCTGGGCCGCCACTGCCTCCATACAGGCCCAAAGCTATGCCATGGGACCCGGAGCTTCCTCAATGCCTCTTCTGGAAGGGAAGGACGGGGTGGCAACATTCTCTCCAAGATGGCCTCCCTGGCTCTCAGGCCCAAATTGATTAATCATCACTTGATTCCAGCTATCAGCTCGGCTGCAATTGGCATATTTATTTCTAATCAGCTCTTAAAAATGGCATCATTCAAAGGTGCTTAACCACATTACTTAATTCTCAGCCTGTATTGCTATTGATTTCAAATATTCTCCTCAAGATATGGCTCATCATTCAATGCAGAAGTCTGTTTATATAATAATCTTATCTGGTTACTAAAATCTGTGAAATCTTTTCAATTGCCTCTAATGCAAGATCGGAGGCTGGTTGCTAAATGAGTCAATTTTACTTTAATTTGGTTTATTTACAGTACATGTTTTAATGCTCCGCATTCCCGTCTTTTGCAGCGATGCTGAAAATAAAGGCAAACACAGGCACAGAGAGAGGCCTGCGCTTTTCTCAGTCTGCAGGAGTCGAGGAGGGCTGGGTGAGCTCCCAAAAGACACGGAGCTTCCTGCCTCTGGTGGCCGGAGGAGCAAGTGGCTCACAAAGCTGGCAGCAGTGGTGCAGTGCCATCAAGAGTACCTGAGAAAAGCCACTCGGTCACTGCCCAGGCTCTCATCATAGAACAGTAGATTTATACATATCAGAGACTCACTTTCCCCATCTCGGAAATGGGGACAGTTAATGTGCTTCCAGGAAGACCCCTGGGGACTCTGAGGTGGAAGTGCACACACAGTAGGTGGTCCATACATAAGACTTCCCTGCCCCTTCCACTTTAATCTTAAAACCACAGCAATTGCTTATCCCGACTGTTCTTCTCATGGCTGATCTTTACTGAGGCCTCTTGGGAGTAGTTTCTCTACACACAGAGGAGCCTGTGGAGAACAAAGGTGAACCCTCTCTAGAATAAGCTTCGTGGTCTATCATAAAGCAAAGCCAGGCTCCTGGACAGCACCCGAGCCAGGCTGTCCTGTGGCTCCCATCCCTATGGACCAGGTCCCTCCTGCTGGTGGCTTCTGGCCCACAGAGCCACCCCTACCCCTCTTTCCATGCCCTGTGCTTTGCACACTATTGTGACCACCTCTTGGTGTCTCTTTGAGGAAGGACATGTCTAGGGGGAAACACAGTTGACCTTTCTGTGTGTCACTGGTTGTTGATGACCTATAGATAAAGTCCCTCGGATCAGCTGTCCATTCCTGGTCCAGTCACCTGTGTCCAGCAGGCCGAGGCCACAGCTGGTGGTAAGGAAGCTGTTCCTCCACTGCAGAGCCTGAAATGTTCCAGCTGCTGGAGGAGGCGCTGGGTGTGCAGAGGGGGGCCCTGGCCTGGAGTTGCCCTCACCTTGCCTGAGAGACACGCTCACCAGAAAATGGAAAAGCCACAGCCCAGTAAGTGGGTGCTATGGAGCCGGGGGAGGAGATGGTGATGCTAAATGCACCTGACCCTTTTCCCCGTGTCCTCTGCTTGCTAAGTCCATGAGAGAGATGGGCCCTCCATGCTGCTGTGTCTCTCGCCCAGCCAGAGCTAAGGAGCCCCCTGCTTGCAGCAGGCAGTGCCCATCTTGCCCTCTAATTCCGAAGCCCTCTCTTGGTCAGGTGTGAAAGCTGCTATTTCATGCTCATCTTCCCCAATTAACAACAGCTGGTCCCCCATAAAACCAACTGGCGAGATGGTTTGTTATTGGAAGACAACGCAACATCATTAGGCATTAATGGCTCCTGGGCTCGTTGACTGGGGCCGGGTTCTCAGGGTTAATGTGGCAAGATGTTGGGTCTCACCCTCCTGAGCTCCTGCGCTCTTCTATTTTTAGGCACCTTCTTCAAGCTTCCTTTTCTGAATCATGGAACTGGGAGGTGGAGGGGAGATGGAGGAGGGGCTTGATTTCCTGGAAGGGAAATTGTCCAGGGGGGAAAAGATCATTAAATGAAATCATTGTTAATTCAAAAATTAAAAAAAAAAAAAACCTATTGTGTCTGCTTGAATCTGTCTGTTTCCATCAGTAACTAGATAAGCACTTTCTTTCCATCTACCACCAGGTCACCTCCTCGGCTCCCTTGAGACCCCCGAGGCTCCTCGCTTGCAAGCTGAGGTGAGTCATGGTCTACGTCCACGGAAGGGCATTTTCCCTGGCTATCAAAGACTTGTCTGGGAGAGATGATCTTGGACAGGCTGTGACCTGTAAGTCACACTGAGTAGATTTGGCATCGAGAGTAAGTGTGTTACATGTAGTTCAAAATTGCCTCCTAAGGGGAAGTTTTCATTATGTGCTTGTGCATGTCCCTGTGACTTAAAACCAGAGCTTTAGACGAGCATGGTGGCACAAGCCTGTAATCCTAGTGGCTGGGGAGGCTGAGGTGAGAGGATCACGAGTTCAAAGCCAGCCTCAGCAACTTAGAGAGGCTGTAAGCAATTCAGTGAGACCCTGTCTCTAAATAAAATATAAAAACGGGCTGGGGATGTGGCTCAGGGGTCAAGTGTCCCTGAGTTCAATCCCTGGTACCCAAAAAATAAAAAATAAAACAAAACAAAGCTTTTCTCTGTGTTTTGATCTTGCTAATAGTGACTGCTATGGTTCTATAAGGAGACCTCCTCTGAAGTAAGCAAGTAGAGATCTCCATTCCATTCATTCATTCACTCGGCAAACAGTAAAAGACCACCTGGTATCTATGTCAGCTTTCCTGACAAGAAGACCTCCACCCCCACAGCTGCAGGAAGGCCAGAGGAGCCTCTTGGGTTTTGTTAACAGGAAGCTTTCTCTTCATTCTCCTGTCTTTCCCTCTTTCCCTCCATCCTTTCCTCCCGCCCATCCTCCATTCCTTTCTCACTCCCCTCCCCCATAAAAATTTCCCAAGCATTTATCCTTGATATAGAATTGATGAACTTTTGGTGTCTGTGTTAAAGGAACAAGGAATTTATTGTCTGTGCAGAGCAGCCAAATGTCACCTCCCACCAAGAGGAAACCCCTGCACCAGGAGGCCCAGAGTCCAGTCGAGGAATTCCAGGGGCAGTCCACAAGCCCTTCTCCCAGCCTGAGGCCTGGGCAGAGCTTGGGTGTGGTGAGGTCCCTGGCCTGAGATACTGCTTCTAGCTCTTTCTGTGTTGCCGTCCTGTCCCCTGCCTAGGATCCTCCCTCGACTCTGTTAGGGAATCAACAAGTAGGGGTGGAATCACCCCTGGGCCGCGCTTTATCAGGAGCAGAGCGTCATGCAGCCAAGCAAGTGTGCAGTCACCCCAAAGAGATGGTGAAACTAGGGGACCCATGCCAGGGTCCAGCCTTGATCCAGTCCCTGAGAAGGGCCCGGAGTGAATTCACAGCCCTTCTGGGCTTTGCATTAATGAAGAGGGACAATCGGTGCTCTTACATCCTGGGTGGGAGTAGATTAAAAGGACTCACTGTCAGGCCCACTCACGAAGCATTTAATCAAATAGTGCTAGGAACACTCACTAGTATTTCCCATCACTTACTTTCCCTGGGAGGGTTCACCTCTACTGACTTGTGCCCAGAAGAAAGGACCATTGCACCCTTTCTGTCCATGGGAAGCAACCTGACCGTACAGAAGCTTCGCCACTGACCCTGTTAGTGTATAGGAGGTAAAGTGACTTCATGCCCGGCTGGGATTCCTTCCAGGATCCTCCACCTGCATGCATGCTGTGTGAACTTGGGCAGGGTTTTGACTTCTCCAGGTGTCAAGATCCTGGTTGAAGGTGGACACTATTCTGGAAAACAGACGGGGAATGATTTCCAAAATCCAAATTCACTGCCCCTCTCTTCCCTCAGTGTTCCACCCACAAGCCCAAGACCTGCACACAGCCAGGCGCCCAGGAGTCCCTCTGCAAGTATGTCATGAATGAATGGAGAACAGTTGCATTTTACAAGCAGGAGACATACTCCAAATGGCCACCCCCACCCTTGGGCTCTTTGCTATAGGACTTTTGGAAAATCTCTCCACATGCAGTTTCGTTCTGACGCTGATTTCCTGCAAACCAGCTGACCTGTATTTACAGTATCCACATTTGTTTTGGAAAAAATCCAAATGTCCACTTAACTGGGCTGGAAGCCAGCATAATCTTCCTATATTGTTTGTAACCACGAGATTAATGGTGGGCCTTGCTCCGAACCTCGTGGTGACATCATTCACCTTGGGGTGTCTCTTCAGCGCAGATTACAATAATGGATGGGTCTTCACTGGAGCCGTCCTGCTCTGATTTAGGAGGCCTGGCTTCTGCAGGGAGGCAGCACAGGGCACGAGGTGGCATCACACTGGAGAGTCTACCGTGTTGCTGAGATAAGGTCCCAACCTGGCTCTCATGTGTTCCAGATGCATGACCTCAGGAGACATGCTGAAACTCCCCAACCCTCAGCTTTCTCGTGCACGAGGGTCCCAGCACCCATGTTGCGCCCTTGTCATGAGGATGGGATAGAAGCTTCATAAACGCTGTGTTCCGCCCACCCATAGCACATGCACTCTCAAATTCTATTCCCCCGGGAAGACGGTAGGACAGCTTGTTTGATGTTAAGATAAGGCACATAGCGGAGGATGGGAAAGGCAGCAGAATACAACAGACTCCAGAATGGCAATATGTAAATCAATGTGCAACTGATGTGATTCTGCAATCTGTATATGGGGTAAAAATGGGAGTTCATATCCCACTTGAATCAAAGTGTGAATTATGATATATCAAAAACTATGTAATGTTTTGAACAACCTACAATAAAAATTAATTAAAAAAAAAAAAAAAAAAAAAAAAAAGATAAGGCACAGGTGACAACCCAATAATGAAGAAGAAATAAGGCCCCTAGAAAGTGGACGAAGGGTTTGAAACACATTTTTTTCCAAAGACACACAAATGGACAATAAAGCACACAAAGGTGCTCAACAGCATGAATCATTAGGGAAAGCCAAAGGAAGCCACAAGGAGATAGCACCCTGCACCTGGTAAGAAGGCAAGCAAATGGAAAATTATGTTTTTCAGTGACTCAGGAGGCTGAGGCAGGAGGTTCGCAAGTTCCAGGCCAGCTTGGGCAATTTAGCAAGACCCTGTCTCAAAAGAAAAAATAAAAAGGACTCGGGAGGCAGAGCATCTCTAGGTTTAATCCCAAGTGTAAGGGCCAGGGGGATAGAGAGAGAGATGGGTTAGGGAAGGAAGGGTGGGGAGGGAGGGAGGAGGGAAGGGAGGGAAGGAGGGAGAGAGGGAGGAAGGAAGGAAGGAAGGAGGAAAAGTCTAAGTTTGGAGAGGTGGGAGCCCTGTGTTGTGGTGCATGGTCACAGCTGTGTCAAACACTATGTTTCTTTCTTACAACTTCAACAGAGAATAGTCATATGATCTAGCAATTCCAATTCTGGTGACATGTCAAAATAAAATGACAGCAAGGACCTGACTATCCTTTTATACATACACATTCATTGCAGGACTGGTCACGATAATCTCAAAGTGGAAGCAAAAAGAGTGTCCATTGATAAATGAATGGATAAAGAAAATGTGGATTCTCCAGATAATGGAGTATTATTCAGCCTTGGAAAGGACAGAAGCTCCAACGTGTGCTACAATGTGAGTGAGCCCTGAGGACATTTGCCTGGTAAGATAGACCCGTTATGAATGAGCAAGCACTGTATAGTTCCTTTTATATGATGCACCTAGAGAAGTCAAAGTCAGAGACAGACCATGGCAGGGGGTTGCAGAGGCCTGGGGAAGGAAGGATGGCAAGTTAGTTTTAAATGGATGATGATATTTCCAGAGCTGCTTCCTGAAGCTTCCTCATATCAGGGGCTGTCTTTCTCCATTGTCACATGCAGCACCTGGTGTCTGTCAGTGGCCTGAACTACAGGTTCCAGAGAGGAAGCAGGATTCAGCAGATGACTTGGTTCTGTGTGTACACATGCACGGACACGCATGTGTGCACACACAGATGTACACACTTGCACACACTGAGGAGAAGCATGGGCTGCAGCATTCACTGGGTGGGGTGCTGGTGGGCAGGACTTCCAGGACACTAGCCCTGAGGTGACTAAAGTCATCTGGCAAGAGCTGATGGCCCCTGAACTCAGCCTGCTGTGACCATGCTCCTGAGCTCTCAGCCCAGCCCAGGCTGAAGGGCACGTCCCCAGGGGTCCTCTGCCATGTGGGCTTCTGCCAGCCATCACACTTCCCAGCTGTGCAGCCTGGGGTGAGTTATTTCATCTTTCTGTGCCTTGAATTCTTCTGTGTCAAACAGAGATGCTACTGTCTTCTCCTGGGGGGAGCTATAGGGAGCCATGGTGAAGGAACGAGACCACTGCCTGGTGTCCCAATGGCCAGAGAGTCTCTTCCGGTGGTTGCACAGGCTCCGCCCCTTCTGCCCCCCTCCCCACCCAAGGCTCAAAGCAGGGGGTGGGTGGTTTGGTATTAAATGGCCTGGATGAAATGCTTTCTGCTAGCAATTGCCTTCATTGCCTGCCGTAAAAATACATCTATATTTAAATATGCTGAGATAATTCTTAAGTTTTATTAGTACTTAAATATTTTGGCATGTTTATTTCTCCTGGAACAATTATGGAGGTTTCATTGTTTTACTTGCAAAAAAAGAGACTAAATCTCCTTTTACAATAAACCCCTGACAGGTTGAATATGGTGCTTCCCCAGTGTGGGACCCATTATTGTCTAGTCAGCTCCCGGGGTGCAGAAGCAGAACTGGGGAGGGAGCAGCCGGTCCTCGGGGAGGCCCTTTACCCACACTCATCTCCTGCTCCTCTCGCCCTCAACCCGCCTCCTCCTCCCGGGGCTCCTGCCCTGGTGGACCGCGCCTTCTCCCGCTTCCCATGGAGTCTGGCCAACGGGCACCTCAGGCAGGAGGTCTGGGAAGGGGAGAAAGAGAAGTTAGGGTGTCGGCCCTCTGGCTTCCTCCCTTTGAGGTCACTAAGGACCGGCCTGCCCCTGGACCAAAGGGCACGGCTTCTGTCCAGACAGCCTTTCTCACTGTCCAGCCCATGCCTTCACCGCCCTCTGAGTAGCCTTAGCACCCTGGGGGAGTAGGGGTGACACCCACTCCTGTTGGCTCCTACTTGGTCTCCAGGGTTTTTCCCCCACCCTGACTCTATCTTGAAAAGTGTCCCTTATTAACTCCTCCTGAGTGACCGATCTGAGCAGGCTCACTGTCTCCTGCAGGGCCCATGATGGATCCAGAGCCTGGCTTCCTAGGCCTGGCTTCCATGAGCCTTGGCCTCCAAGGAGACACTTGTGAATGAAACACTGTGGTTAATGCTTAAAGCGGCTCTGCAAGAGGTGTGGGCAGGGCTGTCTTCCCTTGTTTTACTGGTGGAGACACAAAGGCCCAGAAAGGTTGCCTACCCTGCCCAAAGTCACACAGCTGGTGAGCAAAGAAGCAAGTACTGAAGCCCCAGGATGCAGAGCAGAAGGTCCAGATTCTCCCACCTCTAACAGCTGGCCATGGGGGACTGCAGGAACGGAGGAGATGTGGAAAGGACCTGTTCTCACCATTAGCTTCCTCCCTGGGGTAGATGGGGTATGGGAAAAGGGAAATGCGACTCAGTGACACAAGAAAATGGAGGACAGGCCCAGTCCCTGGGTTAGCTGTGTGACCTTGAACAGTTACTTTAACTTTCTGGATCCTGATTTCTCTTTTGTATCATGGAGGTGGCACCAGCTGGGCTTGGAGAGTGAGTGGCCGTCCCAGCCTTCAGGGAGCCATAACGGAGGGTGCTGAGCACGCACCGCAAGACGGACAGTTCCAATCGCTGTGCATGTGGTGTCCTGTCAAGACAGCTCAGGGGCCCGGTGGACAGGCACAGAAACCAAAGCACAGAGGTGATGGACACTCCCCTCCACCTCCCACAGCTGTCATTTGAACATCAGGTCCCAGAGCCCACCCGACCATAGCAGAGTATGGAACTGGAGGGGCACTGGGGTGCATCCAGCCTGGGGGGCCTCACAGGTGTGTGGTGGGTGGGGTAAGGCCAGGACATAGCTGACCCCCGGTCAATAAGGGTAGCCAGGTCTTTTGTCCCCAAATTCATGGTTTATCCCTGAGGAGTTCCTCAAGTATAAGTGACCAGGGATCAGCCCTTGCAATCCGCCTCTGTCTGGTCTTCACTCCTCTCATCATCCAGGTGAACAGCAGGACCATTGGCCTCCCTGGGCTCTGGCCTCCGGGAGGCCCTGGGCTCTCTGCACCTGTAGCACCCCTGCCTCCTGCCCTCCCCGGGCAGGGCCAGCATCTGGCAGGAGCATTTTTCTTGGGAACTACTAGATGCATGGCCTGGAGGAAAGGTTTGTGGAGTGAGCCAGTCCCTCATGTACCCCTGAGGGGACATTGACCACAGTCCTGTGGTTGGGTGAAGACCTGGTCCAGCTGGGACAGGGTGGGTGAAGGCCAGGCGGTGAGGCTGAGGCCTGCGCTGGTGGAGTGCAGCAGGCGGAGGTCTCGAAGCCCAGCTGTGTGGTGCTGAATAACTCACTTGTCCCTCCTGAGTGGGGGTCCCTCATCTGTGAGGTGGGTGAGCATTCAACAGCACATGGCATAAAGGCAAGTGGGGTGTTCAAATATCTAACAGAGGGTGCGCAGGGGGGCCTATCAGTCAGAACCAGTCCCAACCATGAACACCAGTGTGGCTGTCCTGGTGCCAGTAGAATATGCCACCAGTCCTGGGTGACTGTCAAGAGAAATGCTCGCCAGGGGTCACACGTCCGAGGCTCCATAAACAGCAGCCATTGTTTTATTTGTAAATTTCAAGAGCTCTGGTTTCCTCCGGGTTGTGACATTTTCAACATTTCAATCCTTTACAGCATATGGTGGAAATTTCATTACTGCAACTCTAGGTGCGGGGGAAATGCCAACCACTGTGTGGTGAGATTTAATTCAATCCTTCAGACACTGGCTAAGCAGGCCCTCTGCGCACGGCTCCGGAGGGAGGTGGGAGGGATACAGCAGCCCCTGTTCTCAGGAGGAGACCCCAGATCTGTAGAAGCCACACAAACAATCCGGGGTAAATAAGTCAGGAGAGAGCAGGGCTCAGTGTGGGAGCAGGAGGCTGGCAGAGCAGTTTCCCGACAGTTAACGCCCTACCCCCACCCCACCCACCCGCTCGGACTCCGTCCCCTATCTGTTCAATGGGAATATTAATGTTCACCTCCAGAGGTGGCCACCATGTCTAACCCAAGCACTGTCCTGTTGAGGCTGTGACCGTGGGCTTGCTACCACATGCCCCTCCCCTGAAGACACCCAGCTGGCCTGCAAGAAGCTCCCTCAGGTTGGGATGGTCTGGAGAGGCCGTGGAGTGGTCGAGGATTTGAGGACTGGAGAGGCCCAGGGAAGAGCCCCAGGCAGGAGGAGGCGAGGGTCACAGGAAGAAGTGCAGGCAGCCGCAAGGGCTGTAGGGTTGCAGACAGAGCCTCTGCTCCATGGGGTCTGCTGATCATTCTTACGAATCCGTCACAATTTGGGAAAGCATGAGTGGCTTCCATTTGGAGAATGTCACATGGCCATGTGATCAGAAGCACCCCGACAGGGCACTCTAGCCCCTACGTAACCAGGGAAGGAGCCCAAAGGCAGTGGAGAAAGGGATCGTGAGGACAGTGGGAAGAGGCCCCAGGGAGCGCTGAGCGCAGGAGCCCACCAGGTAGAGGTCCCCAGGGGCCAGGGCAAGCTCTGCCCTTCAGGGTCAGTCTCATCATCTCTGGGCCCTTTCAGTCCAGCTACTGAGCTAAAGGCCCCTTCCGTCTTGGCCTAGAGGCTGCTACGAGGAGACAGGTGGAGGGGAGAGGGAGGAAGCAGGTAGAGTCAAGGGGGGCAGTGTAGGGTGCCCCTGAGCTGTCTGCACGGGCAGGGGAGTCTGGCCTCACTCCTGGCCAGGTGAATTTGGGGCAAGTCACAGGTGTCTGGGATCCAACTCTTGAAATTTTGCCCACACCCCCCTGTAGCTCTCTGTAAGGTCTACTTTGGGAAGACTGTAGAGACTTTAGGGAGACTCCATTAGGAAAGCCCCCAGTGCCAAAGGAGACCCCAACTCCCACAATTCCCCCAATTAGACAGAGCTAGGGGGAAAGAATTAGAAACAAAACTCTTCTCGTCTTCAAACAAGGGAGACATGTCAGTCTTGATCCAGCAGAGTCCCTTCACCAGAAGAAGGTCGGGTTGGGACCCCGGAGAAAAAGAAGTTGCTTCTGAAGCCCTGAGAAGCCCGTTCCTGGAGATGCCCCCACCCCGCCCACACCCATGCCTTCTCCAGGCCCCACGCATGTTGCTGACATGCAGTTAGGAGGGCAGCCCACAGGCACAGCAGGGGCACCCAGTGTGTGGGGCTCTCCCTCAGATCTCTCAGCTCTCCGTTTAGAGTAGGAGGCGCTGCTTGACCCCCTGTGCTCAGAAATGGACGTCAGGGCTCCATCAGCCTCCTTTACATCAGATGCAAATGTCAGGTCTCTGTGTGTTTTTCTGGAGAGAAGCTCCACAGCTTTCACTGAGTTTCATAATAGCTGTGTCCTCATGCTGTAAAGTGTCTTACAAAAATAAATAAACAAACAAATAAATAAAACAAGCAGGAACTGTACTGTGTCCTCCTCTTCTGGGTCCCCAGAGTGGAGGCAGGGCCTGCTTCCCTGCAGCCGGGAGGCAGGCCTTATGTCCGCCTGGAAGGCAGCTGTCTTCACAGTCTGGGGAGGGGCTGGCAGAGCGTCAACAGGGCCCCCTCCTGTCTCTGACACGTGTTTCAGGGCCGGAACAGGGGTGCTAACTGGGGTTGCTCACATCTCCTCCTCAAAGCTCAGCCCACACACGCCCCTCAGTCCCCCAGAGCTCTAGGAAATTCTGGTGGATTGCAGTGGGAAGGCACCAAAGGCCATCGTCACACCCACCCTCTCTTCATTTTTCGCTTAAAATGCAAGGAGAGCTTGGGGACCCTGTGGGGCAGCTTTCTCGTATTATAGAAAGGAAGAAGAGAGCCAGGTCAGGCCAGGAGCACTCTCACCATTTACACCTGTCTTAAAGGTAGAATATGATCAGCAAGACTGTGCAGGCTGCAGGATGGAGCAAGGGTCTTTCCTCCTCCATGGCCCCCACATGGGCTGACTGTGGGGTTGAGAGTTTGGGGGAGGAGCCTGCGTGCTGGCGAGGTCTGAGCTCCTCTGGGGCTGCAGAGCATTGGTGCAGGGCGCCCAGGGAACAACATGCACTAACCCCCTAAAGACGGGTCTTCATGAGTAACAGCAAAGGATCCAGGCATTTACTCACTTGCTCATTTATCAATTCTACCAAAATGTATTAAGTTAGAGTAAGTTATATTCCAGAGCCTGGTGGCATAGAGGTGACCGGAGCAGGCTGTGAAGTGATGGGACTTAGAGCCTCACAGAACAGCTACATGACTGAGCCCCCTACTGTGGGAGGAGGACTATGCCTGGTCCCTCCTCTCTCCTTCTAGAACCTCCAAAGAGGCCCTCAACACACCATGGCATCTCAGTCGGGTCGACTGCTGCATGGAGGTGAGGCTGGGGCCCCTTCTCCAACCTTGATGAACACCTGCTGTGGTCTAGATGCCAGGCTGGGGATGGCATGGTACCAGCCTTTCTGCTTGGGCCCAGCAGGAGGTCTGCCCAGGCTTTGGGCAGCTCCTGACCAGTCCTTCATTGCCACATCCTCTCCGGCCTTTCTGGTCTGGGATGGCTCAGCCCCTCCTATTCTTCTTATCAAGAGCTCCTTTGGAACTGTTCAGAAGCCAGTGTGAGTTGTAGTTCTCCTGTCCCACTGCATCCCAATAGCAGAGCGCTGAGGAGGACTGTCTACCTGTCTCTGCACACCCCACATAAGGGAACATGCAAGGACCCCCTGTCCCTCTTGGAACCCCTTCTGTGTACTCATATTGCAAGAGCAGTTGGGAACTGGGTTCAAAGAGGAAAAGTACCATAATGGGTAATTTGAATTGTCAACTTGATTGGATTAAGAGATGCTGATGATTAAGAGGCTTCTGGGTGTGTCAGTGAGGGTGTGTCTAGGAATGATTGACATGTGGGATAGCCAACTGAATGTAGACCCTCCCTAAGTGTGAGCAGCACCATCCAATAGGATGATGGCTTGGATAGAATTTTAAAAAATGGAAGAACAAGGAAGTGGCTGCAGATGCAAGATGGATTCTTCTTGATGGGTTCTTGATTGCTGCTTCAATCATCTGAGAATATCAGACTCTCACTTCTTCACTCTTCCAAAGTGGACTCTGCAGTGATTCTCCAGGGAGTTTCCAGAAGCCTTCATCTCAGACTAGGGTAGTGCCAGTGATCCCTCTTGTTCTGGGGCTTCTGCCTGTTGGACTGCACAACTTCTGGTTCTCCCAGCTCTCCAGCCTGCAGTCAGCCATTGTGGACTCCCCAGCTTCTGGGCTCCTAAGCCAACTGTTAAATCCCCTTTTTATAATCATACTTCCTGTTGATTCTGTTTCTCTAGAGAACCCTAATACAAGTACCTTCCGGTGGAATCTAAGGGAAACATCCCCTTCTCTGTATGGATCTCTGTTCTGCACCCCTCCCCATGTCACCCTGTTGTTAAAGTGTCCTGAGGAGGGCTGTGCTGGGTTCTCAGATCCCATGGGCTCTCAGCGCAACTCAGGAATGAGATCAGCTGTACCTATGGATCAAATAAGATCCAGGCATGGAGTGGTTTTGATAAAGAAGCAGTATGGTCACTGCAGTTAGCGTAGGTATTTGACAATATTAAATAAAACTTTATTATGCCAAACCATGTCAATGGAAAAAAATTACTGCAAAATGACCGATTTCCTGTTTATCAGTCTCTCTGCTGTTCAACTAGAGCAACAGAACCAAAGTGAAAACAGGTTTATACCCAGGGTCTAGTGGTTGAGGTACAAACATTATTCACAGCCAATTTGCTGTGGGACCCTAAGCAAGTCTCTCCACCTTTCTGCTTTAGTCTCCTCCTCTACATAATAGGGGTGATATCACAACATCTGGGAGATGGCACATGAATTGATAAAAGAGGTTTTCCCATGGTATCATTTGATCACTTGCTTGATTTTTTTTCTTTTTTTTTTCCTTTATGCAAACTTCTTCGAGCCACTCAGCATTGGAGCTCCAATAAAGCAGAATGTGGCACAGATAGGAAGGGTCACTTCCCGCTGCCCAGGACCCACAGGGACATCCAGTTTCAAAGACCTGAGAAATGATCTCCACAAGGGGCCCAAAGGGAGGCAGAGGAAGTTTCTACCCTTCAGGTACAAGGTTTCTATACACGAGGCTCAGCACAATTTTTGTCTGGAGTTCGTTCCTGGGTTTGGGATGAAAGGAACAATGGGGAGGGTTCCCTTCAAAGGCCAGCCCCGGCCAGTCGGCAGCTACACTCTGTTTGGAGCCATTGCTTTGCATTATGCATGAGGCTCTGGTGGGAGCTGTGATGCTTTTTCAAATATTTCTCTAATTGATGAGGGGGCCTTTGATAAATTGCTGTAGAACGAGGAGCATCCGATCCCAAGGAATCTGTCTTGTTCCTTCTTGACAGATGTTTATTTGACTTTAAGGGGAGGCAAAGGTCCAAAGAACTACCTCGCCTCCCTCCCTCCCTCCAGGAACATTCATTGTAAACAGAAATTCTATGGTTTTGTTTTCAAACCCCAAACAAGGACAGTTCTATAAGGTCTGAAGTCTGGTGCCTGCCATCAGTCAGAGGAAGCGGGATGGGGAGGGCGCGGGCAGGAAGCTCCAGCCCCTGGGCACTGTCTGGCCAGAGCTCTTGAATTTTCCTCAGTTGTTGAAGATTGCTTCCTAAACCTCTTCCACAGGGAGAGACGGATCCTTCAGAACCAGGATACAGAGGCACCAACCAACCAGAAAATCAGAACAGGCACTAGCTACAGAGGCTGTTGGACCAGGCATTCTTCTTATATCTCTAGATTATGGTGGGATCCTTGACACCAAGGAGGATGTCAAAGTGCTGGAGCATGCAGGTAGGATGGGCAGTGACTCTGGGGGCCTTGAAGGGGACAGGGTCTAAGAAAACATTTAAATATTTTCAAAACCCACGTGCCTATTCAGTGTGGTTCTTAATGGACATTTCCCTAAGTTACCATCCTACAAGGATCTCCACATCTCAGGGTGACATTTGAAAGCCTTCTTCAACATACTCCAACCCATCTCTTCCTCCACATCTCCCCCCCCATCCTCCCAGTCTCAGGCCCCTGAGTCCAGTCACTGTAATGACCCATCTCCAAGTCAAGAATGTTCCATTACCACACTCTACCAAACGTTTTTTTAAAAAATACTAATCCTACAGGATCAATTCCACAAAATAGAGAACACTTTTCAACTCATTTTATAAGGTCATCATTATCCTGAAATCAAAAGTGTACAAAAACAATACATGAAAAACTAAAAGCAAATATCCCTCATGATCACAAAAATATCCCCAACAAAATGTCAGTAAATCAAATAAAAGGAATTCTTATACATTGCAATAAGATGATTGGGTTTATCTCAGGAATTCAAGGCTGGTTCAATATTTGAAAATCAATCAATAAGCCGTCATATGAACAGATGAAAGAACTAGAGCCACACAATCATACAAATTGATTCAGGAAAAGAGTTTGACAATTCCACATACATTCATGATGAAAACTTTTCTAAAGTATAAATAGAACTTGATAACGCAGTGAAGGATGTCAATGATAATTCCACAGCTAACACCAAACTTCATAGTGAAAGACTGACTCCTTTCTCCTGATGATAGGAAACAAGGCAAAGTTGTCTACTTTCACCAGTGCTAGGCAACATCACTCTGGAAGTCCCAGTTCAGTAGAACAAGAAAAAGAAAGAGAAGACATACAGATTGTAAAGGAATAAAATAAAATTGTCTCTAATTGAAGACAGCATGGCCATAGAAAGTCCAAAAGAGTCTACATAGAGTCTTCCTAGAACTGAAAGCCAAGTGTAGTGAGGTTGCAAGTATAAGTCAACGTGAGAAACATCAATCATATTTATATATACTAGCAAGTCTCAAATGGAAAGTAGAAATTTAAAAACCATTTAAATACCATTTGCAAGTTTTCCAAAATAAATACTTAGCTATAAATGTAAGAAAACATGTAAAGGACCAAGACAATAATGGAAGATGACAGAGACCCAGGGAGGCGACCATGTGATGGTGGAGACAGAGATTGGAACAGTGCGTGTGGGAGACATCCAAAAGCAAGAATCGAAGCTACCACCAAGCTAGAGGCAAGAAGATGCTCCCCCACCATTTTTGGAGGGAGCATGGCCCTGCTGACTTCTATTGCTGCACATCACCATGTGACTGAAACTCAAAGGTTTTATGCTTAGTGGAAAAGCCACTTCATAAGGTTATGTGTTGTCGGCCCCCATTTATATGACATTCAAAACAAACTTGGATGGTGACAGATCAGTGGTTGCAGGCAATTATGAATCGGGGGAAGGTTTCACGACAAGGGAACAGCATGAGGAATGTGGGGGTGAGGATCATGGGAACTGTCCTGCATTCTGATCACAGGGGTTGGGTAAATCTGTACTCCCATAACTATGCAGACACCCATCCTTGAGTATGCACACACTGGAAGCAAAACCAGTAGTCCTCTCCTCCAATCCATGATGACCACATTCATTTCGTCTTTGTCCAGCCCTCCAGTAAGATCTCCTTCAAAGGGACTCTTTATCCCAGGGGAACCACAAAGACCTCAGCCCAGTCACTGTTTGCAGGACCCATTCCAGCTGCCAAGGGGACACTCTCCCAGGCACCCCCGGAATCCAACACCATCTCCTGCCCTTGGCGCTGACAATACTGCCACCTAGCACCTGTGCAATGGGCAAATCCACTTGTATGCCATTGGGCTGGGTCCCTTTTGAGCCCCTGCACACCAAAGCCATGGGACAATCTGTGTGCCAGAGAACAGCATATCTGTCCCCTGCTCTGCATTCTCCTTTCTTGGAGATGTTGCAAAACACTCTTGGGTCTTAGCTTAAGAAAATTTTTGTGAAAACAGTTCATGCAGTTTTATTTTCACTTGCAGCTGAGTATATCCCCATTCCCCCAACATCCTTGCACCCCCACATCTAGAGGCACAGGGCTGAGATGGAAGACAGACCTGAGAGGGAGACCCCATGTGGAACCCACACTCAGCCACACCTCCAGCCAGGAAGCCCCTCTTCAGTTAGGGTGAGTGGGCTCCGAGGGGCACAGGGCCACTGCTATGGGCAAATTACACAGAAGGCGCTATTGCTGCATATCACCATGTGATTGAACCTCAAAGGTCTTATGCTGAGTGGAAAAGCCACCTCATAAGGTTATGTGTTGTCGGCCCCCATTTCTATGACATTCTGAAACAAACTTGGATGGTGACAGATCAGTGGTTGCATGCCCAATCCCTGGCACCTATGAATTTGTTTTGTTACATGACATAAGGGACATTGCAGATGGACCTTAAAATAGGGAAATCCCCTGAATTAGTGAGGTGGGCCTGATCTAATCAACAGAGCCCTTAAGGGCAGAGAGCTTTTTCCAAGAGGAGATGGAGGAGTTGAAGCAGAAAGAGAAGCCACAGAGATTCAGAATGAGAAGGACTCACTGTGCTATTTTCTGGCTTTGAGGATGAAGGAGACTGTAGGATGAGGTACCTAAGTGGCCTTAAAGGGTTGAGAGAGGCTCCTGCCCAGTAGCCAGCAAGGAGACAAGGAAGGAGATCAGCCTTGTAGCCCCAGAGGTCTGAATCCTGCTAGCAACCTGAGTGAGCATGGATGTAAAAGCTCTCCTGAGCCTCCAGATGAGAGCTCTGGCCAGCCCTGGGTCGTAAGACCTGGATTCCAGCCTGTGAGACCCAGAGCAGAGAACCAGCCACGCTCGCTGAGACTTCTGACCTACAAGACTGTGCACTCATCAACTTGTGTTATTTGGAGCACTGAAGCTCACGGAAAATTTTATGGCAGGAAACTGATGCAGTCACCGGGCTAATCAATTCCTGGCAGGCCCATCCAGCACAGCCAGACATGCCAAGCCCAGGGCCCCAGGGTGGGTCTGGAGCCCCTCTGTAAGGTGTGCCCACTCCTCTCTTACGCTCCCAGCTTCTCATCCCTGCCCACCCTATCAGTCACCAACACATGAAGACTTCCCACCCCCATGCATAGATGCCCCAGTGAGTCAGCCGCGAAAGGGCTCTCCTGAAGCCTAAGAATGGTCTAATTGGAACAATTACATTCCAGTGTCTCCTTCACAGCTCCCCATGGACACAGCATGATCCGTTGGGCAAAGATACAAGTTCCTCATCGGCCTCCTTGAAGAACTTTCTGGAATCTAGGAGGAAAAGAAATGGAACCAGAAGTGGGCAGATCCTGTGCTCTTCCTCTGAGACCAAGTACCAATTCCTTCCCTTCCCTGGCTCAGTCTCCTCCTGCTGTAACAGGAAGGACCAGATGGTCCCCAAGTTCCCTCCAGCCGTTAAGATTCTAGAAATAGAAGATTCTCCTCCTCCCTCTACCATCACCACTGCCAGGCTGTGTTGGCTCTGGAAAAGAGAATGCGAGCTATGCCTAAAAATGACAAGGATCCCATTCTATCCTGGATCCTTGGAAATAGAAGTTGGGAATAAAATATCCTAAAGGCATTTTGGACACTTATTCAGTGTTACGGATTGAATCATGTCCCCCCCAAAGATTTGTTAGAATCTCAACCCCCCCCCAGTGCCTGTGAGGGTGCCCTAATTTGCTAAAAGGCTCTTTGGAGATGTCATGAGGGTCAGATGAGGTCATAAAAGTGGGTCATAATCCAGTGTGATCAAGTATGTCTGGTGTCCTTATGAGAAAGACAACGGAGACCCAGGGAGGTGACCATGTGATGGTGGAGACAGAGATTAGAACAGTGTGGGAGACATCCAACAGCAAGAATGGAAGCCACCACCAAGCTAGAGGCAAGAAGAGGCTCCACTACCATTTTTGGAGGGAGCTTGGCCCTGCTGACTTCTGGAGTTCCAACCTCTGGAACCGTGGGACAGTAAACCTCTGCTGACGAAAGCCACCCGGTCTGTGGCTCTTTTGACATTAGCCCCAGGGAGCAGGCGCATCCATGCATAGGTAACGTGCAGCTGCTAAGGGTCAGGCACTAGCTGGTCTCTGGGGACAGACCGGTCAAGCAGAATGGATCCATCTCTACCCTTGTGGAACTTTCACTGGATTGTTGTTCTGAAGGAGAAAGGGATCTGTCAAAAAAAGCTCTGGTTAGGTACTCAGGCAGCGTTTGTAGCCTTCCTGATTTATTTGGAAAGTGATGTTTGTTTGCTGGTGTGTTTGTGTATGTACGTCAGTCATTTACTAGACGGACATTTCCCTAATCCATTATTTCCCAGTAGGGAATTTGCTTCAGAGTTTGTCCCAAACTGGCACCCCAAGTCCATGGTGGCATCACCACCATGTGGGCTCCAGAGGGTTGGACATCTGGGAAAGGGGTTCACCTGGATCATAGACTGGGGGCTCTGGGAAGGGAATCCTCCAGGACCCCCCTTAGGGATGCCAGAAGTACCATGACCTTGGGGATTGCTGAGATGTACAGGAAGCTTAGTGAGGCACATGGGCACCTCCCACTCCACCTGAGGCCCTGGATGTCTAGAACTGCTGTGGGGTGGCAGGGCAGGAAGGGAGTAAGCTAAGATGGCATTTTATTCTGATTCCTAAGAGCAGCTTAGAGCCAATGAGTCCAGCTGTGTCCTGGTGCATACTAGATATTTCTTATGCAGGGTGCCCCACCACCCCGCTGTGGGCAGTGGAAGATGCCCACGACCCTCAGACACTGGGAAGAGGCCTGGGGAAAGAGGGGATGTGGGAACAGGCCTACCCCCGACGTGGCACTGAGGAGCCAGCAGGGGAAGGTGGGTAGAGTTAGCGGTGAGGCCTGGCCTTTGGCTCCGACACACCCAGGTCCAATTTCCACTGCCTCTTGCTAGTGCTATGACCTTGGGTGAATGAAGCCAACGCTCCCCATCTGCAGGACAGAGACAGGCCGAGGACTTTCCCCAGAGAGTTGTTGGGAGAAGGTGTCAACATAGTCAGCCGCTGTTGTTCCAACTAGAGGAGCTGCGGTGGGGGCAGGTGGGGAGTGGGGAGAGACCCCTTAGGACCAGGGAGAAGGGGCTGCTGGGGTGGAGGGAGTGTGACACTGACCACCGAAGGCCAGAGAGTGCACTGTCTGCTCATCGCCTGGCAGGGCCAGGATGGGAAGGAGCAGGGATGGACCAGGGTGGCTCCAACGTCACTGTGACTCGGTCTCAGTTCCCGGCCCTGGTCCACATGTGGCTGTGTTCCTACTCCTCTCTCTTCCTCAGCTAGACATGTGCATCAGTGCTTCTATCTTCAGGGTATGGTGCCTCCCTTTAGAAGGACAGGCTGGGGCTGTCACAGTCACTGTTCCTTATTTTCATCAATGTCACTGCTACCCCTTCAGCCTGGATGCCTCCTGTTTCCTCCCTTTCTCCCAATAGAAACTGTCATGTTGACTTGATTCTTAAACATCTCTTTGCCGTCTTTACTGCACCCCTTTCTCTGCAGCTCTCTCGCCACCACTCCTAACCAGGGCCAAGTCCTCCCAAATCAGTGAGGTCTTTCTTCATCTGCCTTCCCCCACCCTGCACCCCTGATAAAGCTGTCAGAGTGACCTTCCTGAGACCCAATCTGAAGATGTTCCTTCCTGCTTCACACTTGATAGCTCCCCACTGCTCCTATGAAAAAGGATGTGACTTCAACCTGGGCCACAGCTTGCTCCACCCGCCTCTCCATGCTCAGCTTGCCCCATGCTTCTTCCTTCATCAAATATGCCCTGCTCCTCATTCCCCAGGGCCTTTGCACCAGCTGTGTTCTCTGTCAAGACAGTTCTTCCTCTCCTTTTCTGCTTTCCCTGGGTGTCTTCTGCTCACCCTCAGCTTCTCCCACAGCGGTCGCTTTCCCATAGAATTATTCTCCTCTTTCTAGAATAGTTCAGCTTCTCTTTCACATTTGTCTCCCATTAGCCCGTATCTCCCTTCCTGGCATTTTCTCAGGTTGTAATTGTGTGTTCACTAATGTGGTCGTGGTCAGCCACTAGCAAGTATGTGTTTGCTTTGCTCACCATTTTCCATAGCCCCTGTCACCACATGGCACAAGGTGGGAGGGCAGTGAAGATGTAATTGGATGAATCTCTGACCCTCAGAAGCCATGGCTTCTCCCTGTTCTAACTGTGCTCCTGTATCCAAGGCATCCTGAGTCACTGTCAGCCCTTTTTGAGGCGTCCCATCTGCATTCACGTGCGCGTACACCCCCATTCTTTCAGAGTGACCATGGCTCACAGTGCTTTTGATTGATCTTTTCCATTTTTCTCCAGAGACTTGCGATGGGGCAAGAACAGCCCACCGAGCGGACCAGTGTGGTGGGAAGGAATCCACTGGAAACGAGGTCGGAAAGTTGCTTGGGGCTTTCAGTGCTTTATCCAAGAGTTTGAGGAGTCCTGGGTGGTATTCGGCAGGGGAGGGATGTGACACCAGGGCTCCCGAGACACTCAGATGTCCACACAGGGCTTTGTTCCACAGCTCAAAGCTCCAGCCAGGCTGAGTCCACACTCCCTGGGACGGCCGAGGAGGAGGTCTGGGCCTGAGCTGGCTTCGCCGTGGGAGGCCCCGTCAGAGGTGGTGGAGCTGGGGCTAAGCTCCCCGCTTTTAAAGTCAGATGCCTCTTTCAATAATCAGCTCCCCTGGGGTGTCTGAAACCACGTCTCTCTTTATGGCATAGACAGAGGAGGGAGCAAGAAGCCTGTGTGGCTGGGAGAATGGCTGCAAGAAGAGAGCTCATGGGCCAGGCAGGGACCCAGACACCAGGCAGGATGGGCAGAATGGCCCCTGGCACAGAATCCACTGAGGAAGGGGACCCAGGCACCCTGGGCTCTGTGCCACCTGCCCCTTGGTGAGCTGCTTCTGGAGCCCTGGAGGGCAGGGGACAGGCTTCCCGCTGCCTGTGGGTCCCCCCGCTGTGTCTCTCAGAGGCCTCGGTTTCCAGGGAGCTCTTGGAGGATGTTGGGCAGAGTCAACTTGGACTGTGACATTGACCGATCCTCCCCCATCCCTGGGCTTCTGTTCTCCTGTCCTCAGGATAAGAGGGTGGGACTCAGCAATGACATCTAATGCTTTCCAAAGCTGAATTCTGAGAGAGAAAGACAGGCCGAGGACTGGGATGCCCCCTGCCTCTGTTGTTGAAGGGACAGTTTGGATGTGAGGTGTCCCCTCACAAAAGCTCATATGTGAGACAATGCAAGAAGGTTCAAGGAGAAACGATCGGGTTGTGAGAGCCTTAAGCTAATCAGTGCCTTAATCCCCTGATAGCAATTAACTGAGTGGTAACTGAAGGCAGGTGGGGTGTGGGGGAGGAGCTGGGAATTGGGGCGTGGCTTTGGGTATACGTTTGTATCTGGTGAGTGGAGTCTCTCTCTGCTTCCTGATCTTCCTGTGAGCAGCTTCCCTCTGCCACACTCTTCTGCCATGATGTTCTCTCTCACCCGGAGCCCCAGGGAAAGGAGCCAGCCTTCTATGGACAGAGACCTCTGAAACCGTGAGCCTCTAAATCAACTTTTCCTCCTTGTTCTTGTCATGTCTGTTGGTCACAGCAGTGAAAAAGCTGACTAAAACAGACAGGAAGTGAAATCTTTTCTTTCAGTGGCTAACTGAAGACCAAGGGAGTGCTTGTGGACACAGGTATCACCACCCTGAGTTCAAAGTCCTGCTGGGCCCATTCTAAGCCATGCCTGGGACCTTGAGCAAGTTGCTTAAACCTTCCCTATGGCAACCTATCCCTGTGAAACAGCAAGGTAGCATCTTTTCATAGTTTCTTTAAAGGTAACATAGACCACATAATGCTCCAAGCCCAGGGATGAGCACACAGTGGGTGCTCCCCTTTCTAGGGGGAGAGGGGTGCCTGTTCAGGAGATGGAGCCTTCTGCAGGGTTTTTGATCAGTCTGGGGGGTATGAGTACCATCTCTAGCTTCACCCAGCTAGCAGCAGTTTGACCACAGGCATGCAGATCCCTGGAGAAGTATGCCCAGGTGGTATGGAGATTCATTTAGGACCAGGCTGTGAGAGAAGACACACTCTAGCTTGTAGCTCACATTCCCTGATTCTGTGTCCACTGCCTTGGGGGTCCTTACTATGGACCCAGAGGCACCTCAACCCCTGATGCATGAAACCATTTGAACCTCACCTATAGGGCACAGGGTGCAAACACAAAGGGAAGTCCTGATAGAGAGCACGTTCCATATTTTGGCAGCAAGTTTGGGGATGAGAAGTTTTCTCTAAGAGTTAATACTTAGAAAATCAGCTAGAGCTTTACACTGGTGAGTGACAGGCTCCATTTGCCTGACACAGTCAAGGAGAGGAAATAGTATAAGACTGGAAAGTTGATTGGTTCCAGATCGGCCAAGGGACCCTGAGCAGATAACCAAGACTCACCTACTTGTATTTATCATCTTTGCAATGAGCACAATCCCGACTCTGGTGACCTTCAAGGGCCATGGTGAGAACCAAGCAAAACCAGAAAGCCTACCTGAGACAGGTGTGCTGAGCCTTAACTCCAGTTCAGCAGGGGACAGCCCTGTGCTTGGTGGTCCTTCATGAGCACTTGGAATGTCTTACTTGGACCAACTCTTTGTCACCAATGACCAGGTGACAGAAGGCAGGGAGGCTCTCCAACATCACCCCCTTGCCTGAGCAGGGAAGGAGCACAGGAGGAGGCCGGACCTTAACCTTGCAGATGTCTTTGCTTATCTTTTCTGAGAGGGATGTCTCTCCCCAAGATGGCAGCCAGGACCATTCCACAGGTGACATGGCTGCCATGGTGAGATCAGACCCACTCCCTGTGCCTCAGGCCAGGCACCCCATAATGAAATCCTGTGTACTTCTGGCTGCAGCTGTAGTTTTCAAGATTTTCTTAAAAACACATCCCAGATGGCCCAGGCGGCTCACTTCCTGTGCACCAGGAGTGCAGCACACAGCCCTCCTGGACAGCTGTCTCCATTCCAGTGAGAGTCACGTCCTAATTGGTCACAGGAGCTCAGAGCTCCAGGGCTTTTCCTCCCAGGAAATTTCTGACAATTGAAGAGGGCACTGGTCACTGATTTTGCAGAGCCATGGGAGTGGGTGCTGAGGGCTGCAGAGAAGCCAGGCTGAGTGACAGCTTCTGTATAGAGGGAGGCCACCTCACTAACCTGGACCTCGGATAGGGAGCAGATGTGCAGTGGCCTGATGGGTCTCCCAGTCAATGCCAGAAGCCTTTGCCTGGGTCACTGCCCTGGGTAGAGGGCCCTGTGTACTTTGCCTTGCCCCAGATGACACCTTGTGTTTGCACCTTTCTTTCCATCTCTGTGTCGACTGCATACCTCACCTTAGGCACCCAGGAGAGCCCACCTCAGTGTCCTGATAATATTTGCTATGACAGGACTTTGTGACAATCATCCTCCAACGTTACAAACCGGCAATATGAGGCACGGAGATGGAATGGCCCATGGTGGGGGAGGGAGCGAACACCAGAGAGAAACAAAAACCCCCCAAACCCAACCATAGAAGACCCTAAAACTGGGGGTGGGACTGTCCCCTGCAGCCTGAGGCCTTTCATGGAGCCTGTAGACTGAGTAAAGATGATCCGCCCTCACCAGTGTGGAAGGGCATCATGGTTCAGGGCTCAGACTAAATAAAAAGGCAGGGGAAGGGTGGACCTGTGCTCTTCTTGGGCCAGGACATCCCTCTTCAGTCTGTGGACTTTGGAGCTCAGGTTCTTGGGTCTTCCTCTCCCCTCCTTGCCCAGGTTTTTGACAGCAGACTGTGGGACCTCCTGTCCTCCGTAATCATGTGAGCCAGTTCCCATGACAAATCTCCTCTTCTGCACTGGTTCTATTTCCCTGAGGAACTCTGAATAATGAAGAGGTGAGGAAAAAGTGGAACCTCGATAAAAAGAACTCTCAGGAAAACTGCAGTCTAGGATGCTTGTCGGGATGAAGCAAGACGTTTGTTCTGCAAGGAAACGGCTCGTAGTAGGTGTTCAGTGAATGCCACATTCCCTTCTACTTCTCTTCTCCATTTGTTAGCAAAGTGGAGTTTTATTTTATTTAAAGACTTTCAGGGAAAAAAAAAGTACAAGCTGTTTTCCAAGGCAGTTAGAGAACTGTAATCAATTGCATGGTGTCAAGTGACAGATGGAAAAGAAAACCGGGAAAGAACATAGACCGGAAAGGCTCACGAAAAACATGTCACCGCTGGAAGGAAGCTAAGCCGTCACCTTCTCCAAAGCTTCTTGTCGTCAACAGGGAAAGTGGAAAGTCCAGGGAACAGAAGGGACCTGACGGAGGTCAGGCCAGGACTGAGCATGACTGGACACTTCCTCTCATGGACAGAGAGGGACCTGGGGAAGGGGAGGTTTCCTGGGATTAGAAATGGCTCAAGGACAGGAAAGAGCATCAGGTAGGTAAGCTCTGGGGTGAGAAGGACCTGGGATTGGATCTTGGAAATGTCACGTGTTTATGAGGATGTCAGGCAACTGGGACAAAGATGTCCTTGGTTAGGAGAATAAATTGTAGGGCCAGCTTGAAAACAGGCTCCATTTCTGATAAACGGAACCAACATCTATTGAA
The DNA here is from genome assembly GCF_048772815.1 of Callospermophilus lateralis. Taxonomy (NCBI): domain Eukaryota; kingdom Metazoa; phylum Chordata; class Mammalia; order Rodentia; family Sciuridae; genus Callospermophilus; species Callospermophilus lateralis. The sequence continues at coordinate 49,852,013 of NC_135319.1, read as the reverse complement.
TGGTGTCGCCAAGCCACTCACAGGCATGTATCCACAAGAAATAAAAACATGTCCACAAAATATGAAGACGTTCAAAGCAGTTTTATAGATAATTGCCCCAAAGTTAATAACACCCAAATGTCCACAAACAGAAAAAAACATAGGGATATAGTGGAATAATATTTAGCAATAGAAAGGGGAAATCCACGGATACATGCAAATTGTGGATGGGTCTGAAAAAACAAACATTATTTGAACAAAAGAATCTAAAAATAAGAGAAAGAAGCAACAAAATTTGGAAAGCAAAGATAAACAAAGATGTCTCATTTGATATTTATGGTAATAAAAAATGTAGATCATATTTAGTTTCGAGCACCCTTTTGATGTGTTGTAAGTAGAAGACTATGAGTTCTGTCTTTTTTTATATATATACTAGAGATTGAACCCAGGAGCTCTTAACCATTGAGCCACATCCCAAGCCCTATTTATTTTTTATTTTGAAGCAGGGTCTCGCTAAGTTGCTTAGGGCCTTGCTAAGTTACTGAGGCTGGCTTTGAACCTGCAATCTTCCTGCCTCAGCCTCCCGAGTCGCTGAGACTAGAGGTGTGCCACCACTTCTGGTGAGTTCTGTCTCCGTGAGGTAGACGTCTGAGCACTCATTACCTAGCTTCCCTGTGGTGTGGCACAAGCGTGTGACCCCACCTAATAGATGCCCCTGTTGGGGTGTTGGAGCGGCCGCTGAGTGACTGGAGGAAAGAACTCAGCCCAGAGTTCCCAGCCCAAACTAACAACAGTGATTACATTGCTGTGTTGGGCACGGAAGTTGTACAGAGCTGATAACAGCTGTGATGGTGACAGATGTGAAATGCCGCTATGTCTAGCACACAGTGACGAAGGGGACATGGCACAGTTGGAACCTCATCAGACTGTTTCTGCAGCCAGGTTCCAGACAGTGGTTATGGATACCTCACTTCCAGAAAGACCATGGGGTCATTTCAGTAAGTTCGTTAGCTACCTGACATCCTTGCCATGTCCCACAGTCCTACTCTTTCTGCAGCCACCAACCTCCACCCTTTACCTACAGTCTGCTACCCCTGTGACCCGCCTCATTCTGCCTAGTGGCCACTCAGCTCTTTCACTTGCTCCAGTCAAAACCAGACTCTTCTTTTCCTCTCCTATGCAATTCCCAATCCAGGAGCCCATCCTGTTGGCCCAACCTCCTAGATACACACCCTACCCAGCCTCCTCTTCCTCTTCACTGCCACCACCTTGCTCCAAAGCAATGTCCTACATGGATTTGTAAATAGGCTAATTAGCTTTTCTTCTTGCGTCCATCTTTGCACACCAGTCTAGTTTCAAAACCCTGCAGCCAGGAAGGCCTCCGAAAAGTATCAATCCAATCATCTCTCCACTCAGTCACCTTTGGAAACTCACCATTTCATTAGGTGGAAATATCAAATCTCTACCATGGTCCAGGTGGATGCAAAACTCCTGAACACATGATTAGACAACTGAATATCATGGTATATTTTTTAAAGACATTATGATTAAGTAAGGTTTGTCCCCAAAAGTGCAAATGACATCTATTTCTGTGATTCAGCTTATTAATGACTGAGAGGTAAACCACCATATCAATCAAAGCTGAAATAACATCCAAAGTCCAACATTCACTTCCATTTTTTTTTAAAAAATGCTTTTATAAAAATGAATAGCTGCTATTCAACAAAGGTTACACACTAAATATCTAGGAAAAAAACATCACACTGAACAGAAATCTGATTTTAAGTCAAGAATATTACAAGCAGAGCTGCTGCCACAACTGCTGTGCCAGGTCATTCTACAGGTTCTTGTTAGCATAAAAGCAGAGGAAAATAGTGTGAGAGGGAACAGGAAGCCTTTTCCCCCATGATTTACAGTAATCAGAAAGCACCTAAAGGAAAACAATTTTGCCATGTACAAGATCAACATGTAAAAAGTAAAAATGATCTTCTCTAACTCCATTAACAATAAGACATTGTAGTAGAAAATAAAGTACCATATGTAATAGGAAAAACAAAACAGCAATTATTTTATTAAAGAATGTACAAAACATTTAAACCTAAGGAAATGACATATAATCCATATTTATAAATGCAGGACATTCTGAAGATGTCAATTCTCCCTAAATGAATCCATACATTCACAATAATTTCAATCACAACTCTAACAATATTTGGGGGGTGGGTAACTTAACAAACTGATTTTAAAAAAACAACCATGTAAGAAAATTAACGCTAAGAAATAATTAAGCCAATATTGCCAGAGACCAAAGTTGCCCTGTCAGAAGGTAATTAAAATAGTTGGTACTGGAGTTTTAAAAAGACAGATGTACTAATAAATATAAAGTCCCAATTATATATGAGAACTCAGTATTGTTACAAACTGTCAAGGGCCTGAGGTAATAACTCTTGGGAATTAACAACTTAGCCTGCCATGTATTTCAGGGTCATTGGCAGAAGACATGAGAACCCTAGATCAGAGATGGAGAAGAGTTCGTCGCTCACATGGTTACCAGGATCACCAGTTCCCCAAGTCTCAATTCCTACAGGACACCACGAGGAGATCAGGTGATGTCTGCACACACAGTAAATTCATTGACTGGAGAGGAGACCTTAGTTTAAAAACTGGCCTCCTTCTTTTTACTGGGCAGTAGGTCTGCCTGAACTTTGGGAGGCGTTATTTTCGATTACACTGGGCAGTAAAGACACCAGCCCATGGCTCTCCAAAGAGGCTCTATTTCTACTGCTGTTTGTTAGACAAACATCCTTGGAAACATTGTTGCAGTATCTGCTCACAAGATGGCAAATCTGCAAGATACATACAAAGAGTGGTCCTCCAACAGATATAGGGTAGAGCCAGCTTCACAAATCATTGAAGGCAGGATGAATTATTTCATAAATCATGTTAAGAAAAATAACTTCTGTGCCAAGAAAAGTAAAGATGAGTCCTTACCTCATTTTTTCCAGGAAAAAAAAAAAAACTATAATGGAACAGGTGTTTAAAGATCTAAAGGTAAAAATTAAGGCTGAAACACAATAATAAAAATGTGTCATTTTTTTTTTACTTTGGAATCATGAATTAAGTATAAGCCTTAGGGGGAAAACAAATAAATTTTTATCAGAAATAAAGGAAGAACTATGTTTATCAAAATGGGCCATTGAAAGCCTTATCAGAAGCATGAAAAATTGGGAGAAGACTTTGACCAAGTCTAAAACGGGCAAAAGATGAATAAGAAAACTGTTCAAGGCTTCAAGTAATTCTTGTAAATCAGCAAAAAAAAAAAAAAAAAAAAAAAAAAAAAAAAAAAAAAAATCAAATAGAAAAATGGGCAAAGGATATGCATAGGCAATTCACAGGAGAAATCCAAAAGACCAATGCATTTCTGGAAACATAGTCAAACCAAGAAAACATAGAAATGCAAGTTAAGATAAGGCAAATTAAGATGAAGCACCATTTTATACACCCCCTGACTAACATTAGTGAATTGGAAAACAGTAAATGCTGGGTGAGGACATGGGAAAAATTGAGACCCTTGTGCACAGTTGTTGGAAACATGTTGCAATACTTTAGGAAATTCATATAGAAATAGTGAAATTAGAGTATTTACACCCTATGGTCTACAGTTCTGCATCAGGGTTTGTATCCTAGAGAAAGTCTTCCACTGTGGTCTGTGTGTCCCCCTATACCATGCAGCTCAGACTTGACCATCCATCAGTCTTCCCCACCCTGCTGACTGTTGACATTATGACCCTGCTCCATGTTTCAGGCCACTCTCGGCTTCACTCTGGCTTCACTCAGTCTACGCACTCATTGCACTGTATATTGGGACTTGGTTTAGATGTCATCTGTACTTCCCATTAGGCTGGGGGTTCCCTTCCAGCACTGACCATATTTTATTCAGCCTGGGTTTTGAGCTCCCCGCACTCCACCTGGCATAAAGAGGCATTCCGCTCTGTGGGATGAGTCAATTCTTCAAGTGGAGAGCCTGGATCTGGCGCCTGGTATTTGTAGGGTGGAATTTCTTCCTCGGCTTCAGATTCCAGTCTCATGCCAGTTATCTTGGCTGGTCTGATAAGGGCAGGGTGAAACGGCTTGGGTCTTGGGCTCTCTGTGTATCAGCAGGAATTCCATGCAACCTCCACTCTGGGGTGTATCCTATTGGGGTGAGTCTGCTAATCCTATTGGGGTAAGTCAGTGTCATTCTGAGGGAGCAGACGTCTGCCAGGCCAGAATGGGATTCTGCTCAGCACAGCTGGAGTTTGTCAGCCACAGGCCCAGCCGTTCCACTAAGCTTCCAGTCCTCCTGCTCCCCCTGTGTTCAAGAATGTGGGGCTGGGCTCCCTCTGGGCTCAAAAAAAATGCCCCGGGCTGGGTCCTGTGAAATCCTAACCCTTCCTCTAGCCCCTATTTCTTCAGCATCACCACCTTCATCGTAAAATAATTTATACAAGTGGAAAGGAAGAAAAAAAACTCCAGAGCAGAAATACCATATGTAGAACAGCATCATGAAGTCTCCTTAATGTCCCGAAAGCCGCAGCGGGCCATTTGGAAGATGCATTAGCTAGATAAGTATTAACAGAAGGGCCTATCGCAGAAACGGTACCCAAATACCACCTTTTATTAAGCCCCCAAGAGAACTTCAAACCAGTCCATTACTCCGATGTCTGGGACAGGCCTGTTTTCTCTGCTCCTCAGCCAAGGAAACTTGAAGTATTTCAGAAAAGGAACATGGATTGACCATAGGTACAACAGAGTGCCATCACCTTTGTGTCCAAGCCCGGGGAGGAGGGACGCTTGACTTGCAGCTGATGCTCAGAGTAGGGCCAAGCATCAGTTTACCTTTGAGCTTCTAGAGAGCTTCCAGGGCAGGGAGAAAGTTAGATACCGCTAAATGGACTTATCGCCAACCTGGCCCATCTCCAGAAACCAGGGTACCTAAAAGACATGAAGAACCAAGTTTTACCTCTGCTTCTAATTTTGCTGTGTGACTTTAGACAGTTACTGAAGCTCTCTGGCCCTCCAGCTCATCATCTACAGAAAGACAAGAGTACCACTAACTGATCACTCAATGATGTGTCAGAAGAGGTCATTCAGGTCACGATAAGCAGGTCTCAGAAGAGACCGGCTGCCAACTAGGTAATTTTTTCAACTTCCTGGGTGGGTGGCTTGCAGATAATTACAGAACCTCTTAAAGTCTCAGGTTTTGCATCTATAAAATGGGGTTTTCAGGACCAACCATCTGAAATAGAGTAAGGATGAAATAAAATTTTATATGGAAAGTGCTCCTTACGTATTCATAGTTCTATTATAACCACTTAGACCCTATGGTATGGAGTCTTAAAATTGGGTCTCAGGGGTCCTTGTCTCCTGGTGTTCATACCTTATGTAATGCTTTTGGCTTGAGTGTGGCTGGGCCCAGCGGCTGCTGAGTGCCTGAGTGCTGCAGCCCGACCCTTCCCATAACTGTGCGTGTTTGTGGATGGTCATCAGCAGGGGCCACAGCACCCCCCACTCCGTCTCCACCTCCAGCCCAGTCTATGAGAGGCCCTCAGCCAGAGAACCAGGTGAGCCAGCCCCGGTACAGACCCACAGATACTGAGATAATACATGGTTTAAAGCCGCCGAAGTTTGCAGGAATTTGTTACGCAGCACATAAGCAATGAATGCAAACTTCTTCCAGCTCCAATATACAAGTGAGATTGGAGGTGATTCCTAGGTGAATCTAAGGTGATTCCAAAATTCAGCCTTTCTTTACGACACCTGGGGATCCCTGGTGAGAACTGGGGTTTAGGATAAAGAAGGACCTCGGGAGCTGCTGCTCCTGTCTCCAGGTGAGGCACCTGGAAGGCAGGAGGCTTCTGCATCTTGCATCTGATTGGTAAAAAGACATACAACTCCTCAGCACCCGTTGTCCCTGTCTGGTGGAGACACTGTATAATTCTGCGTCCTCTTTAGTAACTAGAAATCGGCTATGATTAGAGTATGACACTAAGGAAACCAGCAAATGCCACACGTCAAGGTTTGGGGTTTGACTGAGATCCAGGTCCAACATTTCTCAGCATGCCCCTGCAGTTAATCCTTGTAGGTCATTATTCTAATGACCTTGTAGGTCATTATTCCAGGGACATTCCAAAGAGACACGTTTCCTATCTGAAGAAGACAAAAGGCTTGGGACATGAACTGCAGACAAGGTTTCTCAATGTTCCTTCCAGCTCTGACTCCACAATGCTGTCACATTTTTGTAACTCAAATGAAACTAAGCTCTGTCTTTGGCATAACATAGGTTCTGAATTCAAATTCTTGTTGTGGTTCCCCCCAGCTGATCATCCACGGGCAATCTACTCTACCAGGTTCCTCTTCACCAACCAAGACTGTTACCCACCTCTGGGGGTTACTTAAAGACCAAATGTGTGTTCAAGTTCCTAGAACTGTATCTGGCACATAGTAGGTATTCAGCACACACTTAGGTACTTGCTCCTATCTCTTTCTGCTGAAACAGAAAGTTTAGGGTCATGATCAGGAAGTGGGTGGTATGCCTGCATCCAGCTGACGAATGTCAACGTGATTCTCTGCAGATTGGATTGTCCCCTCTGAGTCCATTTCCGCTATTCTGATACTAGGAGATGGTGTGAAGTGAGACTATAGGGGTATCGGTCATTGCCTTCATTGGCATCCTCACCATCAAGGGTGACAGGGACGTGAACAGCTTCTTTTTTTAAAATGTACTAGATATTTAATCCTTGCCAGATAAAGAGGGCAAAAGCAAGGTTTCATCTTCCGTGTTCACTGATACATTCCCAGGGCATATTCCAATGTCTGGAACATAGTAAATGTTCATTTAAAACCGTTTGGTTGAGTGAAGGTGTTGAAGACTGTGCTGGAGGGGATCTTAGGCAACGCAGTGTCCCAGCAACTCCGACATACCCCGTTTCTAGAGGAGAAAGTTGTCAGACCAGGTTGCCCTGTTCAGCAGGATGGCCTGTCCCCAGGCCAAGCCAGCCTTCCTGGTATCAGATCTTGGTCTAGTCTCCAGGTAGAAGGCTGAGGACCCTGGGACTTCCCTTAGTCCTGGGATTCTGGTCAAATTTCTGGAGACTTCAGAATAATGATGTCTGCTTCAAACTCAACAAGAAGGACAGTACTTTGGGGCTGGTTTTTAATTTTTTTATTTTAGTTTTCCTTTTTAACACCAAGGAAGCCCAGTAGAAGCAGGAAAGAGCCCCTGCAGGAAGGAACTGGGGGGTCCTGGGGTTGCGGGGCGAGGAATCTCACAAAGTCGAAAACCTGCTGGTGCTTGTTAAAAAGAGCAGAACAGCCCCCTCCCTTCCCGTGGGGCCTGGCGGGTCTGACCCTCCTCTTCCAGAACCCCTGGTTTTATTTTATAATCCCTCTTGGAGGGCTGCAAACTCCCTAGCTACGCGGCTGGCTTTTTACGGCCGTGACTGGAGAATGACTTCATCTTGGTGAATTTATGGGTCAGAGCTGAGAACAGAGCAGAGGAACTGGAAGGGGGAAATCGCAGCCCATCCTGCCCCGCCCCGCCGTGATGATTTCCCCAGCCACAGCCTTGTCGAGCCAGTTCTCACCCCACTGCAGTGTTAGGGGAGGGGTGTCTGGCCAGAATCCCCTGGACGCCTGACATCTCTGTGAACTCAGCAGAACAAGGTCCTTGGTGGCGGCCGAGAGCTGGAGCTGACAGCATGCCTAAGACCAGGGGCCCTGCCTGGCATTTCCGCTGTGAGGCTGGGCAGGTAGAGGTTGGGGTCGACCGTGTTGCTTTAGACATGGTTTTCTGGCACTGTGTGCCCTTAGGAAGAGCCCTCACTGTGGGACATTGGTCTGACCAGCATTCCAGGTGACAATCTACCTCCTGGTCATTTCTACTGGTGCATTCCTGAAGCAGAGCTCCCGGCCCAGGTGCTGGGGTTCCTGTCTCTCTTCCTTGACCACGTTCTATGCCTGCGACATCCCTTTCCTTGGCTAACACCATTGCCCAGAAGTCTGATGGTCCATCGTTCAAGGTCATGGAGCTTGCCCTTGGGCCTCTGAGGATGGGCAGTTCTGGGTGCATGCTGACAGCTGGGACCACCGCCAGGCTCTGCATCTATTTCCTCTGACTTTCTCTTCCCTTCTGTCCCCAGTACCTGGTGCTCAGAAAATCTCATCCCATGAGCCAGGTAAATAACAGCCCATCCTGGAATCCATTTGACAAACCCAAAGTCCCCGTCTCTCATTGCTGGTGTGTGTCCCAGCAGGCTCAGGACCAGGTTGAGGGAAGAGAGGAGCCCAGGGCACAATTTAGGAAGGGACTTATTCTCAGAGTCATCCAAGTGCAGGGTAGGCATCTGAGAACAAATATTGACTTTAATTCTGTACCCTTCTCACATCATAGGAGTCCCACCTTGTCCCTAGAGTATGCCTAGAACAAAACTTGCTATCCTCTCTAGCCTGTGGATTTTGACTGTCTCAGAGGTCATGTTGGACTTTGGCAGAGACAGACTCAGGACAGCCAAGCTGTAAGCTCTGCCACCTATTAGCTCTGGAATTTTTGAACATTGCCCAATCTTCTGAGTTCTGGTTCCTTCTTCTGTCCAATGCTATGTGAATTCATCCCCCCACACATACACCTCATTCCGTGAAGAGTAAGACAGAAGAAACCTGGTACCAGGTCCACCAGGTGAGTGAGGGACCTGGAAAGATTTTAAAGCTGAGTGTTAACTTTGATTTATTTCATTAACTGACTACAAACCAAGCCCTGTGACAAGGTACCAGAGTCCCAAAGTTAGTGAGCCAGGGTCCTGTCATGGATGCACTTGCAGACAAGGAGGAGTGGCCTTTACCTCTCACCATAACTGGCGGGGGCTTAGTACAGGTATCCAGGCAGACAGGAGCACGGACACTGGACTGGGAAGTGGGGAAGATTGCCCTGGGGGTTAAATCAAGGTCACGACCCTGCTGGGGTGACTTCGGAGCTGGACATGGAGCTGGACATGGAGCTGTAAGAGAGAGGCTTTTTTTCAGAAGGACATGGAGACAGAGTGTTCCAGAAGAGGAGCCACTATGGGCACAAAATTGGAGACACAGAAACTTGGGGTGATTTTGAGGAAGAGGGAAAGTGATGGTCTGAGTGTGTCCCCCGAAAGTTTTTGGTTGGAAACTTAACTCCCAAATCCCTGTTAATGGATTTGGAGTTGGGCTTTGGGGAGAGGAGTTGGATTAGATAAGATCATGAGGGAGGGGCCCCAGGATGATTAGAGTGACTTTACAAGAAGAGACAGAGACGTGAGCTAGCACCCTTGCTCTGTGACGCCTTGAGCCCATGTCAGAGTCTTGCTCTTGCCTCCAGGACCATGAGCCCAAAATCCTTCTATTCTTGGCGAATGACTCAGTCTTAGATGTTTTGTCATCGCAATAGAAAACAGACTAAGACGGTGAGTAGGTTCAGCTGAAAGGTGAGATACTAGGGCAGAAAAACAAAAATGAGTGTCCAGAAAGATGAAGGGGTTACTGAAAAATCAGGCAACACATTGTACAACGTTCTTAAAAATTCATACTCGGCCAGTGGGAGTATATAAACGAGTGCCTGAGTGTGTGGTGGGAGATGGGGGCAGTAGGAAGAGTTTGACTGTATGAGAAATCGCATGGGATATGATGTGGAAAGAGCTGTGGATCGCACGGGGGCATGCTGGAGGCTCTTTGTATGACTTGGGTCAGTGGGATCTTTGAGGTCAAAGCCCTTTGGGTCATACTTAAAGGAATGAGCACAAGTTTCCCATGGCCCTGTCCTCAGAGGCCCAGGTTTCCTCTGTGGTAGAGGCTGGGCCTTCAGAGTTGGCATTGAGCTGCTGGTAAGTCATATGCAGAGCTCTCCATTTGGTGCTGAGTGTCAGAGCCTCGGGGGACTGAACGAGCACCGAGGGTCTGGCTCTGGTTACTTTGCCAATTTCCCTCACCCCTCTCTTGCCTGCTCCAGCTTGGCACCTCCTCATTAGCAGCACCCCAGAGAAACCCACACCTGCTGTTGGCCCCCTCCCCCTGTCCTTGGGAGCAGTGTTCCCATTACCTGCCCACGCCTCCGGGATGCTGCCTCCTGCTCTCTAAGTGCCTCAAAGTCCTTCTCCGCCTTTCTCATCCCCTGGGAATAATCATTCCAAGAAAACCACACTGCTCTCCTTCTCCAGCCCCACGGAGATGCACGCCCTCCACGCTCCTGGGGCATTTGATGGGTCTTCCACCCCTCCTCGCCGCCTGTCAGGGAAATTGGAATCCGACTCAAACCTGTAACGAGATTAATGTTCTAAAGACAAGCGTGCACCTCAGAGTGGAATCGGGGCTGCTGCTCTTTGATAATCTATTCAACTCATTTGGTTCCATCGTTAATAGACAGCTGTGTATTCTGTGATGATTACAATATACATTAATCAAAGGCACGTTTCGCCGGGAGTTGAAAATTACACTTCCCTTTTTCCCCTTTGCAGGGAAGAAGAAGAAAAAAAAAGATGAAAATGTTCGCCATTCAAGGAGAAAGGTATCGAGAGCCTCAGAAAACAAGCAGAGAGCCTCTTTGTGAGATCCAGTGCTGAAGACAATGAAAAAATATCTTCAAAGGTCATCGTGTCATTAAAGTGTTAGGAACAAGGGTGGGTCAGCGGTGAGCAAGGCTAGGAAGACTGTCATCTTGGAAAAAAAAAGGAAACAACTTTCAGAAATTTCCGGGTGGATGCCTTTCAAGGTCCCTCTCAGCATTACCAGGTGTGATTTTACATTTAACCAGCCCTAGAGGATCCTCCAAGACACAGAACCAACAAAGGCCGGCTGGACGCGTTGCCACTTAGTATTCAAATGAGACACACCAAGCACTGCTTTTGTCTACTCCCCTGCACAGGCCTGGGGCCATTTTTAATGACAGATAAACACACACCGGGAGGGGGAGCTCAGGCAGAGCCTCTGACCTGGACTTGGGGGCTGGGTCTCTGGTGCCAGGCTGGCCTCAGAGCTGCAGGACTGTGTCTCCCGTGTGAGCACCAACATCCTCAGCTCAGCAGCAGGAATAAGCAACAACCTTCCTAACCAAGGGCACCGCAGGGACTGAAGTTGACCCTGGGCATCAAGTGCTCCCGGGAGCAGGTCATGCCACACCAACACCTGATGTGGTTCCAGTCAGGAGCTGGCGGGGAGAGAACAACAGTGTGAATTTCAGGTCTAAGCATGGAGCCCAGAGTCAGAGGGCCGAGCTTTGGATGTTGACTCTTGACCTTGAGCAAGTTATTTCACTCTTCCTGTTCCTCAGCTTCTTCATACTTAGATGGTGATGATAATGGTGCCTGCTGGTAAGGTCATCCACTGTGTCTCAGGGCCATTAAACGAGTTAAGTCAGTCATTTAGATCATGTCCAGGAAGAGCAACCACAAAGTGTTTGCAATTGCCACTTTTTAAAATCTGGAGCCAGGCACAGGGGTGCATGCCTATAATCCCAATGGCTCTGGAGGATTGGGATTTCAAAGCCAGCCTCAGCAACCTAGCCAGGCCCTAAGCAACTTAGCAAGACCCCGGCCTCAAAACTTAAAAAAAAAAAAAAAATGAAAGGACTGGGGATGTGGCTCAGTGGTTAAATGCCCCTGAGTTCAATCCCTGTTACCAAATAAAATAAAATAAAATCCAGTGAAATAAGAAAGTATATATACAAAATCCTGAGGTCAAAAGTCCTTTTATTATAGCAGGAACCACCTCTGTTTTGTTCAGTATTTTCTCTCCAGCCTTTAGCACAATGTTAGAACGTAAGTGATAAAGAAATGTTCATCAGATGTAACTCAGAACTCATGGAACCCTGGGCAAGGAGGGAAACATCTCAAGTCCTACAAGACTCGCTTTTTGGTAAAAGGAAAGTCCCATAACTCATTGTCAGATGGCACAAACTTTTTTCTGGTGCCAATTTCGTGGGTCTTATGTGGGTCCCCAATTGTGTCCTGCATCACTTCTTCAGTAAGAGTTAGCCAGAGGGTGGAGAATGTCCTCCAAATGACCTTGGATGATCGCTGCACTGTAATATTCAAAACCTAGAATTTTAGAATAGGACCTCAACGAGTGAGATCTGGACTGGTGGCATCATTAGCCATCTGCTTACTGGAAGGTCCAAACTTAACCTTTCTTAGAGTAGAGGTGCTTCAGGAACTATTTTAGAGTCAGAGACTGTCTCCCCAGAAAACTTTGCCTGTATCCAGTGTTTTGCATCCAGCTGGGTCGGGGTGGGGGAAGAGAGGGCTGTGGATGCCCTAAATCGTGTTTATTAATCTATTAACCCTGGAGGCATCAATGAGCTGCAGACTAAGAACCACTTAGAGGGGCAGCTAGAGAGCCCACTGCGGAGGCCATGCTGGACCATAGCCATTCATCTGTGCAGGGAGGCAGAAGAGCAGCCATCGTCCTCCATTGTCCTCTCGGGGCTGGGTGCCAGCAGTTGGCTCCAGGATGCACCCTTTGGCAAGAGCTTAGAGTGTAGATAGCCTCTATTTTTGATTGAAAGACCAACCAGGTAGTTTGGATCTTAAGAGAAAGAAGCTTAGACAACCTCCCTTTCCACCACCTTCCTAGGGAGGCAGTCAATGGGCAGAGCCATCTAATGTCACCTCAGGAGCAGTGCAGGTGGTTCTCACGACTTTTTGGCCCCAGGGAGTTCAGCAAAGCCCTTTCCAGAGCAGGAGTCCCTCATCCTCATGGGACCTGATTGTGGGGAGCCATGCCTCAGAGGCACCAGGACCCCTCTAGCAGCAGTGGCCCCGGGATCCTGTTGGAGAAGGCCTGGGGCTGCTTCTGGGTCCCTGGGTGGATTGTCCTGATGAGAGAGGTTCTGACTTTCCTTGTGGATGTGAAACCAACCTACACCTCCTAAAAGCAGAGACCAGTTCGGATGTGGTACAAATTTCCTGCCACTCATTCTGATCCAAATTAGGTAGTCTAAGAATGCTTCTTCTGATCCTTTCTGGGACATTGGCAACTGGCAGAAAGGTGCTCACATAAAGGCACAGAGTATCTTTCTGGCTTCATCAACAACCTTCATCCCAACCCACTTGGCTGCTCATCCTGCACGCTCACTACACTGTCGCCCACGTAGCCTCTTCATCCCTTGGAATGTGGTACAGCTTCCACTTGTGTATAATGGATGGCATCCTCGTCACCCCTTAATGCGCCTCTCAAATACAACCTGCCTTGGGAAGCCTGCCCGGGGTTCCCCAGCCAGGGGTCCCGTGATACCTCCTGATTCTGTTCCCAAGGGCAATCCTGCTGGTCCCTTAGAATCTGTGCTCTGCCCATGTCATGGGGACAAATGGCAGCCCCCACCAGGGAGCTGTCAGTAGGACATCATACATCAATGCATGGAGCGTGCTCAAAAGGGGGTCTCAGGAAGTTCAAAGATGCCAGCAAAACACCACTTATGACCACAGCCGATGACAATGTTCCAAGTGTTTTCACGTGGATTTATCTTAGCAATTCTTCATCTGAGTCCTCTGAACCACTAAAGGGAAATGTCTTGTCCAAGGCCACAGAGAGAGAAGGTGGCAGGACCCAGGCTTCCCTCTGGCCAACTTCAGAGTTCCTATTTTCTGTGGTCACAGCATCTACTCCTGGATCAGGGGGACCCTCCAGAAGGGCTGATTGGAAAAGGCCATATTCCAAGTGGGCATGTTTGCATTTGCCAATAGAGGATATCATAAAACCATGTGACCAGAGGGAGAATTTATGATAGCCTTCTTAACACTCTTCCTCCCTCAAATACATCACAAACAACACTGCTGCCGTGAATCTCAAATGAGGACATAATGATCAGTCCCAGTTACAAAGGTGTCACTTGGGCCCACCAGCAAGTGACAATGTTATGAAATTCATCCCCTAAGAGGAGACATCCCTGTCCTACCCAAGTAACTGGAAACAGAGCAGTGCCACCTGAAGGGCTACGGGAATGTCCTCCGTGAACGGAGAACTCTGCAGCCTGTGTGGGAACCGATGCCATCTTGCAGGATGCCCAGGCACATCAGGGCAAAGGACCACACTGACTTCTGAGGCCATAAATGCCTCGTGGTCTCATTCTCAAAAGCCAGAGCCCACCCATCTGGCCACCTACAGAGGTTTAGCTCTGCTGAGCGGCTGCTAGGTTTCTTTTTGAACTTGACAAAGTTGACTTTGGCATCGGCCTCTGGGGGAGTTGGGAACTCTGCTTTGGGCTGGATGGCCAATATTTATCTATCAACTTATATTGGATTCACATGAAATTCTTTATTATATGTTACCTTGGTTGGTATTTAATGAGGCATGAGTTGGATCTGGGGACCAAGTTAAACAACTTCTAAGCACTCAGGTCCAGACCTCTAGTTAGGGACTGGGACTGAACAGGACTAAACATCAGATTAACACGCCCAAGGAGATTTCAAGCCCATTAGCCGTCTTTGGACCTAGACTCTCTCTCGATTCCTAAGGCAGCCTGCGTCTTCATCAGAATGTGGATCTTGCATACTAATGGGGTGAGAAGGCTGGGTGCAGCAGGAGCAAATGAACCCTGCAGATTATGGAGTAACTGGAAGAACCAGCAGAACTCCTACAGCTGGGACTTTCTTAGCATGTCACCCTGCCACCAAAGTCCTGTCCAACGTAAAGCAGGAGCAGAGGGCAACCTTAAGAACATGTCAAGGGATGAGGGGCTTTCATGTCCCGCCCTGAGGTGCCCTCGGTGCCCATGAGAGCTTCTCTGTGGGACAAGAGAGTCAAGAGGATATTCCACAGAAGGTCCTAAACCAAAATGCACAGGGACTGCGCTAACTAGGAAACGGTCCAGTGACTGTCATGGCCGTGACCAATCATCACCACTCGCCCACCACCTTGCCCTCCCCCTCTCAACCCCGGAGAAGCACTTAGGAGAAAGTGGATGCAGTGGTTCCCTTTTGTGACAGCTGAGACCCGAGAGTGCAGTCGCACACTGATGGCACAGAACAGCCTTCTAGAGTCTCAAGGGGCTTCCCGGGGCTGGAGCGAGTCTCCTCGACCAAGTTTAAAAGGAATAGTATCAACCAGTCAAAGACGTGCTGGGTGATTGCTCCTGGTGGGCCCAACCTACCAACCCGTCTTTCTAGTCTCCAGCGTCTGGACTTGGGTGGAGGGGCGGGGGACAGTCAAATGTTCAGAAACCAGTTTTCTTCATTCTTTAAAAGATGTACTGTGGTCAAGTGTAAGTGTGTGTGTGTGTGTGTGTGTGTGTGTGTGAAGTGTATGCTTTTGGTGTTGTAAGGTGTTATCTCCTGCATTACACCCACAGTGTGCAGGGGAGGAAGACACAGTCTCTCCCCACCTCATATTCTCTTTTTCCTTCTTGTTCTTCATTCCGCTCCCCCTTGTCTTCCCGATCTTGGTCCCCATCTTTCTAGGCTGTGTCACTTCTGGCATCCTTTCAACAGGCAGAACACAGTGGTCCCCCCTTATCCAAGACCCTTAGGGGATGCTTGAAAACACAGATAACACTGAACCCTGTGTATACTATGTTTTTCTATATATTTATGTACCTCTGATAAAGTTTAATTTATAAATTAGGCACAGTGAGATTAACCACAAAAACTAATAATAAAATGGAATAATTATTACAATATACTATAATGAATATTATGTGGATGTGCTCATTTTCTCAAACATCTTATTGCACTGCACTTGAACACAAGAACTGTGACTACGGACTGATAACCAAGATGGCGACTAAGCAATCAGCAGAGGGTAGCATATATAGTATGGATACGCTGGACAAATGGATGACTCACATCCTAGGCAGTACAGGGCTGGACAGCACAGATTTTATCACTACTCAGAGTGGCATGCAATTTAAAACCTATGGATGGTTTATTTCTGGAACTTTTCATTTGATATTTTCAGACTATGATTGACCCCATGTAACTAAAACCATGGACAGCAAAACCACGGAGAAGAGGGGACTGCTGGACTTAAGTTTTAGTCTCAGCTCAGTCACCATGCATCTGGGTGACCTTGGGCAAGTTGCTGGAAGGTCATCACACTCTTCTTCATCTTTCATCTGTGAGCTGAAAGGGCTTCCCATAGCACCAGCTTTCTGGGTCTGCCTAGTGGGGACCCATAGAGTGACAGTGGTTCTGCTGACCTTAGTGAACACTTAACTGTACTGACAAGATTCTACAATGAAGTGCCAACACTCAAGCCTTCCTGGTCATGAAAAGAATTGTTTGCTTTTTTCGGGGAAATAATAGCTCATTGGGATATCAATCCCCTGCCTAAGACCCTAAGGTGGCTCCCGTTGCCCATAAGACAGAGTCCCTGAGAGCCGGAGGAGGGACAGAGCCACACCCCAGCAAGCCCGCTGTGTCCTTCCCCAGCCCTTCTCCTGACCGGGGTTCATTTCCCCAGAGGGCTTTGGCTGGCAGACGTCCCCTCCTCCAGGGACCATGCTTCCTGTGCCCCCACCTGAGGCTCTCTGAGCAGACTGTGCCCTTCCCTTTCCCTCATCTGATGCCTCCTCATCTCCAGATCCCAGCAAATGACTCAGCTGAGTGTCAGTCCCTCGGGGCAGCCTTCCCTGAGGCTGAGTGAAAACGCTCCATGGCAGAGCCTTCCAGAAGTCTCCTTGGTCTTGGCCTCTATTTACCTATTGTTCCTGGCACCCAATAGATCCTGGGTGACTCCTTTGGTGGAACGACACCTGGTGGTGGATCTTGGGGTCCCTTAGTAGATCCTGTATGTCTCACTCACTTTGGAGCGAGTTCTGCTGCGTGCCACGCAGAGCCCCAGAGCAGAAGGCGCGCACCTCCCTGGCATGGAGGGCCCCGCACCACAATCCTTGAACTTGGGCTGAACCCTGCTCAGGAGCATCATCCTGGGAAAAGAAACTGCATTTGCATCGATTCTCCGCACAGCCATTCTCTTTAGGGCCATCCATTGTTCCTTCTTGACATGGGGCCTGGGGAGCAGCGGCACCCCCCTTGCTCTCTATGTAAATACAGGCTCCTTGAAGGATATTTATTGGCCTGCAGAAAAGATGCAGGGGAATTTTGCTCTCTAGGTGAGTGATAAAAAAGAGCAGCCAGCGGATATGTTCACCAGCTTATTTACCACAAATCTCTTATTTATGGCCCCATAACCTTCTGATGGCCCGGTCCCCCACCCCCACACGCACACACCTGGTTTTCTTCCCAGATGGAGAAAGTGCTGAGCCAAAGACTCTTTGTCCAAGGTTCCCCTTTGCCTCTTAGTTTCCACAGCTGGAGCTGGACCGATTCATTTCCCTGTGACCCAGTGGAGGTCTGAATCTCTTGCTGCCAAGCACATTGGGCTTATTATGGTCTGGCCAGTGGCCTGTGAGGTCCATATTAAGCACCTACTGTGCCCAGCGCTGTGGATGGTGTCAGGAACAGAGAGGAAGACGCTTTTATGTCTTTCCCTTGGGCCTCTTTATTCCAGCCTTCTAATGACAACTGAGCACCTCCCCCGAGTCACTGCACTGGGCATGTGCTACACTCAGCTGACCCTCTTCCTGATCCTGTGAGGAGGCAGCATTCCCCAAACCAGGCAAATCATAGACTCCCGAAGCCCCTGTTTACCCATCACTCAGTAAGGAACTATGCCACCACCCAGCTCCCCAGGCTCCGCTGCTGGTGCCTCCTCCCCACCTGTCCTCCGGTCCCCTGGACGCCACCCCTGCCTCACCTCTGCCCAGCTCCCACCACCCCAGGCTGGCATTTCTGCCAAACAGGCCTCCTGGGCTCAGACTTCCAGCTGCTGATTGATTCTTCCCTGTGGTTCCCTGAGTGGTCTTTCCAAGGCCCCTCTTCTTCCAAATTATTTAAATGAACCCCTGTCACTCACACAGAAACAGCCAAACTTTTGGGGGCAATCAGAGCACCATCTTTGATGAGCAGGCCTGTCTTGGATGTCAGCATTCACGGGACCCAAAGTGCCCACCCTCCCGGAGCCCAGGTGGTCCTCTGCTCCCACCTAGCTTGTTCTGGCCTGTCTGCCTGAGCACCTGCTGGTCCTTCACCCTGCATGCCTCCCTGCTTCTCCCTGTAACCCCTGTGACGGCTGACAGCCCGTGAAGTCACTTAAGGACATGTGTCAGTGGATTTAGGATCCACCGGATAATTCCGGATAATCTTTTCTTGAGATTTCTATGCTAATTGAGTCTGCAAAGACCCTCTTTCCAAATAAAGTCACATTGATGGTACCATGTCAAAAGACATGTCCAGCCCATTCAAGGGCCTCTTCACGGCATTTCCACAACCTGAGTGAGACTCCTCCTGGCCTTTGCCCTCCCCTGGCAAGGAGTGAATGGCCCTGGACATTGAGCTCCTGTGGGCTAGGATTTTCATTTCTTTGTCCTGGCACCTGACCTAGGCCTGGCTCGTGGACACTCAACAACAACGAATGAGTAAATGGAAGACTTAGATGTTGTCTCCCCATTTTGCTAAAAAAACAAAACAACCCAGAGTCCTGTGAGGGAACAAGATGGGCCTGAGGCCGTGGAATGAATGATGACGGAACCAGGGATCTACTACCAGCACTTTGGTCTGGGGTCTTTTTCTGGGAACCAGCCACACTACCCCAGCTGGGACCAGAGGCCCCCTCAGAATGTCTCTCCTTCCACCGAGTAGAAACTGAGGCAGGTCCCCCATCCCCCCAGCCCCTGCCCTCGCCCCTCCCTTCACGGCGGGTTCTCCCCGACCAGAAACGCGCGCTTGCCTGGACGCGACTGTTTGGGGAGGAAAGTGGCTCCCCCGTTTGGTGGATTTCCCAAAGGTCCTGGGGGCCCGAGGGAACAGATCCTGGGAGTCTCAGTGTGCCAAGGCTGTCCAGCTGGGAGGCCAGAATTGTGTAACGCCAGAGTTTCCAGGGGACATAGTCCCCAGAAGGATCGGGTACTCACAGGGGCTGAATCCCTGCCGTGACCCCCTGATCCCAAAGACAGGGCATCCTTCCCTCACGCGCATCCTGGGCAGGGCATGAGCCGCGTCCCGTAGGGGAGAAGCACGTGGCGCCGAGATGGAACGAGTGGCCCCAGTGACAAAGTGAGCATGAAGCAGAGGCCCGTCACGCCCAGGAGACCCGCTGCAGCGGCACCAGCAGGTGACCTCTGGAGGGAGGGGCCACCCTGTGTGCGAGCCCGTGGCTGGCTGTCGGCTGAGACACCACCCATGTGGAGAAGGTTCCCCAAACACACACACTAGCTTTCTTCTGTGACTTGTTGTGGTCCAAGAAACTCTCCCCGTCACCCTGCACTCATCATAAGGGTTGCCCAAGGGACAGTGAGTACCCTTCTGTGCCCAGCCCATCCCCACCACAAGGCTTTCTCTGGCTTGCTGGAAACTCCCTTTCTCTCAGCCTCTACGGAGGGCCTCCCTTGCTTTTGACATGAGGTCGGCTGAGAACAACTAGAGGGGTCTTGAACAGAGAGCCAGAGCCAGAGAAGCCACGCCCATCTAAGGGCCTAGGGGATGCCACTCAGCCTCCTTCAACAGTTTCTGAACAGGAAAAACCAGAACAGCAATACCCTACTTCACTGCAAAAGCTCACTGAACAGGGGTCCCCCATGTGCGGGTCCCACCATGTGCCATGAAGAGCAAGAGGAGCTCACTCCAGCTGCCCAAGAGCTCAGTCCTCTGATGAGTTCATGTCACTTTATAGGTGATGCTGCAGAGGCACAGAGAGGCTAAGGACTTGCCCAGAGGTGCATAGCCCTGAAGTAGAAAGGAAGAATCCAGATGGAGACCTGTTTCTCTGCCAAGTGCACATTTCATTTGATTGTTTTAACCAGATGCCGAGCACCGAACTGGTTGAGCACAGTTTGTTGAGTGGAGAACAAGAAGATGGGGAGAACAAGGCTCTCACATTCCGGGGGACGGGCACAAATGTCCAATTGCAATATGGTGAGTGAATGAGTGAGTGTGTGTGTGTGTGTGTGTGACAGAGAGAGAGAAACAGAGAGAGAGAGAGAGAGAGAGAGAGAAAGAGAGAGAGAGAGAGAGAGAGAGAGAGAGAGAAATGCATAGAGCAAGGGAGGCCATCTCACCTGTGGAGTCTGGGGGGCACAGGGGCAGTGGGAGAAGGTGCCCTGCAGCAGGAGTGTCTGGCCCGAGGGGGCAGAGTCAGGAAAGGGGAGCCAGGTGAATGGACTGGGAGAAGTTGGCCTATTCCAGGCAGAGGACCCCGAGTAAGCAAAGGAACTGAGCCATTAAACAGCCTGTTGAGTGCACAGAATGACAAGGAGCCGGGCGTGCCTGGAATACCGAGTGTCGAGCAGAGGGAGGACGGCGCGGGAGGCAGGCGGGCGCCCGGTCCTGGAGGGCTGCAGGATGGCTCGGGTCTGGGAGTGGGGGCCGTGCAAGGTGGGCAACAGGGAGCCACAGAAAGGTTTAATCAGGAGGGATGTGGTCAAATCAATTTTTGTTCCCAAAGGATTACTCTAGAAGTTTGATGCAGATGGGGGAATAGCCTGGGTCAGGGAGATTAGGTCAGAGATCTATTTGGAGGTGAGAGGTAGGAAGCACCTAAGTAGCAAATGTAGAAATAATGGCAGATATGGAAGGATCAACTGGGACATGACCCCGGGGGGTGGTGATAACAGCAGCGGTGGACAGATTGTTGAGGTGATGTGGGAGGGAGGAGCCTGCGGGGGCACCCAGGACCCTTGCTGGGTCCTGGCAGAACACAGAACCATACATACACAAGCTGGAACCCAGGAGCTGACCTGGACACAGGGGGATGGGCTTCACACCCACCCATGCAGAGGTCGGTGACTGCCCCAGGCTGGGTACGTCCAGGAGGGAGCTGGCCTGGAGGCTATTGCTCAGGGAGGAGAAGTGGGCTGTGAGTGTGGTCGGGGTGGGTGGATGGGGGGTGGCCAGCTGGAGATGGAGGCTGACATCTTGGGGGTGCTGCCCAGGCCTTAAAGGAAAGGCCCTGGAGGAATACGGGCTGTTGAAAGGAAGGTCCTGGAAGGAAAGCCCAGGAAGGGCCAGACAGGTTAAGAAAGGTGAGTGGGAAGTTTCCCGAGGAGGCAGTGCTCCAAGGGCCAGATTCCAGGAGACCCTGCAAGGCAAGGACAGAGAAGTGCTTGCTGGACTTGGCACTTGAGGGTCACTCATTGATGGAGACTGGATTTAATG
Organism: Callospermophilus lateralis; assembly: GCF_048772815.1. Taxonomy (NCBI): domain Eukaryota; kingdom Metazoa; phylum Chordata; class Mammalia; order Rodentia; family Sciuridae; genus Callospermophilus; species Callospermophilus lateralis. The sequence goes on along the minus strand of NC_135319.1, from coordinate 49,830,831 downwards.
GAGACTGGGGTTGATGTCAGCAAGAAGGGAGCAGGGCTGGGAGGCAGGATTGCGGGCCCACCTGCTCACTCTTCTTCAGTGCTACAGGAGCCAGGAAGTGCCCCCAAGGAGAGAGCCAAGGTCAAGGTGGGTCCTCTCCTCAAGTGTGTTCACGAGGTTCCTACAGAAGGACAGGTCACCCATGTGGGACCACGAGAGATCATCAGTGGGGCCAGGTCTGAGGACAGGTGAGGAGCAGGCCCTGTGCAGGAGACCTCTCCCGCACCCATCTCCTCCTCTTCAGAGATGCCCGCCCAGCCATTCCCATCAAACTGGAAGCCCATGTCTCCCTCCGGCTTTGACTTTCTCTGATGGCTTTTGCTCCATGGCATCCACTTTCCAGTCATCCCATGGCTTATTTCTCCCGCCGCCAGCCCCAGGAGGGCAAACGTCGTCTGTCTTGCTCAGGCTGCGTCTCCAGCACAGCGTAGGAGGATTGACTTTGATCTTAGACAACTGAGGACCGCCGACAGCTTGTGACCAGGAAGCACCCTCACCGTCCCCATGCTTCAGAAGAGCTCCCGGGGTCGCAGGATGGGCCCCGGGGTAAAGGCCGTGAAGGGGGAGGGGGGCACAGGGTCCCGGCTGGCAGAGTGCTGGACCTGCTTCCCACGAATTGCAAGAACTGAGCATGCGCATGTCTTCCTAACCCCTCCCTCAACGCTCCAGTGCAGTTGGCCCCGATGGGAGCATTCACACCAGGGGCATTGGCCACACCTACAAATCAGGGCTTTTTTTCCTTAGACAGTCCAGGTGTGAATGACAAGGGACATACAAACAAGCGGGGAACACCCAGATGGGAGCATACAGACGGGCTAGGGTTTTCCCTCAAGGGCCCACAGGATTTCACCAACTCCAACTTTTATCCCAGCTTCAGTGCTCTGTCTTCTCAACTTGGACCACAGCATCTGGTCCCTCCCCTGGTTGGAATTAAAAAGTATCCACGCAAACCAAGAGGCCCCAGGGCTTCAGCAGCCCTGAGATGGGCTTGGTTTCATTTCATTCCCCAGAGTCCTCTGGGCGGGGAGGGAACTCAGTGTTTCACCTTTGGGTGGTGTTTGGAGCCACATCACCTGACCCAGAACAAGAGAATAGGAAAGGACAAAGTTCCTGAGCCAAATCGCCTCCCTCGGTCCTCCAGAGCCCCCGTCCTCGGACATCTGAGGCAGGAAGAAGCCCAGGCCAGCAGAGAAGGGCTAAGAACCCCGCACCAGCCGTGAGGTGGTCACCTGGAAAATGAGCTGAGAACCTCCTGGCTCTCTCTCCTCCTACCTGCCCCAGGGGAGCCGTGGCTGTATTTCTAGGTAAAATCCACAACTGCGTCTCTCTAGGGTGGCAGAAACAGGAAGGATCTGCAGGAGGCCATGAAGCTCTGACTCAGGACATTAGTGACAATGAAGAGTGGAGACAGTCCTGATGGTTAAATGATCACAGTTTTGAAGCAACATTGACTGTGACCAGCAGATTCTGCGGCCTGTTTCACGATGCCTGGACCAACGCTGCCTCCCAGCAACACTGCCTCCCAGAAGCGTGGCGTAGGTGCCTGTGTGTGTAAGTGCACAACCAGGCAGCGATCGAACCCTCATGTAGGTGTCTGCATCCAAGTGCAAGGCTTCCCGCTTTCATGTCACGTCAGACTGCTCCCCTCTCCCCGTCGTATCCAGGCTGCAAGAAAGAATAGAATCACTTCTGTTTCGTATGCTGCAGAAATTAACCGGTAGGTGCGTGCCGAGCTGACACCGTCTCTGTGTCCCTCCTTACCTTTGATTCTTTCCTGATCTTCTCTCCTCCCTTCTGATTTTCACCCGCTTGTTTCTCTGCTTTCAATTTCTCTCTCTTTCCTCCTGCGTCGGCCGCTCTGCCCTCCTCGTGGCCCCTCTCCTTCTCCCCACTCCTCTCTTCTTTGTGGTTCCTGATCCCTTTTCCAACTCCTCTTCCTCCTTGCTCTTCTTTTCCTTCCCTTTCTCTCTCTCTCTCTCTGAGCAACCCCTACCTCTCAAGGTCAACAAGAAACTCTGCCAAGATCTGCACTCAAAAGGGCTCTCACTTGGCTTTAATTAGGATCCTTTCAAAAACCCTGACCCAGAGAAAGCCCTGCTCTCCAGCCACCAATTCCCTTTGCTCTATCTTATCACCTCCCTCCTCCATGCCTTCAAGAGCAAGAATCCAATAAAAGAGATTTAGAAGGGACATGTGGAAGAGGAAAGGATGGGGGGCATCCACCTCCTCTTCCTCCGTTGCATGGATGAGAAAACTGAGACTCCGGGAAGGACCGTGATGCTCGAAGGTCACAGAGCCAGTTAGAGACAAAGCTAATGTCAAAAAAAAACCCCGGGCTCTGCCAGCCGCTTCTTCCTCTTCCCCACTGCCCCCTGGACCTGGCCACAGAGGGACTCCGTGAGGATTTAGGGAGCACCCCACACACACACACCAGACTCTGCATAGCAACAAGTGCTGCTGTTTTATTCTTTTTCCAGCCGTGCCCCAAGGCATCTTGGGAAGAAGCTACAGAGTTAAACAAAAACAAACGGTGAACTTGGTAATTGCACACACCCCTATTTTCTTAACAAACCAACTGGAGCTCGTTAAGGGAGGCTTCTGAACGTAGACAGAGAGAACCTTGTCGTCACCCGTTAAATATGTCTAATTTTACACACTGTCATGTAGCACTCCATCCAGCTGGCTCTCCACTGAGAAGGAGTGAGTGATTGCGTCTTGGCCCGTTGCTTAGCACATAGGTATTTTTCGCAAGGAGATTTGGGGACCCGGCTTTAATTGTCTAGTGTGGGTAATCTTGCATGCTTGGCATCTGCAGCAGACTTTTAATTTACCTAAAACAGACACCATCTGCCTGATGCTGACAGGTCATTTTGTCTTACCCGAGTCCTGCCTCCTCTCTGGTCCTCAGTTTCCCTAACTGTAACAAAAGCACAGACTATCGAGTCTCCAAAGGCCCTTCCAGTGCTAAGCCTTGTTGTTGTTCAGGATCATGCTACACTTGCCAAGACCTTAATTGCATCAAAACGCTGAGCAAGGTCTGGTTTTTGTTAGGGCTTTTGCTTACAGAGCCGTCTTCCAAATCAAGAACCTTCCCAATGCTTTTTAATAAGCCTATACCTTAAAGAAAAATGAAAACGAAAATATTGAACCTCTGGGTGCACTCTGCTCCCCATAATGAAATGCGCATGGAGGACATGCATCCGGTTCAAGGACTTTATCCAAAGTTATCATAACTTAACAGTCATAAGCTAATAGTCAAATGGAATTAATAACAGGAATGTGGCCATTTAAGCAGGGAGATGGCCCCGTGTCGTGGAATTTTTGCAGCTAAACCCTCTTGAGTTTCTGTAAGCTAATAGCAATTAGCTCCTGAGTTAATGGCAGCTGTGGTCATAATGAGATTGGAATTGATCATTTAGAAGCAGGCTCCCATAAGCTGGTCTTATGAGGCATTTCAGCTGCAAAGCACTGTCTTGACCTCTTCTCCTCCTACCTTTCATCATGACCCCTCTCCTCTAAGGCTTTCTGGACTCAGCATGCATGCTCCCTCCCCACACAGCATGCAGTGCTGCGGGGCTCTGGAGGGAAACATCAGGGTGGGTTGTGCAACCTGAGCACCAAGCACTCCAAGTCTTCAAAGAGCAGATTTTACTCAGATCCTGCAGCATCAACCTGCTCGTGGCAACTACTTCCTCCACAGGGCAAGTCTACCTCAGCTTCAAGTTATATCACTTTTCATATCTGAGCAATAAATTAAACTCAATTTGAAAATGGAAAGCATATGACTCACCTCATGGGTCATAGGAAAGAAGTAATAAGAAAATCTGTATAAATCCATCACAAAAAGATACTCATTAAATGTCTGCCTTTCTGTATCAGTTAGTTTTTGCTGTGTAACAAATGACTCTCCAAATTAGTATCTTAAAATAATAATCATTTGGCTGGGCATGGTGGTGAACACCTGTAATCCCAGCAACTTAGGCGGCTGAGGCAGGAGGATGGCAAGTTCAACCAGCCTCAGAGATTTAGTGAAGCCCTAAGTATTTTAGGGAAACTGTATCTCAAAATAATAAATATAAAGGGTTGGGGATGTTGCTCAGTGATAAAGTGCCCTGGGTTCAACCCCTAGTACCAAAAAATAAATAACAGTCATTTTATCTAGCTCATAATTATGTGGATCAGCTGGGTCTTGTTTGTTTGTTTTGGTTTAGCTGATCTCTTCTAGATATGCTCATGCATCTTCTGTCAGCCTTTGGGTAAATTGGAGGCTGCATGGTCTGGGACAGCTTCACTGTGGTTGGCAGGATGTGAGGCTGAGGGGTGGGAATAAGTGGGCCCTGTGAATCTCATCTCCCGTGGGATAACCTGGGCTGTGGACTAGCCTGGGCTTAGTCACACGTTGGTCTCAGGAACCCAGACTCTAAGAGGGAAGGCAGATCCCAGTGTTCAAGTGCCTTACAAGTCTCTGCTGTGTTGCATTTACTGCCATCTCATTGGCCGAAGAAAGGCACATGGCTGAGTCTAGAGACACTTTGCCCCTGGATGTAAAAGGACATACACTCAGAGATGGAAAGAATCTGATCTATGGCCATCTTTCCAGTTACCACACACACCTTCCCTTTGCTTTACTCATGCCCTGCATCGTGCTCTGTCTGGTAGATAGCCAGGTGTTCAGGAAGTGACTATTGTGTGAATGAATGGCAGAAACCAGCCTTCCACCAGTAAAGCTACGTGTCCAAGGTGTGACATGATCTCTGCCCCTGGGTGGAGGAAGAAGGACTCCTCTGTAGAGAAGGAAACAGTTGAAATAAGAGCCATGAACTTGCTTTCTAAAGCCCCAAGCACTCCAAGACACCAAGATCTGTGTGGTGTGTACCTTTTCTGAACATTGGTTTTCTTCACGTATTCAAAGGCGTGGGGCTGGTCTCCTGGTCCTCCCCGTTCATTGTCTGGAATAATCTGGAGGCTGGTGAGGCCCAGAAGCAGCTCCCTGTCGAAGGCTTCTGCCAGCCCAGAGGGCTGGGGAGGGGTGGCCATGAAGCTCCCCACGTCCCTCTGCCTTTGGATGTTCCTGGAAATTCAGTAAATGAGTCAATATGTAGATAATCCTTGAGCTAGCCCTGAATCGTCTGAACAAAAGGTGATTAAATTACTCAGGAATCAATTCCAGAGCTGTTTTCCTTTCTTATTTAAAGAGCACAGACTATTTTCTCCTGAGGAAAAGAATCAATATTTGAGTAAAAATTGGGCCTCACACCATTCCTATCAGAGCCCCAAACAAGCTTCCTGGATAAGGGAAGTGAGGAGGAAATTGAGGCCAACGCTAACCCCACCTTCTCACTTGAACGAAGCTTCTCTACCTCTGAGTTTACCTGCAAGTATTTTCTCTTTCTTTGACTATGTCTTGGGAGATTTTGCTCAGCAGGAAAGTCAGGGCCCATCTGTCTTGACAACACACCGCCTCCTGCTAGGGCTGCCGGGTCCCCAAACGTAGTCCAAGTTATGCTGCTGTAACAACTAACGCTCAGTGACCTACTTCCACAAAGGCTTATTTCTTACTCACATTGTACACCCTTTCTGGTCACCTGCAACGGTGTCCTTTGTCAGCTTATTCCATCGAGGAACTGGGAGAACAGTGATTATCTGTCCAGGGTCATTGCTGGTTCACAGCTAAGGAAAAAACAGAGAAGAACTCAATAGTTTTTTAACGCTTCTGTTCAGAAGTAGCACACTTCGGTTCTGCTCACATTTCATTGGCTAAATCGAATCGAATGGCCAAGCCTAATGGGGTAGGGAGGAATAATCTTCCATGGAAAAGACCAGCAAATATTTTAAACAATAATATAATCTAACACATATGGCCGCTGCTTGGGTCTGCTTGGTGCTGGTGTTTAGACAAGGGTGTGAGTTTTCCAGGGCTGGGTTGGAGGGGAAGGGGAACGAGACCCAGGGGTACTATGGGGGAGGTGGGGGGCCCACTGGCTCGGGCTCTGTCTACTTCAGCTTCCAGCAGAGGAAATTTTAACAGGCGCTTCCATGAAGCCATTTGCTCATGAACTCCGCAAGTTTCCAGACATTTCGGCTTGAAGCGGCCCCAAGAATTGCTGGAGGAAAGCCAACGGCTTGGGCTGTCTGGCCCTGCTCTGAAGATTAAAACGTCCCCTCCTCCAAAGGTCACCCGGGGCAGGGGTCCGTGCGCTGGCTAGAAAAGCGTGATGGGACCACGTTCTCTGAAGGACACCCCCCAAGCCCCCTGCATTCAAACCCTGACCCCACAGGGATCATGTATCCGCCTTAAACTCAGGGGAGGGTGACCTGATTCTCTGCTCGGCTTCTTATCAGCCACGTGGTCTTTAGAAGGCTCAGTTATCTGCTCTGGGCCTCAATAAAATGGGGCTAATAGCTCCAGAGCTACTTTCCTTTGCCAAGAGATGGGACATGCTGTGCCAAAGAGTCTGCCTCCGACTCCTCAGAAATCTGATAAGGAGGTGCATTCCTCATCCTGCGTCTGAGGAAGACTCACAGATCAGGGAGATTCCACCTCCAAGAGAGTGGACACGGGCAGGCAGAGCAGATGCCTCCCCAGAGACGCTGAGACCTTAGCTCCCACCAGGAACAACTTGCTCACAAGGCCAGAGTCATAGGAAGATGGAATGACTGCCAAGGGAATAATGACTCCCTGCCCTAAGAGATGTGTGGGTAGGACTTGACCCCTGCCTCCCAAGGACACGCCAGGCAATGGTCAGCAGTGCTGGGTGTTGGCATTGCCTGAGGATCAAGGGCGCCTAGAACGGATGAGCTCTATCAAATTCTGAGGTACACAGACGTGACCTCATGGGTGACATTATGAAAACACGTGGCCTTAGGAATAGTGTATGTTCTTGCCTGACCGCACTGGGCCCTCTGAGGATCCTTCCACCCGAGTTCTGGGAGGCTAGGGCTGTAAATCTCTCCTCAGCCTCCTTGGCATTTCTTGAAAATGAGGCATCGGCCCTGAAGCTACTGACCTCCTATTCCCAGAAGCCAGCCCCCGCCTCTTGACCTCTGTTCAGTCGCAGGAGAGAATCTCAGGATGCACTGCCACCCCTGATGGCCAAGGTGCAGTGGCACACAGATGTCCAAGTCACCAGGCTGTCCCCAGGAGTAAGGGCAGAAGTGGCACTGTGTGTTTGCTGGGGAGGCCAGGGTGTCCTTGGTGAATGGATCATGTCACCATGCACCCTGGACCTGCTGAGCATATGGAATAGGGAGTTTCATCACAGTCACTTTCTTGGCCTTGGAGCACTGTGGTTCTCTCCTTCCCCACCCCTACGTAACCATCTTCCTCCTCACGTTGAACATGGTGGGGGTGTTCCCTACGGCGGTGGAGTTCTCATTCTACTGAAGTCCTCCTGCTGGACAGTCAGGATGTTCTCTGGGCAAGAGTCCGTCTGTTGCTCAAGGGTGTCCAGAGGTGCGAGACTCCCCTACTCAATCCCTGGCCCCACACCAGGCCTTGGGCACGTATTTCTGGACTCTGGGCCCTAGGAAGCTGGCTGCCATTGGGTATGTCCTCTCGGGTGTTCCCTCCCCCACAGGTGGATTAGGAGTCACCAGGGCAGTGCGTGGTGCGTGACCATGGGTGGCACTGCCGGCCATCTTCCAGGTGAAGAAGATAAGGACTGAATGACAGCATGCCTGGCCAGTGGGTGGCTCACGGTCAGCACACTGCGCCACCTCGTACTGCTGTCCTGGTGTGTTTATCTGGCCCTCCAGCCCACGTGCTGAGGCTCCTGCCTCGGCCAGTCCTTCAGGGGCACAGTCTGGGCCTGCATCTGCACTGAGGGGTGGCCTCTGGGGATGGCGTGCTGGTGTCTTTCCATGGGACACACTGGTCTGAGTACTGCTGTGAGCTCCCCTGGATTTGCCTGAGCATTTCTTACAAACCCAGCACTGAGCATGCATGCTGCCATGGTTTTTTGTTTGTTTGTTTGTTTTGTTTTGTTTTTGTTGTTGTTTTTTCTGCTTGGCTCCCCTAGTATGCCTGAGAAGAGGAGCTTCTGATGCCCCATCTTACAGATGGGGAGACAGACTCCGGCATTGCTCAGAGTCACTCAAGAATCAATAGGCAATTACCCTTCCTGCTATGGGGGGTGAGGTCCCCCTGGGCTGGTTGGCCTCCAGCCTGTTCTCCAGCTCTCAGGGACACACTGTGGCACACACTGCCCCCTGGGCACTCTCAGGCTGGTGCCTGAGACCCTGTCTCAACAGCTCCCCAACGATGTCCAAGAATATCTGTACTTCCTGCTCCCCTGCCAGTCTAGCCAGGCCTGGACCGTTTGGGAGGAACCTGCCAGGTCAAACTCAGCACTTTCTAAGTGAGGTTTGAGGGAAGAGAGGCTCCTTCTCCTCCTTGTGTGCTTAGGAGGAAGGAAACAGCAAGGCAGGATGGAGAACAGCATCCTGTTTGTACAGGGACCTGAGCGCATCATTTTGTGAGCATCAGTTTCCCCGTCTATAAAATGAGGTTCGAAGGGCTTTGGGCCAGCATTTCCCTAAACTTGGAATATCTGCACACCTTCCCCATGATTCCAAAGTAAGAAGGAGGAACCTCAGCAGCCCAAGGGCAGGGTCACCGGAGCCCCTGGGCCGCTTTGCTGGCTTCCATTGCCCCAGCCTCCAGAGCCATCATGACAGCATCTCCCTTCCATGTGGGCACTGTGCTGAGCGTTTGTTGGTAGACCTGGCTACATTTAGACCTCAGCAACCCTGCGGTACATCCAGGAAACTGAGGCTGGAAGGCAGAGTGAGCCATCCAAGGTCACAAAGGGCAGCAGAGCTGGGATCCAGGGGTAGGGAGGGCTTGGAGGCCCCAGAGCCGCCAGCCAGCTGCAGACCGCCTCCAGCCGGCCCTGCGCTTCAGTGCTTCAACATCTCAGCTAATTGTTGACAGTCGTCCTCCCAGAGGATGTGTGCAGCCGAGCTGGCTCTCTCTCCTTTCTTGTGAGCCTGCCATGAATCAGGAGAGGCAGAGGAACAAAATAAACAGAGATGGATTGGAGCAGAGGGTTTCGAGTGGAATCATTTTGCAAAGCTGCCTTTTTGCTTCGCCTTTTTCTATGAGGTGCCCCTCTTAGGAGCTTCAAAGAGAAACCTGCTCCCAAGCAGGATCTTTCGCCTGAGCCAAAAGCCATTTATCTGGAATATTAATATGCCAGCAGCTGCCTGTGACGGTGCCCGCCGCTGATCACACGCTCCCAGCAATGATCCCTCCTGGGAATGTTCCGTGAGGCTCCGGGAAGCTAATGGGCCCCCTGGGGCACATTCTAGTTACCTTTTGTTTGGCTTTCGCAGAGCTTCCTGCAGATTGCCATCCAAGTGTGTCCCAGACTGGGGACCTCTGGGGTAGGACAGGGCTCCGGACCCCAGACCTACACCCTCGCCACCACAGGTCACTAGTCCTCCTTCCAGAAGAATAAGAGGATCCTCAAGAGCCAGTGTACCCACACTACTGATGCTCCTCAGCTCACAATGGGGTTACCTCTTGCTAAAGTTACCCTAAATTGGAAATATCGTAAACTGAAAATGTATTTCATGCACCTAATCTAAGGAGCATCTGACCTTAGCTTGACCTGCCTTAAACAGGGACAGTCACCCCAGCCCACAGGTGGGCATCAAGGGAGTGTGTGCCAGCCCAGGAAAAGATCAAAACTCCAAATTTCAAGTAGAGTTTCTACTGAATGCACATGGCTCTAGCCCCACCATCCAATAGAAAAATCACAAGTTGGACTATTGCAAGTCAAACAATGGCTAGTTGGAGACTATCTCCCTAATACCAGGACTCAGGCTGAGGACTTACCCACATCTTGATGTAAAGGGTACTGGACCTTTAGAGTAGGAGACTGGCGTCAGCTGTAGCAAAGCCACTCTGATGCTCTAACACGCTGGGCCAGATGCAGACACCCCTGGGCTGTGGATCTTCTCTGTAAATGCAGTTGGTTGGACTTGATCCTTTCTTTTGAAGGGTTCCCTGGGGTGTGGGGGGAACATATCTTAGTGATGCAGAAGGAGGAGCACAGAGACTTTGGGTTCCAATCTTGATTCTGCAGGCTTTGTCAAATGGCGGAGGCACTGTGTCATCAGGTTTGTCATGACACAAATGGAAATGAGAGACCCCCTACAGGTGCCCACAGGGGGCCTCAACTGTAGAGTCAGAGGACATGTGCGAGAGCTGGGACTGGGACTTCATTCACTTTATGAAACCAATGCCAGCAGTGACCCCCCTTCCCCCCCCTTCCTTCATTGCACAAGGCCAGCAATTCATAATCAGGCACTGTGAACCGCGATGAAAAGACGCGCAGAACATCTCCCAGCGGTTACGTCTCCAGCGGTAACGTCTCCAGCGGTAACGTCTCCGGTTTCATAAGGTCGGCCATCACAGGTCAGAATCTCATGGCACCAACTTGCAGCCCCGCCCTACCAACTCTCAGATCTGTCTTTGTCACAGAGTAGGTCTCTCGGTAGTGCCCTAGATTCCCCCTTTGAGTGGAAATTCAGAACTACTCCATCATGACCCAAATGGCACATGTGGAATGGTGACTAACACCTTGCAGTTACTGTTCCAAATGCTTTCTGCACCTTAACTCACTTGATGATGGTTATGACCACCCTATGAGCTGGCAACTCTTTCACATGGGAACTTAAGCAACTCCCAAGGTCATAAGGTTATGAAGTAGCAGAGCAGCGGAGATGGGCTAGAGTCGCCGGACGAATGGATCTCAAATGAGAATCTGAAATCACCCGGAAGGATGTTAAAACAGACTGCTGGACCCCGCTCCCAGAGTTTCTGATTTACTAGGGCCAGGTGGGGCCGGAGGATTTGAATTTCCAAAAAGTTCCCAGGGGACACTGACCCAGGGGCCCTACTTTGAGAACTACAACTTAGGCCACACTGCCTCTGATTTAGAGGGAAAAACGTACTCAGTGTGGAATCCAAGGTCTTTTGAGACTCCAAGATCCCTGTCTTCTGCAAAACATTAGCTACGGAAAATAGTGTCCAACAGGTTGCTGATGGGAATTGCATACTGGAAAAGGGTGTGATATCCATGGTCAAGTTTGTGTGGGAAATTGGAGTCCAGTGAATTCCAATAGGTTTCTTTACTGGGTTTCTGCTTTGTATTTGTTTCTGTGAAACCCAATGCACTCTGTGACATAATTCAGCGAGTATTCCAAACATACCTGACCTCGGTGGCCTTGTTCCACATGGTGGCTCTTGGGAACAATGCTCCACGGAGCACCCCTGGAGAAACTGCCTGGCCCCGTCTTCACCACTCCCAGCACGGGGCAGCCTTGGGGGCCGTCCACGAGAGGCTAGAGTCCAAGCTAACAGCCTTAGGCTTACTAAGACAGTCTTCCAGAAAGATTCCTAGAAGGGGGCCCGGCCGGCCCCATATTGATTGAATAAGACAGAGACCCCACCCCCTTTTCTGCAGTCTAGTCCAATAAATCATACCTTCCATCTTCTCCAAGTCCCTGAGGCAAAGAATCTTATTACAAGAGAATGTAAGCAAGATAATAAGGTTGATGGGGTGACATCAGCTATGGTTGGGATGTGGTTTGTCCCCTAAGGTTCTGGGCTGAGAGCTGGATCTCAGGGTGATGGTGTTTGGAGATGAAGTGAGACCTGTAAGAGGCGGGGTTAGGTCACTGGGGACACTGCTCTCAGAAGGGATTAGAGTGGTTCTCATGGGTCCCTGAGTTAGAGGGTTGGATCAAAAGAGAGATCCTGGACCCTCCCTACACTCTGGCTTCCTGTCCCTCCAGGTGCTTTCTCCCATCCTACATCCATGTAGTCTCATGTAGGCAGCCATTATGCTGCCATCTGCCATGAGACTTCCACCAGAACCAAATAGAAGCCAGTACCATGCCCTTAAACCTCAAGAACTGTGAGCTAACTAAATCTCTTCTCTTTATAAAATACCTAGCTTCAGGCATTTCGTTACAGTAACAGAAAATGGACTCATACACCATCCCAAATGCCAACTATTGCAAACGTATATGCCTTTGAGATTCTAGGTAGGCACACCAATACTCTTCTGTTTGAAAGAGGAAGAGTAGTATTTTACCCCAACTTCGTTGGGGGGGGTGGGTGGGGAAGAGCTCTACTTCAGAAAACTCACGAGCCTCATGCTGCTTCAGTCAGTTGTTAGGCACTAGGAAAACAAAGGAGAGTGAAGTCACTGCCCTCAAGGCTCATAGTGTGGTGGGGAGGCCATGGCCTACGTACTATGTCGAGGTAGGCAGCATCAGAGACAATGAGCTGAGCGTTTGGAGGATTGGGGGGGGTCACTGCTTGCTAGAGATCAAGGAGTTATGTCAATAGACAGATGTGCTCTGAGAAGGAAGTGGCTCCCCTCCCCATCTGATCCAATCCCACTCCTCCTGAGCTAGTCAGTGCAGGGGTCAGTGAGCAGCAAGACCTACAAATTGTGAGCGACTCCCCAAGGTCTGACGGAGAGCACAGAATGTCATTTCCTTTCTAATCCAGGAAGAGTTTGAGTTTCAGCAGCTGATAGTGCCAAGGAGAAAATGAGAAAGACAGAGGATGCTAGAGAGACCTTGACCCCTGCAGGTCCCGGCAGGAGGACCTCCCAGGCCAGTCAGAGAGCTCCTCAGCAAACCAGCGGGCTGCTCACCCCAGCCTCCCAGGAGCTGCAGGGAAGCTGCAGGGACGCTGGATCCTCGCCGTTCCTGTGGCTGGGGAGACGACGGGAAGACAAAGAGGGTCCTTCTGGGAGCCTGGGCAAGGGTTCTGGCGATAAACCAGCTGCTGTCATCTGGAGATCTGGCTGGGATTTGACTCCTGTGGCTGATGGTAAGAGGCCTCAGCTCCTTGCTGGTCAATGGCAGGAGGCCTGCATTTCCCACCAAGTCCTCACAGTATGGCGACTGCTTCCTGCACAGCTAGTGATCCAAAGGTCAGCAGGGAGGAAGTCACGGGGCTCCTCATGGCCTACACTCCAAAGTCACACCTGGACGCTTCCTCTGCACCCAGTCCCCTTGAGTCAAGCTCATTACAGTCAGGCCACACACAAGGAGAGGAGATCAATCTCCACCTCATGAAGGGAGGCGTATCCAAAAGTTCTTGGATTTGTTTGAAAACCACCACATTCCATCAGCCTGATAATAAAGGCCGGAGTCTGACTCTTTAAAACTGGAGCAAACTATTGGGAAACTGAGTGAGTGAGAAAGAGAGAGAGGGAAAGAGCAGTGAGTGGTTCATCTATCGATGACGGATTTTAAGTGGATGATTACAAGAGTTTCTTGGAATGTACAAGGAAAGCGCTGAATAGAGATCTTAAACCAGAAATGACACAATATTAGAAGAAAACTAATAACTCTCTGGAACTAATTCTCTTAAAACTATTTGAGGAAAAACTAGGACTCTGGGGCTCAAGACAGAGGTACTCGACATTGGAGTAGGGAGGATGCAGTCATAGAACATTTGGCATTTTGTTTCCACATAATGGAAGAAGCATGTATTTAATTATAAGTGTGAGGAAATAGTGAAATAGAAAAACAGAGTGAAAATAGGGAAAAAAGATGAATCACAATAAAAAATAAGTAGTGAACACAGAGTCACTGTAAGGAGTAAATTTGCATAAAACTGTCATTATATTAAAAGTGAATGGACTAAATTTTCCTATCCAAAGATAGGGGCTCTCACATTAGTTTTTTTTAAAAAATCAACAGTCGGGAATGGAAATGTTTTCTATATGGCAGGAAGTCATTGAATAAATGTAAAGATGAAGGGACACAGGGCACAGATCAGGGGAGTCTCTATGGCACAGCTGAGGACTTGAAGTCCTGCCACCACTTCTCATTGTAATGCCCCTTCAGCAACTCCCTGCCCCTCGACGGCCATGAGCACCAGAAGTAAACAGGCAACCAAGAAAGCTCAGTGTTGCTAAAACCCTTCCCAGAAATCAATACCACAGTCGAGATGCAGGGAGATTCTTATTTCATGTCTTTTAAACTCAGCTTTAACAAGCCTAGTGAATATGCTCTTTGAATCTCCCTGTTGTATAACTTGCTGGAATCGAGTGCTTGATTTATCTTTTCAAATAGGAGACAGCCCCAGCTGGGAGCCTCCTTTGGACCAAATAGATGCCATGAAATTCCTTTCATATGAGCCTGTTTTATCTGCCCCAGTGGTGGGAGGAGCAGTGACTCTAGGAATAGAACATGCCGGCATTGGAGTATCAGAGGGGCTCCGGGTCACAGTTCAAGCATTATAGGCTCGAGGTCCAAATGCCTGTGGTTGAGGATTGCTTCCTTTCCAGTTTTTTCTAATCCAGCAGAAAGAATCAGAACCCTGGTATTCTGGAATGCAGTCATTCTTTCACAGATAATGGTTTTGTATTTACTGAGCGCTAGTCACCAGCAGGCTCTGTGGACAGAATCAACAAATCAGAGGAAGACACTGCCTCGGAAGATATGCATTCCAGTGGAGGCAACACCTGATACATAAATACTGGCAGAGGTGGGTGTGATAAAAATAAAGCAGGGCAGGAGGTCGGGGAGAGCGTATCCATCAACCTGTGAGTTCACTGAGTGTACAGTCCATGGCTGGACCCTCCCTGTGGTTATAGGGCCTCCACCAGACCCAGGTGGCGTGCAATGTTGTACAGAAAAGCATGTGGAGCTAAAGAGGGGAGGTTGCTGTGGATTCAGGCTTATTGTGGTGGATAACAAATAAGAAGGAATCGACGAAGGCTTTGGGCTGGTGACTAGTGATAAAATGTGTTTTCAGGAGGTTTGGTTTATCCTTGGTGTATAGGATGAGTGTGAGTTGGTGAAAGGAGATCAAGAGTGACTCCAAAAGTGGGGACTCCCACCTTCTTGAGCCACCCTGTCCAATAGAACCTTTTGCAGTGATAGAAATGCTCTATACCTGCACCATCCAGGGATTCTTAAGTAGTTAAAATATGGTTTAAATAACTGTATTGGTCACCTCTTTGCCACTATGATGAAGTACCTGACTCAAGTTACTTATGAAGAAAAGAGGTTGATTTAGCTTACAGTTTTGGAAGCAAAAAGTCCAAGCAGCATAATGCAGGCTCTATGCCAAGAGCCACCCTTTGACTGTGTCACCTCATGGCAGATAGCAATGGTGGAAGCAAACAGATGATTACATCTCAAGCCAGGAGAGAGAAGATGAGAGGGGCCAGGCTTGCTTCTTTGATAACAACCGTCTAGAATTCAAGGCGTCCCATGAGAACCACATTCCAGCAGAACCGTATCCCTGATGACCTACATACTTCCAGCTGAGCCCCACCTCTCCAGGATTCCATGACCTCCCGTCACACCACTCTGGGGACCAAGCCTTGAACACAGGGGCCTCTGGGGAGACTTGATCAGACCCTATTCAAACCATAGAAATGACTGAAATTAAATAAAAAATGAAATTAAATAAAAAAAATTAATGAAATTAAATAAAAAATAATTTTATTTAATTTTAATAAATGCAAAGGCAAAAACAAGTGACCACGTGGTGGCTAGAGTCTCCCACAGTGGGCAAGGTGGCCCTAGAATCACACAAGCTAGAGCCCATGAAGGCCTGCCTCTGGGTACTGATGGTGTGACCAGAATAGGAAAGTCAGTAGGAGGAACTTAGCTCTCTGAGCCTCAGTTTCCCCCTTTAAAAGCAGAGATAACTATACTTACCCACCACCTATGTCACTTTACCTTACAAACTACAAGAGACTCTCATCTGGCATCAATCCCTGGGTCTAAATTGCACTAGGTGTACAATCTTCCTGGGGGGGGGCGGGGTTCGATGATACGTATCTATATGTCATCATATATGTGCATGTGTAAGTTTGAGGTGTTGATGGGCTTTGACACAGTCAGTCTCGTTTTTTCAATATCTCCTAAGACATCATCTGAAACTCAGGCAAAAATGTAGGTGGACAAATATTTATTAAAGTGTTATTCATGTTGGCAAAGTTAGATGCAACCTAACTATGCAGCTGTAGATTACCTCGATACAGAAAACTTTGTCCATATATTAGCACACACACACTAAGAAAAGTGGCGATGTCAGATAATATTTAATAAAATGCTTGCAGCCCGCTATGGCTAATTATATAGCTCTGTATATTGACAATGGATGGAAAGGAAAACTCGACGTGCTTATCACTAGGTGACACGACTATAATTCATGGGGTTTTTTTTCCTGCATCTTTTCATATTTCCAAATCCTCACGATGAGCAGGCATTGTTTTCATTTGTAATGAGGGAACGGGGGTGGGAAAGGTTATTTTTAAATAGGAGAAAGCCAAGATTTATTTTTTTAAAAGATATTCTTTTTGAAATAAATAGCACCACCAGCAGCCCCCAGATCTTGATCTGGGGGAGAAAGAAGTTTTCCAGAGCTAGAATCCAAAGAATCAGGGGTCCTGGAGACGTCTGCCGACCCCAGAGGTCCCACAATCCTTGTCACTGCTGGCCTGGCAGGAAGCCCCTGGCCTGCCTTCTGGCCTGGCCGGGCCAGCTGCTGGGCTTCTAGACAGGGATGGTGTCTTCAGGACACGGGGAAACCAAGGCAAGGAAATTGTACAAGGGAATCTGTACCTGGTAGCAAGGCAGGGGCCGAATCGGTCTGTGTGTCTGTCTCCGCCAGTCTTCATCTTCTGCATCATTTCTGCCATGGCCTGTCTGGCCTTCTGGGTCCCTGGACCTCACTCTCTTGGTCCCTCCTTGCCTCAGTTTCTCCTTCTATCCCATGTGACCTGTCTCTGCTCTGAGCATCCCGCTAGCTGTGTCCCTCTCCATGCCTGTCTTTAGCCCCCTCCCCTGGCAGACTGCCTCCCTGCTCTCCACCCCCCTCTTGCCTAGGGAGGCTTCGGAGCTTGGCAGGGTGCTGAAGGTGATGGGCTGAGGCCTGTCGGAGGCCCGGGAGCTGTTACTATTACTGGGGGCTGCTTCTGTCAAGAGAACATTCTCACATGTCATGAATCAGAAGAGGGTGTCTTCACTTCCTTCTGCCTGATCCCAACAAGTTCCACATATAGTCCCTGCGCGGCTCTCCCACCCCACCCCCACACGCAAGGCGCAGGCAGGAGGCCTTCAGAAAGCTGTCCTGAGAACGTGTAAAGTCACGGAGGGGACAGAGCAGAGGAGTCACACTCTGCTTTCTGATAAGCTGAGAGGTCTGCCCTCGCCACCTCCCCCCGACACACACCCTGCAGAGATGTCTGTCTGCACTGAGCATTCTGTGCTAAAAACATCTCCCCGAGCCAAGAACAGCAGGCCTTGGTCTGGAGGCTGAGACATTGCTAAGCACTTCTCAGAAGACCTGTCTCTGGGAAAGAAGCCACCAGGACATGGCTGGGTTTGGAGGGGTTAGACTGCACATGGGGCTCAGCAGCCTCCTCTTCTTGATTAAAAATTCAAAGCCATCCATCTAGGGATCCCCAGGAACAGGACTCCAGAGCCTCACCTTCCCAACAGCTGGCTGGCAGAGGGCCAGGCCCAGGGTGACGTTTGGGCAGCATGTTTGGCCATTCATGAAGAGGAGTATGGCCGAGGATGCGGTGCAGCTGGGGGTGGTCAGGCAGGACAGGGAGGGTCCATCACGGTAGGAAGAGACCTGGTCTAAGGAGAAGGGGTAAGAAACAAGGCCAGGCAGAAGCAGGCCCCCCAGCACCTGGGCTCATCAAAGGTCTGCTCCCTGACTCGGAACGCAGCCCGGGATTCTGTCTGTTCTGCTGGGATGTGCTTTGGTTTTCCTTTGCTGACCCTTTCCCATCTTCTCTACTGCCCTTGAACATCTCTGATCCTGGACACAGAATGCCTCTTTAGATTCCCCATGTAGGATGAGGGGGTTGGATCTGCATAGCACCCCAGCTTCCAGGACAGCACTCTTGGGGCTGCTTACATGAATGAAGAACCCTTCCGATCCATCCCCCAGGCCCTGCTTTGAAGACGTCATATTTCAGTGCTGTTTGAGAAAATCTCCTGTTCAACTATTAGTGCCGCAGTCTGGCTGGGCACAATTCACGAGCCACTTGTCAAGCAGCAACGAACTTTATTTCTAGAACACAGGCTGCACCAAGCAAGCTCTTCAGGAATTCCCTCAGAGCCCAACTGCCACCACGGGCTCTTCCAGCAAGCACCTCAACCAGAACTCCTCCCGCTCTTGAGGCCGATTGGCTGGGTCCTGTGGGCGGAGCCAAAAGAGTCCCCCAATGAGCAGCTCTGTGGTCTGAAAGGGCGGGGAAACAGCCCAATGAGCGTCACCGCAGAGGAGCCAATCAGCTGGAAGTTTGCTGGGGCCACTTGGGCTGTGGCTTTCAACATATTAGAACAGAGAGGAACTCTCTGGGTCACCAGAGCTTCACAGCTCCAAGACTCCACCAGCCCTCTTGATGGGGCCCCTCCCTCGGACCTCCCCCTAGTACATGGTTGGGAGAAAGGACCCAGCTCTCTAGAAATCCTTGTCTTAACCTGAAAGTGGCCTAGGCTAAAGGATCAAAGTGGGGTTGAGGGTGGAGGACTTGCCCCAGGACAGGAAGCCCTTGAATGCAAGCTGATTTGAATGAAGAAGTACTGGGTGCTAGATTTCCAGATTTCCCACCCAATTAAGAGATGAGAGACAACTTTGTGGGCCAGAGTGCTGGTGTGGGGGCCACCTTGACCTGGTCATCCTTGGGGAGGTCTTACAACTGAAATCAAGTTGGTAAAATTCACTTTTAATTAATCGATAATGAATTTATTTCATTTATTAATTATGATTATTAATTTATTAACCTTAAACACTTACCGCTCTGAGAATCGAGCACAAACTGGAGACACACGAGAAGCTATTTGTAGAATGAATTGAATGAATGAAACAATTATTGATTTGATGAGTCTACGAACTACATTAGACATCCACGCTGCTCTTTCAAATCATCTGGGACGTGGGATAAATAGTGGGCTGGAAGGAGACATGGAGGTGGCCTGGTTCCAAGAGAGAAGCTCAGAGACAGAGCCTGATGTAGAAGGCTCTCTGACCCTAACAGACCCATTCACAGATCAGCAGATTGAGGCTATGGGAGGTGGAACCCCTGGCTCAAGGGCCACATACCTGGAAGATGACTGTCAACATGGGGCCCGCTCCTGTTCTCCTGGTCTCTGCTATCTTTAAAAGACAGCATGTTAGCAAAACACTAACTTGAGTTTTTCCACACTTACCTTAGAAGCATCCGGACAGGCCATGCCCAGGGTTTGGTAGCATCTTGACTCTGGATGGTGGGTTCTTGAAGCCCTCCCTGCTCACCAGGATCCTCAGAGCCCATCATAGGGGCTTAGGATCCAGAGACTGGGAGTGAGTCCTGCCATCATGGTATCATCCATTGACTGGGTGAACTGGTCAAGTTATGGAACCTCCGTGGTATTCCACCACTTATCAGAATAATGGGGGATAATGCTTCACTGAGGCTTCGTGAAGCTCGGCTACTGTTACATAAAACACCTAGAACAGTCCTGGAGCGAGAGGGGTCCTCACTTAGAGCTGGCCACAAGTACTAATCCGGTTCTGAAATTTCAAGATGGGCCTCGTAAGGAGCTCAGAGCCTCCTGGGAAATGTGTTCAAAGCAGAGCTCCTGCCAGAGAAACCAGTTCAACAGCAGAAGGAAGGGACCCAACATCTGGATTCTAAACAAGCACCTAGATCTAGGTGTCCTTAAAGACAAAATCATAACAAATCAAGTGTCCTAGATTTTAATCAGCTTTAATTGCAATTCTAGAATTGCACCACAGACTAGACCAAAAATGTGCGGTTCTGCCACATAGGCAGGCTACGTTAACAGCCAGAGAACGGAAGCGGTGGGCAGGAAATGGAAGTGAGGTACAGAGACAGCTGGATGGGTCACAGCCCTGCTCTCCCTGGTTCGAACAAGGCTTAAACCGTTGGCCTGAGATTGGTTAAAACTCAGCTGTTACAAAGGCAAATTCCCAAGTTGGGTTGTTTAGGTGCCGAGTTAGTTTGCATGGTTTCACATAAGGACTCAATTTACAGAGGCATCCCCAGGCCAAACTCAGTTTGACTTTACAGTGTCTAGACACCTCGTGTCTAAAATAGGGCTCACATAGGCAGCTCCCTGAACATATATGAAAAAAAAAAAATCAGGGTCCATGCTTCGACTTTGTATTGTTATATGTGTCACTATCTCTGCAAGACGGAAGGTCAGGAGGACAGGAGCCAGATGGGTGGGTGGCTCTGTGGCTTTCACAGAGCTGGGACCTGGTCCTGGCATAAGGAAGATGATACATGATATGGCCATCAATCAACTCAAAGGAAAATTTTGGTTGGTGGGACCATAACTCAATTCTGAGGACCAGAGTAGTTTCCAGAACTAGGTATATAAAACCCAAAGCTGTCCCTGCCCCTTCTGCAAACTGGCTTTTGCTCACACCATTTTGGTCACTGCGATGACTATGAGATCCCACATAATTCATCTTATAATTTATTGCTAAAAAAAAAAAAAGTCACTCTTCTTGACAAATGGGTATGCCTCCTTTTTATCCCATGAAGGCTGATTATTTTTTCAAAGATGGCCAAGACGATATCTACCGTTCTACATGCTCTTCTTCAGTAGGACCTCGGCCTTTTCCCCAGTCAGGAGGTGGTTGGTCTTTCCATTTCCTTCAGTCTGGGCGGGTCCTCTCACAGCGGTGACCAAGAGAATCTGGTGACACTTCCCCGGCTCTGAGCATGACTCTTAACTGATCTTGGGGCTCCCACTCCCTGCCTCTGAGAAGCCAGTTGTCATGTAAAAAGCACAAACAGTCCTAAGGCCATGACCCAGTGAGAAGTCACCACCACACAGGCCCTGGAGGATGGGGTGCCACATGGAGAAGCAGAGAAGCCAGGGAGGAGTGAGACACTGGACAGTGACTAAATAATCCATCTTCTGAACGGATCCCCTGGGTCCAGCTACCACAGTTCATACCATGCATATCCAAGATGAACTGCCCAACCAGTCAGTCTCTCCCCAGATTCTCAGTCCATAAGATCATGAACAAAGTGAAATGATCATCCGAAGTTACTATGTTTTGGGGGGCAGTTTGTTTTGCAACAAGATAACCAAAGCACACGCTGTGATGACACATAATCATGATGTTTTCCTTTTCTCCTTGACTGCTAGGAAGCTAAGAGATTGGTTTCAGACTCAACTGTAGCAAATGTCCTTGTATTATCCTTGGTTGATCTTTTAACCAATCCCCTGGATCATATTAGATTTGTGCCTTTATTATTTAAATTTTTCCTGTATTCCTTGGAGAGAGAAAGAGTTTAGAAATGAAGGAGATTGGGGGAATTTTCTTGCTTCATCCACTTTCTCTCTATATACTAAATTTCCCCTTTGTCAAAGTTCTATTTAACTTCCAGAACTGGACTTGGATGCATCATGATGGATGTTACCTAAGTGGGTCACATTTTTAATCCCTGTAATTCCATGTCTTTTCTCTGTCCTTCCCCTTGGACTCCCACCTGAACAAGTGGTCTCACAATGTCTAAACGGGCTGAATGATCCCAAGAGATGGGCGTCCATAGGAGGAAATGCCAGTTAGATAACCGGAGAGATGTTTTCTAAAACGTCAAGGGTTTGTCTGTTGAATAAGTAATACCTGAGGACCCTCCCACATGCAAATGAGCCTCCATGTGTCCTTGGACAGATTCCTGAATCAAAAACGGTGGCAGCTCCCAGGTACTGAGCAGTCACCATGGCCAGGTGTTCCTTGGGCCCACAATCCCGTGGACATCTGCGCATTTCTAGGTATTAGAAAGGTAATGTGGTACCTCCAGCTTATGTTACCTAAGACCTCCAGTGGGAACTAAGGTATTAGCCTGTAGTCAAACATATAAGTATTTCTACAAAAAAGAAAAAAGAAAACACACACACACACAAAACCACATGAGTAGTCATAATAATGACCCTAGATGGTTTTACTTCATTCCAGGGCAGAATTAATTGCCAAGTGAGTTATGAAACATGCTTTAGGTTTTCAGAACTTTCTAATTTGGGGATTGTGGAGAGTATTTGTGGTCCCGTGCTAAATTCTTTGCTTGTGTTTATCTCACGGATTCAATAAATCCCCAAGAGACTAATACCATTATTATTCCCAATAGAGAGAGGAGAAAATGGAGGCTTGGAGACACTGAGCCCCTGGGCAGGCAGACGGCTCATCAGGGGCAGAGCTGGGTTTCTGTGCCAAGTGTCTGACTTCCACACCTGTGTGCTCAAGCGTCACCCTGTCCTGGGGCCTCCTCAGCTCCGGGCCCCGGGAACGAGAAGGGACCTTCTGACCCAGCTCCTGGGGAAGCTGCCTGGTGAGGCAGAGAGGTTTTCAGAGAATAAAGAAGACCAGGAGGGAGGGAGTGGAAGATGGAAGGAGGAAGAGAAATCTCCTTTTACAAAGTCAATAAAATATAATTCTTCCTCTCCAACCCCAGGCACCCTGGGAGAAGCCGAGCAACCACAAGCAAAATTAGAAAAGAACAGAATCTTCCAGAAACACTCCAATTCTCCCCCTTGATGTTTGCTTGTGGCCCTTGGGCCAGTACCCCACCACATGTAAAGAGATCGGTATTTTAAAATGTGCATTACTTTATTAAAAGAACAAAAACCACCCAAGCTCTTTTATAAAGCATGATGCTTAGAAAGAATGGGGGTCCCTCCCCAGAGAGGTGACTTCCAATCTCAGCTCTGTCACTTGCTGGCTGTTTTCTGCTCTCTGAAGTTTCTTCCTGGAGAAACCTTTTCTTGCTTATCCCTCTTAGTCCAGGTGAATGGTCAGGCCTGGGGCAGGTCTTCCCAATCTACAGGAAGCCCACAGGAGATCGGCATATGTGCTCTGGGCTGAAGGAGAAGACCCTCCACTCTTCCTGTGGTCCTTCATCCAAAGATACCGTCTTACGGAAGTCCCCTCTCTGCATCTCTCATCCCAGGTCCCATGGTCGGGGGACAAGCCTTATCTCCTCAGTGGGCATCAGATCCTTGCAGAGCAGACTAGGAATATCCAGAGGTGTCCACATGTAATCTTTACAAATAAGCTCTCACTATGCAGATTTTATGCCCAAATCAGAAATGTGCCTCCAACCGTCCATTCAACTCCTGATTTCCCATCTTGCACCACACACTGCACTAAGCATCCGGTGCTCATGTCTTCATTTATTCATTCAACAAACAGTCATTTACGAAGTACCCTCTATCTCTCAGGCAAGGTACCAGGCACTCTGGAGCCAGGTGTCAGTCACACAGAAAACGATCCCTGTCCTCCGGAGGCTCACATGTTAAGTCAGTCAGGCATGGTCCCTGCAGGCACAGAGCTCACTCTTATTCCTGTTTTTGTTTTGCTTTGTGTTTGAGAGGGATGAAAAACTGTCCTGAACTATAGGTTGATATCTGACATGATTGATGTGGCTCATGACTCTAGAAATGTAGCAACCCGACCCAAATGTGGGGATCATGAAACCTCCTGGAGAGAAATGATAGAGACACTGACATCTGCAGAATCAGTAAGGGTCCAGGCTGATCACAGAGGTGGGTGCTGGGGCAGACGCTACGATTTCAAATAAAAGAGAGCACAGCTCACACAGGGGAGAGCAGAGCTCTGGGGCCAGGTGGGTTTGAGGCAGGGATTAATGGCCATGTGGCTAGAGAATTAGGAGGAGCACCTCCAGCATGGCTTTTTCTTGACAGCCTTGGATCCTTCTGGCAGGTTCTAAGCAAAGGCACAAAAGAAAGTGAGTTGGCTATTACACTTACAAGGCCCCACTGGTGACCACTTGGACACTGACCTCACAGCCAGGTTGGAAGGATGCCTCCCCAGAGGTGGGAACCCTCTGATTGAACCTGAGGCTCTGACACTGGACTCTAGGCCGGGAAGCGGGTGGTCATGGCCGTAGCTGCAGCGAGTGTGTTCCTACAATCGTTAAGATGAGTTCCTGAGCCGCTGGGTAGCTAACTCTAGTCAGTGTCGGGGTAATTAACCAAGCTGCCTGAACTTTATTCACAGCCTGACAAGGTGCACTCCTGGGACTTGTCACTGTGGTTCATCGGGGGGCGGGGACTTGACATCAGGCTGATTAGGGAGTGTTTTACACAGCAAGAAGCTCTCTGATCTTCAGCTGAGCAAGAGCCCCCCTCCCATCTCATAGGAGAGACGCCTGCAAGGGAGAGAACAAAGATCATCCTGTCCATCCCCCTCGTTTCCAGATGACAGACAGAGCAGCGTGCTGAGCATGGCCGTGCTTTTCCCAAGGCCACGCACAGAGAGCTTGTCCTGGGGTGGGATCATCCCCAGAGCCTCACGGACTCCACTTGTAGCCTTTTCTCCATTCTCCAAAAATGCGATGTCCTGCACCAGGGCTTCTCAAACTCAATAGGCACAGGAATCACCATGGAGCTTGCAAAAATGCAGGTTCTAATTCAGGGGCCTGGGGTAGATGAGGTTCCCCATCTCTAACAAGCCCCCAGGTCATGCCGGTGATACTGGTCACCATTCTAAGAGCAGCATCAGACACTTTTGGAGAGACTACCTTCAATCCCATGGAGCTGGCTCAGGGTATCTTAGTGAGTGACTCAGTGACTCTTTTTGGCCCTGGGACTGTACACTTCTGCAGTCGGAGCACATCTGGTTACAGTGTTCACAGAGGTTAGACCTCCAGCTTCCTGGATCACTCACTCTGGTCATGCTCTTAGATTTCTATGAACCAATGTAGTTCACTTCAATAAAACAGGGTTTAAAAGTTTAAAGCTTTGCAAGGAAGCCAAGGCAAGAAATGGCCTCTCTGCTTACCAACTTCACTCCTCCTCTGCAAACCAATTTGCTTAATAGGGTGTTAGTCAACATTCCATCATTGTAACAAAGGACCTGAGAAAATTATCTTATAAAAGAAAAAAGAGTTGTCTTGGATTACAATTTTAGAGACTCCAATGGTTGGCTCTGTAGCTTTGGGGCCTATGGCAAAGCAGCACATGATAGTAGAATTGTGTAGGCAGAGCAAATCTTCTCACATCATGTCTGAAAAGCAAATAGAGAGGAAGAAGAAGGGCCATGGTATCATTATCCCCAGCATGGGCACAGCCCTCATTACCTAAAGACCTCCCACTAGGCCCCACCTCTTAAAGGTTCCATCACTTCCCAATAGAACCACCCTGGGGACCAAGCCTTTAACACATGAGTGTTTGAGGGACATTTAACATCTAAACTATAGCAATCCACTGATTCATCCTAGAAAAACAACTAAAAAATAAAATAAAATAACTGCTACCCACATCCCTAAGGCAGTGTGACCATCAAGCCCTGACTTATGGAACCCTCTGCTCACATCTCTATTGTAACTCCTCATCTCCATTGCCACTTGGGCTTGATGGTCACACCATAACTGCAAATTTCTCTTTGCCTCTGTGTCAATTTTCTGAAAGGGAAGGTCTGAGATGCACAGCCTATCTATTTGGTTCTCTTTTCTTCTCTGAGCCTCAAAATCCCTGCAACCAAACAGGAAGCCTTGATTATGTGTCTTTCAGGGACTTGGGGACTCCAAGTATTGCGTCTCTATGACTCTAAAGTGCTTTAGGAAAAAACACCTGTACCCTGGTCACCAGGAGACACAATTACACAAAGGTGCATTTGAGGGTATTCACTCCAAATGGCTAAGTTTCAACAAAGAATCACCAGGCAAATAGAAAGTTTTCATATTTCAATTATGCAATTGATTCCATGATACCATTCCCAAGTGGTGGCCATCCCAACAAGCCTAGGAGGAGATAACAATTCCCAAGCCCAATTCTCAATGAGGTTTTGTGTGTGAAAGTCCAAAGGGTGGAGTTTCCATATCACCTCTGTGTTTAAGTCCCAAAGTCTCATTTCACAATTGAGAAAACTAAAGTTCTTCTTAGATCTGATATTTAACAATTCCATCTTAATTATTATTTTATTTTTAAGCTCTAAGTCCTTTCTTAACTGAATGAGGATAGAGAGGACGATATGTTGCTGCTGTTCCCGTCTCCCAGGCACATCTGTGGTTTGTGTTCAGCCCCAGTTGCCAGGAGACGTTTGTGTGTGTTACACAGGAAATATATGGCCCTCCCCAATGGGGAACTGTTTTTCAGGTTGCACTTCAAGGAGAAAGGGTGTTTTTTGCATGAAAGAGAGTTTAAACCTCCTTAATGGAACCCTCTGCTCACATCTGTATTGTAACTCCTCATCTCTATTGCCACAGCACAAAAATATAGTGCCGTCCTACAGAAGGAACACAGCCACTAGAAATTTAAAAAATACACAAGAGTTTTCAGCAACCCAGGACACCTAGCCATGACCAGGACTCTCTAGACTTAAGTTTTTAAAGTTTAAAGTGGGAATTACAGCTCAGATTGGGCTTTGGGAAGTCAGGACACGCCCCACCCAAGGAGGATAGAGATGGAGCCAGGATGATGGCTTCAGACATCTCATTCTGGCTTCTTAGAGTTTGTTGTGATCCGACTGAAGATCTAGTGAGAGCTAGGACTCCCTTCCTATACAGACATCCATGCATCAATGTGCGTAAGCACCCCTGCCATTTCAGCATCTTCTCCCCAACCTCAGCCAGCTCAGGAGCCTAAACTTGGACCTCCTGCAATGGACCAAAAGCTGTATCTTTCCAAAATTCTGATGTTGAAATCCTAACTCTCAATATGATTGTATTAGGAGGTAATTAGGTATGAGAGTTGAGATTTCACGAATAAGATTAGTGTTCTTATGAGAGGAACCCCAGAGAGCTCTCTCACCCATTTTCCTGCCATGTGAAGATAGATAAAGTAGTCTGCAACCTGAAGGAGGACCTTTGCCAGAACCCCTCCATGTAGTCATCCTGATCTCAGAATTCCAGCTCTTGGTACTATGAGAAAAACTTTCTGTTGTTTATAAGCCATCCAGTCTATGATCTGTTTGTTACAGTAGCCTGAATGGGCTCAAACACCACTGTGCTTCGGGATCGCCTTTTTTTATATTTATTCCAGCCCAGTCATAGCTGAGTTGACTTTAGACCTGAGGGGCTGGAGCCCAAGTCAGCAGCTGTCCCCCAGGATTATCTCTGGCTGTGCACAGGTGACACATCAGATGTCCTTGGTCTTCCCCATCCAAGCAGGCATCGACAAGCAGGGGAGCATGTGGACGGCTTGGGGACGGAGCCAAGTCAGGCGGGGTCTGCTTGGCGCAAACTGACTTGGTGTTTAAACAAGCATCACCCAACAGCTAAAATCTGCTTTGGCCAGACATCCGTGTGCGAGCCCCAGCTTCCAGCAGGGAACAGCACTCAGCGGGCTCACAAAGGAAGCGTGAAGAAGACCAGATGGAGGTGTGCTGTGGCGACACCTGCCACATGGTGACCAAGGGCTTTGGTTTCCGTTTCCTTTCCCGGTCCAGACCAGCAGTAGCGGGTAGGAGGACTGGAGCCCTGGTTCTGAGCCCCATGGGTGACATGCTGGTGCCAGAGAGCAGATCTCTTGATACTGCAGGGTCTCAATTTTCTTGTCTGGGATACACAAGGGGGAGGTGGATTCCAGGGTCTCTACCTCTGGCCGGAGCAAATTCTGATGCTCAATGAACAAGGAGGAGGCAAGACCAGATAAGAGTCTCACTGCAGCTGTTTCTCCTTCAGGGTCGGGTCTGAGATGCCTGATACCCAAAACCGAGTGGTCCCTGCTACCGGCTTCTGCAGGCAGGAACGCGGGGGCTTTGTGGCAGGCAGCACAACTTGCCGTGTGGACTGAACTTGAGTGCGCTTGAGTTTCTGCTCCCCAGAAAGATCAGTTTCTTGCCAACGCCATCACTTTTAGCCAGCAGAGACCTATCAGCGGCTCCATCAGGCACTGGAGCACCCCCCTCCACACCCCCCGCCTTGGCTCTAAGTCTGAGCCCTGGGAACACCGGGGAAACTTAATTCTCGAACACCTCCAACTCAAAGAGCCACTGTTCTGCAGCACCAGGGCTGGCCCCCGTGTTTCAACAGCTCTCGGGTGGGTTTCCTACCCCAGACGTCCAGAGGGCCCACCACGCCTGTGAATGTGTTGACCTGGCTTCAACCACAGCTCAGTTTCAAAGCCTTGGCTGCCATCTGGGCCCGCCCTCATTCCGTCTCAGGCTGGGCTCCTGCGCGCCTCAGGCCGCCTCTCAGTTACTGGGAAGCTGTCTCCGCGTGTGGGTTTTCACCCAGCGGCTCCTGATGAGCCATTTCTCGTGGCAGGACGCCCACCACTTAGGGGAAACAGGCTTGGTTCTGGGAAGGTCTTGCTTCATCCCTCCTTCTCTCTCTGCCAGAGGTTGACATAAAGGGACACCAGACATGCTACCGGAAGAAAGGGGTGCAGCCCTGCTCCCGTGGGCCCTTCCTGCTCCTGCGCTCGCTCCTCTGGACAGGTCATTCGTCCCCTGTGGATCTTGGTTTCCCCTTGGGCTAAGAGCAGCGGGTCTGTGGCTCTCACGGGAAGGAATACAAGTGCTTTGTCAATAGGAAGCACTACATCGTGTTACCAAGGAACCCATTCCACAAGGAATATTTTGAACTTTTGCTATTTCCCTTCTCGCGACGGAGAAATTAGCAGGCACAGATTGTGAAAAACCAGCCCTGTCTTTGTAATTACAAATGTGCACACATCCCACTGAGCATCATTTTCAGAAGGCATATTAAGCAGCAGAGACCACAGGGGGGACCCGTGTAAACAGGCCTCCTCAGATCCTGGCAAAGAAAGCCTTGGAGGACGCAGTTGTTCCTGCGAGTTACTGGCTGTTCCTGCTTCTCCACCCCCGCCTCGCCTGCCTCGCTGCCTGGCTGCTGAGCGCCCCTTGATCGTGGCCAGGGAGCCGGCTTGTGGTACTGTGCGGGTTAGTGCTGTTCTGAGTCCACACCACACCTTCGAGACCCAGACACCCTTGCACTTGAGGCTTTCCAGATCCCCAGCCCTGGAAACCCTTCCTCAGTCCCAGGTGGCCTCCGGTGGCCTCCCACGTTTCCCTCCCTGCAGCTCAGGGGGAACGTGGCCTCCACCCACGGGGATGCTGAAGCCCCATGAGAGTCAGTAAGCGGCTCAAGACTGGACGTCAGCCAGTTCCGATGTGGGACTTGAGGCCGCGTCTCCAGAGCCCCCTCCAGCCCCTCATGCTCTGCGCAGGGGCACACTGGAGACTTCGAAGTTGTGGACAGTAAAGAGCTTTGACCCAAGAGCTGGGGACCAATCACTAATTAAAGGCCATGTTGGCTGGACCTAAAGGCCACGTTGGCTGGACCCCTGCTGTGTGTGAGCGAAGACTGCAGAGATCCAATTCAGCCCCAGAGACCTCCTGGGTGGTGTAGGATAAGAGGGGGGCACCCTGGGCTTCCCAAGCAGCTGAAGGTCCTGCTGGGCAGTTCTCTCTGTTCCCCCTAATCTTGACTCCCACTTGACTGGCTTCAGATGCCAGTTCCCTGAAGGTGGGCAAGGGGTCTTGGCATGGAGCAGGCAGCCCTCAAGGGCTGCAGGAGCCAGAGAAGGATATAATTCACCCCGCGGCTGGTTAATGGAAGGCTTCCCTGTTGACGGACGGGAGGGCGAAGATTAATTCTGAAGCAGGAATAGATGTTATTTAGGAAGAGAAGGGCATTCGAGACAGAGATGAGGTAAAAGACAGATCGATCATTCACCAGCAACGAACAGCGGAATCTGGCTGCAGCAGAGGGTGAAAGAAGCCGGGCTGGAGGAGGTGGGGAGGGAGGCAGGGGCGATGAGGCTGGGGAGCAGGCAGAGGCCATCCTGGCGGCCATCCTGGAAAGCTAGGCTGAGTCTGAACTTGGCCCTGAAGAGGGGAGGTAAGGAGAGTTCCAAGCAAGAGATCCTCTATTCAGAGGCAGGTTCTAGAAAAAACCGCTCTGTGGGCAGGTGGGAGATATTCACCCCCGTCTGGGAACCCACCTTGGTTCTGGGTCCTTCTATCAAAGTGCTAATTGCAAACTGGTCGTTCACATTCTGGGATGCTCCTGGCCCAAGCCTGGTTGTGTCCTAGGAAGCTGCCCTGGTCTGTCTTCCCAGAAAGACCCAATAATTAGAGGGTAGCCCTGAGACACCAAGGCCTCAGAGAGCTCTGTGTTTGGGGACACTGACGGGATCCTGAGAAAGGGAAGTCGGCCTTTCAGAGCAGGAGGCGCAAGCCCACCCAGATTGAGGTGGGTCTGCAAGAAGTCCTGGCTCAGGAAGGCAGTTGGTGACAATTTCAGAGGGGAAATAGGAGCCAGCCTGAGGAAATGGACACAGGTGCTGAGAGAGTTCTGAACTCAGACACCTGTGCACTCAGGGTGCCCAGAGCTACAGCCGCAGGGGACTTCCACACTGGCTCCTCCGGCTGGGAGCACCTGTTGGGTGCAGAACGAGGAGAGGTGTTTTGTTCTGTTTCGTTTGGGTACTGGGGATTAATCTGGAGTGCTCTGCCGCTTAATGCCAATCCTTTTTTACCTTTTTAAGTTGCCCAGGCTGGTCTCAAACTTGCAATCCTCCTCTCTCCGCCCCCTAAGTCACTGGGATTATGTGTGCACCAAGGACCCAGCACCCAGAGGGTCTTAGACAACTGTGCTGCAGTGCATGGGGCACCGGGCAGGGCAGGGCATTCTGCAGCTTAGGCTATCCGGAAGGGAAGAGCAGCAGAGGCTCTCCCGGGGGTCAAATCGGGCTTCCCTACTTGCATTTTGTAATGAGTTCTCTCCTGGAATTCCCACAAGAGAAACCCAGACACTAGGTCCCCACCCACTTCTCCATTTCTTGCTGGAACAAAAAGTCCAAGTAGCCGTACATTGCTTAATGACAGGGACAGTTTCTGAGAAGTACGCCATTAGGCAATTTTGTCATTGTGCTAACATCCCAGAGTGTACTTACACAGATCTGGATGGGGTAGGTCAGGCGCTGGACGTGGCCTCTTGATGCAATCCAGAGACGCAGTCAACAGGAGATGTGCAAGGGCTGCTGCCGGCAAAACAGGGCATACCGTTCCACAGCAACCCATTTTTGTTTTTTAAATAAGTGGACGGAGTGCACTGTAACATAACCAAGTATGATATAGCAAACACACAGGCTGTAACCCAGTCCTTCAGGATCCTTATCAAGTGTCACGTCCCGTACGGAATCGTACGTGCTGTCCTTTCCTGTGCCTTGGCAACGGTCGGTTGGTTTACATCAGCATCACAACCAACACAGGAGAAATGGTCCCATGGTGCTAGGACAGCAGCACATCACTAGGTGACAAGGTGATAGGGATCCACTTCCACTGGAATCTGTGTGGGCGTGCACACGGGCGCTGGAAATGGAGCCCGCGGCCTCACGCGTGCAAGGCGAGTGCTCCACCCCTGAGTGCCCAGCCCTCCACTGCAGTCTTAAGACACCACCCTTGTATGTGCCTGTCACTGAGACATCCCTACTACTGCCTTCTAGGATGGAGTGTGCAGTATGCAGCCTCTGAGGGGCCCCTCGGGATCCCCTCCTCCTTATATCCATCCCCATGTCATGGGAAGTCCCCTCCCATACTGTGTGACCAACTGCATCCCACAGAAGTGGTGGCTTCAAGTGCCAGGGGCAGGGTGGGACCCGCCTCCTGGCTGTGCTCTGCCATGGACCCCACGTTCAGGGGAAGCAAAAAGCCACCACGTCAGGGGCAGTGCTGTGGAAGTGCTTATCACTCCGGGGCCTTGCACCCGTGTGAGGGCCACGGGTTATTCCAGCACCCTTTCCCTGTCACCCCCTATTGTCAACAATCCTGCTGAAACCAGCACCTTTTTAAAAAAATGATTCTTTCTACAAAGTATAAGCAAGCATGTGAGTGTTCATGTGTTTATCATCAAATGATTGGTGATTTTCTCTTCAGTGTCCCTTTCTCTACCCAGTGGTGTTGCTACTGATCCCCCGTTTCAGGAACATAAGCGCAGCACCTCGGTGTTTGTAGGAAGAAATCGGGAGGCACTTGATTCATTCCATTATCCAAGAAGCAGAATCATTTCTTCCATCCAATCCTGCAATCCAATCACCTGCAGCAGGAGATGAGGAAGGAAATTACCCTGCTTTTCTTTGGCTTTTTTCCTAACTAGTGGCATTTGAGAAAATTAAGTATGCTGTGCTTGATATTTAGGGCTCAGAACCCAAGCCAGAGTTGGAGACTGAAATGGGAGAAGGCTGTTTGGTCACAGAAGCAAACATTTCACTGTGTCCTCCTCTCACCCTTGGGAATGTCTTTGTAAATAATACCTTTTGTGTTGACACTACCTTAAATATTTCCAGGAAGGCGAAACTCAGAGCATTGTAAATAGTCCCTGTTTATCACGACTATGGAAATTTCACTTTTCTTGGTGGGGGTGTGGAAGGAGGCCACCTTGGCTTTGCATTCTAGCACCTTTGGCCTGAGTCCTACCTCTGCTATGGTATGACCTCGAGCCTAGGCGCTCAGATTCAATGGCTGCAGCTTTAGGGTGGTAGAAAGAACACCAGACTTGGAAACAGTCAGCCTCAATTTGAGCCCAACTCTGCTGTCTACTAACCGTGTGGCTTGAACCATGAACTTAAACTTTCTGAGCCTTGGTTTTCTTGTTTTTAAAACAGGAATAAAAATGCTGACCACTGGATGATCACAGAAAGTAAAAACATGAGACAACACGCATGATATGCCAAGATAGGGCCCACGCAGGGCTGCTGCATACAGTTGCAAGGTTTCCGCACTGCGCAAAGATACCAGCCAAGTGTTCTCAGGTGTGTGTCTGATCTCTCCTACCAGGCCCTTTTATTAAAAAAAAAAAAAAAAAAAAAAAAAAAATGCAGCCACCCAGAGGAGAGCGTTCAGACAATTTGTTCCCCAGAGAAGGATCCTGTCTGCAATTCATACAACAGTGAAATGCTGGGCGAGGGGTCCCTGAGCACAAGGAGGTGGCTCTTCACCCCACCCCATGAGGCTCCACACCACCACCCTCTGCCATCCTCAGCTGAGTTCCTTCAAAAGCACAGAAGGAACCACGTGCAGAAGCAGCCCAGCTCGTCTTCTGATGTCTCCTGCGACCTGTTTTCCTCGGTCTCTTGTTGGAGTTGGAATTTTCCTTCATCCAGCTTTTCCTGGATTGTGCACCTGCAGGGACCCAGAGAACAAATGACTCAGTAAATCCTATGGGCTCAGTGACTGAGTCAGTGTACCATGGGTTAGGTGAATTTAGGTGAATTTGTTCGCTGCAGGAAAAATATCTCTGAGATGTCACTCAGCAAAAATACAGAACACCTTTTTCATGCATGTGTGTGGAGGGGCAGCTGAGCAGAACCAGACCACAGCACAGGGGCTTTGCTCACTTTGATCACTGTTGGCCATCCTGGCCATCAGGGAGAGAGGCTGGAGACTGCTGTCCCTGCTGCAGCCAGGAAGGGACACATTTGCCTAGGGTCTAGAGGTCATGGGCCAGTCTTGTGGTCCTGCCCACCTGCACAGGGCCTGGGAGATTTGGGGGAGCAGGTGGGTGGGTGAACACCCCACCTTTATCACTGACATGCCTATGGGCTGACTCAAAGGGTCCATGAACAGGGTGCTGACCTGGGACCCTGGCGCTGGCCTCAGTCCTGTCCCTAGTATGCTGGGTGGCTGTGAGCCAGCCCCTTCCCATGCTCAGGGCTTGGTTAGTGCTCACTGGGCGGATGTGAGTATCAAGGATGGAGACAGGGGACAGGGCCTGGGTGTTCCAGCCCCTGGCTGTGCACATGCCTCTAGGGGCTTGAGGCATTGGAACGTACGGCTGGGACAGACCCCAAAGAGTACGGAGACGTGCGAGGAAGAGAGACTGGTCCAAGAAGCCAGGGCCCCTTTCCAAGGTTGGCTCTGGATCCCTCCAGAGCAAATTACGAGCACAGAGAGCCCAGGGGCCACTTCCGTTCCCGTTTCACCGGAGCCTGTGACGCCCACAGGGTCGTGCTGCTTTTAATAGCGCCTGGAGCGGGTGGAAGGGCCTGGTCTGTGGCCGCAGAAAGAACTGTTGTCTCCGGGGGCGATTGACTGGCCTCCATCCTGAGGATTACCGTAACTTTTTAATTAAGGCAAAGTTTGTAGGGAGTTTGGTCTTTTGATGTGGCGGCTGCAGCTGGAGAACAGGCCTCGCACTGAGACTTTACTGCCTCCGATGGCTCAGGAGCCCGCCACCCACATGTCAGAGCCCACACCCCATAAACAGCCCAGATCGTGTGTCTTTAGGGCAGGGTGGGCAAGAGGGGTCTGGGACCACCGTGACGTGAGACGACCGCCCCAGGGGCCCCCAAGGAATGGGGGGGGAGTAGAGGTGGCCCAGGAGTGGGTGAGGTGCTCCTGATACCCAGAGAGCGCTTGTGTCCTTGGCGTGGTGTTTTACAGTATCCAGGCAAGACCAGGGCGAGAGGACACGGAGACAGAGAGGAATGTCCCACTTCCTTTTAAGTGTCATGCATGTACTCAGGACACATGAGCCGGCCCCACTGGCCAGGGGAAAGGGCAGGGACCCACCTCATCCATCTCCGTCCGAGGGTGCTCGGTGGAGCAGGACGGACCTCGGGTGTTGACAGCCAGACACTGAGCTGCGCAGACTGGGTCGCTGTCTTTGTACCCCCATCTGCTGAGGGAGCAGCTAGGAGCCAGCTACCAGGGGTTTGCCCTTGACACCGACGATTTGGCAACTAACAGTGACCCCTGCCTCGATCCTTCCATTCTAGCAGAGCTGAAGTACATGACGGCCTGATATGGCTCAGATAGGAGCTGTCCCCCAAGAGCTCATGGTGACCTACACCAGAAAGCTTGGAGGTGAGATGATTGGCTTATGAGAGCCGAACCCTAATGGGTGCATTAATCCCATTAATGACTGGGATGAAGTGGGCGATGACTGTAGGCAGGTAGGGTGACGCATGGGGGTCATTGGGGGTGTGCCTTCAGGTGTGTACTTTGTCCTTCTAAGGCACAGTGCCCCTCTCTTTTGCTCTCTCTCTGTCTCTCTCTATCTCTCTGTCTCTCTGTCTCTCTCTCTCTCTCTCTCTCTCTCTCTCGCTCCTTCCTGGTGCCCAGGTCTACCACCCCCTCTGCCTTGATGCTCTGCCTCATCTCAGGCTCCAGGGAATGGAGTTGGCCACCTGGAGACTGAACTCTCTGAACTCTCTGAAATCATGAGCCTCCAAATAAACTTTTCCTCCTAAAATTGTTCCTGTCGGGTGTTTTGGTCACAGCAGCAAAACTCCTGACCAAGACTCAGCCACTGGGATTCATTCAAGTCGCAGAGCTAACCAGCAGCCGAGCAGAGACAAGAGCCTGCAGTGACTGGCTCCCGAGAGAGCAACGCTTTTCAAACTTTTGCAGGAGGAACCCTGAACAGGGTGCCTGGGGACAGAGCCCAAAGCAGCCAGAGGCAAGTGTGATGTTTCTTTGCCTTTTCAATCTTCAGTTGAAAAATGCATACAAACAATGCATTCTAGGCCAGGGAATATTTATGTTTTTGCTATAAAATCAATTGCGCAAGTTCCTTAATCCATATTTTCTTTAAGCTTCCACCTCCTTTTCCCCGCATCTCTGATTGTCCCTTGGCACACAATGTGCAGTGCGTTCTTGGTGATTCACAGCAGGGGACACACTGTGTGCTCACACAGACCCTTCCAATTGTCCATCAGGCCTTATGGCCTGGCTTTCCTTTGAAAATAAATGACACCATAAGCAAAGTTAAAAAAAAAAAAAAAAAACACATGATAAACCAGGACATGATATTTGCAGACTATTCTTGATCCAGATCCTGCAAATTAATGAGGGCAAAGACCAACCGCTCAATACCCTCCAGAACCCTTTATGTGGAAGGATCTACAAATGGCTGCTAAACATGTCCAACTGCACTTGATCTAATTCGTGAAGAGATCCTAGCTTTTACCTACGGAATTGGCAAAAATCCCAATTCCCAGATTGTGAAAGAGGGCAATCACACTCATTCATCGCCACCGTTTGGGGCACAAAGTGGCTCCGGTAATCTGGTGATATTACAGAGAAGACACATTCAACAAGAAGATTCTTTTATTAGGTCAGCCACTTGGTTTATGTATTCAGGACTGGCTAGAAACTCTACAGGAATAATGAGATCTATGCACAGGCCTGCCCCCAAGGTGCTTGTGACCCTGCTTGGAGCCATCAGAGAGAGGACATAGTAAAAATAATGATAGTTCCTCTCTCTCTCGTTTCTCAAGAACTTCCAAATGCAATAGGTCACCGAGCATGACAGCAACCTTGCAAGACATGCATTTTTATTTCCATTTTCCAGTCCAGAAAGCTGAAGCAAAGTGTCATTTGCCCAAGGTCACACTTAAAGTTGCCCTAGAGCTAGATGAAGAAACTGGTTCCCAGACACTCTCCGCTGGGGCTAGACAGCCTGTCCAAAGGACCGCGTGGCCTCTAGCAGCACCAGAGGGGACATGAGAGTTACAGGAGGTGCGAACCAGCGTGGAATCAGGCCACAGGAGCACAAGTCGGAGGGTAGGAGACGGTGTGTGTGTGCTCCTCTTCCTAGGGCTCACGGCTTGGTTCTGTTCCTTGCTACCTATGTGACCCTGGGTGAGTTGCCAAACCTCCCTGAGCCCTGGACTCTTTCTCTGTAAAGTAGAAGTAATAATAAGGTTTTGGTGAGGATTCATCGGGATGATCTTTACAATGTCAGGTTATTACCTGTCAGAGGTTTCACTCGGTGAAATAGAGGTGACCGAGGAGGAGACAATGAAGGCTCAGAAGAAAGAGGAGGGGCAGGTAGCTCGAAGAGGAGGAAGAGGATGGGAGGGGAAAAAGAGAAAGAGGAGAAGAAGGTGGAGTTGAGGATGTAGGGTTATGAGAAGGCGAAGGAGGGAAGGAGCGGCTTCACTGCCTCCCCTGACCTGCTCCAGCCCACCTGGCCGGCTGCGGGGGGAGCCCGAAACTTGGAGGACAGCTCCATGTTTTGGAAATGGATCCCCTTTCTTTCATGTCTCCTGGGCTTTTTTTTTGGGGGGGGGCTGCATGATTGTGAGAGAAAGGGGAAATACCACAACTCCCTATGGAGGGTTTAGCACAAGGAAACTCCAAGGTTCTAGAGGCGCCTCCGGACTCCTGCTGTGATCCTGAACCCCTTTAGCATGTTTGAAACTCCCAGAATGACCCCTGAAGGCTTTCTCCTCCCCCTCTGCTGCCAAAACGACTCCCCATGTCTGCCCTCGTGTAAAAACACAGTAAAACCTTACACCATCCGGCAGGTATGCAAGCCTCGTAATAAATCTCGGCCCTAGGACGGCGGATCAAGTCCCCTGTGCACCCTCAAGGGGCCTTTTTGTTAACAGAAAAAAATAGAAGGAACAGCTGCGGGGGCCCTTCTGCCAACACCCCAGTGACCTCTTATCAGGGTGTGGGGAGGGGCACGGGGTCCCAGTTCCCACACTGAAGGGCACATGTGGGCAGCAAAGGGACAACACTCATCCCAGATGCTGCTCATGGACCTCCAAGCGTCTTCGGTGGCAGAGCTTTCCCCAGGGTCTCCTTGTCGCCGATGCCTCCTAGTGTTCCTGTGAAGCCAACCCGCGACTCTCCTCCTGTGGTCTCTCTGTCCCCTGCAACCCTTCCTCCCGCCCACCTTCCTTCTTTGCCCCACTCTCCCTCGCTCTTGCCCCTGCTGGACGCTCGGCTCCTCCCAGCAAGGCTTCCTCCCGTGGCTGCTCCGAATCCTAGTGAGACCCCTTGAACCACAGGTGCCTGGTAAATAGCCCTCAGTAAACACAGTGTCACTAAAAAACAGGAAACAGACGGCCACCCTAACACACACCTGGGTTACGTTCAAGATGGAGCTCCGTGCACTGTGCAGCTCAGGATGTCGCCGTTTCAGTTCCCTGCTGCCTCCTCTGGGTGAAGTCCCAACACAAAGAGCCCAAGGCATTTTGAGGCTGCGGTTAGGAGCATGTGACAGCTGTGGGGGCTTCTGTTGGGTCTGTCCACTCTGCACCCAGCCCCCTTCTGCTCTGAGTGCCTTTGGGTTTCCTCCCAGGACCAGTCCCCAGCCCCTGGCATATCCCACTGGAGCTACCTGACCTCTCCAAGCCCCAAGCCAGCCAATCAGGCCCTCTCTCCATGGGGAATTTGCATCCCTTATTAATGGCACAGTGGCAGAGACCGGGTGGCACTGCAGTGGCCCTCCAAGGACACCGCCACTCGTTTTCCGCATGCTTCACACAGGAGCTGCCCTTCCTGAGATCCGGTACACCGATTCCTCGTTCTCTCTGCCACCCAAACTTCCAAGAAGTTCTGCAATTCGGGTGGCTGAGCTGGGGTTTGCTACTTAGAGCCTGAACACCCCAAATCCAGTTTTCTCCATTTGACATTTTCACATTTTGCACTGGAGGGTTCTTTGCTGAGGGCATCCTGCTGATGACCAGTGTGGCAGATGATCAGAGGATACTGGGTCACCTCGGTGCCTCCAGGAAGCCTAGGTGCCTACTCCAGGGTCTCTCGGTCTCAGCACTATGACACTTTGAACTGGATCATTCTTGGCCACGGAGACTGGCCGGGTACTACAGCATGTTAACTGCACCCTGCCCCCCCACCCCCAACTAGATGTCAGTTACAGCCCCTGAGTGGTGACAAAAGTGCCCAAACACAGCACATCTATCGCCAGGGGGGAAACCACTGCTAGAAGCATATTCAGTGGCTGAGAACCAGCGTGCCTGACGGGACCTGTGGGTGAGTCCCGTCACAAGCCTGGGGTCTCTTCTTCCTCCTCCGTCTTCTGCTTGGCCCGAGTTCTCTTCCTTCCCCACGCTCCTCCTGGCATCCACCCTCACGGCTGGGCGAGTGCCGAGGGGCTGCCCTCCGAGGACATCGGAAGGTCCCTTACCCCATCCCAGCCACTCTCGCGGCACAAGTCAAAACCCGCCTGGTGGCCACTTGGGTGAACTTGACATGCACCCACCGAGGACAGCTAGCCTACACGGAGGCTGTGGAGGGGCCTGAAGCCACGACGCTCCACTTATCACAGCGGGTGGCATGTTCCAGACAACCCAGGGACTGTTCTGGCCAAGACAAACCTGCCTTTCTTCCGTCACCTGCTCTTTCTGCTGTAACGAGGGTGGCGGGGTGGGAGGAGAGTCAAGGTGAAATCCTCACCCGCGGAGACAGGAAGGTTCAACGCTGCCTTTCAGGCCAGGCAGGCGCCGACCGTTCTCACACTTCAGATGGAAGCTCTTGGGGCTTTGATCCACCACCGGTTGCTGCTTTGTTCTCTGCTTCCTGGTCCGAGCTGCTCCCCTGGCGCCCAGACCACGTCGGCACAGGTCCACTGAGGACAGCAGGCTGGCCGGCTCCCACGGAGGTAACTCCTAAAGTCACCTCCTGCGTCCTCAGTTTTCCCCAGCTCACAGGACAGCTTGGGCTGAAGGAGAGAGACAGGACTCGGTGTGGCCAGGAAGGCTGGAGGCTGGAGGCTAGAGGCTAGAAGCTAGAGGCTAGAAGCTGGAGGTGAGTCCCTGCTCTACTGCTGACAGCCAAGCGTGGGGATACCTTTCCCCTGCCTGGGTGGCCGTTTCCTATTTACACACTGGCGTTAGAATTGGTCAGTGAGTCTTCAATTTATTACAGCATCTCAATGTGAATCTGAACCCCCCCTGCCCCCCTCAAAAAAGATGCCACTGCACTTGGGCACAGTCTCATGATTTCAGAAAGCACATGTAGGTTTGGGAGCCCTAGACCTCTGGGGTGTCCGGGGTAAGGCTACTGGACCAGCACCCTAAAGAGATGCTTGCCTTCCTCGGTCCTGCTTAGAAAGCCAAGCCCATCAATGTGACTTCAGGGACAGAGGGGACATAACTTTGGGAACCAAACACACCTGGTTTGAGACGCCAGCTCCTTCTCTTATTAGCTCTGTAATACCAAGCAAATTCCCCAACCCCCGAATCCCCATTTTCTTGGTAACGCTCACTGTAGTTAACATCACTAATTAAGTTACATAATATATGTGACCCCCACGCACCTGGAAAACCCATGGTGAAATTTTACCCTCTTACCCTCTCTCTTCCTCCCTTGATATCTTATTGATACTAAGATCATCTTAAAACGGGGCAGAAAAGGAATGAGTACATCAGGTTTTAGTGATACCTAGCAGGTCCTAGTCAAAGTATGACAATTATTTATTGTTCCAAGCAAGGGAAACCACTAATTGTGGCATCCCAAGAGATGTATTTATGCTATAGATGAACTTAGGAGCTGTGTGGTTTTGGTTAATTGGACTAACCTCTCTGAGCCACAGTTGTAAATGGGGATAGCAATGCCGCGCTTACAATCTCCTCCTGGAGAACTCTTTGCATGCACCTGAGAGCATCTTCACAGCAGTCCTACTGTGAAGAGGACGTGCAGCAGCAGATTGGGAAGGGCTTCATGAAGGGTGAAACACAAGGCAGACCCAACTTTCCACCAGGGTTGGGGGACTCGTCTTCCATTGTGAAAAACCGAGATTTATAACCAAAGCCCTAGAAGGTGGACCAGGAAGGGTCAGTGAGTGACACAGAATCCAGTGCGGTCCCTGGCTGAAAGGTCGGGGCCCTTTGTGAGCTCCCTGTCCAGAGGCAGGATGAGCAACAGGGAGGACAAAGCAATCAACACCTCTTCCTGGAGTTTCACAGGGCGTTCGACTTTCTCGCAGCCACTCCAACGTACCCAGTTCCCATTAAGGTCCTCGGTTTGGATGCTAAAGCCCCACACGGCCAAAATCCCGGGTGACATGCGAACTCGTAGTAAAACATTGGAGTGATTGATAAGCATGGTCGGGGGGCTTGGGTTCCTGAGGCGGTGCGTGGCTGGTCTAATGAGATCCCTGTGCTTCCAACGTCTCCCCCAGATACCCGCGCCCCACACGCAGGCCTCGCTGCCTCTGCTGAGTGGCTCTGCCACCTCCGATGCCCGCAAACCCACATCTCACCATCACACGTGCCGCTGACTCCGGGGCTGCAAGCGTTGGAAACGGCAGAGCTGTTTGATGAGCACGTAGTGCACGACCAATAACGACGTGTTGAAATGGAGGGAGCGGAGGTCAGCTGCCTGCCGAATCCACTCTGGGGTGGACAGCATCGGACTGCAGCACAGGGAGCACAGCAGAGGGGCTCAGGCCTGAGTACCAGGCTTTAGAGAGCCGGGACTCATGTTCTTGACCGACGTGGGCCCACCTGGGCGGGAAAGGGGCAGGCCGAGGGCTGCCTAGAGGTGGCTGGGGTCTAATTGTCAAGGACGGAAGCAACAATCGGGAAATGACTGGCGGGCTAGATCAGGCTTTGCAAAAGTAATAATAATAGTAATATAACAATTGTTCATATTATTAACATTGATAATCAATCATTGCTGTGCATTAGTATTAGTAACGTCTTTTAATGCACCACCGTAGACAAATGGTGGAAACAACCAAATGTCCAAATCGGTGGATGAATGAATAAAGTCTGGTATAAGC
This sequence comes from Callospermophilus lateralis, assembly GCF_048772815.1. NCBI lineage: Eukaryota > Metazoa > Chordata > Mammalia > Rodentia > Sciuridae > Callospermophilus > Callospermophilus lateralis. The sequence continues at coordinate 49,789,297 of NC_135319.1, read as the reverse complement.
ACAGGAGAGAGTATTACTCACCTTCAAAGGAAAGAAATTCTGACACATGCTGCAACATGGATGGGACTTGAAAACTGTGTCCTAAGGAAAACAAGCCAGTCCCAGGGGTCATACATCATCCCATTAATATGAGGTTCCCAGAAGTCACAGTCAGAGAGACAGAAAGCAGGAGAGCGGTCACCCCGGGCTGGAGGGAAGAGACGTGGTCGATTCCTGTTTAGCAGGTTCTGAGCCTCAGCTTGGGAGATCAAAGCGGCCAGAGATGGACGGTGGGTGCACAGGTGTGAACGGACTTACAGCCACTGACCTGGACTCCAGGGGTCGATCTCGTGTGTCCGTATTTTGCCACACACACACCATCAGGCCTCCATCCTGACTTGGATTTTCATGTCAGTGGCCCGGCTCCCCCATCTGACGGTGAAGGACAGGATGAAGGGCTGAACCTCATGTGTCCTGCACCCCCCACCGCGTCAAAGACAGCGGTCTCCAACGTGTGGTCTGCGAACCCCGGGGGTCCCGAAGGCACTTTCAGGAAGTCCACGAGGTCAAACTCTTTTCATAACGTCACGAAGACGTGCCTTTTGGCTCTGGTGGTGGTGGGATTGGCTCTGATGAGGTACGAGAAATGTCCACTATGAAGTCGCTGGATCCATGGGCCTCCAGCTTAAGGCCCCTGCCTCGATTCCTGCTCTGGACACTGGACCGGTAGCCCCTGTGTCCTCCTGACTTCGCAGCTTTAGAAAACGGGGGCTCAGGCCTGTCCTGGAGGAAGCACAAGAAGGTAGCGATCAATTCTCAGTCCTCATGGACGCATCTTTTAAGTCTTCTGTGCACCAATGTGGGGTCTGAATAAAGCGCTCAGCCACATCCTGCAGCCCAGAGTCACCTCGAGGAAAAGTATGTCACAGGCTGAAGCCGCCGCTGGGCTGTTTACACAGCATCGTGGGTATTCAAAGTATGGCTGATAGACAGCCTCGGGTGACGCAGCCGGGGGTACCTGGCAGGTATTTTCTCCAGAAATGAATGAAGCAAGTTGGTCCCTTCAAGACTAACGATGACAGCATGGCTACCAAGCCCCGAGTAGAAATTTTCAGTAAAAACTTAGGAGTCTGGACAACTTCTACCCACTGCCAAAAACTTGAGTATTTCCCAATACTTATTGATTTCCTGATGAGATCCGTGGAGAAGGAAAGTAATGTGACTGTCTGACTTGTATAATTGAATGGGCCAATTTTTGAAAGTTCTCTGTGGCTTCCCAGTACTTTCCAAATGACCAAAAGCATCGTGTTCCAAAATCGCACATGGGTCAACGATCCATCAAAGGGTAAGACCGACAAGCTCGTTTCCCGGCATCGATAGCTGCAAGTTCGCTGATAATGTTTCAGGTTTCACGTCACAAACTTGAAGAAATCACCACCTGCTGAGTTTTGGTGCAATATCAAAAAAGACCCTCAGTCATCTGAAAAAGTCATGCTCTTCTTTTGTTCACCAACAGATTGAGTGAGGCAAGGTTTTCTTCTCAAACTTCCTCCAAAACGACTTTTCAGAACATACCCAAATACGGAAGCAGATACTGGAAGTCAGCATGTATTGGGCCAGATACTTGCAAAAGTATTGAGATCATCCTTCTCGCTACTTTTTTTTTTTTTTTTTTTCTGTTTTGGAAAATAGTTATTGTAAATAAAATACATTTGTGCTAACATGTATGGGTTGTTTGCTGCTATTGCTCCATTTATCATTAAGTATCATTTTAAAATTGACAAATACTCATTTTTATATGGAGAGATATAATCTACATAAACAAAAGCTATTTGGGCTTCTCAGTCATTTGTAGGAATCAATGGGTCCTCAGATGGGAGGGTTTGAGGTCCTCGGACCCAACAGTCCTTGCTCTAGTCAGGAAACAGGAAGGAATGAACCTACAAATGAATGAGGGAGTGTGTTGCTAGCAAAAAGAGTAGGGCCCCAAGTGTTGGGCAGTCACGGAAGGTTTCCCAAGGATCAGCCAAGGTCGGTCCCTGACTGGAAAGTCACACAGGTAGATACAATTTTCAAATTATCTTGGGGACCTACAGAGAGTGGCCCACTTTTTATCTGGCCAAGTAAGAATTTTTTTTTTCAAATAACTACAAGTCTACTCGAGCCATTGTTTAATAAAAGTCAAAGTCTTTTCATAGAGAAAGGAAGGCCAGGCTCGGGGCACAAGGCCAACTCTGCACTGAGTGCCGCTGGTTGTATTGAAAGCTTGGCTCCTGGTCTTTCCTTGCCCTCTTTGCGACTGCACTGTCCATACCCTGTCCTGCACCAGACTGAGCGACCATCCGCCTGGAGCAGGGGTCTGCCCAGGAGCCGATCATGGCTATTTTTGGTTTGGCAGGCCATCCAGTGTCTCTTGCAATTTTTCACCTCTGCATAGCACAACAGCAGCTTAGCCATGACATAAACAAAAACGTGTGGTTGCGTGCCAGTATCATTTTACTTACAAAAACAGGGGGTGGCTGCATCTGGCTCCGGGCCAAATCCTGACCTAGAGAGCTGGGTAGAAGCAGATGGGACGCCTGGGAGCAGCCGCTCCTGCCAGGTCACTGTGGGCTCTGGAACGGCTGAAATTGCAAATAGGACTATTTCCCTGGCCAACAGATCAGGACACTCTTCCCCGCAACGCTGGCTGGTCCACAGGGCTGCACTGAGCCCATCCTTCCAGGCACCCAAGGAAAGGGGAGATGACGAGGAAGGCATCAGAGCCCCCCCGGGTGGGGGAGGGGACAGGGCTCCGATGATGGAGTGCTTTCTTAGTGTGCACAAGCCCTGGGTTCAACCCCAGCACCACAGACCTCCCTGGAAGGGCTAAGGTTAAGCCCAGGGTCGATTTCCCACTGGGCTAAGGTTAAGCCCAGGGTCGATTTCCCACTGTCCAGGAAAGGCGGCCAGAGAAGCAAGGCAGGTTGGGCGGCCTGTCCCAGGTGACCCAGAGGAGAACAGCAGACGGTCCCCTGGACCAGGGCTCTCTGTGGCATGACACCACAGTTGTGAGGAATAACATCTCAGCTTGACTTAGAGGTGCCCTGAAATGTCCCATTTCCAGAAAGTTCCAAACACATGGCTTCCTTTTCGAACAAAAGGGCGCCTCCTTAGCTGGCGGATTTCTGTTGTCACCCCTTCCTTCCCACGTCAAGCCCTGCCAGGCAGCCCTCTGTCAGCCACGGGCACATCCTCCCCCAGCTGCCAACCTGCCCCTCAGATCACGGCCGAGCACCTACGGCGGCAGAGGCAGGGGACAGCAGCCACTGCGTTTCTCCTGGGCAAGCAGCACAGCTCCACTGAGCAGGTGGCCTGGAAGGATCTCCAGGAATTTCACGGGACATTTCGTGCAAGTTGAGACGGCGGCATTCAGGGTTCTGGATCCAGAGGGAAAGAAAGAGAAATTGCAGGCATGTTTCCCTCTGAGATATTCACAAGCGACGTGGTAGATGAGCATTACTATCGCTAGGTGAGGGGCCTGTTCAAATGGTTGAGCAAAAGGCAAAACCCCCAAAGAAAACTGGGAAATAACATGAAGCAGCAATTCAGAGAAGGACCACCAGTGACCACACGCTGGGAATTCACCTTTACTGTTAATCAACAAGTGCCCATTGAAATGGACACATTTTCGTTTATGTTTTAAAAAGAATAAAACTGAATGTTGGTGCCAGTAAAGCAAAGAGAACCCTCTTTATATATTCCAATGGGCAAGAAAATGGGTCTATATCAATTGGAAATTCATCTGATAATACATGCTGAAATTGGAAAAGCACTCACAATCCCTAGCTCAGTGTTTCCCTTTTTAAGAACTATGAGCAGAATAATTTTATGAATATGAAATAAGACCATCACCTTCCTTTGATGGAATATCTACCTCTATTAATAGAATCCATGTGGCTAACAGCTTTTCCCCCACACTTCCACAAGCCATTCCTTGCATAATACAAACTAAAATTTGCCTCCTTTATTCACCCACAAATGACACTGCAAACTCATATATGCATTGTTGCCTTCCTTTGCAAGTACAGATTTGGGAGCATCCTCCAGCAAAACCTGGTATTTCTTCTTGGCTGCGTCAGACCATCAGTCAATCATTTGGGCTTTCTACCTATCATTCAAAACAGCCTCAGCTTCTCCCAGCTCAGAATCAACTTCAAATGACATCAATCAGCCCCCACCTGTGCTGTCATCAACATTCCCAGGAGGAGGTGCCACGGGATACAGCTGAGGATGGAGCCCAATGACAGGTCACGAGACACCTCCTCCCCTGCTCTCGCGGATCTAGTCAGCAGCAAATAGAATCATTCAACCCGTTACAAATCTGCTTTATTGACTAGAGTTGAGACACAGCCCTCTGTCTGGCCAACCTGGTAATTGTGAAAGGTAATGTCAAGTGTTTTGCAGAAGCTGGGTGCAGTGGCGCACACCTGTAATCCCAGCAGCTCGGGAGGCTGAGACAGGAGGATCGTGAGTTCAAAGCCAGCCTCAGCAAAAGCGAGGCACTAAGCAAGTCAGTGAGACCCTGTCTCTAAATAATAAAATATAAAAATGGGCTGGGGATGTGCTCAGTGTTGAGCACCCCTGGGTTCAATCCTCAGAACCAAAAAAAAAAAAAAAGTTTTGCAGAAGCCAATAGAAAGACCGTGGTCCAGAGCAGGAGGGAGCCACCTGTCTGAGGGGAATTTCCCACTGCCTGGTGCTGCAGCACTGGCTTTTCCAGGTCTCTCCCCACTGGCACCTTCTGCCCATTCCCTGGGTCCTTGCTCACATTTGACCTAGGATTCTGCACGGGTCGGCTACCCTTGGCTACAGGATGAGGCAAAGGAGTTCCAGAGTCGGCGTCCAGGGCCAGGGACTGGAGGACAGGCTGTGCCACTGCCCGCCTGCATGCTCTCCAAGGAGTCCCTTCACCTTTCTAGTCCTCAAATTCCTCACCTCCAGGTGGACATGACAAATGGACATGACCCTGTTCTGCCCACCTCCCCGGGTATTTGGAGAGCTCAGGTGAGATGGTGGCGGGTGACCTGAAGCTCATGACCAGGCCAAGAGATGCTAGTCCGCTAGTGTGAGCGATGCTGCTGCTCGGGAATGTCATGCGGGCTGTTTGGTATAAAAAAAAGGGCAAAGTGGCCGCCCAGCGTGTGGGGGAGGAGGAGCCACACCCGGCTGCTGGGGCAGAGGCGGCTCAGTAGGCTGCAAATGATTCACATCCACAAGGGAGAAATAATCAGGCCGAGAGTCCAGGACCCTTGAACGTGGGCCCCTGGAGAGCCAGCCCAGCTCACAGTCCTTGTGGACGAGCAAGGACACTCTTGAGGTGGAGAAGGAATGAGTCGAAGGTCCCACCCCACCTGTGCATGGGGCAGGGGTCTTGGTCCTCCACAGCACCCCTGATTTAGTCAGCTTTTCGCTGCTGTGACTAAAAGACTTGACCAGAACAATTGCAGGGGAGGAAAAGTGTATTTGAGGGCACACGGATTCAGAGGTCTCAATCCTTGGATAGCAGGCTCCATTCCTCTGGGCTCCAGGTGAAGCAGAACCTCATGGAGGAAGAGTGTGGCAGAGGGAAGCAGCTCACGTGATGATCTGGAGCAGAGAGAGAGACTAAGCTCAGCTCCTCAACTCTATACCCCAAAGGCGCGTCCAGGTGACCAGCTCTTCCCGCCACACCCTACCTGCCTCCCCTCACCGCCCAGTTAATCCCATCAGTGGATGAAGGTGGTGGTTAGGTTAAGGCTCTCCTAACCTGTCACTTCTCCTCTGAACCTTTCCTGCGTGGCTCACAGACAGGCTTCGGGGGGACACCTCGCATTCAAACCCTGACACACCCCCCCCATTGCTCTCTGGGTCTCACCCCTTCAACAAGCCTCATTTCGTTGGCCCAGAGAGCCTGAGGCTGTCTAGTCCTTGGCACTAGAAGCTCCACCGGTAGCTCATTAACATTCACTCAAGTGATTCGTCATCGTCATCGTAGGTTGACACTCTGAGGCAGTAGAGAGGGAAATGTGTGCCACCCCACACTTTGGGGAACCTGCTCCTATCTGGAGTCGGCCTGGGGACTTTGAAGCCACAGCTCGGTCGCTAGCTGAGAACCTCCAAGCCGTTCTCAATGCTTCCTCTTACGCCATCAAGTAGGAACCTGTCACTTGTTCTCTGTGACACCCGGGAGCCTAGAATGGCACCTGGCTGACAGCGGCACTCAGAAACGGTGCTGCCGTGGACGCATCTGTGGAATGAATGAACCAGGCGGTCCCCAGGGAGTTAGCTGCCTGCGCCCAGACCCCCCACCCAACCCCGGCACGAGGTGGTGGGGCTAAGGATGAAAGCGTTTGCCCCCTTCTTCCTCTGACACCCCCCCGCACAGACTCACAGGATGCGCAAGACAACAGACCGCTCCCATCACACTGTGCCGACATCAAAGCCCTTTGATTTCCACGGGTTCTTCTCCTGCAGCCGGGCTCGACGCCTTGTGCAACTCGTAGTTCAACAAATATGTGAGAAGCGCTTATTCTACACCAAGCAGAAGGTTGGGGACACAGCATCTCTGACCTCCAAGTCCCTCTCCGCCTCTACCATCCTCCAGGGCCGAGAGGACAATCCACCAGAGGTGGCACCCCGTCCGCACCTTTGCCCAGCCTTGCACGGGAATCCCAGCACCCAGGGGTCACTCTGCGCCTCGTCCAGCTCTGATTTTTCCGGGGGAGCTATTTTGACAGAGAGGTTCCCTCTGGGCCCACATGTGGGGACGGGGCGTGGCTCACGGGGCTGCGTCACACCCGGCAGAGCCTCAGAGAGGCTGGAATCCACTGTCCCGCTGTTGACAGGCCCTCAGGCCTCTGCTGGGAACACAGCGTCCCCCGGGACTTAGGAGTGTCCTCCAAATGACATGATTTGAAACGCAGCCACCTCCTAGTGACCTGCTTGGAAAACCGAGGTTCATCTCTGGGCATCCCTCTGCAGGAAAGGGCTGCGGGGCCCTGTGACCTTAAACGGGAGGAGGTGACCCCTAGGCACAGCTCCAGCACTGGAGGTGAGAAGGGAGACCTCTGAACCACAGGGCCACTGCTGGGTCACACGCCACCTGGACACAGGAAACGCCCCTTCCCTCAGGTAACACGAAGCGGTACAGTGTCACTTCAAGCCCCACGGAGCAGCTTCTCTCATTGTATACGCTTGAGAAATTGTTTTGCAGTTAGGAAAAGATTAAGTCCACGCTGTGGTTTGAATCTTAAATGTTCCCCAAACATTCATATGCTAAAGACCTGGTCACCAGCCTGTGGCACTGGTGGTATGTGGTAGGGCCCAGGTCAGTCCCTACTGTGCCCTGGAGGGGGACATTGGGATTCTGGCCTCTTTTCTCTCTCTTTCACTTTCTGGTTGCCATGAGGTATACAGGCCTCCTCTACCCTGTGCTCCTGCCATGAGGTACTCTGCTGCCACAAGCCCAGAGCAACAGGACCAAGTTACCATAGACTGAAACCTCTGAAACTGTGAACCTCAATAAACCTTCTATCTTTTTAAATTGTTTTTCTCAGGTATTTTGTTACAGTGGCAGAGAGCTAACTAACACAGTCCATTTGGGGAACAATCCCATGATGGATTACTATGCACCCTGTAAAAATCATATCTTCAGAAAATATTTCAAGGTATGTGGCAGTACTCACGTTGTAATGCCAAACAGAGGTAGTAAGAGACTAAATTATATGTGCACAAGAAACCCTAATATAGTGGCCGTAGCCATATACCTCATTTCCTCCATTCTATTGGTATTGATTTTGAGATGCACTACTGACTTAGTATTTCAGGAAAAAGAAAAAAAAGGCAACATTAAGTCACCTATCAGAAGCATCCTGACTTCAGAGACATTAAAATATGAAAAATGTACACCCCCCCAAGAAGGAATGTAGCATAACTTTATGTATAAATATGTGTGATCTTTATCTCACATTTGTGAGTACACGTACATAGAATCAACAAGAAATACTTCAAACATCGAGAGTGGTCATCTCTGGGGGGGATACTTGTATTCTTCTATTCTTTTCCATATTTCCCGATCTTTGTTTCTGATCTGAATGTACTGCGTATACTAACTTTAATAATCGGAAACAATAAAATGTGTGTGTAGAACATTAACAGCAAACGTATGGAAAAATGCACATGATTTTTTGATTTGCCTAATGCAGTTTCCATTCCCCAGTCTTGACACATTTTTTTTAAAACAAACCTCTGCTTTATTTTACGTTCTCCCCGCTGTCTCTCAGCAGCTTGGCATTCCATCCCCGTGAACCCTGAGAGGGACTCACAGGGTCTCCCTCCCCTCGGCTGCCTGGGGGGGGGGCGGGGGGGGCGACTGTGATCCCAACCGAGACCCTTGCAAACTGGCTGTGCCCCCTGGTGCAGGTGACACAGGCACACTGGCCAGTCCCCTGTGCTGCAGGAAAGTCCTTTGTAAAAGTGACATCGGGGGAAACTGCACGGACCCCAGTGCTGAGACAGTCTTGGCTTTCCTTCCAGAAAGCGGTGTGGGTCAGGAGTCTCTTGAAAAGTCACACATTCTAGCTGGACTATAAATTCTTCCCCTTCCTTCTCTGCTGCTAAGAAACACAGTCGAATCTGAAACTCGGCTCTGAGGCCTGTGGATCCCTGGAGTGGGGCTATTTGTGTACTTTTTCCCCCGCTTTGGTTCTGATTCCCGGAATCAAATATTTGATTTTAGGATATATATCCTTCTGTAAAAAAGCTGCGAATCACGGACGGAAAGAACAGAGAATAAGTAAATAGATACGTAATTATTCTTGGTGAAACTTGATATCTCTGTCAAACCTTTCCCCTCTCCCTTCCAAGTACACACCACGTCTGATCTCTCAACAAATCTTGTCGTCATACTTCTAAAATACGTTCCCCTCCTGCACACACCCCACCTCCCGCCATGGCTATTGTCACATACCCCACCCTCTGTCATCTCGACGGTCGGGCTCTGCCCCAGAGCCATAACCATCTTCACTGGAGGATAGTGACAAGAGCCTCCTAACCGGCCCATCGACACCATCTCTTGTCCCTCCTCTGTTCCCTGCATCCCTCCTTACAGAGTCCCTGTGACCCTCCCAACCCCATCCTCTCTCACCACCCTGTTCTATATCCCTTGCTTGAGAACATCTCCATGTGTCCTCCTGCCTGTTTTTCTGCCTCCTCTTCCCCAGCCCCATCTTGTCCCTCAGGACCCAGGGCTGCCTGGGATGTCATAAGTCCCCAGTATTTGTTGAAAACAACTATAACCTGGCTCACTTCCCAGGTCCCCTGGCCACAGGACTTGTGCAGGATCGTCACTCCTCAGGCGTGGGGTACCATTTTCAGACAATGAGCAAAACCCCGGTCTGCCTGTGCCTTCACCCCGAGTGTGGGCTGTGTTGGTGGGAGAGTCTCGGTGACCTGCACCTGCGGGCAGCTTGGGCTGAGGGGCCGGTGAGGACCTGCTCAGGGCCATCTGTCAGCAGGCTCAGGATCTGTGGAAAGGTCCAGAGAAGCCTGGAGCCCAAAGAGTTGTCCCAAGGATGCTTCTTTGTCCCTGGTGATTAATTCATTTGCCAGACATTCAAAAACCACATTAAAATTCTTTGCCTCAAAGGAGTGAAACTTCCTAAAGAGACCTCACGCACTCCAAGAGGCTTGTTCACAGAGACGAATTTTCTCTAAGGCAATAAAAAAGAACTGTGTCCTCTTTTTCTCTGTCTCTTCCCTGACAATCAGACACCTAGGTCCAACCAAAGCAGGATCCATTGCTTTCAAATATCCTTCATGACAAGGAGAATGGCTGGGTCCCCTGCCTGAAGGAAGCCCTCTCTGCTCTTCCCTGCCATGGCTCAAGGAGATCTCTCTGGTCCCGTGGTCCCAGGAAGATATTTGTTGGGATACGTGGTGACACCCCTTAATTCAAAAACGAACAAACACACAAAAAAATCCTAACTCTTGTCTTAGTCAATTTTATGTTGCTATAACAAAGTATCTGATGTTGGTTGATGTATCAAGAAAAGAGGTTTGTTTGGATCATAGTCATCTGGTGTCTGATGAGGGCCCCCTGACTGCATCAAAACATGGCAGATGGCATCACATAATGGGAACCTTTACAAAAGAACTCTCATAGAAAGAAAAAAGCAAGAAACAGGGGAGGGGCCAGGCTCATTATTTTATAAAAACCTGGATATATCTACTCCTGGGAGACCTAACCCACTCCAGACACCAGCATCAACCCCTGCACAGGGATGGAATGGCCCAATCATCTCCCTCAAGGCTCCACCTCTTAAAAGTCCCCCCATCTTTCAATGGCACATGAACCTTTTGGTTTGTACAAACCACATCAAAACCAAAACCACCCCCTGCCCAGAAAAAGGCCTCCTCAGTTATTCTGAGAACTAGTGATGAGCTCTGTCTTAGCTTTTTTGTTGCTGACAAGATCAATTTTAGAGGAAGAAAAGTTCATTTGGGGGCTCACAGTTTCAGAGGTCTCAGTCCCTAGACAGCTGGCTCCTTTCCTTTGGGTTTAAGGTGAGGCAGAACTTCAGGGTGGAAGAGGGTGGCCTCGGGAAGAGACTCACAGGATGATCGCAAAGCAGCAGAGAGTCTCATATGCCAGATACAAAACATCTACCCTAAAGCCACGCCCCCAAGTCCAGCCTCCTGCAGCCACAGCCCACCTGCCTTCAGTTACCTCTCAGTCAACCCCACCAGGGGATCAATCCACTGACTGCGTTCAGACTCTCACAACCCAGTCATTCACCTCTGAGCCTTCTTGCATCGTCTCACACATCAGCTTTTGGGGGACACATCACATCCAAACCATCACGATCCCTCATTCCTTTTCATGTCACCATTTCTTGGAGTCATCGGTGCAAATTGAGGCCAAGGAATAGCCTCTGGTGACCTGTTGTTTCCAGTTCAACTTGCAAGTCACTCTAGTAACGAACTCCCCTGGGAGAGTATTGGGGCAGTGAGGGGCACACAGGGGACCAGCCCTCAAAAACAATCCCCCACCTTTGTGCCCAAGAAATATCAGCACTTGGGGAAGAATCAACAATCAGAAGAGCCGAGTCCTGGGGGCAGGCAGTCCCTCACCCACCATGAGGCCATGGGGTGGCTTGTCCTGGTGATGCTTGGGGTTGGAGATTTGGGATCTCAGAGCCTAGGTAGATGGGGACCAGGCAGCATCAGTGTCCTCCGGGGCTCCACCCTGCCCTCAGCTCCTCGTCACCCCAGGGAATCCTGGAGCTCAAAGGCTGCAGTTGAGGTTTTCTGATTTAGGAAGCTTCAAGAAATTTCGAGCACATTCTGTGGCCATGGTACAGCTCAGGAAACAAGAAAAGAGGGTTTATGCAGCACCATCAGAGACCAGCCCAGGCCTTTCCGCCCCGCTCGCCTCTCTCCAAGGCCACAGTGAACCTGGGTATAAGATTTCCATTTCCCTCCCTCTCCCTGCAGGGCCCAGCTGAAATCTATGTCATACACATGTATGAAATATTTAAGCCTCTCCCGAGGAGCCTCCTGTCACTTCTAAATCAATTTATTCTAATCTAATCTTCATCTGCCATGGTTTTCTGGGCCAGCGCCATCAAGGAAACCTCTTGGCAGGTGAGAGAGACTGAAAACGCAGAACATTTGTTTTTAATGGTTCCTCTACAGCCGGCAGGTTCCAATATGGCAAGGTCCACGCACACCGTGAAATATGACTGGCCCTTGGAAACAACCCTGATGTACTCGGAGATCTGTGCAGATGGTTGCTCGCCAAATTGCGAGCGGGAGGTTGTCAGGAGCCCCTCAAGACCGCAGCAAGCGCCAGGGTGAAGGCAGGAAGGTCGAGGTGGCCGGCCAACAGCAGGACGGCCAGGAGGAGTCCTGGCAGGGACACGGGGCAGGCGGGCGGGGGTGGGGGGCAGCCAGAACTCTTATTTCTAAGTGGACTTTTAACGGCTTCGGCCATAAAAGGTGCCGTTTTCTCCTCTCTGGGCTCCGAGACTGCTCATCTCCCCAGCTCTTTTATTTTGATAGGAATGTTCCTAAGTGCAGAGAGCAGCCTCCCTCCCTTTCCACCAGGCACAGCTGGGGACTCGGGAAGACATTGGCCCAAGGAACTGGAAGCCCCGGGGTCCAGGAGGGCGGTGGAAACCCCTCCCACCAGGCTGCTGCTCTGCCATTGCCGGCCCCTCCCGGCCCAGTTCCACCCGCCCACCCCTTGCCTGCCATGACCCGCACAGAGGTGCGTCCACAGCTCTGGCCCCAGGACCTTATATCAAACCCGCAGCCTGGCACAACAAGCCCGGGGATTCTGGCCCCCAGGGGAAGGCGTCTTCCACAAAGAGCCCCTCCGATGTAGAATCCCTTCCATGTTGAGGGAGGTGTCTGGCGTCCCACCCTGAAGCCCATCCGACAGTGGTCGCATCTCAGGTGTCCTTTACTTCAACAAAGCCAGGGGCGATTATAGATGCCAGGAGCCCTATTGTAGACTGGCGTAGAATGAAGGAAGGCAGGATGGAGTTCAGATCTCAGCTCCGGCACATCTTGGCTGTGTAACATCAGGAAATCACTTTCCTTCTCTGTGCCGTAGTTGGTTCATGTAAAAATGCATAAGATAACATGAGTCCCTCACTGAGAAGTGGATGCGCTCATTCTCAGAGAGTGGGCCACACGCCAGATGGCAACAGGAAGCCTCCTTACTGGGCAGTCCTTGTGGGTGTCCCTTTGGGGCACCGAATCTGATTCTCCTCTCCTTTAGAGGCACCTGGAGGACATGCTTGCCTTTCGCAGTCTGTGCCTATTGGCCATTTGGTGGTGACCTGTCTGTCCCCTCCAGGTGTGCCTGTGAGTCTCTCTCCCCTTCCTAGGTGTGCCCTGAAGCTCCTGTCGCAATGCTGGCTGATGATGGGGTCTTCACAAGCCTGGGTCTCCGAGAGACTCTGTGGAGCGAGCCCTTTACTACCCCTGCAGGAACAGGTGTGTGGGCCAGAAATCAGGTAAGGTGTGACCTTACCTGTGTTGGGCCGTCTAGACTGGTTCCTCCCTGAAACTCAGACACGCTGACAAGGACACCCTCCCACTTCCCTGCCCCCAGAGCAGATCCAGGCCTGCGGTCTGCATTCTGCATTTTGGACCCGAGGCTTGAAGGTCCCTCTCCCCCTCCTCTCCTGTGGCGAGTCCTCAGCCAGCCCTACCTGTCGTCACCTCTCCCTCCCCGATGGCCCTCCATGGTGAGGTCTGGGCACTCTGGAGAAGGGACCAGGGCAGGGGTTGCAGAAACCAGGCAGAGCGCATGCTGTGTGGCGCTCCAGATGGACCTGCCCACAGGGGCCAGCGCTCTGCTTGACTCAGGCTGGGGTTGGAACCCCACCTGCCTCGAACCCCACCCGCTGTGGTCTCTGCCTGGGCTCTGAGCAAAGCACAGAAACACAGAAGCAGAACCAAGGACTCTGAGGCAGCCAGGAGCCTTAAACCCCGTGAGCAGACGGCCACACTGAGTGTCTCTCCATGGCCCTCCCACCAAGTGGTCACCAGGCCCTGCGAGAGCCCCACTGTCATGGGTTGCCTGCGACCCCCGATGGTGGTCATTCCATCTTGGACCTTGTCTCCTGATGTGCTCGGGGTGTCTCCTCTCTGACCCCTGGAGCACGGGAGGCCCCTCCTGCACCTCCTTTACATGGTGGGAGCCACCTTCGTGGAACCTGGTGACTCTGGAGCCGGGCAGTCATGTTTCTCAGGGTGTGTGTGTGGCCAGGGTGACCTGATTGTCCTGCTCTGGACTTCATCAGTTTGACCACTGAATTTCCCAGATAGCCCTCGGTGCTGACGAAACTGGGCTGGCTGCGGGCCCTCTGTGGCCAGCTGAGTTAGTACCACCCCCCATCCCCCACCCCGTCTCTGCCTCCTCTGGCTGGTGCGTTAGCTGGAGCCTGTCCCTGTTGAGGGACTGACACCCTGGGGACTCGGCACAGAACCACAGTCTGCCACTTGTCATCACAAGTCTGCAAGGCCAACTCTGTCCCCAGTTCCCCCCAATGAAACCTCACCCTGGTAGTTTCCACCCCCCTGGACCTCCACGGGGGCATCCTGTACCTTGTCCAAAACAAGTTGCCCAGCTGAGCCCGAAGTTACGGGGCATGGAAAACATCCCGCCCTGACGAGGCCACGGCAGGCGTGTGGATGTGGGGAGGGGTGAATAATTGGGGACAATCATTCCGTCCCCCACAGGCAGAGGGATTCTGGCTTCCAACCTCAAATGAGGTAACTCCTTCCTGGCCCCTGCCTCCCCCCCAGGGAGCCCAGTTCCAGGGCCCGAGACCTCCTCGATTTCTGTCCCCGTCCAGCTCCCCCGACACATGTGTGCTCCAGGACCCTGTTGCCTGTCTGGCTCCAATTCCTCCTTGTCCTCCTTCCCCTCCTCCTTCTCTTCCCCTGCCTCATCACGCAGAGGCATCTGGAAAGGGAGGGACGACCTGGCATCAGCCTCATCAGCATCTTGACCAAAAGTCTTCTGTTGCCAAGTAAATTTCAACAGAGCAGACCGAGCTGCACGGGGCCTGGCAGGGTCCCTGGGATCCTGATTCACTCTCCGCTACGTCCCCCGTTGCCTGGAGCTCTGTTCCCTGGCCGTATTTTTCACGTATCTATAACCCAGACGTCCGCTAAGGCCTTTGGGGGCCCCGAATATTGAGGCAGGCTTGGAAGCAACCTCCAACTCCGAGATTCACAAGAGCCCACAGACCCCCACCCCTCCACCCCCCTGGGGCTCTTCCCACTCCTAGGCCACTGTGGGAAGGAGTGGGTCCCATCCCCAACCACAAAGCCCGCAAGATACACTCCCAGTCCTGGTTTCTCCGCCTTTCCTCCCGTCTTCTCCCCCCACCAGCCCCTTTCCACAGAGCCCCTCCCCAAACCTCCCGCTGGGCTCCTCCACCCCGACTTGGGCCCTCGGGAATCTTAGCTTTTGCCTCAGGAGGAATCGACGGAACGTTTTCCTCATCTCATTTTATGTGGATTATTCCTGACCACGTGTAGGTCCCAGGGCTCTCTGTAGGTGCCCAGCCACCCAGCAAGCTTCTGGGCTCTTTCCCCAGTTTAGTGCCGTAAAGCACAAGAATGAGCAGGTCCTCAAGGGGAGAAAGTCAAGAGGACCGTCCTGCCTTTAAAAACTACGTGGGCTGACTCATCCTGCATCCCCGAATTTACGGCTCTGGCCTTCACAACAAGGCAGGAGGAAAAAGGAGGCTGACCTCGTCCCGACCCACAGCTGCCAAACTGGATCCAGAGGCCCCGGCAGTCAGCCCCCAGCTGGACGATCAGGCGGGACCACAGATTTGAGGGCTCGGCGTGGAACTCAGCCAGCACCCGAAGGCTGGGATTCAGGTCCTGGCTGTACCCTGCAGAGGCCGACAGGTCACTCAGCCTCTGAGGACGCCATTCTGTTCAGGGTGACACCCACTGAGCAGGGATGCTATGGTAAGTATATTCAAGAAGCAGTATCAGGACAGGCGTCTCCCAACCTGGGAAATACCAGTGTGAGACTCCAGGGGGCTGGGGATCTAGCTCCGTGGCAGGGCTTGCCTAGCCTGTGCAAGGCCCGGGGTTCATCCCCAGCACAGCAAAAAATAAAATAAGAAAACAAATCAAAGTGAAATGCTAGATCTCCTCTTTGCAGCGTTCAGGAAATGCTTGCTGGTTTCAAAACACCCCTCTGTAAATGTCCTAATAAGGAATGTGATCCACTGTCTCAAAACCCCACGCCTCATCCCCAAGCCAAACGGCATGGGTTTCTGGATGGGCCGAGGCACAGGATGGGTCACCTCCGGCAGAGGTAACCAGAAGGACAGTTCTGCTCCCCAAGCTCGGGGCCTCAGGGCGAGCAGGGCCCTGGCAGCTGTGGCAGGAGGGCAAGAAGGTTCCAGCAGCTGAGCTAAGGTCAGGCACAGAGGCCGGGGCTCTGCAGAGACAGCCCAATGCCCGGCCCAGCTGCCACCATGGCCTGGCTGGGCCCCCACAAAGGAGGTGGATGCTCCCTGCCAGGCCGGCGGCTCCTTCTGCAGCTGCAGGCCACTCAGAGCAGGCAAGTGTCCGCAGCCGACTGCCCTCTCCTCCAGCCCAGTAGCCCTGGCTCCCCACCTCCGTGCGCCCACTCCCTGTTCCTTCTCTCTCTGCTCTTTGTCTCTCCTGGTCTCCCTGCCTCCATCTCATCCTGAGACTCCTTTGTGTATTTTCCTTCCTCTCCCTGTTTCTCAACCTCTCTCCCCGCCTCCATCTCTCATTCTAAGCAAGGAGCAGAGAGGACATGAAGTGAAACCCTGGACAAAACTGAGCCAGGATTCTGCTACGGTTTATTCACACCCCACCCACCCGCTAATCCCCAGTGCCCTAATATTAAGAGCTAGGGCCTTTGGGGGTGATTAGATTGCCAGGGCAGAGCCCTCATGAATCAATTAATGACTTTTATAAAAGAGGTCCAAGGGAGCTTACTTGTCCCTTCGTGTGGGGACACATAGAAGGTGCCACCTATGAACCAGAAAGTAGGCCTTCAGCAGACATCAAATGGATGATGCTTGGACCTGGGACTTCCAGATACAGGACTGTGAGCAATGATGTCCTGTTGTCTATACGCCACCCGGTCTATGGTGTTCTGTTACGCACCCTGACTGACTAGGACAGATCCCATCCCACCCCATTCAAGACGGCCTCAGAAGGGCAAGCAGGGTCCCTAGAGGTAGATTCAACTTTGGGGCTAGGGAAATACAGCATCAGGGATCTCTTTAAAAACATCCTTACAAAAGGCAGGTCAGGGTCTTGCTCTGTCCTCCTAGGATAGAGCAAGCCAACGCCACAAGGATCCCCTAGTCAGTATTCTCCAGGCCTTTCCTTAGGTTCAGAGTCTGTGCCAAGGCTGGGGATTGAGGAGGCAGGAGGCAATCCTACACGAACAGGACCCCCACACGGAAGCAGTGAACTGCTGCGCAATCAGACATGCTCTGTGTCCCAGGGACAGTAAACGGTAAGGACAGGACCATGGGTCCAGCCACTTATGCACATTGGAGTCACATGTTTGAGCCTATGATAATTGTGTTCATAAGCTTTCTGTTGCTGTGAAAAAACACCAGAGATAATCAACTTAATAAAGGAAAAGGTTTATTTTGGCCCTCGGGTTCAGTCCATGCTCACTTGGCCCTGTTGCTTTGGACCCGTGGAAGCACAGAACGTCACAGCAGGAGCACATGGTAGAGGAGACCTACGCACATCATGGCACCTAGGGAACAGAGTGGGCCAAGGCCTGGCCTCTGCTCATTTTCACCACCTCCCAGGAGCACTCCAAGCTGGAGATCAAGATTTCAGCCCATGAGTCTTTGGGGTCACTCCAGATCTAACTGATATAGAGTTTTCTGGGTCAAGAAAGAAGGAGGAGGCTGGAGAGAGTGTCTGGGGAGCAGTGGACTTTGCTCTAACCCAGGAGCAGGGAAGCAGAGAGGGCACAGCAGGAGCCGGGGCTCGGCCCAGGGCTGAGGCCACACCCCACAGGAGCTTCCGCCCACCCCCTGTGGAAACAGTAGGCAACCCTCAAATACCGGGAGCCACAGGACGGAGGTGGGAGGCCCCTGGCCATCTGTGAAGTGGGGAGGAGGAGCAGGGGAGATGGAGAGAGCAGCCACGTGGACACGACGCGGTGCCAGCCGGGGGCAGGATGTCACCCTAGTCTCAACCAAGGCCTCGCCAGGGCAAAGGGCCTCGTTAGAAGCCAGTTTCACTCAGGAGGGGGCTTGTCAGGGCCACACGATGGGCTGAGTTTCTAAGTGAAGAAGAAAACTGTTTGAACATGACTTCTCTGTCACTGTGGGGGAGAAGGGGCAGCTGTGACGCCGCGGGACAGGACATCACCGAGGGATGAAATAAAGGGACTCTTCCCGGCTGGGGCCTCTGCTGAGCCTGCCCCTCCACGCCCATGCTGGCCGCGTCCTGCACCCTGGGCCTCCCATCCCCACGGCTCCACACGAGCTCAGAGACGGGGAAGAAGAGATAAGAACGGCAGCTGGGGTGGCCAGGGTACCAGCGGGGGACGGAGGACAGGATGGGGAGAGGGGAGCTCAAGATCAGAGAACGTGCTAGATCTAGCCCTGCCAGGCCTCTGAGCATCTGTCCTCTGGGGAGGTGCCACTCCCTTTGAGGGCAGAGGCCTGTGGTCTGCAAGTGGATCTTGAGGGGGAACCAGTGACCCAAATGCCATCCACACACAGGAGGGACAGAACCCGCTTCTGAAGACCACCTGTAGTGCCCGTGACAGGCGCCCGTCACTGTCACTCTCGCTGACACTTTGGTCTGCCCAGCTTGCCTGTGAGGAAGTTCACCAGGTCTGCATCACAGATCAGGGAATGGAGGCTCGGTGGGGAGGCCCCCGGTGGGGAGGCCCCCGGTGGGATCCAGGACTGTCTGGAGCCTCCGGTCCCTGAAGCTTACGCCTTTCCTAGCTGCTGCCAGAAGCGTGGGAATATTGCCCTCACACCTCGTACACACGCAAACCTGCAAACCTGCAAGCATGTACAGGCACGTGCGTGCACACGCACCGTTTTTAAATCTCCACTGGCTCAGCCTGCCCTGTGCTGCACAGAAAATTAGTAGATTGGTGCAGTCACTAATCCCTTTCATTTGGATGCTAGCAAATGACAGGATCGGTCTCCATCACTGCCACAGCTAAACCCCAGGGCTGTCCCTGGTGCCTTGAATAAGAGTCAGGATGACCCACTTTCTCCAGCTAGTGCCTGTCTCCGGGCTGCTTTGGCCGGGAAACTGTCAGTCTAGTAAATATCACAGGCTTAGCAAGGCGGGTTCCCACTTCCAAGGCTGCCCCTTTTGGGCTGCCTGGCCCGGCGTATAGGACCCAGCCCCCCAGCCCCAGGGTCCTGCCCCCCAACGCTAGAGTTCAGCCGCCTATACACAGACAGGACTTGATTGCCCAGCACGTCAGCCCCCACAGAGATGTCCAAGTACGGTCGAGGACACTCAGTTCCTCGGCCACACTTCGTGGATGCCCAGCCTGCATCAGGCACTGGCAGTCAGGAGAGGAACTTGACAAGATGCAGGCTCTGCCCTCGGGAAAGGAGGTGGTCATGAAAACAAACCAGAAATAAACAGCAGCGCCAGCCAAGTGTTCTCCGAGCACAGAGGAGGGAACAATCAATTCTGCCAGGAGGATGGGGAAGGCTCCTCAAACCCTCTGGAGTGAGGACTGGAATTCAAATGAGAACGTGTCGCATGGAGAGGGGAAGGCAGAGCTCAGGCAGAGGCCCCTGAACAAGGGTGGCTGGAGGGCAGCCCGAGCCAGGTCCTGAGAAGCCCTGGGCCCTGGAGGAGGGGCCGCCTTGGCGCTCTGGGCATGGTTCAGAGGGGACATGGCAGTGTGAAGCACAGGAGCTGCAGGATGCAGGCAGCCCGTCCTCCGGCACCAGGCTCACCTCGGACTGTGCAGCCAGCCCCTGCCCAAGCCTTTTCCACCCCCTTGGTATCTCGTTGCCCCCCAGGGCTGCCAGGACCCTCTCCTCTGTCTTTCTGGGATTCTGTTTTGCATTGAGAATGGAGTATTTCCTCCCAGACACCAAATGATGCTCAGTATGAATGTTGGTGACAGCAACTCTCCTTGCAGGTCACTTCCTTGTGTTGGATGAGAGAGAAGGAGGCCCACATTCCCCCAGGGCTGGTGCCTCAGGGCTCGGGACCAGCCTGGCAGGCTCACGCTCTGAGTGTTGCAGGAGGAGCACACCCTAAGGCCGACCTTTGGCCTCCAGCCTCAAAATCCAAAGTGGATGGTGAGGGTTGGGTTTGCTCTGAGCGCCTGGGGAATAGGTCTGCTTGGGCCTTCCACCTAAGAGCCAGGGCCAGCCACACCTAAGATGTCCAGGTAATTCCAGGGGTCAGGCGGTCCCTCTGAGCCCAGAGCCAGAGTGCTGTCTCTGCACAGGTGACAGGAAAGGCTGTGCCATTCTGCAAGTCCCCCTCACCATGGTGGGCACTCGGCCATAGCAGCATGGACAGAAACAGGGGCAGGCTTGGTGCCTCCCGGGCTCAGCAGCCTCACCCACAGGGAGAGCCCCAAGGGTGCTCCCCGGAGAGGTGCAGCAGCCTGTTAGAAGAGTGGCCATGGCCGCTGACATGCTCCAGGGCCACAGGCAAGGGAATGAGCCACGAGAGTCCTGGAGGAGCAGATATGGCCTCCCTACGTCAGCTCTGGTGATTCTAGCACCAGGAACCTCGTGCATTAAAGGTGCACCTTGAGGAGCCGGAACAAACCTGAACTGCTCCCAGAGCACCCCACCCTCGGGATCCAGGACAGTTCCCTCACCCAAAGCTTCCTCCTTCTCCATTGCATTTGACCTCCCTCCACCTCTGGCTGCGGGCTGTGCCCTGCTGTCTGTCACTGTGGGCGAGATTTGACTTTTCTGGCTTTGTTTACAGAAGGCCCCTGGTTTCTCAGCTTCACAATGGTACAAGAAGAGTCTGCCTTGAGTGGAGACCGCACTTCAAATTTTGGGTTTAGCTCCTCTCCCAGCCTGGCAATAATGCAGCACCATCCTCTCTCAAGATGCTGGGCGGTTCCTGCCCTTTACAAAATGAAAACCCATTTTGCTTCCTTTACAAAGGTAACAGAGGTCCAGAGAGGTGATTGAACTACCCAAAGTCACACAGCAAGCTAGCCACAGAGCAGAGACTAGACCAGGCCCCTTACCTGGGAGCAGCAGCTTCTCTCTCTGCTGATCATCCTCTTAAGAAAGACCCAGTGAGGGGCAACCTACAGGGAACACCACAGGAAATCCCCTTCTCACGGGGAGCCAGGAAGAAGATTCACTGGGGACCCCAGGCTTGAGCTCCCCTTTCTTCAGAAGCCCAGGAAGGAATGATTGCCTGCTGTCAGCGCCCAGACCTGGGACCAGGTGGTAAATAGGGCCCTTGCTCCTGCCTCCTTTCCTCCAGAGGCACCTCTTGATACCCAGCCCTGGAGCTGGCCTGGCTGGTCAGGGAAGGAGCAGAGCGGCCTCTCCTCGGGTTGTATGTGGCTTCAATCTCCCTTTAAAGGGGAAAGCACTGCATGGTGACATTCGAAGAGGCCTGTGCTGCCAGTCCCAGCCTGCGTCCCCCACCAACTTCAAGCACCTTTGGTTATTGCAGATCGGATGTCACTGAATGTCAGAACTGTCAGGGGACCAAGAGGGACAGCAGAGTTCAAGAGAGAGGAACACCCTTGCCCAAGCTCATAGTTGAGCACAGAGGGGAGACAAGCCGAGAACCCTGGATCTCCCTGCCCTGGCTCTGGGTCCTGGTCTGCACCCCACCGCGGCGCTCCTGAAGAAAACAGCGATAGCATCCCAGGTCCCCTCCTCCAGCTGGGACACACCTCCATCAGCGCACAACAGCAGATCACTGACACCAGCCCGGCTCCTTCGTCATCGTGGGATTTCACACAGGGACTTGGGAAACCCTGGAGAAGGAGGCTGTGGGTTTGGCTTCCAGGAATGAGTCCCAGAAGGCACCTCGGGAACCAGCTCCCAGAGGAGCGGCTCCTTCTGCCGCCACCAGAAACTTGGAGGCCCCAACTGCGGTCTCTCAGAACCCCATGAACCCTGCCAGGACCTGGGATAGGAAACCCCTTCCCAGATGCTGGCTCCGAGGCTGCAGCGCACCTGTACCCGGGGGGACACCTAGTGACACCTATCTTTCCCGCATCTTGGTTTCCGTATCTGTGCCGTGGGATGATATAAGAACGGCACCCAGAAAGTAGAGGGAGCAGTTAACTAATGTGACTCTTCTTACTTTTCCTTACTTCCCCGTTGTGACCTAACACAGGTTACTTGAAGTCTCTGAGCTTTAGTTGTCTGTGCCTAGATCGAGATTTGTCAGCCTGGGTCCTCCTGACGTTTGGGACCGGACCTTGCAACAAGGAGCCGTGCTGTGCACTGTCGGGTGGAAAGCAACGTTTCTGGTCTCTGTCCCCCAGACACAGAAAGGTCCTCCCTCTCCCCAGATCAAAAGTGCCTTCAGACACCACCAGTATCTCCCGAGGGGGTTGGGGGCAAAATTGCCCCTGATTGAGAAATCAGAGCTGCAGAAACTGGGTATGATTTTATCTGGTCACTGTCAGGGCGACCCAACAAGAAAAGGAATGTGACAGTTATTTGTAATCTGGAGGTATCTGGGTCACCCCACCCTCGAGTGATAAACTTGCTCAAACCTATCTCACCTTCTATGGGAGGTTCAACGTCCTCCCTGCGATGTCTGAAAATTCTTGAGAGGTGGCATTTGTGGTCACCTCATCTTCCAATTTCCTGTTTCTGAAAAGCTATTGATGTCCCTCCTTTTGTCTTGCATTCAGGGGGGTCCCTCCTGTGGAAAGTGGATTTCTTCCTTTTATTTCTCCCAAAGTGTTGCTCAGGGGAGGCAGATGAGCGCTCCAGGACGGAGATGAAGGTCAAGGTGACAGTCTCCTAGTCTGATAAGCCACCTGGGCTTGCGTCTAGTTCTCCTGGCCACTGGCCTCTAAAGCACCCCATTCCCACCACTGTCCTGCCCCCCTAGGGTCTTCCCCTGGGGGGGCAGGAGGAGCAACGAGCATTCTAGCCAGCCGCCCAGGGCAGGGGTGCAGCCCCCAAGAGCTGTCTCTGTCTATAGCACTGAGCTGAGGAGGGGATGCTCTCTCCCCAGCATCACCAAAAATGAGCACAGCCACTGCAAATCCAGAGAAATGCTGACCACGACATAACACAAGCAGATTTACAACCGCGTCGATGATCTCCCAGGCAAGAAGGGCCCCACCCCCACCCCGGCCAGAAACACAAGAAAAATCAGAGCCAGAGCATCGAGCAGGAGCTAAGGCCCAACGACCCACCGAGGGGTCAGAGCCGGATCAGGTGCTCCCGGTTGAGCGCCCAGGAGGGATGAGGGCGCACAAAGAAGGCCGGGAGTGACCTTTCTGTTTAGAGTCAGGAGCATGGAAACCTGTCCCTTTGCTACAATGAAAACAGGAAAAATCACCACCCACCACCCACCACCCACAAAAGTGGGCCCACCCTCCAGGCCTCGAGTAAGAAAGGAGACCCCAGAGAGAAATCTGAACCCTGGCGTCTGCACCACGTGCAGCAGAGGGCCCTAAAGCTGTCCCACCCACCGGGTGTGAGGCCCCAGGAAAATGATCACAGCAAAACATGTCCCCAAGGGGAGGCGCTGGGGCTGTGACGGAGGTGGAGGGGAAACCCACGTCTCCCGGCGTCTTCACAAGAGGAATGTGGACAGAAATGACCAGGCAAGGGAGGAAAGAGCAACGAGGGCCCCCAGGACAAGCATCCCCCCCCCCCCACTGCGTCCAACAGGGGTTCAGGTCAGAGGCCGGGAGAGGATGCGGAGGGGCTGCCTGAGGACTCATCAGCCAGGGGTCCCAGCGCTGAAGGTCTTCTAGCAAAAATGCAGCCTCGGTCCCCTAAGGACGGACACCAGCAAATCTGCCATCTGAAGAGGGGGATCAGCACGTCAGAAACGGACAGACAAGTGCTAGATGTCGAAGAGTTGGTATGAAATAGAGGATATTCAAATGAGGATATTCCCAACTAAGATACGGGAGAAAGTGAGGCAGAGCCAGTGAACCGACTTCCTTGCTTTTTCATGATGAGAAAAAAAAATCTCTGAAGTTATAATTCAATAAATAAGACAGACAGGAATGTCATGTGCAGTTAGGAGGCAACCACCACGAAAAGAACTAAAAGTACTCAGTAAGCCCTCCAAATTATCAGAGGGAAAACCAACACATAAAGCAAACCACAGAAATACAGACCGTGCGGTAACAGAGTTATAGAGGAAACACTGAAATCAGAAAGCAAAATATGAAATCATCTGACAGAACTGAGACCCGAGGTACCCTATCAGACCATTAAATATCACAGGATAAACTCATCTATTATTTAAAATTGCTCTGGTTTTTGGATCACAGAGTGAATCAACAAACCAAGGCTTTGTGGAAGATGTGTCTGATTCCCTGGCTTAAGTCTTTTTCCGCTTTACCCCTGACGTGGTCGCACCAGGGCAGACAGCTCCATGGGGCTCAACTGGCTTCGAGGTGACAGCAGCTGTCTGGGGAAATTTAAATTTGTAGAACCACAACTTGGCATTATTTTATAAAATTCACCATTTGCATACCAAGTCCCTGCTTAGGTGTGTGCCCAAGAGAAGCGCTTGCAAATGTACCCCAAGGAACATTAATAAGCATACTTGTTGAAGTATTCTTTGTAACAGCAAGACGGTGGAAATCATCAAAATAGCCAGGTAGGATAAAGGCATATTTATACAATGGGATATTACATAGTCATCAAAAAAGGATAATCAATAGTCTAAAAAATGAACATGCACAGCAGTGACATGCAACAACATGGCCATACCTATGAAATACTATGTTGGGTGGGAAAAGTAATCCCCACAAGATTACGTATTACCTGATACCATTTTTATGAAGTTATTAAAAGCAAATTCTAAATAATAAATTTTTAGAAGAATAACTATACATCTACAACACTACATTCAAAACAGTAATGGAACAACTAAAATCATAGTTACTGGTGAAAGATGAGATGCTTTCTTCCAAGAAGAGGAACAAGCCAATGATGTTTACTTTCAATACTTCAAGTCAACATTGTTCTAGCGGTACAGACCCAGGAAATCATTAGGGAAATGACTTAACTCCACAGTAATTAACAATAAAAAAGAAAAAAATGACATGAAGATTGGAAAGGAAGAAGTAAAACTATCCCTATATTCAAATGGTATGATGTTAAGCATAGAAAATATTATGGAATTCACTAGAAACCTATTAGAATAA
Organism: Callospermophilus lateralis; assembly: GCF_048772815.1. Taxonomy (NCBI): domain Eukaryota; kingdom Metazoa; phylum Chordata; class Mammalia; order Rodentia; family Sciuridae; genus Callospermophilus; species Callospermophilus lateralis. The sequence continues at coordinate 49,764,408 of NC_135319.1, read as the reverse complement.
ATAAATGAGTTCAGAAAGTTGGTAAGATACAAAATCAATACAAAAATCAATTGAATTTCTATAAAGTAACAATCAACAACCCAAAAGGGAAATTAGGAAAACACTTCTACTTATAATTATATCATAAAGAACAAAATGTTCAATGGTAACTTAAACAAAAGTGCAAGAATTTTACAAAGAAACTTCGAAACACTGTTGAAAGGAATGAAAGATATGAATAAATGGAGAGAGACAGTCCATGTTCGTGGACCAAACGTCTTAATGTAGCTAAAATGGTCATATGCCCCTAAGTGGACCTCTAATTAGGTTTTGGTGATGGATCCTCAACTCGGGATATATAAAAATCCTCGAATTATACCCCTTCAATCAGAGAACTGTAGAGTGTGCCCACTCTATCTCAAAAAAAGCTGTTTTGAGAAAATATCATCTAAATATCATGGAAAACTTACAACGATGCTTAACTAAGGTGAAAAGAAGCAGGAGACTGAGGTGGGATGGAAACACATAGGAAATCCAAGGTTTCATCCAAGCTCTAGTTACTTGTGTGGTATGTTCCTAGACCTTTCTCATCAAAAGCAAATGGACAAACAATAAATAAGTAAACACAACATAGAGGAGAGTCATGCAGGGACCGAAAATGGAATGGGTCTTAAACCAAGGACATGGCTGCTCCACTTCTGAGCATCTGTGGTCCAAGCCAAAAACCAAAACTTAAACCTCTAAGAAAGAACCACCATGCAGGACTGCCCAGGATAGCTCCTGGGTACTGCTAAAGAAGGGTCCAGAAGAAACACTTCAGGCTCCTTCGTTTATTTTACTAAGAACAAATGAAAATAACTCAATTTAAAAGTCATACAAAGAACAATATACTAAGCATGAGGAATGCAGAAAGGAGGAATTAGTGTGGATAAAAGCACAAATAAATCAATTTTAAAATAAGAGACAGAGGAATTAGTTCATTCAAAATCGGGTGCTTGGTGGGTAGGGAATCCTGTTTTCCTGGGGAAAAAAAACTATTCAAATTAATAAAGAAAAATAGACACATAACCACAGACATAGACAGAAGTAAACATACCATAGGAAATTAATAAGGTAACCCTGCAAGTACACATGAAAACTTGTGTGAAGTGAGTAATTTGCTAGATAAATACAATTCATATATTTATTTTAAAAGAATACATTGGGGACAATTTCAAAGGGCCATTATTCTATTTCCCCAAAGCTTTGCATCCAGAAATTTTACTGGAAATTTTTATAACGTTTAACATAATCTTTTTGCTCCTGTTATCACTTATTTTTAAATTAAACTTTTAATTGTAGATTCGCATACCATTATAACATCCAGTTTCCCATAATGATAACATCTTCCAAAGTTACAATAAAATATCACAACCAGAATTCTGACAGTGATACCATCAAGATCCAACCAAATGATTCAGAACATCCCCCCCCCCCACCCCGTCATGAAGATAATCTATGTCACTCTTTTATTGCCAAACTCACTTCTCTCTTGCCCCCTGGCTCCTCCACCCCTGAAAACCATAATCTGTTCTCTACTTCTAGATTTGTTATTTCAAGAATATTATATAAATGGGATCATGCAGTGTCATAACCCTTTGCAATGGATAATTTTTTTAACACAACAAAATATTTTTGAGATTCATCTAAGCCATTTCTGGATCAGTAATTTATTTCTTTATATTGTTAAGTAGTATTCCACTGTATCCATGTACCAAATTTTATTTAATACATTAAAGAACTGAGTTTTTAAGTGGTATATCTATATCTATCTATCTATATATCTATATAGATATATAGATAGATACACACACACACACACACACACACACACACAAACAAACAATGGAATATCACTCAGCAATAAAAGAGAAATCATGGCATTTGCAGGTAAATGGATGGAGTTGGAGAAGACAATGCTAAGTGAAGTTAGCCAATCCCCCAAAAAATGCTGAATGTTTTCTCTAATATAAGAGGCTGATGCATAGTGGGGTTGAGAGGTGGAGCAAGGGAGAAAAAGACAAACTCTAGATAGTGGGAGGGGAAGAGAGGGAGCATGGGGTTTAAAGTGATGGTGGAATGCAATGGTCATCATTCCCTAAGTACATGTATGAAGACATGAATGGTGTGAATATACTTTGTATACAACCAGAGATATGAAAAAACGTGCTCTATATATGCAAATATGAACTGTAATGCATTCTGCTGTTATATATAACAAATTAGAATAAAAAAATTAAAATTAAAAAAAAGAACTGAGTTTTTCCAGTTTAGGGCTGTTGTAAATAATACTGCTAAGAATATTTGTAAATGTATTTTTTTTTAAAGACAGAGAGAGAGAGAGAGAGAGAGAGAGAGAGAGAGTTTTTTATTATTTATTTATTTTTTTTAGTTTTTGGCAGACACAACATCTTCGTTTGTATGTGGTACTGAGGATGGAACCTGGGCCACATGCATGCCAGGTGAGTGCGCTACTGCTTGAGCCACATCCCCAGCCCAAATGTATTTTAATTTCTCCAAAATAAATACCCAAGAGAGCAATGGCTAGGTAGTATGGTTGTTGGATATTCAATTTTCTAAGAAATTGTCAAGATGTTTTCTAGAGTGGCTGTACTATTTTTCATTTCTACCAGCAACTTATGAGTGATCCTGTTTCTTCACCTCCTCATCAATGTTCAGGGTTGTCACAAGTGTTTGCTGTTTTAATACCAACCTTTTCTATATGGATACTTTATTTTGATTTTAGTTTGCATTTTTTTAATGGCCAGTGGTGTCGAACATCTTTCTCTTGTTTATTTGTAATCTGCATATACTCTTAAGTGAAAAGTCTGTTCACATCTTTTATCTGTTTTCTAATCAAATTGTTGAATTGTTTGTTTTTCTTAATTATTGATTTTAAGGGTTCTTTATATATTTTGGATACAAGTCCTTTGTCAGATTTGTGCATTGCAAATATTTTATTCCAGCCTTTAGTTTTGTCTTTTCAAGCCCCTAACAGGATCTTTTTCACAGCAGATACACAAAATACTGAAACACAAAACTGAACTAAGAAGACCTTGCTGAACCCACTTATTAGCTATAGTTTTGTTGCCATTGTTTATATGCCTGAACATTTTCTAAATAAACAATCAATCGTACCATCTGCAAATAGGACAAGGACAGTTTTACTTCTTCCTATCATATCTGTTTATCTTTTATTTCTTTTTCCTGCCCTATTGCAATGGGTAGTACTTCTAGTAATATGTTGCACAAGAGTGGTAGGGCCATATACCTTTGTCTTGTTCCCAGTATTAGAGGGGAACTGTGATATTAGTGTGGCCTTTCTATAGATGGTCTCTCTCAGGTTGAGAAAGTTGTTTTTCTTCCTAGTATAGAGTGTTTCTTATGAATGGGTGTTGTATTTTAATAACTGTTTTGCCTGTATTAATTGATATGACCATCTGCTTTTATTCTTTAGCCCACTGATATGACAGCTTACCTTAGTTGATCTTCAAATATTGCACTAGCCTTGCATACCTGGAGTAAGTTCCACTTGGCAATGGTGTATACTTCTTGTTATGCTTTTAAAGATTTGATCTGATAATTATTTAGCTTCCAGTTTGGAGGCCAAAGTTTATAAGATACATTGGTCTGTAGTTTTTTTTTAGGTACTCTATCTGGATGATATCAATGTGACAAATGAGGTGAGAAGTTCTTCCTCCTCTTCTATTTATGGGAAGAGACTGTTCAAAATTTATACTAATCATTCCCTAAATATGGAGTATAATTAATGAGTGAAGCCATGTGGACCCAGAGATTTATTTCTTAAGCTTTTAAGTCACACATTCAATTTTTAAGTAGTCATAGGACTAATTGGGATATTCATTTCTTCTTAGTTCAGTTTGGTAATTTGTGATTTCAGAGGAATGGTTTTAAAATGTCAAATTTATAAATGTGAATTTATTCTCAGTAGTTCCTTATTATTATTATTTTAATGGCTTTGGGATCTATAATGACAGTCCCTGTTTCTTTTTAATATTGGGAATTTGTGTCCTCTCTCTTTTTATCTTTATCAGCCTAGATACAGCTCATCAATTTTATTGATTTTTTAAAAAGAACCAGCTCTTTTGTCTCATTGATTTTTTCCTATTGTTTTCGGTTTCATTGGTTTCTGCCCTGATCTTTGTCACGTCCTTTCTTCTGCTTACTTTGGTTTTATAGTTCTTATTTTTTTTTTCTAGTTTCTTAAAGTGGGGACTTGCATTATGGATTTGAGACCCTTCCTCTTTTATAATTTAAGCAATTTATGCCACAAATTTCTCTGTCAGCACTGCTTTTGCTGCATCCCACCTACTTTGATATGCTTTATTTTTATTTTCATTCAGTTGTATGTGTTTATAATTTTTTCCTTTGAGATTTTCACTTTGGCCTATAGATTATTTGGAAGCATGTGCTTCCAATAATTTTAATTTTTGGAGACTTTCTTATCTTTCTGTTATTAATTTCTAGTTAGATTTTATTGGAATCAGAAATCCTATTCTGTTATTTTTATTATTTTAAATTTGGTGAAGTTTCTCTTTGGTGAATATACCATGGGCATTTGTAAAAAAACAAAAAAACAAAAAAAAACGTATTTTCCTGTTCTTAGTCTTTGTATGTCAATAAATTCCTGTTGGTTATGTTCCTGAGTTCTTTTATATGCTCTCTGCTTTTCTGAAGAGTAGTTCTATCAGTTGCTTAGAGTAGGATGTGGAAGGGCCCAAATATAATTGTGAATGTGTCTATTTCTCTTTTTAGTTCTATTAGTTTTTGCTTCCAGATTTTGAAACTTTCTCATTTGGTGCATGCATCTTTAAAATTGTTATGTCTTCCTGGTGGATAGATCTTTTTTTATGATTGTTTAATATCTCTGTTTTTCTGTGATAATTTTCTTTGCTCCAGAGTCCATCATATCTGATGCTAATATAACCAGTTCTACTTTCTTTAGAAATTTTTTGTGGTATAAATTTTTTCCATCTTTTTACTTTTTACCTGTCTCCATTTTTCTAATTGAAGTGAGTTTCTTAGAGGAAGGATATTGTTTTATACTGTTTTGTGATTCCCTCCTGTTGTCTTTTAATTCGTGTATTTAGACCATTTATATTTATCATAATTTTTGAGGATGTTAGAGGTTAAGTCTGCTGTTTTATTAAGGTATTTTCTGTTGATTTCTTCTGTTTCTCATTTTTCTTTTATTTTTCTTCCTTCCTATGAATCATTTAAACATTTTTTATAATTCTGACTTAATTTATTTATTGTGATTTTTAGTGTATTTTTGCATCGTCATGTTAGTGTTTGCTCTAGGTATTTCAATATGCATGTATAGTCTAATACTGTCTGTTGGTACTGACTTTTTAATTGAATGAAGTTTATAAATCTTACTTACAGTTAAATCTATTTGCTCTCCACATTTAAAAAGTGTCTTATTGTAAATATTTCTTTCACATAATATTGAGCACCATATTAGATAGTTTTATAATTATTACTTTGATCAATAAATTTTGTTTAAAATAAAATGAGAAACTCACGAGAAAGAGGACAGTATATTATCTTTACCCTTCACAATGTTTGCTTTCCTTCTCTGGAGTTCCTAAACATACTCTTGTTATCCCTTCCTCTCTGTTTAGAGAAATTCTGTGAGCCTTCCTTAAGGGTCAGTTTGCTAGCAAAAACGACCTTGAGTTTTTCCTCATCTAAGAATCTCCTTATTTCCCCCCTTCATTGCTGAAGTGTATTTTATCTACATCTAGAATTTATAGTTGACTATTAGTTGCTTTCAGAACTTCAAAAATCCTGCACTACTTTTTTCTGGTCTCTGTGGTTTCTGGTGGACAGTGGGAAGCCCTCGGTCTGCTCTACACCACACTAGCCACAGACATCTCTCCAGTTTGGCTGTGTCCAGGCTGCGCCCTTGACAGTAAACTGGAAAGCATAATGAAGACTTCTCTTGAGGTGGTTTTTTTTTTTTTTTTCCCTAGAGGCTTTTAAGATTTTTTTTCTTTGTCTTTAGTCTTCAGAAGTTTGATTATGATATGTCTTGTCATAAATTTCACTGGGTTTATTTTATTTGAGATTGTGAACCTGCTTCTTGACTTAGTAAGTCTATGCCTTTTGCCAGATGTAGGAAGATTTAGCCTTTACCTGTGTATTATTGGGACCTGGTCTCTCCCACCTCTCTTTCTGGAACTCCAGTGATATAAATTCTGGTCCTTTTGTTATTGTTGCCCAAATCCCAGAGACTCTGTCAGTTTTTAAGACTCTATTTTTCCTCTCTTTCAACCAGATTGGGTCCACGCTACTGATCCGCCCTCACGTTCCCTCATTAGCTGCAGTCAGACTCCATCTTATCCTTGAGCCCATCCAGCTAGTGTTTTTTTAATTGTATTTTTTCACTTCTATAATTTTCATTTAGTTCTTTTCTAAAAGTTCTATTTCTTTGCTAAAATTATTTTTTTTCATTTGCTTTAAGAGAATTCATAATTGCTTGTTGAAGCATTTTTATGAAGGCTGCTTTAAAATCCTTGGCAGATAATTCCGACTTCTGATTCATCTCTGCGTGGATTGTCTATTATTATTCATGGTGTGGTTTTCCTGGTTCTTGGTATGAGTGGGGTTTTTATTGTATCTTGGGTATTATGAGATGCCACCCTATTTAATCTTCTTCTTCTTCTAACCAGGCTGCCTCCCTTTGGAGATGGAGCAGAACTGGCTGGGTGGGTGAGGGGCTGTCTAGCTACCTTCTGGGTCGCACTGGGCTGAAGGAGGCGGCTGACTCACCCTGCCCTGGTGCCACAGGCTGAGGGCGGACACTCAACTGTCATTGGACCCTGCTGAGACCATGACAGCAGGAAGGGAAGGTAAAGAATCGCCGCGTCAACAAGCCCTGCTCCTGTTCTTCTGCAGGATGCTCGGTGAGGATGGAGGCTTAGCTCCTCTCTAGGACCCACGGACTCTGGGGTTGGAAGGAAGTGGGGTGTCCGGTTTTTCCCTTTGCACCATCACATCCCACCTTGCTGTAGGTGGAGGCTCAGCTCCCTCCCGGAGGCCACTGACACTCTCCTGGTGGGGAGATTGGCACACGGACTGCCTCCGCTGGGCAAGGGATTGAAGACTCGCTCCCCACTCAGCCTGGCCCATGCTATCCTGGCACGGAAATTGGAACACTGCCTGATTCCGCTGGGGGAAATGGAAGATTTCCATTCCTGTCCACTTGGCATCACCCAGAGCCGGGCTCAGAGCACTGTCTGCTTCAGTGGAGTGGAGGGGAATGGACGGGGAGGGTGGGAGATTAGTTATTGGTCCAGACCTGCTAAACCACAGTATATAGAGAGGAGGATTTTCCACTTGTGTTTAGCTGGAGGAAGACGGGTATTTCCAGAAAGGTTTTCTGCTGTGAGCCTTGGGCTCAGGGAAACAGGTTGGGGCTTTTGTTTGGTTGGTTGATGTGTTGTTCCTGCCTGTTGGAGGTTCCAGATCCGAGGCTGTAGGGTAGACGACAAGGAAACAGAGGAACTTGCTGCTGTGTCACTCCTCACGTTCCAAGGACTCTTCTTCGCACCTTTCACGGTTTTCCTGAGCCTTCTTGTTCTATGGTATCGACCGTTCTTTCCTTATTAAAAGGAGGATCTGGGAGAAATGGGACCTCTCCATCTGGAAATGGCTGAAACTCTGAAAAATTGTGATGTACATTTTTAAAGTATACTGTGTGCAAGGCAAAAGGAACAGATGGTAAACGGAGCTCGACCCGGAGCTGATCACACCTGTGTGACTAGCCCCTCTCCACGACCCAGAACGTGCCTGGTAGCCCCAGAAGCGGATCTTGTGCTCCCTTTAAGTCACCCCGGCACCTTCCTCAAAGGTGACTCCTCTCTTCACTTGTCACACAATAGATTGGGTTTGCCGGAGAGAACTGTCCCTTTCTTCCAATAATCAACAGAATAGTCCCTGAGAGCTTGTTCCTGCCCAGGGTGAAGGCGGGGTTTCAGCTGCAGTGTGGCCCAGTCTGCCTCTGGATTGCCCTCCTTCTCCATGTGGGTTTGTTTTCTTCTTGACACTAAATTAATGGGACCTTTTCCGACACTGATCATCTGATACCGACACCACCCGGGTCTCCAGCGGTTCAATTTTGACACTGATTATGCAGACTTATTGCAGATACCCCAGGTTAAGGGCTCAGTCCCACCAGGCTGCCCACACTCCAAATGCCATTGGTAAGTCCTGGGCCGCTGGTACATCGGACTAGCCTATAAATTCAGAAATGCAAACTCCTCCTCCAACCCCAGGTTCAATACTTCACCAAAATGACTCAAAGAACTCAAGGAAACTCCTTACTGATGTGTACCCATTTATTAGAAAGTGTGAAACTCAGAAGTGGCCAAATGGGGAAAAGAAGAACAGGATAAAGTAGGAGGAGGTAGAGAGTGGCCGGGAACCTCCCTGCCCTCTCGAGGTGCACCACCCACCCGATGCCACCACCTGTCCCCAAGTAGAGTTCTCCAAAGTCTATCATTTAGGGTTATTTATGGATGTTCCATTCTACAGACATGACTGGCCGTTGGTTGCAGAGCTCACTCTCCACCCTGTTTGCCACTCCCTGTGGGTCTAGAAGTCCCAACCTTCTAACCAAGACTAGTCTCTCTTGACCCATCGTGATGTACCTAGGAGCCCCCAGTCCTAGCATTAGCGTGCAGAAGGCACTCTGGCAACTCCAGGGATTCCAGGATTTTAGAAACCATAAGCCAGGAGCAGGGACAAAGGCCAGATATATTTTCATTATACCACACTGTGATTCTGCATGGGTGGGCTACCTGGGTGTTGCCCTCTCCTCTTTGTGCTGTTAAGACTGACAGGCAGCTCTTCTGCCTTGAAGAGCCTTTCTAACCCAGTTCTTTGTCTTCTCTTCCATTCATTTCCAGTGTTTGGTAAATTGCTTAAAGAAAAAAAAAAAAAAAAAAACCTTAGCCATATGCTTAAGCCCTTCCAGAGTCTTAAGAGAGCTCCGGGTTTCTTCCCTCTTTGCAGAACCTTCTCTACCCATATAAAGTCCAGATCACCAGCCTCCTGTTCACACCCCAAATCAGCAAACTCTCCCACTTGGAAAAGGGGCTGAAAAGAGTCACCTCACTTCTCTAAAATAACCCCTTCCCCATCCCTTCCCCAGCCTCGTTCTGGCTGCCTCCATGTTCTCTGACGCATTCAGACGCGGTCTCTGTATCTCAGAGGCATTTTTATTGTTCTTGGTGAGACTGTTGTTTACCATCCACGTTAGTCCACTTTTCGCCAAAATACCTGACAAGAACAACCTAGAGAAGGAAAAGATCACCTGGGCCATGGTTCCAGAGGTTCATCCCACGGTCGGTTAGAGACATTGCTCTGGACCTGAGGGGAGGCAGAGCATGGGGTGAAGGTGCAGAGCAGAGGAAGGCTTCTCAGCTCATGGCAGCCAGAAGACAGAGAGAAAGACGGAGGGCAGGGAGAGCAAGTGCAGCCAGGGACACGATATAGCCCAAGGTCATGCCTCCAGTGATCTACTGCCCCCCAGCAATTCCCTATTTGTCTACAGTTACCATTCAATAGTTCACCCATATTATCAATCCATCAAGTGGATTAATCCACTGACTAGGTTACAGCTCTCATCATCCAATTATTTCACTTCTGAACATTCCTGTATTGTCTCAAACATGGGCTCTTGGGGGACACCTCATATCCAAACCATAGCACCATCCCAACTAGAAAATAAATCTATTGGTATTTTAACTGCTCCAAAGATCTTGTTCTTAGAGTAATAAATAATCAGGGTGGTTAACACTTAATCAGGACTGTACAGTACAGGCAAAGTCCAGACCAAACTTATTTACAAAATTCAACTTTAAGCTACAATGTGTTTTTTTTTTTTCAAATACAACCTAGCAGTTCATGAAAAGTATAACACAACATGGCAAAGAATACAACAGGAACGCAAGACTGGCTCAACTTACTATAACAGTAAAATCAGTTAAAGGAGAAGAACAAACACATGTTTCTCTAGATGAGACAATAAAGATTATTAGAAAGACAACATCCAAATTTGAAAAAAAAAAACAACTCTTAATAAAATAAGAATATTTGCATACTTCTTTTTACATAATAGGCAAAAGTTAGCAATATAATAATAATAATAATAATAATAATAATAATAATAAATATTTAAAGTTATAAAAAAGGCAAAGATTCCTAGCACCGTGCTATTATTTAATACTATCCTGGAAATAATGCTTCACTGGAAATTTCATTCAGGAAACACATAGGGTATTAAAACTGGAAAATGAGGCAATAATTAGCCTTGGTGGGTGAGATAATTCTTTAAAAGATTTTTTTAATTAACTAAAAAACTATCAGAAAAAATATCAGCTACAATTTTTATTGTGTTTTTGTATTTCAAGAATCTTGAAAGCGACTGTGCTATTGTTTGCTCCCCAGAGTACATACGTGTGGTCACCAGTCGGGGGCGCTACTAGGAGGTGGTGGACAGGAAGTGGAGCTAGTAGAAAGAAGTTAGGTCATGGAGGGTGTCCCCTTGGAAGGGACATTGAGACCCCAGACCATTCCTCTATCCTGCTTCCTGCTCACCACGAGGTGAACAGGTTTCTTCCAGCACATTCTTGCCATGGTAAACTGTGCCACCACAGACACAAAACAACTGGACCGAGTGACCACGGATTGAAAGCTCTGAAATTGTGAGCCAAAATAAAACTTTCTTTCTTTAGGTTGATTTATCTCAGTTATTTTGTCACTATGACGGAAAACGTGGACTGTTTAAGAAGTTAATTTACCAAATCAATCACTTTTTATATATAAAACCAGAAAAAAAAATAGAAAATAGAAAGGAATAATAGATTCCATTAACTGAATAGCAAGAATTTACATAATCAGGAATAAGCATAATAAGCAATTTTGAAGATCCATGGAAGGCACACTTTAAATCAGCAAAGAACATGAATGTAAGCTTGACAAATGGGAATATATATCTTTTTATTTAATGAAAAATGCAGTATTGAAGCAAACATATCAGTCTTCCTTTAATCTATACATTGTACACAACACCAACAAAAATGGCAGGTGATTATTTTTCCCCAACTGGCCACTGTGATTTTTATTTTATATCATTAATTTTTGAAATAATCACAAACTTACCAAGAGTTGGATGTAACTCGCAAAGAACCCCTTACCTGAACCATTTAGAAATAAATTGTGACATGGGGGCCCCTTACCCCTGAACATTTTATCATTCTTACAAGGCTCACAATAGTACTGGGAAAGTTGTCAAAATCAAAATGGAGACTCCAGTGTGGGAAGCCCTAACAAAATCAAAGTAAGGAGGTCATGAAGAAAGAGCTCTCATGCTTACAACACCTAAGAACTATCACAAAAGATTCTGCAGAACCACCACCTTGCAGAAAGGCTGCCACCAACTTACACAAAGAACACTTCTGCAAGGACAGCGGTCCAGTAATGGAATGTCTTTCCTTGGACAGATGCCACCCTATTATGCATCCTTGAACATCCTTGTTATTAATTCTTGTAGCTAGGGATTATTGTTTTAAAAGGCTTATGTCATCCTCCTTCTTCTGACTGTGAAGTTCCCATTTCCCCCACCTGCTTTGCATGCACCCGTGGTTTCCACGACACATGTGTTTCCCAGGGCCCTGCTCCTCACATTCCCAAATAAATATCAAGATTCTTTCTGTTCGTTTTGGCTTTTTTTTTTTTTTTTTTTTTTGGTACTGGGGGTTGAACCCAGGATAGCTCTATGATTGAGCTACATCCCCAACTCTTTTTATTTTTATATTTTTATTTTGAGACAGGATCTTGCTAAGCTGCTGAGGTTGACCTTGAACTTGAAATCCTCCTGCCTCAGCCTCCCAAGCCACTGGGATTACAGGTGTGTGCCACAAGTCCCAGCGATAAGCCCTCTTAAAAGAATCTCTCCGTTTTTCACTTAAAGATTGAAAGTAACATTGAATTTGGTATTTTGACACTTTATGTCACTACTAATTCACAGATTCTGTTCAAATGTCACCATTTTCCCAATAACATCCTTTACAGTAAAAGGATCTAGTGCAGGTAGCATGTTGAGTAATCACCGTGTGTTATTAGTCTCCTTCAGTGACACTTCTCTTAGACTCTCCTTGACTTTGATGACCTTGAAATCTTGAAGATTAACAGGTGATTTCTTATAATAGCTCACAATTTTGGATTGTCTGATATTTCTTCATAGTTGTATTTATATAATGTATTATTCATATAAGTTTTCAGGAACCTGGACTCTTCCAATGCTGTGTTTTTATTGTAACTTACCAAACTGTCCATAACTTTAATTTATCCCATTACAGATGATACTCCCCTTTGGTGACTTGATGAAGGGGATATCTCCAGACTTCCCCCACAATAAAGTTACTCTTTCCATCTTTGTACTAAACACATATTTTGAAAGGTGGTACTTTGGAACTACGTAAGTATTCCATTCCTCACCAAACTTTACATTTACTTATTATTTATTTATTTATCTCCATTTGACGTGCAGACTTTTCTTTTATGCTAATTTATAATCTGTAACTATTATTTATCTTGTTCCCAATTTGGCCTCTGAGAGCTTTTTCAAGTTGGTTCTATGTCTTTTAGAAAGATCCCTCACATTCTTTTTTATTTTCAAGCAACATCATGTTCCAGCTTTGAAATTACCACATCCCCAAATTCCCTTTAATGGGGAATAATAGACTCCAAAGTTGTCCACGTCCTAAACGCCAAAAACCTGTGAATACAGCAAAGGGACTTCGCTGACATAATAATGACAACGGAGTTCATCTTGAGATGGGCAGTTTATTCTGAATTATTCAGATGTGCCCAACATAAACACAATCCTTGTAGGTGAAAAAAAGTCAGACATAGAAAAAGATGTAAGAAGGAAAGCAGAGCTCCAAATGACACCATCACTGGAAATGGAGGTGACCCCATGCCAAGAATCAAAGTGGCCTTGGGAAGCTGGAATAAGAAGAGCATGAATTCTCCATTAGAACCTCCAGAATGACCTGATACTCTCCAGCTCTGCCAACTCCTTGATATTTAGCTCTGTGGGGACCACTTTGGAATTCTTACCCCTATAAATTTAAGAAAAGTATGTAGTTTAACCCAAGAAGTGTGTGGTGATTTGTAACAGCGATGACAGAAAACCAACACAGAGGGTGTGCAGAAGCCAAGAAATACTGCTAGAAGTGCTCACTGTCCTGGGGATGTCACTGCCCCAGGCCCTTCCAGTGAACAGAGAATACACACAGCACACACATGCACATGATATTTGCATTTATATTTACTGTTATCAAACTAGATCTGGAAAATCATGAGTTCACAATAAAACTTTCAATGTCAATCCCATAGTGCGGGATCCATTATAGTTCTCCCTTTTCATATTTGTAATTCTCCAACAGTCAGGAAACTGGCCTCCATTATACTGAAGAGATTTACATATCTGGCCAATCTCCTTGTATGTAACTAATCTCTCATTTTGGCCATTACCTCCTTTCTGCATGGATACTCTTCTCGGTATGGGGATTCTGATTCCACATGGTGGGCCGTCCATCTGCATAGCATAGCATACAAGAGCAAAAGAAAGTGGGACAACTCATCTTTTTATCACAAATCCACTTCCATGATAACTAACCCACTTCTTTAATAATGGCATTAACCATGCTCTGTCCTTATGACTGGATCACCCCTTAAATGACCACTTTTCAACACTATGGCACCAGGAATTAAGTTTCCAGCATATATATTTTGGAGAACACATTCAAACAATAGACCTAGCTAGTTTTAGATTTATAGAGCATATGGGGAAAAAAGTCTAACATTCTTAATAAGTAAAGAACACTCATAAATTAGTTTTTTGAAAAGACAAGTTTTACCAGTGGCAATATGAATGGCTTCTGATTATATGAAAGCAGAAACAAAAGGTTTATGAGAATTGAGGCTTCAAGGGAGGAAAATGTGAATCGGGTACAATGGGAAGACCTACTTTTGATCTTCAATTCATAAGGACTACATGGATTACTCATTCAATAACAACTTTTCTCCCTCCTCCTCTCTCACTCTCAGCATCCCTGATCCAAAAATCCAAAAAAAAATTTTGATTACCTGTTTAATGTTTTGAAACCCCTGATTTTGGAGAATTTTGGATTTTAGATTTTCAGATTAGAGATGCTCAGCTGATAAAAAATCTGCACAGATATTCCAAAATTTAAAAAAAAAAAAAATCCAAACTCTGGAACACTTTGGTTTGCAGCACTTCAGATAGGGTGTGTGTTTGTGTGTTTGTGTGTGTGTGTGTGTGTGTGTGTGTGTGTGTGTGTGTGTTTAGAGAGAGACTAAAATAGACAAAAGTAAACCCCACGGGTATTTCTCTGTTGGTAGAAAATGCTGCCCAGCTTCCTGAAGACACAGTTATAACCAGAAGCCATGTCCACTGCCATTTGCTTCAATTCAGGACTCCTGCATCTTATTCTACCTTGAGGAATCCCTCCTGCTACCTAGTTCATTTTTTTTTTTCAAATATTCCTGCTCTGCCAAAACAACTAAGCAAAATGCATGTGACTTAGAATCACATTCTGATCCTCTGAATCTTGGCAGCCACCAAAGCATTGTTTGCATATTTTCTGTCTCCATGCCGCAGATAAATATTTTTTTATAAAATCACTACCATACACACATTTGAGAAATATCCATCCATCTCACCTGTTAGAGTGTCTGACGGGGGAGTCTAGAATTCCAGCTGATAAGTGCTGGGCAATGTATGTGGTCCAAAGGTCGAAGACGTGACTGAGACAAAGTCCAGGGGCCATATCGTGCTCCTGGGTCATCTGTTCTTTGGGAAATAGATGATGGCGGCGTATCAGCACTCTCATCTGCCCAACAAGGAGACTGATATTTTAGCAACAAACACCTATTTCAAAGCAGTCTTAGGTGGAGGCCAATTGTGGTTGAGACAGTGGAGTTTGCCAAACATTCTGTCTTATCCTCCTCCTCTGCCAGCTCCTGGCATTTAGGTGATACCACGTGACTGGCTCTGGCCAAAGGGCTTTGGTAGTAGTGATGTGTGACAGCTCTTCCACACTGGACCCTAGATGAGCCAGAGTGTGTCCCCCACACAAGCCGTCTCTTCCCCTGCTGTGACCACAGAAGAAGCCACCTAATCTATGTGTCACGTGATCTTTGTAGCTCTAAGGCAGCCAAATCTCAGCCTGGGGCACAAAGTGAACAAATGGAACAGAGGCCCCCACATCCCACTCCTGATTGATGGCACGAGTCAGAAATAAACCTTTGTTGTATTAAACAGTGGATGGTCTTTCCAGCTGCGTTTCTCTATGGAATTCCATGGACACTAACAAAATAATAAGGAAATTCTTTAAAAAAAAAAAAAAAACCCTCTATGCCTGCAAACTTAATAACTTATGTGAAACAGGCCAATTCCTCAAAGACATAAATTACCAAAACTCTTGCAAAGAAAAATAGATACCTTGTATATCACTCTATCTATTAAAGAAATTGAATTTTTTCCAAAAAAAGAAAGGCCAGCAGGTTTTGACTGGCACACTCTATCAGACGTTTAGTGAAGAGACAATGGCAGTTTTCACCATGTCTTCCAGAACTAAAGGCAGATGAAACACTTCCTGACCCATCCCATAGGCCGGATTCCCTCAGCACCAATCCCACATAAATACATTATGAGAGGAGAAAATTACAG
The DNA here is from genome assembly GCF_048772815.1 of Callospermophilus lateralis. Lineage (NCBI taxonomy): Eukaryota > Metazoa > Chordata > Mammalia > Rodentia > Sciuridae > Callospermophilus > Callospermophilus lateralis. The sequence continues at coordinate 49,748,600 of NC_135319.1, read as the reverse complement.
ACCAATATCTTTCACGAACACAGAGGCAAACATCAACAAATTCTTAGCGAGTCGAATCCAACAACGTACAAAAAGAAATATACACACAACCAAGAAACCTGGGGGTGCAGGGCTGGTTCAACATTTGCGAATCAGTCCAATACACCACACCAATGGGCTAAGGAAGAAAATTTATATCATAAAAACTGATGCAAAAAAATCCTGGCAAAAATTTTCAACTTGATAAAGTGATTTTTTTAAAAACCTACCAAAAGGAAAGAAAACCTATAGTGAGGATCCTATTTAGTAGTGAGAAACATATTTTCTTCTTAAAATTTGGAACAAAGCAAGCTGGCTTAATAAAATAAGAAATAGAAATAAGAGATATATATATTGCAAAGGAAGAAATGAACTATCTTTACTCCCTGATGAAATGATTATCTATGTAGAAAACCCCAAATGATCTACAAAATAAGTGAGAACAAATAAGTGAGAGCAGCAAAGTCACAGGACACAAAGGTCAATGTGCAAAAGTCACTTGCTGCCCTGAGCCCCTGCATAGGTAGATGTTGGAATTGGAAATTTACAAGCCAAGCATGCCCGTGGCATCTCCCGGCTGAAGCACCCCATAGTGCTCTCTTCTAATTCTCACCCGGCATTCTGGGTTCTGGGACGTGTTTGCATCCCCAAACTCAGGTGAGGTGGTCTGCTGTCCCTGGCAACCAAAAGAAATGTGGATGAGACTCCCTCCCACACATAGGATCCTCTTCCTCTTTCCTGACAGCTGCAGGGGTTCTGAAGCAGGGCGTGTGCTTCATGAGTCTTTGGCTCCTGTGTGAATGAAACACAGATCAAACACAACTCAGATACTAGGGGAACTGGAAAGGGGCCTTGGGCTTAGCAAGGTGGTCCATGACCATAACAAAGTAGCTTCCCTTGAGTGGCGTGCACAAGACTAAGCTGTGTCCTCCAGGGCACTTCCTTGCATCCCTTGTTCTGTCTACTCTCGCTGCTTTGGAAACCACAGGGATAGGATTGAGGACAACCCTTATATTATTAGGGCTTTAAATTCCAACTATGGGTTGATGATTCCCAAATGCACATCTCCATCTAGGATTTTTCTCCTAAAATCCAGACCTCTTCCCCCATGACTTCTGGATACCTCACAATGGTAATCCACACTCCTGCTGCCTCCTGTCCAAGCCACCTTTGTGGGTTGCTAGGATCCTTTCAATAGCTAATTGGTCCAATTATTTCCAATTTTAACTTCCTTGTGTTCTATTATCATCCTAGCATCTAGACAGATCTTTAAAAGCTACAAGATCAGCTCCTTCCTCTGCCCAAACCCTTATAGTAGTTCCTCATTTCACTCAGAATAAAATCCTAATAAAAGTCCATAAAGTCACACACCTCTGACCTCATCTGTTACCCTCCACATAGTAGCTGCTCACTAACTAGTTCCTGGAAGTATGACTCAATGAATGAGCGGACAAAGCAATAAATACTATCTACTGGAGGCTCGTAATTTGCTATCACATGCGTCTGGAAGGATTTGCTTCCTTTGAATTAGATGGGCATGGGTATTCTCCCAGCCCCACCCTAGCTCCATACACACATCTGTGACCATGAACACATGTGCATGAGTGTGTACATACAATGTACACAACACACATACACAAGACCTTGTGCACTAGGCAGATGCAACTGAAATTAAGAGGAAAGAAGGGTTTATGATGCAGCACATTGCAATAATGCAAACAAAAATTGAATCAATTAAATGTCTTTTAAGAGTAGGCCTTGCCAGGCACTGGGACAAAGACCTGTAATCCCAGCAGCTCGGGAGGCTGAGGCAGGAGGATTGCGAGTTCAAAGCCAGCCTCAGCAAAAAGTGAGGCCCTAAGCACTCTAAGTAAAACATAAAATAGGGCTGGGGATGTGGATCAGTGGGCAAGTGCCCCTGAGTTCAATCCCCATACCTTCACCCCTCCCACCAAAAAAACCAGCGCCTTGACCTTGGGCACTGTGTGGCTTGCGGCTTCTCCTTCGCTGCCTTTTCTCCCTCTCCCCACCACTCGCACACACATTTCTGCCAGTGCAGTCATTCGGCAGCTCTTTGTTTCCTCCCCTCTTGCCAACTCCTGCTCCCAGGTCGCAGCTGCCTCCCTAGGATGGATTCACAGCCCAGGCCAAAGCACGGGATGGTTCCTTTCCCTCCACCTGACTCTCTCCTAAGTTCTCCGATGTTCTCAGAATCCATCTCCAAAGCCAGTGCGTCCACATGTTCCTCTTAGTGACTTGTTCACTCCTTCTTCCTCTCCAGGTGGGTTGACTCCAGTGCTGGTCCACTGTCACCATCACAGAAACTGACATGCAGTGACCGAGTGACCCAGTACATCTTCTCTTACCTTGAGCAGCCTCAGGTGCTAGGGACCCACTTTCCCCACGGATTCTCCGAACAGTCCGCATGGAAGGGATGGGGAGCCTGTGCTCTGGAGCCAGACTCCAGGTCTGAACCCCGGCTGCACCGTTTCCTATCTGTGTGATGCTGGGTGAGCTCCTTGACTTCCCTGGGCCACACTGAGTGAAATGCCTCCATCATAGACACAGGGTTGTGAGGATACAGTGAAAGAACCCATGCGAACACTTAGCAGAGCACCTAGGACACAGCACCTGCCAATAGACGGTAACCATGGCGACCAGTTCCATTTCCTGAGACAGGGTGGGGAGAATAACAGACCCTGTATTTGGCAAAGGAGGTGAGCCAGCTCCAGGCACCACCTCTGTGGCACACAGGGCTCTCCTCATTGCCGAGCATCACACTGAGCCAAAACACCGGGCCATGTTGCCTTGGTTAAGCCTGACACTGCACCAGGATCTTGGATAAGCTGCTTTCCTTCTCCGAGCTTTGGTTTCTCCATCTGCGAGATGAGCAGTTGGGATGAGATTATGGGTAAAGGTCCTCCTAGCTTTGACCTTAGATATGTACGAACCTAAAAGGAAGAAAAAACCATCTGCATTCCATCTCTAAAGCAGATGCCCAGTCCCAGAGCCACGTGGCACACTGACAGCTCAGACACGTGGATGTTGCAGGGCTTAGAAGATGTCACCCCGAGGAGTTGGCATTGGGTGCAGAGTCAGTGTGGCAGTGAGGACTATCCTTGGGACTCTCCAGTGTACTGTGCACACAAGCCACCTGGGGAATCTCATTAAGATACAGATTCTGGTTCAACAGGTCCTCTAGGTGTTGTCAGCATGATCCACACTCAGAGAAGCCAGGGGATTGGCACAGGATATTGCATTCCCCCAGAGTGCTGCTCTTTGACCCGAGTGGTAGTAGGGTAGAAAAGAGGCCATGGTGAATCTAAAGGGAACCCCACTTCCCTGCCCCCTGGTGAGCTTTGCCTGAGGACCCTAGGCCATGCCCAGGGATGCGCAGCCATCTGTCCATTAACTAAGCTTCCACGAACCTTGCACAGATGTAGCTGGCTGCTATGTTAGGGCAGAAAGTTCTACAGAACTTTCTAGAAAGATAGGATTGTTCTACATCTGCCCTTTCTAATATGGTAGCCCTTAACTACACGTGCCTAAGACTTGAAATGTAGATGATGAGGAAAAAACTGATTTTTAAATTTTATTTCATTTTAATTAATATAACTAGACATGAAAGCCAGTGGCTACCATACCAGAGAGCAGGCCTCAGAGGGCACCTCCATACGATGGTTTCTGGAAAGAATATGGACTTTAAATCTTAAAGTCAGACAGCAACCCCACTAATTGCTATCTGAATAGCCTTTGGCAAGTCACCAAACTCGTGACATTTTTCTCTTTGGTAAAATGGGGATGAGCACATCTAATTAGCAAGATTCACTTAAGAATTTGAGTATATATATATATATATATATATATATATATATATATATATATATATAAAGTTTCTGGCACCATGAATGATTCAAAGTGGACGTCCCCATAATAATTGTCATTATGTGCCTCTTGTCAACCACAGACTTCAGATCCCCCCAACCCAAATCCGGGTCCCTATTCTCAGTCTTTGGTGGCCTCTCTCCTGATACTTAGAGCTGTCTACTCATTCTTTAGAAAGTTCCAATAGGAGAAAACAGTGGTTCTCCCCACAATGCAGGACATTGGTGCCTGCAGTCAGAGAGGGCAGTTGGCTCCTTGAGGTCACACAGCCAGTTAGTGATGTGAATATTAATCTTTCAAATTCTGTCTCTTCTTTCTCTGTTGATTTGTCAACTGAAAATGAAAACATTCCTATTTATTTAAGACTAGCTCTGTTTCATGTGGACAGGTACAACTGGAATTCTCATTTTACTAGATGAAAAAAAAAAAAACACAAAAACAACAGAGTCTCAAAGTGGTCCTTTGGCTTTCAGCACAGTGTCAGAATGGGGATTGGAACCCAGGTCCATGCAACGCCACGAGCTGGCTTTCCACACTGCTTCTCTGCCATGAAGTGTCTCTGGGGAGCTGACCTCTTCTCCCTGGACTCCCTCCTCCCACCCCAGCACTCGCCTCCCTTCCCTAACACGCATAGCCTCACGCGCAGGTGTGCAAGCATGCACACCCAGCTGGTGTCTGTGGGGCTGACCACAGAACCACCTGTGTTGTGGTGAGTCTGTGAGCCAGGCAGAGAGAAGGGGAGCACAGAGCTCCAGGTGGGGGAAGCCAGGAGGGACAGCAGAGCACCTGAGCACGGTGGAGGGGTGGGCAGACTAGGGATGTCCGCCTGCCGGTGAGGACGCTGGCCTTCCCTCCAGGTTCAGTGGGAAGCCCCGGTGAGTTTCGCGGCAATGGCAGGATCTGCCGCCTGTGATTGAGAGGTCACTGCAGGCTGCTGTGTGCAGAAGGTAGGTAGGAAGGCAAGGGAGGAGGTGGCTGCAGGGAGCAGCCCACTGAGGGGAGGCCCAGGGGCAGGGGAGAAGACTGGAAGTAGATAAGCCAGGGAGGGCCTGACAGGCACACAGTGGCCTTGACATGAAGGGAAACAGGCAGGGGCCTCCCAGGGAGGGTGTGGGATCTTGGCTGTGGGACCAGGTGGAAGATTCTGGATCCACACAGCTCGCTGTGTGACCCCTCAGGGGTCTTCTATGTCCCCCATGGTTGTGAAGCTGCCCCAATCTGAATGTGTGAGACTGCGGGTGACACAATGATATGACAAGGAGAGGTGTCCTGAGCTGCCCTGCAGTGCCATCCTCGCATCCAGAACCAGCCCCATGGCCACCACCCCAGTGAGTGTAAAGTGGGATTTCTGCTCAGGCTCCTGGGTAAGGGCCTTAGTGTTATCTGGTCTTTGCAGCTGAGGCTGGATTGGCGGGGAGGGGGTGCACCACGAGGGGCCTCCTGGCTCCTGGCCCGCAGAGCCCTCTGCAGTGACCCTGAATCCAGGACAGGGCCAGGAGCTGGACATCTGTCATAAACCCTGAGGCTTAGGGACCCGTTTTCAGATCAGCAAGATCCATGCAGCAAATAATGCTGAGAGGGGTGCCACGGCCACCCCAGATGTCCCCGAGCCCTGGAGAGGTGGGGCACTCCTGGCTTAGGGACAGCTCAGAATGTCTTTGGAACCCAAAGGCAAACCAGGCGGAGGGGGCCAGATGGGAGGTGTGGCTGCTCCCCGCCTCTTCCTGATGGAAACAGGTCTCGGAAAGGGGATTCCAAAACGGATCAGATCCCGTCTCTGCTGCCAGGCATCTGAGTTGGGCTTTCCCTGGGAGGCCCAAGGCAAAGCGTCAAGGGCCATTGTCCTGGGTGCATGCTGAGGAGGGGGAGGGGCAGGCGGGGGGGTGATGGATGGGATCTGACCCGTGTTCTGATCTCTGAAAGGTTGCTCTGTCAAAAGCATGTGCTGTGCGTACACCTGGCAAAGCAGCTTCCTGCCCACTCGGGTAAGTGAATCACCTATTAAAGACTGTCTGAGAGGAGCTGGATGGTGACGTCTGTAGTGACAGTGGAGGGGGCATCATGGTACCCGCGCCAAGTATGTGGCATTGTTGGTTCCTTGGAGAAGCTGAGTTTGAGTCTACTGCACTAGTCCAAGCAATAAGGGTGAGAATCTGCTTAAGGCAAAGGGCAGAAGGAGGGGCGATGGAGGGAGGGAGGGCAGGGCAGAGGGGAATGTAGCAGGACCCAGCGACTAGGTGGAAAGGGGCCAGTACAGGGTGATTCTTCTGCCCCGAGAACCACAGTGAAATAGCCCCCCCTCCAGGTGACCCAAGGGCCCTTGCTCTCCACCAGCCTTCCCAGCTCTCCCTCCGCGGGGAGTGCAGCTTGGTGGGGGGGGGGGGGCTCAGCACAGTGGGGGAACTGCCAATGTGGGCAGCCACCAGTGCGCCCGGGGAACCAAGCCACTGGGTTAACACGGCCTCCTTCGTGTGGCTTTTCAAGGTTAACAGACCCGACATTGTGCCACATTTTATGAAATGGAAAATGTTTGCCAAAATCCACAGAGACCTGTTTATCGAGACCCCAGCTGCTGGGAGTTCTAGAATACTCTCTGCAGAGGCACTCCGTCAACCTGAGCCTATATTTTGGGAGCAAATTTTTGTCACATGCACATCAGATAGATCACTAATCTCCAGGATATATAAAGAACTCAAAAAACTTAAAACTGCACCTCAGGTTGTCTTACGCGAGTCCCCGCCTGCACACAGGATGGGTCAGTGCTGGGTGACAAGCAAGCTCCATCAGGTCAGGCTTCAGCAAGGCAGGAGGACACTGAGCCGGGGTCGAGAGACCTGGGTTTGGAGACCAGGAAATCTCCAAGGTAAGGAAACCTTGATCATTCAGTCCATCGGCCCCTTGTCCGAGGACCATCCAGCATTGGTGGACATGTCGCCTGGTCAAGGAGCTCACTGCCCTCCTAGCACCTGGCTTCCAGCTTCAGTCAGGTGGAACTTCTCTCTCCTGTCAAGCAGGAACTCATCTTTGGAGACTTTCTGCGGATCTTCAGTGAGGTCCTCTTCTTTAGGATCTCCTTGTGGACACCCAGAGGTGGCTCTCTGCTCCCATCCCCCCCACACACACCCAAGAAGCCCAGTTCCTGCGGCCCCTCCCCCACAGGGGTGGCACTCCTCACCTGCATTGGCTTCTCTCAGCCTGACCTCTGAAGCCACTGTTCCCTTGGAGTGTGCTGTGCTAGCCATGAGCATGGGACCCACACCCTGGCCACTTGGTGGGATATAATGAGGACCCAGTGGGGCCGATCCTTGGCCACACAATCGCCCCGCAAAGCATGGGATCCCAACTGATCAGGCCATCGATGGATCCCCCATGCAGCAGAAGGCTTTGCGAGCCCTAAACTGTGGAAAGAGTATGCACCCCCTTTCATGATGCCCAGTGACATAAATTCTAATTAATCCCATAGGTACAAGGAAGAGGGACAACATTGTTTTTTCATGTGAGGGTGCCTTTGCCACTTTTAGTGGAGTTATAAAGTTCTATCAGAAATAGCTCTTTCTGAGTTGTCTAATTTTCGGTGCCTCTGCTTTATTAACGCCCTGTTAAGTACTGAGCCCACGAAGAAAGTAGGACTCAAAATCAAACTGTTATGACACACCTAGAATTTGGGGCTTGGAACAAGAGGTCTTCTATGGATGTTGGGCTGGGTCGAATCCACAGAATCTCTGAATTTCCTGAAATCAGATGCAAAATTAAGAGCATATTTCTGGGAGAAAATTCCCCAGCTTCCATGAGATTCTCAAAGAGTCCATAGTATTAAAAAACCCAGCACCACCAAAATAGACATGTAGACCAATGTTTCAGAATAGAGGACATAGAGACAAAATCACATAAATACAGTTATCTCATACTAGACAAAGGTGCCAAAAACATACATTGGAGAAAAGATAGCCTCTTTAACAAATAATTCTTGGAGAAGAGGAAATCTATATGCAGCAAAATAAAAGTAAACTTCTATCTCTCACCATGCACAAAGCTCAACTTCAAATGTATCAAGGACCTAGGAATTAGACCAGAGACCCTGCACCTAACAGAGGAAAAAGTAGTCCCAAATCTTCATCATGTCAGATTAGGCCCCAACTTCCTTAATAAGATTCTAAAGAGCAAGAAATAAAATCAAAAATTAATAAATGGGATAAACTCTAACTAAAAAGCTTCTTCTCAGCAAAAGAAACAAATGATGGCATTTTTTAGGTAAATGGATGGAGTTGGAGAAAATCATGCTAAGCAAAGTAAGCAAACCCCCAAAAAAACCAAAGGCCAAATGTTTTCTCTGATAAGTGGATGCTGATCCACTTATCAGAGAGAAATGGGGGGTGGCATGGGAAAAATGGAGGAACTTTGGGCAAGGGAAGGGGTTGGGGGATAGGGTCAGGAAAGATGGTGGAATAAGAGACATCATTACCCTAGGTACACATATGACTGCACATGTGGTGCAACGCTACATCACGTACAACCAGAGAAATGAAAGATTGTGCTGCAATTATGTACAATGAATTAAAATGCATTCAGCTGTCCTATATACCTAATTATAATTAATTAATTAATATTTTTTTTGAAAGCCCAGTACCACTGTTGTTGATTCCTGCAACTGAAGACAGTGCCCCAGGACCTGAATCTCCTGAATACCAGTGATAGAAATTGGTGCCTCACTGGGACATCACAGGCATAATGCCAAGTGAAAAATCCCACTACTCGGCATATACACAATGGACTTAAAAAGCAGCATACTCCAGGGACGCAGCCACATCAATGTTTATAGCACCTTTATTCACCATAGCTAAGCTATGGAACCAACCTAGTATGTGTGCGACACTTGCCTAGTATTTGTGAGACACTGGGTTCAATCCTCAGCACCACATAAAATACATAAGTAAATAAATAAACAAACAAATAAATAAATAAAATAAACACACACAAAAAAAACTACTCTAAGATTTCATCTCATGCCAGTCATAATAGCAATTATCAAGAATACAAACAACAATAAGTGTTGGCAAGGATGTGGGGGGTAAAGGCACACTCATACATTGCTGGTGGGACTGCAAATAGGTGCCCTTCACCAGATGAATGGATAAAGAAAATGTCATGTGTATGCATAATGGAATATTACTTAGCCATAAAGAAGAAAGAAATTACAGCATTTGCTGGAAAATGGATGGAGCTGAAGAATATCATACTAAGTGAAATAAGCCAATCCCAAAGAACCAAAGGCCAAAGGTTTTCTCAAATAAGATGTTGATCCATAATGGGGAGAGGCAGGTAGTGAAGAATGGAGGAACTTTGGATTACGCAGAGGAGTGTGAGGGCAGGAGAGGAGGTGCAGGGGTGGGAAGGATGGTAGAATGAGACAGACATTATTACATGTATGATCACATGTATGATATACATGTATATACATATACATGTATGATCACACTACTGGTGTGACTCTGCACAAGGTACAGCCAGAGGAATGAGAAGCTGTGCTCCATTTGTGCACAATGAGTCCAAATGCATTCTACTGTCATGTATGACTAATTAGAACAAATTTTTAAAAAGAAAACCTAATTTAATAAACATACATATTTGCAAACTTTTTTTAAAAAGGTCAAATACAAAAGCCCACGTTACGTGTGTAAGTCTCTTCTTACAACACACAAACAGAAGCAGCTCACCCCTGCTTCTGGGAACCAGCAGAGCTGGCTGCAGGGGGTCTGGAGGGAGGGTTTCTGTGTCTCAGTCCAGGGATTCTTAAGTTTGAAAAACTTCACTGGACTTTATGTTATATATATGAGTTTTTCTGAACAAATGTTACAATTCAAGTACAAAGGCCCTGTGATATAGGCAACGAGCATGGGGCTTCCAAAGCTGACTTCAGTTTTCACACTCAGGACCTCCCAGAGGCCAGGCATGCCCTCGTGGGTAGGGTTGGGGTTACCTGGCCCAGGGGCCTGTCTCCACCTCCTCAGCTGTCCAGGCAGCATGAAGACATCCCCTGACATGCCCCAGGCCTGTCCCAGGCAGGTGCTCTGCCACCTGAAAAATGCTTTGCTAATGCGATCCCTTGACCAGGACATGGGAAAACCAGGACCCCCAGTCCTAGGGGAGGGGGCCTCCCCACCTGCTCAGCCCCCGCTGGGGGTCTCCAGGCAACTGACTTCCTTGCATTACAGACAAGGGAGGGGGCAGGTTCACAGGGGCACGAGGGCCAAGTGAAAACCCAGCTGGAAAAGCACTCGCTGGGCCGCTCGCCGGCCTACCGTGCGAGGTTTATTGGCTTTGGTATTGTTGTGGATAATGGTAATAATAATAATTATTATTATTGCAAATTAAAACAGCATATTTTGTTCCCCTAACTGGGAGGCCCATTTGAAGCCCAGAGGGAATAATATGCAAGCGACGTCCAATTTTTTTTTTTTTCCCCAATTTGGATTGAAAAAAAAAAAAAATTCAGCATGAAGAGATAGATTGGTCTGGGCAGCGATGCAGACATCACGAAAAGAGAGAGTGGGGGCAGGGAGGGCTGCAGCCCTGCTCGGCTTTCAATCATCGGCTGCTGCGTGCCCAGGAGCCAGCGACGACTGCCGATTTCCGAGGCTGGGAAACCTGCACGCTCATTAGCGCAGGTCTGAGCGCCTGGCTCTCAGGTTCCGCGGGGGCTATTGTTCCCTGAGCCCCGTGGAGGAGGAGAGGAGAGCTGTCACTGCTAGGCTCAGAAACTGGCCTCAAGTGCTCCCTCCTGGGTGGGCAGGAAGCCCACGGTGGGTCCCTGGGTCTGGGCAACTCTGCTGTTGGAGGGCCATTCATTTTGACAACTGGCATCATTTGCAGGGGACAGACCTCTGTCTGTCCAACTGGGGGCCTGGAAGTGGCTTGTCCCAGAAGACAGATCCCAGGTGCAGTTTGCCCCGAGAAGGGGTAAGGAAGGGACAGGGGAGGGAGGGACAGATGGGAGGCCAAGCCCAGGCCCAGGCCTCCCAGGCCCAGAGGCAGGAGTCCAGAGGCCTGACTTGGGTGGCCAGGCCCCCAGAGAGGCCTGTGGTCGGTCAGACCAAGGAGCTCGGCACATAGGCCCCAGGCATCAGAGGCCTTTGGGGCAGCTGGTGGGATGAAGAGCCAGAGCTGGGGGAGAGGAAAAGGGAGGGAGGGAGAGAGGGAGGCACATAAGGAAGAAGAAAAGGGAGGGACAGAGGGACAGAGGGGGAGGAAGCCAGGAGGCAGACAGGGAGGGCCAGGCTGGACTTCAGTCACTTTGGATGGCTGGCTGGCTCCTGCTCTCACTCCCCTTCATCTCTCACAGGGGGGTGGGGCGGGAGGGGACAGCTAGAGCCTAATGAGCACTTGGTACCTGCCAGAGGCTGCTCTTAGCATTGCGTTTCTTAACTCCTTCAAGTCCATAGCCTGGAGGTGACCTCGCCTGACAGGTGAGGAAGCCAAGGCCCAGGGTAGCAAAGTGGTGAGTCAGCGTCTGGCAGCGAGCTGCTCCCAGGTTGGGATGCCTGGTCTCAGGACCCCCACCTAAGCTGCAGCACCCACTCCCGGCCAGCTCAGGGCTGGTGGCACCCCACCCCGTGATTCTCAGGCACAGTATTTCAGGTACAGAACATAAGACAGGAAGGTCCTGCTAGAGTCCTGGGAGCAGAGGGTGGCCAGACATCCGGGCCTCCCACACCGCCATGCGCTGCAGGTGCCAGGCCCACTGCCCCCCAACCTGGAGTTCCTTCCTCAGCCCCACCCCTCCGCTCCCCTGCTGGACCTCACTCAGCCTCCCCTCCTCCACAAAGCCTCCCAGCAAGCCCAGGCCCAGCTGTGGCCACAGGACCCGGCTCTGCGTCTGGGACCCCTCCAATGCTCATTTTCTCATCTCTTCTCCCTACTGGATGGTGCAGAAGGGTCTGTGTCATCCTCATGTCCCACACTTGGCTCTGCCCCAGAGCGGGATCAGAATCCAGGCCTCCAAATGTGCAGCTTCTATCAAACTGCCGCTCCCGGTCCTCTCTTGAAATCACAGAAGCAACACCAGGTTCTAGAACCTTCTAGAAAGGAAAAACAATAGGTCATCAATTCTGATAGCCCTGGTTTGCTAAAGGGGAGCTGGAGGCCCTGACAGGGCAAGACCTGCGGCAGGCAGGCCTGGTGGAGCAGGCCTCTGGCTCCTGCCCAGACTCCGGCATCGTGTACGACTGGGTCCCTCTGCTCCCTGCAGGGCCTAAGTGAGCCCCTCTGGCCTCAGCTGGGTGGGTTTCTAGAGGATGTGACTGCGAAGCCCGCACTGTGGCCCTGCTCAGAAGGCCTTTTGTCCATGAGGAGCTTTGTGTACTGGAGTGTGCTGTCAAAGAATCTGACCTGGAATGAACCAGTGGCAAATCACATCTTCTCATGGTGCTCTGAGCTCGGCTCACTCAAGGCTGACAGGCTGGTGTGGGAAACTGCAGTGTGTGGTCATGTGACCCAAATGACTGTACCTGTTCATGCCTGGCATGTGTCCAGGACTCCATTAGCCATGGCACTTACCGACTCTCCTTCAACCTTCCCAATAACTCCACCAGGAAGAAAGGCATTATCTGTTTTAAACATGAGAACAAATGAAGTTCAGAGAGGTTAGGTAAGTTGTCTAAAGTCATACAGCTGGTCAGTGGATAAGCTGGCATACCATATCAGGCCGGTTAGATCACAAACCTATGCTCTTCCCAATTCACAGAAAGAGAGACAGTCTCTTCCTCTAAGCCATTATAATGATATTGTCAAGAATAATTACATGAGTTTCATTGCACCTCACCCATTTCACAGAGGAGGAAACTGAGACACAACAGAGAAGGTGACAAGTCATTCAAGAGCTAACAGACAAAGCTGAGGCCCCCAACATGGGTCCTCTCCAGGCCCAGATGGGCTTCCCATTCTCCAACCTCTGCTGCTCCAGTTTATTGGTAACCAGCCCCTCTGGTCCATGTGGACCAAGACGGTGGCCCACCAGGAATCTCTTCCCCAGGATCTGATTGGCCCCTACCTCTGTCCCTCACTCTTCCCTCCCAGAAGTCAGAGCTCAGTGCTTGGGGTGACCAGTTACTGGCTCGTGTGCATGCAGCCTGTCACAGGTGCCAGTCACTAGCACACACATCAGCATTCAGCCCACAACCGGCCAAGTGGTAGGGAAGACTATGACCCATTTCACACAAGAGGCTGCCAAATCCAGAGAGGCGGAGAGGTGGGGGCTGAGGGCAATCAGAACTATGCCCCAAGCTCTCATGTGCTGCCAAGGGGTACAGTGTTTGCTCCCATACTTGGGGACCATTGGCTCAACCCTGTTCATTGGGGGCCTGGTGAGGATCTGGATGCCCAGGGGAGGCCCCTGCCTGTGTCAGAAGCCATAAAACCAGCAGGAGTGTGAAAGTGTGCCAAATGCAATGTCCCCCAGCTGTGACTTCCAGAAAATATTAAATCCTCCTGTGGGAAGTGAAAAGAAAATAAGAGCCTTCAAGTGACTGGTTTGGGGACATCTTGAGTTGCACACAGTTCAACAGGTGAGTGCAAGACTTTTCAGGGCCCTGTAAATGCCAGGGCACTTCAGAATTCTCCCAGAGAAAGAGGTTGTGCAATTCCTAGACACACCTGGCCACGCCGAACTCTTCGGAGGGTCCAAAGACCCATGCAGTGGCATGCCCCTTAGAAAACTCTGGAATAAGCTGTCTGAGGAAGAAGAAAGCAGTAATAGCTATGGAGAAAGGAGGTGTTTACATTAGTAATTAATAATAAGAGGAGGACATATATTGCCCAGGGAGGGTACGATGTCTTAAAAAATGTGGTTTTAAGAACGTACAGAGTAATGACCCCCAGGACGCGTCCTTCCCACACGAATATTGCCAGAGCAACCCGCCTCTATCTGCTTCCATGTCCGGCTGCTAAGCAAGACTTCACTTGACCAAACAGTATTGTTGCAGACGGGGGTAGCAATGGCATTTCCTGCCCCACATCTGTTCTCTCTGCTTCTGGTGATGGAAGTTCCATTTACTTTGGGGCTCACACCTCCTTCTGCATTTGGTCCCCATGGTTGTGGGGAGCCACCCCCCAGTTTCAGGCCCTACCAATCAATGTATTGCACTCCACCACCATCCTCGTCCCACCGTGACTGAGTGGCAGGTGGGTATGCGCACAGGCTCCTGTGGGCCTCCTTCTAGAATCACCAGGAAGGAAACTCTTCCTGCCAAGGTTCCAAACCCGGAGGCATGAGCCCCAAGCCATCTTTGATGCCTCACGGGAGATCCTGCCTGAAAAGAAAATCATCACCAAGGAAAGCGGAGACGGAAGCAGAATTCTGTCAGTGTCTGATGGGCCCCTGCTCCCACTTGTGTCCAAAGGTGACTGAATTTGGGGACCCAGACTTACTTGAAATTATACATTCTCTTATCTAAAGCCAATCTGGGTTAGGGTTCCCTCATTTGCAACTGGCAGAATTAACTGCCTCACAATAGTTAAAAAGCACTGCCATACATAGATGTGTTTTGTTATTCAACTTTATTCATTTTTTCATTCAAATAGTATGTATTGGGTATATGTCATGTAGGGATATCTTATACACGTAAGGCTGCCATATATTGTTATTCAGGTTGTGCACTATCCAACTCTAACGGGTTACCTTTCATGTATCAGCCCTCTGTGGGTCACATGGTTCAATAGCTCTGAGCTTTGCGAATACAGGAATCTATAAATTGGCCCTCAATACATGTCTCATCTGTGCCTTTTTATCCCTACCCAGTGGAAAGGCAAGGATCTCCTACCATCCCTGTTGAAATCCTTCCTGCATATTTCTTCAAAGCCTAACACCACTGCCACCTCTTCTGAGAAGTCTCCCATGATTGTGTCATTGGTATAAAGTAGTCCAAGAAGGAAAATGGAGAAGTAAGGTCCATCTGACCCCAGCCAAGGCAGTCCCTTTTTCTCTGTATATTCTCCTGAGGGGCTTAGATGGGAGGCCCCTGTTCTGCGCCCTCTGATGGGGTGATCCCAGGAGGCCTCTGGACACCCAGCCCTGGGGTGCTGCCTTGGAGTTGGCCTGCCTGTCACCCACACAGCCCAAACTCAAGCCCCGCTGAGTGGTGGATGAAGTGCTCTGGGAGCCCCCCAGCAGCACCCAATTCCCCAGGGAACAGGCTGCATTCTTGTCATTTCTGCCTGTTTCTCCCAGGGGTGGGGGATGTCGTGTTCCCCCAGATAGCAGGATGGAGGGACTCCCAGTCACCCCCTTGCCCGTCTTTGGAGCCAACCTGCCTTCCCACTGTGGCCTCTACCTTGACCATGAACAGGAGAGAGAAAAACACCCCAGACTCCAAGATCGGGGGCTCTCCCTCCCCCTTCACCGGGACATAACCCACCCGCAGTGGGCTCCAGATCCTCTGCCTTGCAGATTCCCGACGGCCGCAGTCGCCCGCCCCCTCCCTCAGTTCAAACCCGCAGCCTAGGTAAATAGTGAATAGCCCTCATTAACATTTCATAGACCTGGATTATGCTCTTTTCCCTTGTAGAAAGCCTGATACAAAAGACAGCCTAAAAAGAAACAAAATGCCCTCCTTGTGTGTTATTTACAGCAGCCTCCACTAATGTGATCACCCTCCGCCCCCTCCCCCCACCCAGCCCACCGCAACTTTGCAGGCGTTTTATTAAAATGAACACGTTGTTCCAGCAGCCAGCCTCCCTCCCTGGCAGGTCTCGGCATAAATAATTTATCTGAAAGCTGATTTGGTTGGCTACGCTTCTATAATTGAAGGCCATCCCACACAGTTTATTGGCGAGCGTGGGGGCCCAGCCGCTCAGCGCCCTGACCCCAGATGGAGCGACTCAAAGGCCCACCGCGGGCCCCTTGGCAGCCTGGGGCAGCGGGGCTGGTGGATCGCGCCGCCGCCCGCCTCCCTCTGCAGCCGGCCAGCCCCGGCAGCCCTCAATCTGCCAGGCTCCCCCGTCCCAGCCTAGCATCCTCTGCTGGCTACAGACCGGTCCCACGCTGGTCCCCAGCTGCCCACAGCACAGCCGGCCTTTGCCATCCCACTCCGTGGCTGTGAGCGAGGCCAGGACCTGCCCTGGGGCTCAGCGCAGACTTGGAGATGTCCATCCGAAACGGTGGACGGCTGAAGGTGCTGATCTCATGCCCTCGAGTCTCAAGTGCACTGCCCCTGCCAGCAATGGCCGGCTGCCCCCTGGCTGGTCTCCTCTGCAGACCACTGGCACTCCTCGCTCCCCTCACCTTGCTGACCTTGAGAACCCACAGACAGATCAAGCCTGCGAACTCCTCCCAAGGCCTCTGCTGGCTCACCTTTCCTTTTTCAAAGGCAGCTCCCCAACAACCCTCTTCCGCTTGGCACGGGGCTGCCAATTTTTCTCCCTCCTTGAATCCCTAGCCTCAGAACCATGTTGCCAAGGTTCAAATCCCAGTTCTGCCCCATAACTGCCAAGTGGCCTTGGGCTAGTTACTTAACCACTCTGTGCCTCAGTTTCCTCATCTGTTCAATGGCGAAAAAACAGTAACACCCTCATGATGTCCTTTGAGAATGAAAAGGGTTAATATGTATGAGGTTCTTAGAACAATGTCTATCCATGAAGAGTGTTCCAAGATGGCTTCCTGTCAATATCATGCGGGAAACAAAACTTCATTTATAGCGAACCACCCACAGAAAGGTGGCTCTCTGTCTCATCTCCCACGACTCCCCATTCATCTGACCCCATTCCCATCCAGGTTTCCCACCCCAGCCCAGCTCCAAATCACCAGTGACCTTCATGTCACTCACACAGCAGGGCTCAATTTTCACTCCTCTCTGTACAGGACACCTAGAAAGATTGGGCGCGGGGAATCCAGTCCCTCTCCTCTTCAAACCCATTCCCCATGTTGTCCAGGCCCGGCTCATTCCCGAGCCTCCGCCTCCTCCCCGGCTTCATACCTCCCTGTGCGCAGATCTCGCCACATGGGCGCCTGAGGACTTGGCACTGGCTCCTTTGTGCCCTGCCTAGTGCTGTTCCATGAGCTAAAGCCAGAGCCACAAATGCCACTTTAAATAGTCTAGTAGCTGCATTTAAAAAGTACAAAGGACTAGGCGGGATTAATTTTAATAATAGATTTTATCTAACCCAATAGAGCCGAAATATTATCATTTCAGCATGTAAGTAATGTAAAAACTATCAATGGAATATTTTGCCTTGTTTTTCTAAGACTTCAAAATCAGGTGTGTGTGTGTGTGTGTGTGTGTGTCTATATGTGTGTGTCTGTGTGTCTCTGTGTGTGTCTGCGTGTCTGTATCTGTGTGTCTGTGTGTCTCTGTGTGTGTGTCTGTGTCTCTGTGTCTGTGTGTGTGTCTGTGTGTGTGTGTCTGTGTGTCTATGTGTCTGTGTGTGTCTGTGTGTGTGCATATGTGTGTTACCCTTTCAGCGGTTCTTATTTTGGGCCATCAGCGCTCAGCAGCTAGGGGTGGCTGGTGCCTACATTATTGGAGCCCTAGGGGTCCCCTCCGTCCTCCCAGCTGTGAATCACCTGTGCCATGGGACTCAGAAATCTTTGCACCAGTCCAGACTTCTCTAACTCCGGATTTTTGTACACATTCAGTGCCAAAATAAAACAAAAACAAGGAAATAAAAACACTTTGAACTTCGAGTGTGCCAAAGAACACCTCACACTTTGAAAGGCCACAGAGTCCAGACATCCTTTGGACCAAAGACTCCAGAGCCACCCTGACTCTTCTGATCCCAGAGCACGCACGGAACCCATTTCCAAATCCTGTGGATTGTACCTTACGACCGGCCCCAGAACACAGCTCCAGCCTCCCCCACCCCTGTCCGTGCCCCCCCTGGAGCCTGGGCCTCCTGTAAGAGCCTCTGCCTGGTCCCTCCGCCTCTCCACCACCGACTCAGCATCACTCCAGGAGTCAGGACGGGCTCTTCTTCCACCCAGTCCCTCAGGGGCACTCCCAGCTGACCTCCATCAAAGCCTCAGCTCTGCCTGGCTCCCCACTTCCCGTCCTCAGCCATGAGGAGGGAGCTGATGCTGTGTTTGGTCCTTGTCTGTTGTTTGGGATCTGATTTGAACTTAACCCAAATCTCATCCCTCTGTCTTTCATTTCAGAATTAGGACATGAGTTCCAGTCTCTTGGTGGCATTCATCATGGTCCGGGGCCTCCTGTGAATGGGACTCCCCACTGCACCCCCATTCCCTCCTCCAAGGACTGCAGCCCTTGGCTGTCTGTCCCTCCAGGCTGCCTGAGCTTCTGAGCGCGGCCTCGCCCAAGGTCACAACCTTCCTAGGGTGGCTGACGCCCAGTGACTGCTGGAGGTGAGCTGCAGAAGGCTGCCTGGTGGGGCCCACGCGCGGTGGCCGGCGGACCACCTGAGCTTCAGGACCACTGTGGTGTCAGTCAAGGCTTGGTGACAGCCCACCCCGCAGCTCACCCTCTCTGGCCCATCCTGCCTGCCTCCCTCCCTCTCTCCTGTGGGTGCTCATCCTAAGGGCAGCCCTCACAAGCCTGTGGCACAAGAAAATCCTCCTCAGAGACAGCCTCCTGGGGGACCCAGTGTGCGTCGCCATGTCCCCAACAAGATCCAGCTCACAAATTCTGCACAAAATAATTGCAATGACAAGCAGCAAGTCCCTACGCCACTTACAATTGACTCCGGGCTCTGACCCTCCTCCTACCAACAGCCCAGCAGGCAGGAGGTTTCAGAGGCAGCAGCAGAGAAAGAAGCTTAAGATACCACTTTGGCTTTTTCCATTAGTATTTAAAACTCAGGTTGTCCCAGGCCCATGGAAGCTGGGAAGAAGAGTTCCCTGTCACCCTGCCTGAGCCCTGACCAGGTCCTCCTCCCCCAGATAAGGTCGTTGCTCTCTTTTGCTTTGACAGAGGTATTGCCGGACCCAGAAAGGTGGTGTAAGAGACCACACCAGTCGGCCAGAATCCAGAGACCAGGATGAATTCAACCTTCTAAAGGGAGGCTTAGCCTCAGGTTGCCTGTGGAAGGCTTGCTAGGACTCGTCGGAGTGAGTCATTGCACTTGAGAATCTGCACTGCCTCTTAGATGTTCTCAGGAGACAGCTCAAATCTGTGTTGAGCAAAGAAATAAGGAAAAGTTAGACAGGAACTGTCTTAGTCCATTTCATGTTGCCATAACAAAATACCTGACACTGAGTAATATACAAAGAAAAGATTTCTATTGACTCACAGTTCTGGTGGCAGGAAGTTCCAAACACCATGATGGCAGCTTCCTGGTGGGAGCCCCCTGACTACATCACAACATAGCACACAGCAGAAAGGAAACCAGTTGCATGCAGAAGAGATCAAGCACGTGGGGTGGCCATGCTTTATCATAACCCACTCTCTCAAGGACTGACTCACTCCTGTGAGACACAACCTGCTCCAAGGGACCGGCACTAATCCATCCAAGTGAGTCGAACCCTTCCACTGGGTCCCATTTCAACATAAACATACTGGGGACCAAACTTCCAGAACGTGAAACTTTGGAGGATACATTCAGACCATATCCAAACCACAGCAGGGCCCCCATTGGACAGAAGGTGAGCTTGGCCCAACAATCCAGAGGGCAGGATTTCCACTGGGACTCAAGGACACAGCCCAGGAGCATGGACCACAGGGCCAGGAAGCCTCAGAGAGTCAGCCCACAGGTAGTCATTGAGTATTGCCCTGGGCAGAGCTGCGCAGAGGACCAGAGAGAGGTTCTCAACAGACCAGAGAGCAGGAGACTGGGATTCCAGGAGCCATGGCCCTTCCCACCCAGAGGTGAGCACACACCACCAGGGTAGGTAGAGAGGGAGGCAGCTGGGCCGGGCTGGAAATCTGCAGTGCTTCACAGTCCACTGGAGACGCTGTGGCTGGGGCTAGGGGAATCCTGTCACTCTGCCCCAGGAATAAGTGGTCCTGACCCTGGGCAGCCCTGGGAAGGAAAACACTCTGGATATCAAAGGAGCTAGGATAGCGTCCGAGGCACTATCGCGGTGTCTTTAGAACATCACTGTAAGGTCGTCCTGTTTAATTTTGTCTCTCATCCAGCCCTCTGTACACAGTAGCAGGACCAAACTATGAAGATATCCTGTAGGCCATACAGAACCAAAGCACTGGCTTGGTCTGCGAGTCAGGAACCCCTCAAGAGCAAAGGCCAGCCTTCCCCTTTGTAGCCCAGCAATTAGGAACTGATCAAATGGAATTGCATTCACCTACATGTTCCTGGGTCCTCCTGGGACACAATGCTGGATGAGTGGGCACTAGTATATTCTATGCACAAATGCTAGAATATCACTATTTCAAACAGCTTAATGATGATTGTACATGTGCCCTGAGCAAGTCTGCATGAATAACTAAAATGTCAAATGTCTTTGTTTTAGTGGCGAGTCTATCAACTCTTCGGGTCTCGAAAGCATGAGCCACATGCCAATTAGAATCTCTGATGGTCAAGTAGAAATGTCTTTGTTTCATAAAAATGAAAGAATGAGTTCATTATCACTTACGCTCCCTCTAGAAGAAATAATCTTGTAAGAACTTAAGATCCATGAGTAGGAGGGAAGGGTTGTTAAAGGGGTTCTCCCCAAAGATTGCTCCTTTGCACTTGAATAGAAGGGATCCAATGTCACAGTTCCTTAGAGCCAAACTGGAATGTCCCACTGCAACCTTAATCCCAGAGAGTCTGCACATCACTGTCCCTGTTGAGGCTGCAGACACACACACACACACACACACACACACACACACACACCAAGTCCAAAAGTCCAAACAGAGAGGGTCTCAAGAGTGACAGTACCTGCGAGATTTGCTGAGATAACTCAAGGCGTCTTTATGGTGTCCACAGGGAGGAAGCCCCGCCACAGTTTCCCTGGAACCCAGGATGGGAGGGGTCAGCAGTCAAGGGCCCAGGGAGACAACTGCCCTCCAAAGACAGAGGAAGCTGCTCTATGTCATATAGCCACAAATTCTGTGTCCCAAGCACAGCCCCAATTCCAGGAGATCTCATTCTCTTTTATCAAAGGACATACACACACAAGGCTTGCACATATCCATACGTGTATATGTTTGTACATTACATGTCTGCTTGTATGTGTGCATATATATAGACACATATATGGGTATTTGAGTATATAAAATGAAATTTCAGTTATAGGCTTATGTCATTCTTTTCACCAAAAATAAACAAGCAAGCAAACAAACAGGATTTTGCCCACCAGGAGCAGGCAGTTGTCAAGATCTGCACCCCTGCAATTTACTGGGGAAAATATCCCTTGTCACTTGGGCTGGTGGGTGTTGCCCCAGAGCTGAGCAATGGGTCAATGAGGTCGTTGGTGTGTGACAGGGATGAATCAAGCAGTTCCCCCACTTGCTCCAGGACTGTGCTCTGTGACATTGTGCGTATGCAGGGGAAAGCAGGCAGGGTCCTGAGGCATGTGTCCTGCAGGGGACTGAAATGCTCAGGGGCAGCCTGAGAGCCCTAGCATTTGCATCTTCATTGTCCTGCAAGTCACCATCACTTGATGCCTTGGGGGTCACACAGCTCTGCCTTGTAACTTTGTCTCCTCCCTCATTAGCCATGTACACAGGGTCTAAAAGTTTATCTCATTTGTCAATCTAGGACAGTCATGGGGACCGACCACAAAGGATCGTTGGGTGAAATCAGTATGATAATGACAGAAACAGAAAACAATCAATGATGACAAGCAGAGAAAGCCCAGAGAGAGGGCTGTCACCCACAGAATGCCAGGCCTTGATGAAGGGACAAGAACTGAGACTCCGGATGTGGATTCCCCCAGACCATAGCTCTTTCTAATGGTACCAGAGACTTCAAGGTGGGACCCGGAAATGTACCGTCAGGGGTTCCTCAGCTGCATGAGAGGTTTATTTTTTAATTTGATGTTTTCATTTCAAAAATTGAGACCCTGTTATCCCCTAAATAATGCCCTGGAAACCCAGAGCTAAACATTTGCATTTAGGTCAACTATCAGGCTTTTTGCAAAAGGAAGCCAGAATCACTGCACAGGCTACTGCATAAACAAAAGGTTAGTGATGGTTCAAATAGAGACAAGTGGAAGGAGGATTGAGTTGTCAAATGCAGGGGACTCAGACAGGCCACATGCAAGCCAGCTCTGGGTTTGAAGCTGGCGGAATTCAAGTCACCAATCAGGTGAGCAGGTGCCTGAGTCCCACCATTCTGACCTGCAGCCACTTACAAGAGGGCTCTGGCACTGAGGGTGCAGAACTGGAAAACGTCTTGCTGACAGGCATGTGTTTGGGGATGCTCTGTTAAGTTGATGGGCTCCTCAAAATCCTAGGTCTGTGGTTAAGAGCTTGTCCATTATAATATATGAAAAATATAATAATATTGATAATAACTCTAATGACGGCACAGCATGTTCAATCACCAAGACAATCCAGCTGATAACAAGCGGATCTTCAAACGGGAATACATCCTTCTATTATTAAACCCAGCATTGGTTATTTCACTTTCAGCAAAACATCATCTGTCACATTAAATTAATGCCATTAATTTGAATTTTAATGGTTTTGTAGTTTTGTTTGCATTTAATTTGTAATTGTGTTTTGGTTTTATAGCGGGGTAAGAGCTAAAAGCATAAGGAATTTATACTTACTTTTATGTTTGTGTGTATTTAAATAACAATACAATCAAAATAATTTTAGTCAACACTGGGGGTCTGTGATAATTTTTTTTCCCTTTAAAATGCATATATTAGTCAACTCTAAGAATCACTGAGACTGCGTCACAGCACGCTGCTAAATGCAAAAGTCATTTAATTTAAGAAGTCCTAGGTGGGACTGGATTTGGCCCAAGGTATTGTTGGAAGGGGATGTGGGGCCAAAAGTCTCATAGGAAATTAGATTTGAGCTTTGCAAAATGCTGAGCCGGTTAGTCCCCATCTCAGATGACTCAGGGATACTAACAAGCTACCAACATCTTTGTCATCTCCTTCTGCTGCACCTTGACTCAACAGTTCTGAACAACTCTGAGTAATTCTGAGATAAGCCATTGCACATCTGAACACTCACAACCTAATCACAGACGACAGACGGGAGGAGAAGGCCACAATGTTCCCAGCGTCAGCTCCACATGCCCACGATTCTCAGAAGGTTATGAATGGCCCCCAATCCTCAAGGTCTGTGTCTGGGTGCACCCTGAGCCTGCCTGACTGCAGAGACCCTTTCTCCGCTGCGCTCCATTGCCAGGTAAGGGCAGAGGCACTGGAGGCAGGAGAGAGCCAGGTGGCTTACCTGAGACCCACAGCGGAGTGACATCACAGCAGGGATTTGAACCTGGTCCTTGGGACTGCAGGCCTGGGCTCTGCCCACTTGTGGACATACTCAGGCCTGGCTGCTAGCAGGAAGAAACTCAGACCTAAGAGTGAAAGGAGCCCGTCCATGGTTGGAGGGAACCTCCTCTTTGCTGGATCCCTCCTGCCCAGCGGCTGCAGGTGACAGCTGAGAAGACAGTGGCCCTGTGCTCAGGGGTTTACAGGCCTTGTTCTTCTATGGAACCGGATGGGAATGGAACTCCTGCTGAAATCCCAAAGCGGGGAGCAAATCTCCCCATATTCCAAGTGGGTATGGCCAGAATCCTTCCTCCCAGGTTTGCTGTGGGGTGTCCACATTACCTCGTCCCCTCCTCCACCCACACACCCTACTTGAGAAGGGGACAGATTGCACAAAGGCTTGAGGGGACTTTGTGTCATATAAAACACCATGGCTGCTGTTCGCTGTCCGCCTTCCACCTCTTGTAGAGATCAGGGCACCTTCAAAGAAGGGGAGCCCCTGGTTGCCCAGCTGGAGGCCCACTGCACTGCAGAAGCCCCAAGCCCAGCCCAGGCACAGATATTTCCAGAAGCGTTTATCAATCAGCACCCCAGGGTTTGGATAGGGGGAGCCTCCGTGAGATCACAGACTAAGCTTGCCCTGTCCCAGAACTTGTGGGGGGGGAGCGCTGGGTAGAGTGGGGCCAGGCAAGACAAGGACAGCTGTGGCAGGCCCAGACCACCTTGCTGGGCAGGGAGAATGAGCACAGCCTCTCCAGGGCCCAGAGGAGGCCACCAAAGCAAGCAGCTCCTGGCCTGCAATAGGCAGCCACCAGCCGCCAAGGGGAAGGCCACCCCACAAATACCCAAGGGAGAGCCGGGGCAGCACCATCCATCCAGAAACGCACACCCCGTTTCCTCCAGGCCCCTTGCTCCTGACTCTGCCTGGACCCAGGGAAGCCAGACTCAGGAAGGCGGACGCTTTCATTGAGGGAGCTGCTGTAACAAAACCCCACACACTGGGGCCATCGAACAGCACAAGTGTACTGGCCTTCACCCTGTTCTGGAGCTGGGAGTCCTGACCCGTGCCATTGGCACACTCCCACCCATGGCTCCAGGGAGAATCCTTGCTGGCCTCTTCCAGCTTCTGGTGGCAGCAGGCAATCCCCTACCCCCTTCCTGTGCATCTTCACATCATCTCCCTCTGCGCCCGTCTTTCCAGATGTCTGCCTTTTATAGGGAAACTAGTCACACAGCATTAGGTTCCACCCTCAGGGCCTCATTTGGACTTAACCCCCTCTGTAAAGTCTCTTTCCAGATAAGGTCACTGTAACACGATGGGGCCTTCCCCACACCATTGTGGGGAGGACATAATTCGATCTGCAGCTGAAGACATGAAGGAAGAGAAAAGCAATGAGTGAGACCCCAACCCCAGGCCACCGCAGGGGCCCGCATGTGGACATGCTCAGGCCCGGACTGCTAGGAGGGAGAAACTTGGAACTGGACGTGGATGGAGCCCATCCACGGCTGGAGGGGACCTTATACTACCTGAGAGGAAAATTCTTTCTATCTCTGAAAATGCCTGGGGAGCTCCAGTAAGGACCTGCCCTGTAGTCAAGGGGCGGAGAGCGGGAGACCCGATGAGCATGTGCAAAAGCATCGAAGGGAGGAACAAAAAGCCATTTCCTGTTCGCACCCCATCGAGCTCAGCCCATTCGGTATGTGGTTATATATACAAGAGGCAACTAGGGACCGACAGAGGCAGCACGATATAATGTCAAGTGAATTAAATCACCCGTGGGGAACGCACAGAGAAAGTCCAAGAGCCTGGGAGGGAGGGCCCTGCCTGGGCCCCTGCAAGAGGAAGGTCTGGGTGAGTGGATTCAGCCAAGTGGGCAGACAGCGAGAGAGGGCAGGGCCGGCTCACAGAGGTTGCAGGGCCTGACTGGAGACAGCCTGGGCTCCATCTCAGGAAGGTCTGCGACCCTCTTAAAGAACTTTTATGTCCCCCTTCCTGGGCAGCGGATGCAGATTTTATGTGTGTCTGCAGGAGGCTAAAAGTGTCTTCAAACACAGAATTATAACGATCAGATGCCTGTCTCAGGCTGGGAGCGTTTCCTCAGCTGAAAGAACTCTGGCAGACAGGGCCAGGAGTGGAGTATAAATAACCCACTACCACTTGGCTCCTTCCCCTCGCCGAGGCTCCTGGCCCTGAGTCTTTCTCCTATTTGGCAAGATCCCAGGTGGGATTTAATTAGCCGTCTTGCCTCCTCAGATGCACGCATCCAGGGTTTCCGGGGTCTCGAAAATACACTTCCTCCTCCTCTTGTCTCCTGGCTTTGGAGCAAAGTGGAAGCTCTTTGATCTTTGAGCATTAGAGGGAGGAGACGGCGCCTCTCATGTGTCACCAAGGTGAGCTTAGAGGGAAATTATTCTCCACAAAGAGAAAGCCCAGCCTGATGTTTTGGAAAGACGTTCATCTTTGCCAGAAGCCCATCTTTGTTTCAGAACACAATGGGTCTGTCAACCGTGGGTGCGTGCAAATAAGGCCTTTGCAGATAAGCTGGGTTCTTCCGATCAGACCCAACCCATTAGAACAGAAGCACATGGTGGAGCAAAACTGCTCACCTCCTAGCTGGGAAGACCCAGAGAGGAAGGAATCTCACGATCTCTCTCAAGGGCACACTCCCAATAACTTGAAGATCTCCCAATAGGCCCCAACTTCTTAAAGGTTCCACCACATCCCACTAACACCACAGGGAGGGAACCAAGCCTTGGACACAAGGATCTCATAGTACCCACCTTCCACCACTGACTCCCACTTTCCTCTAAGACCTCCCACCCAGGCCCCAACTCTGAAGTCTAGCCCTCCACAGAGCCCAGGACACACACAGTCAGCTAGAAGCTGCCCCTGGGGGACCCCAGGCTGAGATCCCGCCCCTTCCCTGAAAACCCAGCATCCATTTTCTGGCCATCCCTCCCAGGAGTTCTCTTCCAACCAGCATCAAAGCCTTGTTTCCAAAAGGGCACTGCTGACGACAAGAGACGCCTGCCGTTCTGCGGAGGGAAGGGGAGACTAAATTAAGTTAGCGGGCCCTGGCTGCCGCGGCCCCCAGGAGAGTGAGGAGGCGCATCGGCATATTTAATCTCTGAAGATCCCTGCAGGAATGAAGCAGGCACGGCCTCGTTTGACTCAGTGTTTCCCAGGCTCTCTGACCACAGACCCCTTTGTTCCCATAACATCCAGTAAGAGCCCCGGGCAGGGTTGTGTGGTGCCTTGGGGACCCACTTTTGGAACAGCCCATGAGGGTCTGGCGGGTAGCACATCCCGCCACCCCAGCAGGCCCTTGGAGTGGGGCTGGGGGTAGATGTGGCTCCAAGTCCCACTGCTCACCCCGCGACCTAAGCAGTAACCAGGGTAATCCTTGCTCATCCGTGCAGCAAATAGACCCGGGGAGGTGTGAGATGGTGTGCTGAGGTTGAAGAAAGCCATGGCTGGCCCTCTCTTCCCTTCTTGTCTCTTCCCTTCTTTACAATGGGAAGGACACGGAGGTGGCAGTTTCTGATAGTGACACTCAACCTACCAGACAATGAAAATGGTGGAGAAACCGTGGGCTTTGGGACCAGATAGAGCGCATCCTGATTTCTTTCTTATCAGTGGGTGATGGTGGCCAAATTGCTGAGTCTCTCGGCTGCTCGGTTTCCTCATCTGCAAAAGAGCCATTGTTGTAGCAGATCAGCATGGGGCCTACCTGAGGCACTGTACAGGGGGAACAAGCCCTGAGCCTGGCACAAGGAGAAACCAAAACATGGTCCTAAAACCTGTTGGCGGCAGATGTGACCCTGGGGTGTGCATTCAGGTTTCTGATATTTCTCTTCTAAGTCTAACTTAAATTAGTAACAGATTTGGTGGCACAGAGCTGATTGGAGGGCTCTACTGCAGGGGTCCTGGTGACTTTGTGGGGCACTCTTTCTTTTGCTGGGCCTGCTGAAGTGTCCTAGATGTAATGGGCCAGAGAGCTTTGGAGCCTCCTCCGAGAGGCTGCTGAGGTGCGCTGCTCGGTTGGGGACATACATGAAGAGGACACCTGGGCTCTGCTGCTCTGCCTCAGTGGGCCCAGCTCCTGCCTGGATCTACCCAGAGCTTCCTCCAACTATATGGAGTGTCCGGGTTACTCTCTGCTCGGCCCTCACTGCTGGACATCCTGGAGGCCTAACTGCCTCTGGGAGGGGATACAGCCACAAGAAGCAGAGAAACTAGTCATCTCTTTCTGGCTGTGGAATTCCAGAAAGCCACCCTTGCTGGGAAACAGAAAGGACTGATGGTCTCTGAGGAAGACTGAGTGTCCCAGCCCCCGTGCATGGGCTTCCCTGGGGACTAGAAATGGGTCTAATGGAACAAGGGCATGGAAGTGGAGTTGTCTTGGGTTTCAGAGAGGAGAGCCCAGAACGCCCTCCCCAGAAAAGCGGCAAAACTCCTAAATGGTTTTGTGAGGTCCAGAAGAGCAAAGTCTGTGCCCCCTGGCCCAGGAAGAGCTGGGAAGGAGGCCAGGTTCTGGAAAAGAAGAGGCAACATATTTCCAGGCAGAGGAGGCCTCAGTGTCTCATGCGCCTTTGGGTAGCACGATTCTGTGGGTGCCCAGCTCTGGTGTGGAAGGGTGGAGATTGCTGCCGAGCTGAAGGGGGGCTTGCATACAATGTGAACAACCTCCAGTACCACCTTCCAGGGATCACACCTGAGCACCAAGTCCCTGAAGGACATTGAGAAGCCGGGGGACCCTGAAGGGCTGATTTCCCACCCGCCCCAATACCTGCATAAGTTCCCAGACCCACACATCCTGAGAAAGGGCAGGGCCCTACATGCACAGGATCATGGGGTCATCCTATTGGTAGAATGGGGACCAGAAGCAAAAATGGAATTGCTACAGAAAAACTGAGGGAAAATTCCATTTCTTGCACATCTGGGCTCTTGATTGGTATTCTCAGCCCCCAGATCGAGGGAAGTTCAGGACCATCTCACTGCCCGTTGAAAATACCCAGATCCAGAATGTGGCAGGCCAGCGACTCCCTGGGAACATGAGTGCCCATCATCTTCTATGTGGCCCTGCACAGGAACCTGACTCCACCCTCCCAGTCCCTGAGGTCTGGGGCCTCGTTGCCATTGGGCCACACATTTCTGCCCCTCCCTCTCCCTGGCACGCCCGAACTCCCACCCTTCCCCCTGCCTCCCCAACAGGGCCACCACTACTGGGTTCATGTCTGCTTGTTGGGCGGTCACTCCCGTCCCGTTTCTCCTGACCTCGTTTTCCATGGAGGACAAGTCACAGTGACCAGCCCCACCCATCCGCAGCACCTGGGAGCAGGGAGGGAGGAGTGACTGACTCAACGGGGGTGATCCCAGTGGGCCACTCAAGGACAGGGCTGGATTCACCTCCGGTCACACCCCTGGGGTACGCCAGACCCAGAAGGACCCTCAGACAAAGGGCAGTTGCCCTTGTTTTCAAATGGCCACACCCAGCGTCAGAGCAGAGCCCCAGCTGGAAGCCAGGCCTCGTGTCCCCACCCATGCTTCTCCGTGAGCCTGGCCTTGGTGCCCACAAGGCCCGAGGAGGGGGTGGTGGGGATTACCGGCTCCTTGTGCCTAATGATGGTATCACTCACTTCCTTGGATCGAGTCCCAAAGGGGTGGTCCTGGGAAGTCAGGAGGCGGCAAAGCAGCCAGATAATCCCCCTGCATGCCCTCCAGAGAACAGCACCGAGCTAATGGACTCTACCCAGCCTCCCGGGGCCCTGGAGAGCAGCAGCCAGATCCCTGCTGCCTCCCGACAGCACACAGGGCTCTGGGGGCTGATGAGGTCTCAGGTGGGCACACAGGAGGGAACTTTCATTATCTTATCTGCAGATTCTGTCATGGGAAATTCCAACCAGAAGCTGCTGCATGATTTCCTGAAGGCCCCTGTGGGCCTTTCCTGGGCCAGGCCTAGGGGCCTACAGAAGAGAAGAGAAGAGGGCTGTGCCCCTGGGATCTTGCCCAAGCACCCAGGCAGGAACCCCGGGTCCTGTGGGTGGCTGCACTCACTCCCATCCCTTCTCACTCCTCCGCCTTCACTTCCTGTGCAGGCTCAAGTCCTAGCCAGCTGTCTGCCTTGCTGTTCCTGCAGCCTTCACAGGCTCAAGGCCAGCTCTCTATGGCTGACAGGCGAGAGACCTCCCCAATCCTCCTCTTTCTTCATTATCTCCTGCACCCACCTGTGTTGGTCCAGTGGCCAGAGGCCTGATGTCTAGGTGATGTGTCCCCTGCACCCTCACTGTTACTCAACAACCCCTCTGGGGTGGCAATTAGACCCCAGATGGGTTGGTGCCAGGCCAAAGGGGGCCATATTGTGCCCACTAACCTTCCTTCCCATTCCCAGTGGGTGATGTTAGCAGGTCAAGGTCAGGGCTCCAGACTCTGCCTCCTCCCCCATGCTCCCTGTGATAGATCATGCTCAGACCTACACTAAACTTAATGAAGTAGGAGGAAGTGGGAGGCAGAAGCAAGGAACAGCCTTGCAGGGGATCAGCTGATGCCAGCCAAAGGTATAAAAGGCAGGGATACTGGCAGGAATGCTGTGCAACAATGACAAGGACAACGTACAGACGGTCCCCAACTAAAGATGGTTCAACTTAGAATTTTTCAACTTCACTATGGCTCATGAGTGATATGCATTCAACAGAAGCTATACTCAAATTTGGATTTTTTCATCTTTTTCCAGACTAGTGGATTATGGTACGATACTCTCTTTATGGACTGGGTAGCAGCATCGAGCTGTAGCCGGCCGTCATGGGATCACAGGTAACAGAGGCTATGTTGCGAAGCCAGGAGCTCTGCACGTTTGGTGCACTCAGTGTATTTACAACTTATTATCCATTTACAATGGGTTTGTCAGGATGCAACCATATCATAGTCCAGGAACATTTGTACACATAAGCTCCACAACAAGGCGCATCTCACAACTTCCTATTGAGAGGAAGAAGCCCTGATACAAAGGAGCCCCAGGATCTCCGGAGGCTGGGCGTGTCCTGGTTCCCAATCCTGGAGCTGTATTTACTTTCTGAAATTCCATCAGATCAGAGACTTACTGCTCATGACCTGTTCTGCAGGAGGACCACAGAGCTGACCCACACTCTTCTTGACTCAGGACTTTCATTGCCAGAGCAGGCGCTCTAGAGAACCCCTTTCCCTATGTCGCAGGGACCAACACTTTTCAGACACTGGGTCCTCCAAAGAGCCTGGAGGCCACCGTGAGGAGTGCAAGGAGCGAGTTCCAGCCAACCACAGCAGCCCAGGGGGCGCCTCACTTCCATGTCCCCTCCAGAAAGCCCACGTGGGAGCAAGGTTGATTGGCAGCCACCAGCTGGGCCCCCTGGGTCTCCTGCTGGGCTCCCATCAGGGCACACTGGCTTCCCTCAGCTGCTCCCTGCAAACGCCTAGTGGCCATGACTCAGTTCTAGAGGAGGTGGATTCTGCTCACCAGCCACTCTGGCATAGGGACTGTGGCCTAGGGACTCCCAGCAGCCTGGTCCTGGCTTTCCAGGAGACTTAAACTGCTATCCAAACTCACAAAGGACATGAAGCACAAGGACCCTTGGCCCTTTCCACTGAGGGACAAGTAGCTTCCTTCGCTCATTCCTTCCCTCCTGTACCCACTTTTCCCCACTTACCTGCCACATGCCCAGCTCTGACCCTTGGTGCAAAGACTCGAGTCACCCAGGCCCCTGACAGATGTGAGTCTCCCACCCGATGTCTTCCCACTGTCTAGAGTAGGATGTAGAAAGTCCAACCTGTGCCTGACTCAGTTCACGGAAGCACGGACATCAGAAGAGAGAAGAAACACCCCAAGCCCCCTGAAAACTTAAGGAAGCCAACATAGCCCCAGGCAGCCAACGGGCCCTGCCTCATGTCAGAGATGGAGCAAACCAAGGTGGCAGGGACAGCTGAGCAAGTTCCCCAGGCGACACGCAAGCAGAGACGGCCGCCAGTGCGCCAGCCCCTTCCCTGTCACCTGCTCTATGGCGTGAGCTTGTACCCATCCCCACACATACACACACGCACACACACACACACATATATACTGTGTGCATCCGGTTGTTCTGGCTACTTCCCTTTGCTCAGGGAGCTGTGGACTAGGGACTTCACCTTCCCTGCTTTCTCACTCCCTGAAAAAACCAGCCTTGCCCCCAGGGACACCCTTCAAGGGTGGCCTTTCTGGTGGCTCCTTTCTCTGCTATCCTGCAGGGAGCTCCTGGGCCTCTGGCTCTCGTGGGTCAGAGGCAGTGCTGGAACAATTCTTTGTTTATCTACCTGGCTCCCTTGAAGGTGTGGTGTTCAGCAAGATCTCTGGACTTGAACTTGGCGTTGACTCCCCGTCCTGCCACCTTGAGGAAGTCACTTAATCTCCTTGAATCTCCATTTCAGCATCTATGAAGTAAAATTGACATTGCTGGCCATCTCCTAGAGAAACTGGGTTGCAAAGGCTGAAAAAAAAAACCCAAAAAACGGACAGTATGTGACCCTGCTCTGCTCCTAGATTTGATATTCACATCCACAGTCTCAGAAACCCATCTGGAGGACACCCAGCCTGGCGCTGGCCGTGGTGTCTCTGGGCGGGGGAGACTCACAGGGATCATTTCTGTCTTTGTTGTCCTTGGCTGCTGTCTGTATGTATATTTTAAATAATAAGCCTGAACTGCTTTCATCGTGAGAAAAAATAAAAGAAATATATTTCAGGGGGAAAATGAGTACGTGAACAAGCCTGGCTTATGGCAGTTCCTGCCTCCGGGGCCTGGAGTCCTGTCTCCTTGTCTGTGCACATCAGCACCTGAGGCTGCCAGGTAGTGGCTGGAGCTTAGTAGCACTGATGGACACATCTGGTCCAACCTCCTCATTAAAGAAATGGGAGCCTGAGGACCCGCGAGGGAGAGATTGCCACACATGAAGTGAGACTTTGAGGAGGGCCAAGACCCAGGCCTCGTCTCCAGCCATAGTTTTCTCCCCCTGGTAAGAGACCAGGTGGAGAGATGAGATCATCTGCCCCTCTCCTCCCATACCACCTGCCCCCCCCACAGGTGGGGCCATTAGACTCCAGCCCCATTCCCTGATTCTGCCCATCCCTCCCCCGGTTGGACCGGTTCCAACTCTGAAATGGTCGTGGGCATGGGCCACGGAATCTGATGGCAAAGACTGAAAGACTCATTAAGGTGTTGGACCATATCCACCAGGCAAGATCACTGAATGTCCCAAAGCTTGTGCCACCGTGGCCACCGTGGGCTGAATAGAAGAGAGTCCAGCTCACAGACCCAGGGCTCAAGTCCCCAGCACCCCTCCTCCCCCTCCTCTTCCTCTTCCTCTCCTTTCTTCTTCTCTCCTCTCCTCCCTCTTCCCCTTTCTCCTTCTCTCCTTCCTCTCCTCCGCCTCTTTCCCTCCTTCCTCTTCCTTCTCTTGACCCTCAGGAAGTCCCATTTTTTTTAAAAAAAAGCCAATTGCACAAGAGTTACTGCGCTAGCCACACTTGAAAGTAACATTGAACTTCCAAGGGCAGCAGATGGGCTCTCCAGCTTGTGGCTGGAGGCTGTCACCTTGAGTCACTAATCCCCCTTTCCTGACAAAATGCTAATAAAACATCAAGAATTCACAGCATTCAGGGGACCAGCACTTGTTTGAATTCTCAACTTCAACCCGAAGGAAATGGAGCCCTTTTAACATCAAGAAACCCCACTGTGGATCCCATATAATTGCAGATGGCTGCGATGGAGTGGAGGAGGCTGGAGGGGGCGGGAGGGATATTTTACACGTGCACACCTGTGGCTGGGTACTGTACACACATGACCATCACCCAGTGAGCCCTTGGATTATAACACCACGCATCTCCAGTTCAGCCAAGCTTTAGAATCCAAGGGGAGGGGGACTGCTGAGTCCACCCACAGCACAAGCAGCCCTTTGTGTCCCTCCTGGCAGCCTGAACTTACCCAGAGTCAGCGCTGAGGCCGTCCAATTTGAGGCCCTGAAGGGAGAACCGGGAGGATGGGGAAGTGTCCCATCT
This sequence comes from Callospermophilus lateralis, assembly GCF_048772815.1. NCBI lineage: Eukaryota > Metazoa > Chordata > Mammalia > Rodentia > Sciuridae > Callospermophilus > Callospermophilus lateralis. Next base: position 49,715,303 of record NC_135319.1, on the reverse strand, counting down.
GAGAGCAGAAGTCTCACAGGCAGAGAGCATTCTAGGTAAGACCTTCTCTTTTTTTTCAAACAAAAAAAAAAAAAAAAGGAAAAGAAAAAAAAAAGCAAAGGAAATAAATGGTATTTTCAAAGGAAGAACATGAACCTGGATGAGAAGATCCACAATGAGTTAAAGGCTGAGCTGTGTCACCCCAAATTCATTTGCTAAAGTCCTGATTCCCAGGACCTCAGAATAGGACTGAATTTGGAGTCAGATCTTTAAAGAGGTAATTAAATTAAAATGAGGCTGTGTGGGTGGGCCATAATCCAACATCAAGCCCCCCTCCCCTTGGATTCTAAAAGCTTGGTTGGAGATTAGGGACATACACACACAGGGCGAAGGCCATGGGAAGGCAGGCAGAAGACAGGAGAGAAACCTCAGAAGAAAGCAACTCTGCCAGCACCTTGATCTTGGACTTCCAGCCTGCAGAAGCATGAGATCATACATTCCTGTTTTGTAAATCCCAGTCAGTTCTGCTTGTTACAGCAGCCGGAGCTAACACAAAGCCTGACATGCACTGTCACTTACCCAGGGATGCATCATGACTTCTTTGTAACTTTGGAGGATACTTTTCCAAAATGAAGCCCTTTCCATAAATATGTAATTATTACAATGCATTAATATTATTTTACTACTACATTGGTACAAAATGAATGTATTAATACTAACAGATTTGCAAACTGAAAGTTTATTTTTTCTGATTCGAAAATATTTCTAGGGGTGCCCAAGTGTATAGAGCCATAGGCACATGTCTGCTGTGCCTGATGAAGTGGTTGGCCCTAGAACCATCTCCAGAAGCACCCATTGCTAAATCTATGTCTCTGGGCATGAGAAGACCCAGCTTGGGCAATCACAAGTGGAAAGCCCAGTTCTTGTGGGCAGTGCCTGGCCTGGCATGGGTCGCGGGTTTGGCCTTAGACCCACGGATGAGGTACACCACCTCCAAGGCCACCTTCACTCCCGGCCTGCCTCCTGCTTCCTGGCAAGGGCCAAGAGTTTGAGAAGCATGCTCTGTGCAGCTGACTGCCTCTCAGCAGCTTCAAGGAGTTCTTTCTTGGGTCACAGCAGGCAAAGCCAACAGGGAGGATAAACAGGCTGTCTCCTCCACTCCCCTGCCCTGAACCCAGCCAAGTCTCCCACAACCCTCCAGGGACTCCCGAGCACCAGGAAAGAGCAGGTCCCAGCCTTCTCAGCAAAATGCAGGACTGGGTTGTGGTTTAGACCTCCTTTTTTCCTACTACAAAGCCTTTCATTTCAATAGAATCCCATGGTGGAACCCAGTGGATGAAAGGGGAGAACAGAGAGCAGTCCCGGTTGAATCAGGGGCAGGAGCCTGAAGCCCTGCCCAGAAAACAAAGGATCCTAGAAGATGCTTTTAGAAAATCATGTGCTAGACACTTTCTGGGTCTTTGGCTGGGAAGGAATGGCCTAAGCAGATGCAGTCAGTAGTCTGCAGGATTCTGTGATCCTGGGCCAGGGAACCCACGGCTGGGGATGTGAAGGGGTGAGACCAGGAAAAAGGGCAAGGCAGACGTGCAATGGCCCCAGAGGGATCCTCCGAAGAGAACTTCAGGAAAAGTAGGGTCCTATCTCAGGAGCTACAGGAGATCTGAACCCAAAAGCCAACAGGTCAGGTAGCGGGCACAGTGGTCCTGGGACCCACACACAGTGGTCCTGGGCACAGCCATCCTGGGAACGGTGGTCATGCACACCTGGTGGTCAGGCACGCCACGGGCAAAGCCCACGGCAGCATTTCTGCTGAATCCATTAGCGGAATGGCGGGCGAGTCTCCACCCTTCCAAGGGAGCTTTCTGGCAAGCTAATCCCTGCATAGCTGGAACATTAAATCATGGCTTCTTCTGCCTGTGGGCTGCCCAGGTACATCTGGCTTCATTTAGTCTCCCCCACTGAACAGAAACACATGTGGGCTCTGTGCTCTGCTGAGGTGAGCCTGGGTACAGGCTTCTGGGGGTGGGGGTGGGGCCGAGGGGCCACGAGGAGGGATCCAAGGCTTCTTTTCATAAGTGTGTTTTTTGGCACACAAGTGTTCTGTGGGATGTAATTAGGTTCTATGGAAAAAAAAAATCCCTCAGTCAAGTAAATTTGGCAAACTGCATGAACCAAAGCAAGCAGAGAATTGAGGGATTTCTCAGAGAATTTGATAGGAGACCCTAGGTGGAGAGAATTAAAAAATACAGTGTTTTTCTAAACACACTTTTCTGGATTATCGGGAAGGACCCTTGTGGCTACAGGTCAATGGAAAATCCAACTCTCCATAGGTTAAATTCTCCAGAAGGTATTAGTTCTATAATGGCAAATCCAGGAATGGGTGCTTCCTGGATTCGGCAACGAGTGTTATCAAAGCCAGATGCTCTGCATCTTCCCCTCCAACATCCTCAGTCTGTTCTCCTGGGGGTCCTTTCTCTGACTGGACCAAGATGGCGGCTGCTGTTCCGGGCTCCCTTGCAGACTCTACTACTGCCAGCAACAGAAAGCAGATGGCTTCTTCCCAAACCTTCTCTATAGAGCAAGGGAAGCCTTCCCCAGGAATCTCCCTAAAGACTTCCACAGTTCACTGGCCAGGATTGTGTCACACGCTCCTGCCTACACCAAAGATTGATGGGCCCAGACTTCCCAAACTGAGGCCTGAGGCATCCCAGATTGCCAAAACAAATTTAGGGGTATTTTTAAATTCCAAGGGAACCCCAGAAATTCTGGACATCTGCTGGACACATGAATTGCTAGCTCCAGGTATTTATATTGTCAATGTTCGATCCCACTGCATTCCATCCACGAGGCTGTAACTTTGAGAAGTTTTCAGTGGTTGCTGAAATTTTTTTTAAAAGTACTAAATGAAAATATGTGTGGAATAGGAAATAAAGGTGATGGTGTCCCATCCAAATCATGGTTTGAGAAGTTGTTCAGTATTCAACAGGTAATAGTAAGTAATCGTATGTATTTAAGAATAAATTAGATCTATTGTTCAACAACACAACTAGAGTTAATCACAATGTCCACGAACTTGAAAATTTTTAAGTATATTTTAAGTCTTCTTAAATAACAATTATGGGAGGTGATAGACATGTTAATTAACTTGATTCAGCCATTCTACAAACTATACATGCATCAAAACACTAAAATAGATAGAATTTTGTCAATAAAAACAAATAAATAAAAGTTCTACTTGCTTACCAAAAAGCAAAATGGGTTTCTAAAATGTAAAAATAGAATAAATTAAATTATTTCTTTTAGTTCATGTATATTGGTTTTGCAATTGGCCAACAGGTTGTGAGGATATAAATAGTGAGTTGTTTGGGACTAAGTCCGGGAAGTGTTAGGGACACTGTGGAAAAAAAAAAAAAATACTGAAAGTTTGCAAACAGAGAAACAGGGCAGCTTCCAGCTTAGACTGACCAGGCTTACGAGGACTTGGGCTGATCAAGGGCAGTTGCTGGCTCTGGTGGCTGCCTTACCTGAAGCCATGAAAAGTGGATGTGGAAATAAACTCTTTAAAGAAAGAGGGAATGCTTTAGGAAGACAACCAACAACGGTGGCTGCTAAACTAGGGAATTGGTGTTCAGCAGAGCACACTCAACCAAGCAGCTCTGTTCTGGAGGTTTCTGTCTTCCTGCTCTTGCATTAGCACTTCTTCCTGGGACCTGGTGATTTCTGACTCCACCGACCTGCACAAGCGTGTGCACGTGCACCCACGCACTACGTCCTAATTGCTTGTGTTGCCTGGGAAGGCGTCAGCAGCAACTCACACACCCTGTCCTTTGGCTTCACCGTCTCTGCTCTACTCTGCTCGATTCTCTCCACCCACCAGAGGAAGCTTCGTGCAGACAGAGTCCATCTAGATCCCAAATGTCTTCCAGCTCCAGGGGTAGTGACCAGGACTTAGATGGCCACCAGTGTTCCTTCAATGGCTGACCAGCGCTCACAAGGACCCTAGGAGGTAGGAGTCGGGATCCCATTTCACAGGTAGCCCCTGCACCATGCCACACCCTGAAGATGGGCAGATCTGTGTCTCTTCCCCTCTCCAGCTGTCCGGCTGACCTCGGTACCACTGATCAATTTTATAGGGAACAACGGAAGAAAGGCCAATGTGGAAAATGCTCTGGATTCCTGCAGCCTTGCCCAGGCCGAGTGCCCTCAGAGGTGCAGAGTTCCCTGAGGGAGTCCCAGGGTTGGCAGAGTCCTCAGTGGCTGGCAGGCTGGGCTGACCAGGCCAATTTTCTTTCTGCGGCCCTAGGCAGACACCTGCCCTCTGTGGATCTCTTTGCTCATCTTTTCAATAAGGGAGCTAGTTCCACTCAACCCTTCCTGGTCGTCCCCTGCTAATATCAGGATGCAATGGTGCAATCCCATGGACTTGTAGCAGAAGAAAAATGAGGACCTGCCCCCATGTGTCAACTGTCCCTTCTCACCGGGATGCTTTCCCTGTTCTGCCTGGATCCAAGGACCAGCTGTGCTGTGTTCCAACCACACTGTAACCTCCCTCCAGGTCAACGTTTTATATGTCCAGTCCCATTTTCAGATGAGGATCCCAAATCCCAGAGAAGACGCCCCCTCCTGAGGTCACACTGCTAGCAGGTGACAGATGTAGGGACAGCTGGCCCTAACTCCCAACTGTTCAGCCCTCAGGTCAACCCTGCCACACATGCAGCCTCGCTGTGGCATCCAGGTGGCCCTCTCTGAGCCTCTCTGCATGCCAAACTGCCTGGTGCGTTGGACCGCTTTCTCTGTAGGTGGTGGGTATCAGACGGAGATGTTTCCCAGTGAGTTATTTCTAGAGGTTCTGGCAAAGGCAGAGAGCTGAATGAAGAGTTCTCTTTCTTAAAAAAAAAAAAAAAAAAAAATGAACTTGCACAGGGTAGGGGATGCAAATGAAAGAGGATGTGGGGTTCCCTTGGGAACAGCTCCTTGTCTGACCGCAGAGGGGATCAACCCAGCCGCAGGTGTCTCTGCCCCTGCCCCCCAGGCCTCACTTTTCCTGGGTAGGGAAGGGGATTTGCCAGGTGATGTTAATGGAATTTTGGAAACATTGTTGGCAATTCAGATTGTTTCCTGCATCTGCTTTTCTAAATGATTTGACTTCCCCTTGGGGCAGAGAGGGGGGCTATGCCTGTTTTTCCTCTCCTCTCAGATATGCAGGGCCCCGGGGGCTGGGGTAAGTAGATTTCCACATTCATCCGAGACTCCGTTCAGGTGGACAAAGGCCTAACATCACACAGTTTCTGTGTTCTAAACAAGAAAAATCCCATAATGACCGCAAGACTGAGTCTTCATCTCTTGCTGTCAGACACAGGTCCTCCCTGGCCTGAAGAGCCACACTGCTCACCACAGAGATTCCCAGGAATCCAAGTCAGGAGGACAGAGTCTCATTTTCCAAATCAGCCTGACTACCAAGTTGCTGTGTGACCTCATGCAAGTTACTTGATCTCTCTGAAAATTCCCTGGTTCAAGTGAAGAGGAAATGAATGTGTTTTCCTCCTTAAAAATAAAATAACTCCACAGTAGTCTGGGAATCAGGAAGCTGAGGTCACAGAAATGAAATTGTGTTTTTCTTCTTGGCTTTGGCAGCCCCCAAGTATGGCCAGGCTTTGGCCCATGTTTTCCACCAAGGAATCTTTGAGGGTGCTGAGTCCCAGAGGGGAAGCTAGGCAGGCAGGGCACAGCAGGAGGGAGCAGAGACCCCCAGCTCCAAGGAGGGAGCTTGGCTGCCAACTAAAGGCAGGTAGCACCCATGGCCCAAGGCTATCTTCAGCCAGGAGAAGACTGGCTGGGAGTCCCCATGAGGCAAAAACCAAGAAAAATATGCAGACATTGAAAAGGACACAGACGATCTGGTTCATGGAAGAAAGTTGTCCAGCATCTGAGCAGGAGGAAGTGCACCCAAGGCAGGTCCCACCCTCACGCGGGTGGGTGGCCACTGAGCCACCCTGATTTACATGGGTCTCCGTGTGCAAGGCCACATGGCTGAGGTCCCTGGCATTGACACCAGCCCTGGCCAGGATGCTGCAGAATTGGAACAAGGCACAGGTATGTTTCTCCCTGAGGCCTAGAGGTCACCTGCTCCTGGCCCCTGACAATGCGGGACCTCCTGTGCAGCGTGCTGGGTTGGTGAGGAGCAAATGAGCCCTGTACATCCCCCCGCCCCCTGCGAACCTTCCCCAGGCCCTGAGAAGACCCTCAGCAGGAGCACTTCATGCTCCCACTTGGATTCCAGATGCAGGACTCTGTCTGGAAGAAGCTTCAGGAGCTTCCCTGGGGCAGTGACTCTCTCTAGGTAGAGGCCCTGCAGGGTGGGGACCGCATCTCCATCACACAGGAGAATGACGGAAAAGACACAGCTGCTGGCCCCAGTGCAAAGGAAGGAGGACCACTCCCCGGTCCAGGTGCCTCGCTCCAGGTCCCCCAGTCACCAGAGCGAAACCAGCCTTGAGCCCTGAGCTGCAGACTCCAAAGCCCATGGCTACCCCTGCCAGAGGCTACGACTCCCACCCACCAGCTGAGGGGTGGACAATGAGGCAGGAAGGGGCAGGTGGACACAAGCCTTGCCCATCAGCTGGGGACAGATAACGCCCAGTGTTCCTCTGCAGGGGTCACCCTACCTGCTGAGGCTACCAGGAGGACTTGCATCTGAGACACCTCTCAGGCTGAGCGGGGCACCCTCACCCCACCCTCTGCTCCCGAATCCCTCAACATCACCCAACAAATAGATTGCCAGGGCAGCGATGTGCCCCAGAAGGCCTCGGGATTCTCACTCTGCTCTGCCACTCCTCCAGGGTTCGTGCAACCTCACTTCGGCCTCAGCGTCCCCTCTGTCGGATGAGTCTCCCAACACCCAGGAGCAGGAGCTGCAAAAAGGCTTAGATGAGGTCATGGGCACACCAGGGACTGGCCGGGGCCCTGGCACACATTCTGTAGGCACACAGTAAGTGCCAGCCCCCACCCCCACCCCCGCCACACTGTCAGAGGCAGAGAACCTGCTGCATTTACAGGACCCCTGTAAATGCCACGCTTTCCTCTGATGCTAGTGACATCACGGTGCATACGAAGCCCCTGTTCTGGGTCTTTCTGTAGTGTTCTTTCCTCAGAGACATATTTTCCCTTCCCCAACCCATGGCAACTTCCAAGGTGCAAGACAGGACCCGGCTGGGATGCCCTGGGCCTCAGCACCCACTGGTGATTCTCCTTCAGGGAAGGCGGTTTCTAGAACCTGCACCATCGTTTGGACTGGCCTCTGCAAGTCCCTCTGCCCCTCCACTGCCGGCCCCAGTGGGAGCGAGGCTCTCGGCCTTGGCCTCAGCTCCGCACACAGCCCCTCCAGGGCTGAGAAGGGAGTAGGGCGACTTGAGCAGGACCCGGGAGGCCATCCCCGGGGAAAGCTGGGAGCTGCCAGGAAAGCAGGATGGTGTGTTTCCCCGAGACCCCCCACACACACACACACCCTGAATCTCAAGCCAGCACCCCCAATTCTCCACATGACCATTTTTCCAAGAAGCCAGATGCCGCGCTGCCTGCCCGTCTGTGCTTCATCAGAATTCAGCAAAAGGGACATAAATAAATAAAGAAAACTCCGCTGAGCTCTTCCCTTCTAACAACCGCCAACATGCGGCCGCTTACAGAGGCGACATTTTTTCCAGAGGAACAATAGGTGAGAGGCACCCAGACTGCCGAAGAATTGGGGGTTTTTTGTCAGATATTATTGTTAGTTGCCTTTAAAACAAAAAACAAAAACAAAAACAAAACCCAAGTCAGCAGGGACCTCATTGAGATTTCTGTCAGGCCCAGGAGGTTTCCTGCGTTTCAACTTTTGTTTATTTGTTTGTTTTTGTCAATACTTTAGTGTCTGAAATTTGTAACACAAACGCTTGCGGCTAGAAAAATTCCCCCGTTGGAGGACGGTGTTTGAAAACACGATCTTTTTAATTTCTTTCAGCTGGGCCTCTATCGCGGGATCCTCAGTTAATATGGATTCCTTCTTGGGGACGGCCCCTCCCCATCTCTGTGGGGCTAATCAGCCTGTTGACATGTGGAATTGTTCCTGCTCACAGTGGTCACGGGGTCCCAGGCCAGCCTGGCTGCAGAGAAACGTGCCGCTCACCTCTTAAACAAAGGCCTCTTATGTGCCATTGGGCCTTCTTGGGCAGAAACCCAAGGATAAACCTCTTCTGCTCAGGACGCACTGTGCAGAGCGAGGAGGGTGTGTCCCCAAAGAGCAGGGGACAGATTCAGGTGCAGGAGGGCAGCTCCTGGCTTCCCCACTGGGTGCTGTGTGGCCTTAAGCGGTCCTCGTCCCCTGGCTGGCCTGCTTCCACAGAGGTCAAAGGCTGGAGTGGATGAAAAGCAGAAGAATTGAAATAGGCACCTCAGAGACCTCTTAGGAAGGGGAACCTGGTAGCCCAGGCCCTTCCCTCTGCTGACCTTCACACAAGGGCAGCCAACGGTTCCCTCAGGCTGAGCTGGTCCATCACGGTGAGAAGAAACTGGAGGTTCCATGAGAGCAGGCCCGACCGTCGGCCACCAGCTCCTCGCCATAGACTCTGGAGGTATCTGGTCTACCCATCAGGTGGCCATGGGCTGGGGCTTAGTGTGAAACAGGCAGACTTTGCTCGCAAGGAGGTGGCAGGGCCCTGACCCTCGCTGGCCCTCCTCCTCACACTCCCTGTACTCATGAGGCAGAGGAGCCTGGGAAGGACCTACCACACTTCTTGTCCAGGGCACAAGATTGCCAGGTAGCACACAGTAGGCCCAGTTAAAATTTAATTTCAGAAAAAAGAACTTGTAATTATTAATAATTTAGTATTTCTCTAATATTGTAACAGGGCGTACTGCGGCTAGAGTTTTCATTGCGTATCTGAGATTAGAATTCAGTAGGATGTTCTGTTTTGGTTTTTGTTCCTGTTTTTGCTGAATCGGGCTCAGAGAGGTAGCCCCTAAGCCATGGGTCTAAAGGCCAACCCCAGCTCCACATCTCACCTCTTTCCCGGCTCCTCTCACCTCCCTCTTGTTATGTCTTCTGTCCCAAAAACTGTAGGGGAAGGGTCACTAGAGCATGCCCTCACCTTCCCCTGTTGTCGTCTTTTAAATTGGAGCAGGAAGTAAGTACCAACTAGGGCAGTGGCTCTTCATCCATCTTGGCACCCCTGCCAGGGCCCAGGGCCTAGAGTGGATTCTGGCATGGTGTAAGCATCAAAAGTTTTATGGAATGGAGGGAGAGGGGGAGGGAGGGACCGAGCCTGGGTCCTCTGCCTGCGAGTGGCCCATGTGCAGGGTGGGGATGCCCACACGGACGGGATGTTCTCACTGGGAGTGGCACTGGGACTCCCCATCCCTGCAACTGGCCCTGCCTCAGGCTCCGGCCAGAGCAGCACACACATGGGTTCTCTTCACCGAGAATTTCTGATCAAGGGCAGGTGGAGAGCCGCACCATGGGTCAGTTCTCTGCCCTCCCATGTCCTACTGCCCGGTGCCTCTCTGACCTGGCAGTCACTCCTCCACAGAGTCCACAGGGCCACTGAAGCAGAAGAGGGGCGCAGTCTGCGAGGGAGCGCTGGGCCACGGCTAAGGTGGCAGCCAGATGGCCATCTGCACACGTTGGCCTCCCAGGCCCGAGAGGGGAGGAAGTGTGAAGCCAATGCCAGACGAGGGTGGGGATCGGGCCAAGTGCCTCTCTGTCAACTCCACCAACACATGCCACCCCCTCTGCCAACAGTCGTGCCAGCGTGTGGGCATACACGCATGTGCACATGTGCCCTCGATGGCTTTACTGTCCCTGGCCCACCCAGACCACAGAGTGCTGCAGAAGTCCTGGCCATGCTCAGAGGACCTGGCAAAGCACCGCCGGAGCCCCAGGCATGGCTCACTGTGCCGCTGACCATTAGGTATTGGAGACTCTGCCCCAATGGTGGGACAGTGTCAGGGGAAAGCCCAGAACTCAACAGTGGAAGGAAGGTCTCCTTCCTTCTGGAGTCACTGAGCTCTTTCAGGCCTCAGTTGCAGAATTTCTAAAATGAGAGCCTTGACCCCTGTCCTGCCCACTTCAGGGAGGTACCCAGACTTAGGGTGCTTCCACTTGCAAATCTTCAACTCTGCAATGGTATGAAGTTGATGTGCATTCAGGAGAAACTACTTCAGATTTTGAGTTTTGCTCTTTTCCCAGACTAGCAAGATACAGCACGAGCCTCTCTCACGATGCTGGGCAGCCATGGAGGCCAGGAAGCCACCCAACCAGGAGGGCAGCCACCCCAACTCCACCGCGCTGGGTTGCCAGCATTTTTTGAATACAGGTATTTAATAAATAGCATGCGATATGCAATAGCTCATTATGAAATGGGCCCATGTTGGGTGATTCTGCCGAGCCATAGGATAATGCCGTGTTCTGAGCTCGCAGATGTCAGGCTGGGCTGAGCTATAGCTTTTGATAGGTTAGGTGTAAGATGCTTTTTTCAATTTGCAGTATTTTCATCTTATGATGGGGTTGTGGGGACGCTGACCCTATTGTAAGCCAAGGAGCATCCAGATTGGAAAGGAAGAACCCTGGTGGGTTAAAAAGGCCTGGGCAGGCTACTCAATCTCTCTTTCAATGAGTGCTTCCAGGATTAAAGGGAGGCATTGATTTCTGTTGGTTGTGCTGTCTCCATGCAGCCCAGAGCCTGTGTTCACGCAGACAGTCAGGGCTGGAGAAGCTCAGAGGCTGCACCAGTTGCACAGGCTGCTCTTGTCATACAGGCCTGTCACCTCCCATATTTCACCCATTGGATATCTACTCATATAGCCCTGATCCTCACAAAAGTTATCATTAGCTACAACCCTGTGCGATGCCCCTGTGCTCTGCTGCTATTATCCCCAGCTTTTACCGGGGTGCACCTGAGCTGCAAGGGGTCCTGATCCCAGTCTTGCAGATACCTCTCGTCAGGATATGCTTCCACCAGACCCAGCTGATCCTGGCTCCTGAGCCATAAAGGAATTAGAGACCCCACTGAGCTGGAGTCGGGGATTTGGCACAGAAGGGTCCTCCCTGACAGCTGGGCAGAGAGGAGACGGGGCCGAGTCAATAGCCCCTGGCTTCCTGAAAAACTTCTGCACCAGAAGCTGCCTGTCTCTGAGCTTCCAGAGGTAGAAGGAATCTCTGGGTCATTCTTGGCAGAGAGGAGCCACACAGGGCACCTGGGCAGCAGGGACAAGGATCCTAACCCCACAGGCTTCCTTACTTTGTCACCCACCCAACTTGCTCTTTGACCTCTGGGAATCCCTTCCCTTCCTGGGGCCTTCATATCCTCAGTTGTAGAATGAGCTGGGGAACTTGGGGGGCGCCCAGTGGGCTTGCAAAGCTGAATGGGTCTTAGAGAAGCCAACTGTATGTGGAGAAGGGGCGTCAGCACCACCATCTTCTCCTGGAAGTTTCCACTCCCCGTCCCACACACACTCTCACCCCATCCCAGCTTCAGTGTCTTAACCCCGAGTCCTGCCACTCAGACTCCACTGTGCATCCTGGGCTCCCAGCTGCCCCCGAGCCAGTCAATGCTAACCCAGCACCCAAAAGCCAGAGGAAGCAAGCTGAAAGAGCCCCCAGAGGCCAAGCCTGGAACAGCTCAGACAAGGTAAATAATGAGGATCCAATCAGAACTCAGAGAACAAAGTAAAAATCCAGGTTATAAATAAATAAATGAATAAGAAAACAGAGGCAGCTCACCCTCAGAGAAGCACTCCAATTAATAAAAGTAGCATGAACAAGGGAAATAAAAAGAAGTCACTGTTGGAACAGCACAGTTATAATTATTGCAGACAAGATGCAATGATGTATGCAGAAATTAGTGGGTGAAAGTTTGAGGAGAAAAACAATGTCTGAACTGCCTGGAAATATCTCTCCCAAGACGTTTATTAATTACGATCGGGGGAAGTGCACAGTGTAAACTGCAGTGAGAAACCCAGCATACCCTGGCTCAACCAAAGGATCAAGGTTAACATCACTGGGAATGAGACATACTGACATCACCATGCACCCTGATGGGATGTGCTGAGAAAGGACGCATTTGTAGGTTTTCTTGCCAAATAAAAATGCAAAACTTCAAGCTAATCACACGGGAAGAAGCTCCAGACAAATGCAAAGCGAAGGACATCCTACAAAATAACACGTCAGTACTGTTCTAAAGTGTCAAGGTCAAGAACAAGGACATACTCAGGAGCCATTGCAGATTGGAGAACCAAGGAGATAGGCTACCAATGAATCCTGAGATCCTGGACGGGCTCCTGGAACAGTTAGGGCATCAAGGGAGAAAGTGGTAGAATCCGAATAAAGTCTGCATTTAGCAATACTATGGCCCGAGGTTCATTTATTGGCTCTAATGACCATACGTTATATAAGATGCTGCCATAAGGAGAAGCTGCATGAAGGGTATACAGAAAAATTCTGTGCTTTGCCTGAATTATATTTTAATTTCAAATAAAAAATAAAATCTCTGCCCCATACTCCATTCTCCAGGACTCCTCACTAATCCCACCATAGTTTATAGTGTCTCTTCCCCTGATAAATGGTGGGCCGTCTGAGCCAGCTGCTCCACACACACAGTTTAATTGATGACTCATAATATCCCTCTGAAGAAGTTTGATTAGCCCCATTTTACAGATGATGAGGCTGAGACCCAGGGCCACAACCTAAAGTAGTGGCACCAGGAGTCCATTTAATATGGTCTGTCCGAATTCTCAGCCTATGAGGACGGTTGCCTTTACCCAAATGCAATAGCCCACTGAGGAAGTTTCAATCACATGGCAGGGCATGAGGACAGTGTCTTTCAGTCCTTCGAAGAACAGCATCCACATGCCACCTTCCCAGATCCAAATGTGGGGCTGATTCTTTGTAGGGCAAAAAGTGAGTTTCTACACTGTTGAGCAAAAAAAAAAAAAAAAAAAAAAAAAAATCCCAGGTCTGCTATTTATTTACTGTGTGTTCTTTCAAAAGTTACTTAATCTCTCTGGGCCTGAGTCTCCCTTGTATAAAATGAAGTTGATATTTACTCCTTATCTGTAGCCTGGCTCTGAGGTCAAGCACTGGGAGCAGCTGCAGGCACGCCATCTCTTGAAGAGTTGGTCATTGTTCTTGTCTTCACTCCCTGAATCCGTCCAGTCACCTACAAAGTGTCCGCTTGCTGGTTAGGGTTCATCAAGCCAAACAGAGTCCAATCCCAAGTAAAACCTAAAAAGTACTGAAAGGAAAGTTTCAGAGAGGGTAGTCCTCCACCTGCAGAAAGGTTCAGGCTTTATCAGACAAAAATCTAACTGGGCAGCAGCCAGGAACCACCTAGGAACACTGAAGAATTCCAGAAGTTCCCAGGCAAGGAAGGAGCCCTGGGATGATCCTGCTCCCTGTTCTCTAGCTCACGGTCCACAGGTGAGCCACCCACCTGCTCTGGTGTGAGCAATCTAAGGTTAACATTGAAGAGAGAGGGAAAAAAAGGAAGGAAATAAAGGGGAAGAGAAAAGAAGCACAATAAAGAATAAAAAGAAAAAGGGAAAAATTGCTCCAAATAAGCTCACCAAGAAATTCCAGAATCCCCGAAATGTTGAACCTGAATCAATAAATCTCAGAATGCTTCTGAACACCAAGCTCTAGGCAGCGTTTGACTCCTGCTGGTTTGGTGAAAGAACTACTTCTCTAAAAATGCATGGAAGCGTTGAGATCACACAGCGAGTCCCCCTTGCTGCGGTAAACCTGGAGGTGGGGTGGATGTGAGCAATGGCAGGCTACTCTCTGTGGCTCCCCGGAGCGTTCCAGTCGGTTAGATGCCAGGATTCTCATCAACTTGATCAAAACCAATCAATGATTCACACCAGGTCAATATGTGGGCACTTCTGTGGTCATAAGGCTGATTGAGCTGATTTTAGGAATGCAGAAATCCATAGTTTTGCATAGCTAGTGACCTGACCTGAGCTACTATGTTTGGAGGCTGTCCCCACCTGGGACCTCCTGCCACGTCTGGGTGCTAGGAGACAGCCTGGGAAAATGCATGGGCTACACGCCTGATTTCTGGCAGGTTTTGCAGCAGACTGAGGTCTCACCTGCATTTGACTCGACCATTCTTCACTTTGGTGGCCTCAGCTGTAAATTGGGAGGGTTGGACAAGGTCAGTGGTTTTCAACCGTGAGTGCACATTAGAACTCTGAGAAAATGGTTTAAAAATCCCAAGGCCCCATACTCTGATCATTTAAAGTCAGACAATCTAGACTGGGTCCTCAGTATCGGTCTTTTTCAAAAGCACAGGGGTGATTGTCTCCTTCCAGCCATGATAGACTAACCAATACCAGATCAGCTCACCCACCCGATCCAGCTTCCTGTTGCTGCTACACTTAGACAACATAAATGCATTATCTTATAGATCTGGAGGTTAAAAGTCTGAAATGAGTCTCAGTGGGCTAAAATCAAAGGTGTCAGCAGGGCTGTGTTCTTTCTGGAAGCTGGAGAAGAATCTGTTTCTTGCCCATTCCAGCTTCTGTTTTGCTTGGCTTACATTTCCCTTCTTCCATCTTTAAAGCCAGCAAGGCTGGGCCAAATCCTTCTCACACTGCTGTCTCTCTGGCTCTCTCTCTTCTATCTCCTTCTTGCCTTTTTAAGGATGCTTTCTGTTACCTTGGTTTCACCTAGAGAGTCTAAGATGCTTCTAAATTAAGCCAATTTTCTCCCTTCATTCCATCCATAACCTTAATTTCCCTTTGACAGGCAAATCAACATGGTCACTGGTCCCAGAGATTAGGATTCGGATCTTCTTAAGGGGCCACGTTCTGCCTATCATACCATCTAAAACAATTTGGAAAAGACAGTTGTTTTCAGACATTGCACAATAGGCATCAGAGTATATTGGTGTCTGAGAAAGGGGAACAAAGGAAATGAGCTCTGTGAGTCCACCAATGTCTCCTAGACATGGATTTGCTAAGGTTCACAATGATCCAAGTGGATTATGAGCTAAGAAGACAAAGATTAGAGCTTGGGAAGACTGAGACTGTTGGGATGTGTAGGGTAGAAGAATGAAGAGGAGGAAGATATGCAGAGAAAGATGTCCAGCAATCTTTGCAGGGAGCTCCTAAATTCTTTGACTGAACATGAAGTTGTACATATGTAGGGAGATGCTTCATCAAGCAAAGAAAAATTTCTCAAAGAGAGAAAAATTACAGTAGAACTGTGAACTGAATAAATACTGAAGTTCATTAGTGTTGGGAGACATTTGAGTGCTGACCAAAAAGAATGCAGAGACCTCAGAGACCCTGAGGACGTTCAAAGAAGTTCCCTCTATCTAGCAGAGGTCAATTGTGGTAAGAAGAAAGCCTACTCTACACCCCACAGAACTTAAAATTAAGTATCAAAAATGTGAGATGGCCTGAACATAAACTAACTTGATTTAATGTAACACAATGCGTTTCATGACAGAAAATAAAATCCAGATACTTGCTGACAACACACACACAATGTCCAGCATCCAATCAAAAATATCCAAACATGCAAAAAGGCAGAAAGTGCAACCCAATACATTTCCGTAAAATGAACCTGTAGAATCAAACCCCCAATCACAGAGGTGATGGAATTGACATAAAAGAACTTTAAAGCTGCTATCATAAATATTTTCAAAGTTTAAAGGAAACATATTGAAGAGAAAAAAGGTTAGAGAAAAATAAACCCTGGGACATCTAGGACCCAAATTACCATGTCTAAAATGATAAATCCACCAGACAGACAGGAGATTAGACACTGCAGAGCAAAAATGTAAGCAGAATTGAATAGAAAGCAAGAGAAATTATCCAAACAGAAGCAAAAAGATTTTTTAAAAGCTAATAAATTAAATAGTTTCAGTGACTTATAGGACAATGTTAAATGATCTACTTATTCTGGAGGATAACAAACTGTTTTTTCTCTCTTACTCTCACATGAATACAGAATACTTAGGTCCAAAAATTTCTCTCCACTAACAACCAATTCTCCAGTGGACACCAGCTGGGTATCCTATGATTCCACTCAATCCTGACACCAACTCTCTGGAGAGAGCATCAGTTCCCACAGGCAGAGGGTGCTTGATCCCACAGGACTGGCCCTTACCTCAGATGCCAGTTGCCAGTTCCAGATTATGACCCATACTACTGACCAACCAGCTATAAATGGGGGAAGGGGTTCCTGTAACCCCTTCCTTGGGTTCATTTAATGTGCCGAAGTGATTCGCAGATCTCAAGGGAAAATCTTAGTTTATCCATTTATTACAAAGATTATTTTAAAGGGTCTAGATGAGCAGCCAGAAGAAGAGATACATAGGGTGAGGTTAGAAAGGGTCCTGAGCTCAGGAGCTTTGACCCTAGGAATTGGGGTACACCACCATCCCAACACATGGATGTGTTTCTGTTTGACAATCTGGAAGCCTCCTGAGCTCTGTCCTTTTAGCATTCTATGCAGGTATGATTGATTATGTCAATGATGGTGGTATAATAGTTGGCCATTGGTGAAAAACTCAACCTTTCATCCTCCTCTGCTCCCTGGAGGTTCAGAAGTGAAGCTGACATTTCCAACCTTCTAATCATGTGGTTGGTTCTCCTGCCAACTGGCTCCCCACCCTGTGGTCATCAAAGAGCTTTCCAAAAATTTCAGCTCATTAATACAAATTCAGATATGGTTGAAGAACACTTGTTATTAATCACAAAACACATCTTTCACCTTTATCACTCTGAAACTGTTCCAGGAACTGAGGACAAAAGTCAAAATTTTTTTTAACAAAAACTACTTCTATTGCTGTAGTCACTCAGTAAATTACAAGAGTTTCAGGAGTTGTGGACCATGAACCATGGACAAAAATAAAATAGAGATTCCTATTATGTCACAATATCACAACCATGTTATGTAATTTAGAGTCCCCAAAGATAAGCAAGAAAATTGAAGAATCATTTAAAGAAGTAATAACTGAAAGTTTTCCAAATTAATAATATAAGTTGACACATTCAAAACCCTCCACACACCTCAAAGCAAGATAATTTTTTTTAAAAAAATTACATTAAGGCATTTTCTAATGAAATTTATGAAAACCAATGATAAAGAGAAAAATCTTCAAAGTAATCAAAGGAAAAATATTCATTACATACAGGAAACATAATTAAAAGTATAATAAAGACACAATAAAGACTATCCACCTGAAACTATGCAAGACAGGAGGCAATGGTACCTCTAATCTAATGGATAGAGATGAGGTAGGAAATGTCAATCTAGAATTCTATATCTGTTGAACATGTCCTTCAAGGTAAAGGCAAAATAATTTTCAGACACATAAAAGCTGAGGGGATTCATTATCACTAGCAGACCCACATTATATAAATTGTTAAATAAAACCCTTAGCCAAAGAAAAATACCAGCTGGAAACCAAGTCTATACAAATAAAGGACTAGTACCAAAAATGTTAAGTAAACTTTGTGTTTTCTAGATTCTCATTTATTTTATTAGGTAGTTGACTACTTAATGTAGAAATGACAATGTTTCATGGGGTTTATAATATATGTGTAAGTAAAATATGTGACAGTAACAGCACAGAGGATAGAAGAAAGGAATTATATTGTTATAATAAGATTCTTATTGGACATGAAGTAGAATAATATTACTGGAAAATAGACTATGATAAGTTAATAATGATATAAACTCTAGAGCATTTACACAAAGTATAAAACAAAAAGGTATAGCTAATAAGCTTATGGAGAAATATAGAATGCAGCCCTAAAAATACTGGACTATATTAACATAAAATAAGGCAGTTAAAAAGTGGAACAAAGTACAGATGGGAACATAGGAAATTAATGGCAGGATGATACATTTGAACCAATAATTTTATCAAATAAAAATTGTTTAAACATTCCAAATTCAAAGGTCCAAGATGGATAGACTAGATCAAAACAGCAAGATCCAACTATATGTGCTCTACAAAATGTAAGACGAAGATAGGCTTAAAGTAAAGTACAGAATAAAATATATTACAGAACTCTAGTTATAAAAAGTTCTGCTGACTATATGCATATCAAGTAAAAGAGTCTACATAAGAATGAATGTTACCAGGGATAAAAAGAATTATTACATAATGAAAAGGGGTGAATTTATCAAGAAGACAAATGATTTTAAGTGTTTATGAAATCAATAAGAGCTTCAAAATACACACAGAAAACCCTGATGGAACAAAAAGAAGAAAATAAGTCCAAAATTATTTTGAGAACTTCAAAGCTATTCTCCCAAGTCATTGATCTAACAAGTAGACAGAAAAATCTACAGGGATATAGAGACTTGAATATCATTGAGCAGCTTACCCAAACAGATTTTAGGGACACTCCACCCAACATGTAATTTTCTAGAGCACAAGGAATACTCACAAGGATGCACAATATCCTCAGAGTACTCTTCATCAAATTGTGAACATTTCTTTCCAGCTTTGCATTCAGCAACATCATGTTTAATTTGACGTTGGTGCAAGTATTCACACCAGCAAAACCAGCAAATGACCTGAGCATTGTTGCATCGTCTGGTGTGCTTGGCATAGATATTTGAGACAAAACAGGTATCAATAATTGGAAAGAATTTATAAGGCTGAAAGGATAGCTCAGTGGTAGAGCACTTGCCTAGCATACACAAGACCCTAAGTTCTATCCCCAACACCACCAGTAAGTGAATAAGCAAACAAATAAATAATTTATATAGTACTGTGTATGTTCTCTAGCCACAATGCACTTAAATTTTACATCAATAACAATAAGATATATATGTATGCCTAAAGTGTTTAGAAATTAAATAACAGCTTCCAAATAACCCATAGGTGGAAGAGTAAATTAAAAAGAAATTTTAAAGATATTTTTGAAGTAAATGAAAATTTAGAAAACACAACTACGATTCTGTTTATATTAGAAAGGAGAACGTTCTGAAATCAATCATTGAAACCTCCACTTGAAAGAAGACAAAGAAATGCAAAATAAAACCAAGGAAACTAGAAGAAAGAAAATAGTGAAAATGAGAGAATAAAACAATGAAATAGAAAACCCACAAAGAGAAAATGAATAAAAAGACTGTTGGGAGCTGCCACATGGGAACCAAGTGCCCCTTAACTTTGAGCGAGGAGAGCGTGGAAATGTGGCAAGCCAGCCATGGGCTGTGTGTGTGTGAACTATGAGCGTATATAGTATAAAGAGGAATACGTTGTCCACCCATTGTTGCCCCTCTGGGTGGACAACGTATTCCTCTTATACTCTCTCTGCCTATGATCCCCACCACAGCATGTGAGATGGGTGTGGCCTTCCTAGGTGTCAGTCAACCTGCTGACAGCAGACATCAGGAAGCTAGACTCCACTCCCTGAAACCTGACCCGTTGCCTCATTTGAACAGCTTCTCCCCAATAAAAGTGTCCAGCACATGCTCCTCACTCTTTCTTGCTTGCCTTGTCCCCCTTGTGGGAGCTGCGGCTGAGGAGTGGTCACTGAAGTCAGAGAAAAAAATACTTTCTGAATCTGTGTCTTTATTGAGTCCCCAAATTCACTTGGAGCGACCCTGACCAGTTTAGTTGTGTGATGTGACAAAAGACTAGTTGTTTTCTGAGAGCAAACAACTGGTACCAATGGACAATTGCAATTGGTAAATCTTCTAGTGAAATGGATCCAGAAACAAAGAAGACACGACTTTCCAATACCAAGGAAAAAAGGAGGAATTTCACACTCCAGATCCTACTGTAATTAAAAGGCCAATAAGACAATAGTATGAATGATTTTATGTCACACATCAACAACTTAGATAAAACATACAAGTTCTTCGAAATGAACAAACAGAAAGCTCACTCTGGAAGAAATAGAAAGCATGAAGAACACTTTATCTGCAAAATATCTTGAATTTATAGCAAACCTTACATCTAGGCTTCCAGCACTTCACTGATAAATTCTGTTTTTAAAAATTAGGTAGAGAAGAATACCAGGCCTATCAAAGTCCTTCAGAAGATATAGAGATAATCCTTCCCACTTTGTTTTTGAAGCAAACTTATTCTGATTTTGAAACTGGGAAAGTATATTATTAAAAATGAAAATGACATGCCATTGCCCTTCATGGGGCAAATTACATTTAACAATATGCAAAAGGGATGAACCATCCTTACCTACTAGGATTTATTCTAGGAATTCATGTTAGTTTAGAATTCAAATATCAGTAAAATTACATTATTATCTCAACAGATTCTAAAACAATTTTGAGACAATTCAAAATATTTATGGTAAAATAATGGTTTTACATATATATAAGTATATTTTACATATACTTCCAATTCACCCTTCTTTGCACTGAGGCCCAAGACCTTGCCTTGCAACGGCCTCCTCTCTCTAGAAGTTCTCTAGGACTACCCACAACGTAGTCATCCGTCCAAGGTCAGTCCTAAAGAAAAGACACCAGCCCTGGACCATGATGGGTGGGGCCTTTTTAGAGGTCTGTAGGGATGTAGAAGACTGGAACAACACTATCAAGCTGCTTAACCAAACAGACCTTATGGACAACAACCTACCCAACAATGACAACAGCATGCCAGTTTTTGATACACCTGAAATACTCACACTACTCACCTGCTAGACCATATTTTCAGTCTTCAGAGCTTGCACAACCTCACAAATTTGTGGACATTTCTTTTCAACACTGCTCAAAAACATCATGCTGAACTTGGCCCCAGTGCCAGTGAGGTGAGGCTGAGTCTTGGAGCAGGTCACCAGTGGCTCTCATGCTACCTGACGTGAGGCTCCCGAAGGGCAGCTATTCTGGAATTTCATTGCATCTGGAAGCTGTTTGGTGACTCACTGGACCTCAAGAAATCAGGAACTACCTTGTCCCTGGTGTGGAGGCAGAGAACCTGAGGCCCAGAGATCTCCTAAGGCCCTCCAACAACTTCACGGCCAAGTCAGAGCTTCAGCCCCAGCTCCTGATCACTGTGCTGATCAATGGGATGGAGCAAAATTCAGAAGAGCGCCACTCCCCACCCACCAAACGCACCCAGATCCTGAGGCCACCCGGGGGTCTCCACTTTATCATGAATGTGTTGAAACCTATCAAAGGCAGATAACTGTTGCCTAAATTTAACAACCACTCATATTTGCACTACTTGCTTCCTCCGAGTTTTTGTTTTGCCAAAATATTTTAAAGCAGATTACAGCATCATGACATTTCATACCTAAATTCCTCAGAAAACATTTCTTTAAAAAAAAAAAAGAGCATATTCCCATGGAATTACAAAGTCCTTAAGTTACCTAAAAAATTAGTAATAATCCCATAGTGCCTAATGCCCAGTCTTTTAACTTTACTTGTTCATTTTAGTTAGACATGACAGTGGAGTGTATTTTGACATAGATACATGAAGTATAACTTCTCATTCTGTGGTTGTACCTGATGTGGAGTTACACTGGTCATGTATTATATGTGAACAGAGGAAAGTTATGTCCAATTCATTCCACTGGTTTCTTTTTTTTTTTTTTTCCTATTCCCATCTCCCCCGTTCCTTCCCTTCACTCATCTTTGTCTAATCTAATAAATAACCCAATGACCCCCCCACCCCTTTACTGTGTGTTAGCCTCCACACATCAGAAAGACCATTCGGCCTTTTTGCATGACGTCAGGGTGGGGGGTCATTGGCTTATTTCACTTAGCATGAGAGTCCCAGTTCCATGCATTTACCAGCAAATGCCATAATTTCATTCTTCTTGAAGGCTAATATTCCATTGTATATTTATACCACATTTTCTTTATCCATTCATCTGTTGAAGGGCATCTAGGTTGGTTCCACAGCCCTAGCTATTGTGAATTGAGCTGTTATGAACATTAATGTGGCCGTGTCACTATAGTATGCTGATTTTAAGTCCTTTGGGTACATTCCAAGGAATGGGATAGATAGCTGGGTCAAATGGTGGCTGACAGCATCCCTGCACCTCTCCTGGTCCTCGCTGGAAGTCAGCTGCCACAGAGGTGCCACAGAGCCCCTTGCACTCCCATTCTTCCTCCCATTCACCTGCATCTCTCCTTGAGGGCAGGTGAGCACTGCACCCTCCTGTCCAGACCCCAAGTCAGCAGGCAGCAGCCCTCACCCCAGGGGCAACCCTCACCCAAAGGGAGAAGGGAGTGCTCCAAATCCCCGCAGCCAGCTTGCCCCTAGAAGAGGAGATCTGGGTGTGCTCCTCCCAGTCACCAAGAGGGACCCACAGCAGGCCCCTGCCCAGCACATGGGACCTGGCCTTCTCCCTCACTGCTTTGCTCTGCAGCCTGAGCGGCCCCTCCTCCCTCTTGCAGAGGTGACCCCCACAAGTAGACATCTCACACCCCAAATCTTGTTTCAGCATCCACTTTGGAGCCCCCAAACTCAGGCAATATTGAAATTTGCCAAATGTGTCCATCACCTTGTGTTTTCAGCAGCCACCATCAGGAGACTTCTGCGTGGACAATAACGTATTGGGGGGTGGACAGGCTGTCGAGGACGAGGGAAGACTCCTCAGTTCTGCCCCTGGGCTTGCGCTAATGACCTATAGGGTTGGGCTTCTCCTGCTTCTCGTCCCCCTTCCCAGAGGGTCTCTCTCTCACCTAACTCTGCCCTTGACCCCTGATGGACAAGAGTACCAGGTCCAGGCAGCCAGGGCCTCCTACCCTTTGGCTATAGGAATTGTTCAGGACAAAGGCAGATGACTTTGGTAAGCTGAGGACACTCAGCACCAGGATTTGGCTGAAACCACTGGAAAGAGGTTTGCTTCCAGTCGGGGCTGTACATCTGTCAGGATGTGAGCCCGGGACTCCTGGAGGCTGTTTCTGCCACCGTGTGGGGACAGACAGCCTGAAAACAAAGTTAACTGGGTAGAACAGAAGCTGAGAGCTGGCACACAGCACCTGGGTCCAGCCATGCCTGACCCCTGTCATGTGAGTGGACACACTCCCTTTTGGCTTAAGCCAGGCAGACTTGGGTTTCTCTCCTCAGGCAAAAAGGAAGTGCTGACCAGTAGCAGAGGCAACAGCTCTCCTTTGCTTAGTAAACCTGATCCCCCAGCTCAGTGCCTCTGCCCACCTGGTGCCACAGCTGTACGCTGAGGTTCATAGAGAAGCCCCCTGTGAGTAGAGGCAGGATTGAAAAGAGTCCGGTTGAATTCACTCCGGCATCATCTTGTGCTTCCTTCCAACCTGCCATCCACACTGACTGCGAGAATGATCTGTGCACACCTACCACTGTGCTTTACAGAAAAGCACAACCTGGACCCCGGAGGCTTTTGCATTCATTATTTCGACAATTTGTGAATGCCCTGAGGTCTGAAACACACAGTCGTTCATCCAACACTGAGATCCAAATTCCAGTGTATTGAATCGGAGGCTGTTATCAGAAGCAAGCCGCGCCTGCCACCTACACCCTCCTGGCTTGAAGGGGAAGCCCACGTGGCCCACGTGGCGGAGATGCCAGCCTTGAGGGGATCCTCAGCAGCCTTGCCAGGTCCCCTCAGGGATGCCCTGGGTTTCCTCTGATAGAAACAGTAGCCACTGCCAGTGGAGTACCTCCTTCTGTGCTGGGCATCGTACCCCACCTCCCACATGCGTACTGCACACCAGAAAGAGGGACCCTCTGACAATTGACGAAACCAAGGCCCAGAGACTGACATGACTTACCATGGCCACAAAACATTGATGACAAAGCAAGCAGTCAACTCTAGATCTAGAAACTAACTCCTGGAGAGGTTCACTATGTGCAAGATGGTGGACAGAATTTAAAGGGTTTGCACATTAGCCCTCTGGCCAGTGCATTGGAAGGCTCGGATCCAGTCCACCTGTGCTCACACAGGATGCTTAGGGAACCATGGCTCCTCTAACTGATTGGCACTCTGCTGTAAGTCTAGGGCAGGCATTAAGCACCCCCACTTTTTAAAGAGGAATTCAAGGTGACTCTTGTAATGAAGGGTAGTGGGCAGCTGGACCTCAGGAGCCGTGGAATGCTTCCTGAGACGGAAGTAGGGAGCAGGACCCTCTCGTTCCTGGAGGATGGCGGCTTGTTTTCTCCTCAAGGACAAGAGGAGGCATGCAAGGGGCCAACGGAGCTGAAGGAATTGTACCCCTGCCCACAAGCAGCAGATGATTTCCTTTCCCCTCACATTGACCGCTGAGGATAGTGTTTCTCTGTAGCCAGGACCATGGCTGTGCCCTCGCGCAGGTCAATAATGAATGGAGCAGGAGATAAGACATCAGCGTCTTTTATTACTATGTCCCTCCTTGGATCCATCTCTGCTGCAGATTTGAACAGAGTTCTTAACCCAACAACTCAAAGCTCGCAGAGGAGAAAGAACCCAGGATGCCTTCAGTGTCCACTGCCAACATCCACTGCCCCAGTCAAGGCCAGGAAGCCATGCCCCCAACACCACACATGTGGGACCCCCTGCACACCATTGCTGCCCTCTGTTGTGCAGGTCAGAACCATCTTTACTGGAACTGCTCTCCAGGATGTCAGAAGGATGCAAGCCCCGTTTCCACCTCTGAAAATGCAGATACTTGCATTTGCTCATAGTCTTCCTTCCATGGTTAAATGGATATAAATAACGCATACAAAGTGTCTGGTTTATCACTTAAAATGTTAGCTAATACACTATCTGCTGTTAGCATTCTCTCCCTCATTTAAACCGAGCCCACCTGCAAAGATCCATTCATATTTTTACCTGATTCAGAGCACATAATTATATAGTGCCAGGACTAGAGAAGAACCTTCTAGATATACCCAATGCAGTCAAATCCCTTTATTCCACAGATGGAAAAAAAAAAATGAAACCCAGAGAGACTCAAACACTTAAGGAGGTCACACAGGAGTTAGTCAAGAGCCAAGAAAAGCCCCAGCCCACCCAGTCCCTGGGTCCCCCAGTCCACTTGCAAATATCCATAGGCTTCTTCTTGTATTGTAGACATGCAAGTTCAACAAGAATTTGGGAGTATTAAAAAAAAAAAAAAAAGATTGATTTTGATGTTTTGAGGCTTCGTGAAACCAGCAATTTTAATCAATTTTTCAAAATTGCTAATTTCATCCATCCAAGAAACTCACACACAAACAGAAGGGCTGATTGAAATTTAAATGGCGGCTGGCTGGTTAGCTGCAGGCACCAGGCTGGGTATTTTCATATGCAAGTCTGCAACTGTGTCCCGGCCTGGCAGCAAGAGGAAGCAATCTCCACGAGACACTCAAAGGCATTAAGAATTCAGGCAGCCAAAATGAGAAGCAACAACATGAAATGATAAAACAAAGACAGATCATTATTAGCACCAACATAATGTGTTCCTGTGTCCTCCGATCTCATTTAGAGCCCTGCCCGTTGTCTATTGAAACTGTAATTAGGCTGATAGGAACCAGAGGATTAAAGTAACTTTCTCCCCCGGTTGCAGGGATTTCAAATGAGCTAGATGGGGAGGAGATAAACCTGAGAAAGATTTTAATATTCTGGGCTTGCAGCTCCCGGGACAGCTCCCGCTGACAAACAATGGCTGGTTCCCACCCTGCCTGAAGCAGCCGGAGAGGGATGAGCCACTGTCTCCTGCTCTACCTCGAGGATCAGGGTGGCGAACGTGCCCCTTCCCCAGCCACACCTGTGCCTTGGTCGTTGACACCTCTCTCTCTGTGACCATCTGCCCAGCTGTCTGCCTCTGCTTCCCTCGACCTCTGCTGGCCCCGGGAACCAGCCCCGCACACGTGCCCACCCAGGTTACTGCATTAACCTCCTCCCTGGCCTAGAGCATGGGCTGCCCCAGGGTTCTCCTCTCAGCCTCTAAGGACAGTTATCCCAGCTCCATCAGGCTCCTCAAAGTCACCAGGGTGACCTTTCCCACCACACAGCTGATCTCATTTCTTCTCTCTTTAAACCCATTCCAGGATCCACTCCTGGACCCAGAGAAAAAAGACAGCCCCTAGCAAGGGCATGGGACACTTCCCAGTCTGTCCCCATGCTGTCTCTCTGACCCTCCCGTCCCTGGCTCTGGGCTCCTGTGCCCTACAAATATGCTGCCAGCTTCACCCTCTGCCTGATGTGCATGCTGCTCTCTGCCTAGGACACTTCACTACTGTTCGCTGAGTGACATTCTGCAGGTCCTCCAAGGCCTTCCATAGTCCTTTCTTACTATCTTCACTGCAGCCCCTGCAGTGTCCCCCTTCCTCCTCAGGGCACCTTAGGGTCCTGCTGAGACAGGTCTCCTGTTAGCTCTCCCCTGAACCATGATCCCCACACAGTGACCTTCTGCAGCAAAACAAGCTCTGCAAGAGGAGGGACCAGACCCTGTTCAGCCTTCATGGGGGGATGCAGTTCTTGGATGGAAACATGGGATTAAAATTCATGTCTACACTGATCAGCCTGGAGATGTACTGGGGACTCCTGGGACAGACAGCTTGGGGAACTCATACTGCACCCCCACCCCCCATCTGCTTTTTCTGGGAAAGCTCCCCAACCCAGGCAGGGTTTCCTATGTGGGTGTGCACATGCAGGCATGCAAGTGTACCTAGGTTAGTGTTCACATATGTCCCAAAGAGCTGGGCAAAGAGGAGTCCTCATTTCCTGGGTGAGACATCCACACAGGGTCAGGAAGGGTCGTCGCCCTCATCTAGGACAAGAGGAGCAAGTAGCATCCAGATGTCCCACAAGCATCTGCATAAAATTTACTATCACCTCATTCTGTCCCTCCGGTTCCAAGTCTATGGGTGCCTCAAAAGCTGATTTGAAAGTGGAAACATTCAACAATCATTCACCAAGTGTCACCAAGAAACTGCAAGGGGATGGTCCCGGTGCTAAGCACTGGGTTCTCACCTTCCAGGGCCTGTTTCCCCACTTGTGGAATCAGAGGGGAACAGTGATTGGTGAGGGGCCTGTGCAGGTGGGACAGTGTGACCTTTGTGAATGTCCCTTCAGGGTGCGGCTGCCACATGCCACCAGCAGGGCCAGCTGAGGAAGGCTCAACCTTGAACAGGCTTGTGATGGATAGTAGGGAGCTTGGCTTTGAGCAAGGTCTGCTTGGGACTTGTCAGTATGGCTTCTGCATCCTTGAATTGACTCACAGAGGGCAGCGGAGGGACAGGCAGGGAGACGTAACCCCACTGTGTCCTGCAGAAAATGAAATCCAGGAGGTGCAGACATGGACCAGGCATCTCTGGAAAGCCCCTCAGCCAGCACCCCTGCCCCGGGTCCTTTGCCTGAAGCCTTTTGCTTTTGTTTTTCTGAATAAAAGAGCTCATTGCCTTTGAGAGAGGTGGGGGTAACAGAAAGCACTGAGAATTCTTGGTTCACTTTCCTGCCTTCTCCTTTAAAAGATAGACATTTCTTGGCTTGGAGAAAGAGCTTGTGCAAATACGACTGAGCCTGGGATTTCTGTGTGCAGTAGCCCGTGGGCAGACGTGTCCACGTGAGGCTGTGTGTGAAGGCAACATGATGTGGGTGGAGCCTATGAAAGATGGCATCATGGGGTCGTGTGCCAGCACACAAACTGGTGTCTCTGGGTGTTGTCTGAACGGCATCGTGACTGTGTATTCATCTGCACGAGTGCAGACACGGGTAGAGAGGTGTGGGGAGCTTTAGGGTGTCCCTGTCCGGGTGTGTGACCATTGTGTCTGGTGCTCTGTGCTCTGCGGTGGGTCTGGAGAGAGGAGGAGGCCACACGATGCACATCCTCCCTGGGATGAACACTGCGTGACCCAATCCCAATGACAAGAGTGGATGCTTTTTTCCCAGTCCGCTGCCACATAAGATCATCCTCACTGAGCCTCCCTTATGCCTCTCCCGTGACCCTGAAGATCGGAGCTGTGACACGCACAGAAATGTCCATGTCGCCTCCCACTTTCTGGATTCAGGGCACCAAGGGTGATCTCCTTAGCGCTGCAGTGAAGTCAGGTTGGCTTAGAGGCAGGCCCACCTGACAGCAGCTTCTGCATTGGTCAGATGGTGCCCACCTGAGAGGTCTATTGTGAGGATGAGGGAGACTGCAGACACCTGGGCCCAAGCGGTACCTGGCGTATAGTAGGTGCTCAGCCTGAAGCAGCTGTGCTTCACCCCATCTGACAGCTGGGGGCTGAGCTTTGGCTGCCAGTGGTTATTTGCTTGCTCCTCTGGTACTGGACAAACAGGCTTTGGCAGGGTCAGCTGGCCCCCACCTCACCCCTCACAGACCCTCATTGTACACGCCCCATTAGTTGCACAGTGCCCCCAAAGTACACCAGGAATGTTTCCTAAGCCGTTTCCTCTGCTAAACACCTCCGTGACAGCTTCTTGGCAGGAGCAGAACGCCAAGGTTAACATATGTTAAGAATATGTGCAGTCGGCAGCCCACCTCCACACTAAAGCCAGAGGGAGCCTGGGTTCGGAGTGGCCTTTCCTGTGTTCAGAATCTGAAATCTGCTTCCCCAGGGTCCCCTTGGCCTCGTCCAAGAACTTCTGAGAAATCTCAGCGCAGACAAGTCCAGGCAGTCATCTCCCTGTTCTTCTCCCAGCTCAGGGCCCTGCCACTGCAGCCCTGCCCAGTGGCCATCAGCCCCACCATCAGGGGCTTCCACCCCAGGGGGAGGTTAGTAACCTTTTCGGGACTTTCTCTAAGCCAGACTTTGTTGAATGGGAGGTAAAGTTAGGGATCACCCACCCCTTGTGGTTTGAACCCTGCTTTGTCAGTCTGTCCCCCCGCCCCCCGCCCCAGTCCCAGGAAGGCAATGATCTGGCATGTCCTCACATGGATGCGGGACTAGGAGCTTTGAAAGAACACACAGTTATTATAAAGCCACACAGTTAAAGACACCCAGACCTGGTTTTGCATCTTCAGTCTGCTATGGGGTTCCAGGGTTTGGTTAATGAGGTCAGGATGGGTGGTGGCCCTATCCAGGAGGTTAAGTTCCAGAGTAGTTTCACTGGGTATGCTACTGCTAGACTTGTTTTATTTCAAGTTCTATGTCTGGTTATAATTTGATGAAATTCATTATTTTAAAACCCCTCATTTACTAAATCTGCAATGAGTGGCTCAGGCTGAGCTTGGAGCTGTTTGGCAGAAGGAAGTGGATATGTCAGGGACAAAGGAGATGTTGTATTAACATTAAATAATACTAGCTACTACAGTGGAAAATCTCAGAGGTTTAACAGGATAAACTGTATTTCTTACTCACATTCCATGTCTAACACAGGATGGTGGGAGGCTCCGATCCACTTAGTCACTCAGGGTACCAGGCTGACAGATAACGTGTCATCTTGTGGATGCACCATCTAGATCCCATGGCATCTTGGCTTCTGTGGAAGAGGCATAAAGGTACAAAGGACTACTAGAGCTCTTAACTGCTTCAACCAGGAAGTGACACATTATGCCATTTCTGCATAATGTCTAGAACTAGTCACACGGCCCCACCTTCCAGCAAGGGAGGCTGGAGATACAGGGTATGCATGGAAGATTTGGTGAGCATTCTCTGTCTTTGACATGAACCTTATGGTCCCAGCCCTCCAGGGACTACAACATTAGCCAGAGATAGAAAGAAGAAAAGAGAAACTGGTCCATGTGGGTTTTTATGATACTGGTGGCCAGAGTTCAAGGACAAAGGAAGGAGATGTTAGTGAGGAGAGTCCAGGTAGTCGGGGAAGACTTCCTTTAGGGGGTCTGCCGGGAAAGACGTATTCATCCCACACCAGAGTGGGATCTGCTGGATTCATCTCAGGAAGATGGAAACTACAGAAGGAAAGAATCTGGGGGCATCCACGGGTCAGAGGAGGAGGCCCTTGGAAGACATTCTGGAGAACAGGCTGGGGAGGAAGATGAAGTCCACATTTAGGGAGGGTGACACCTTCCAGGATGGATTTGGGAAGGGCTGGAAGTAAAGGCCCATTGAGGGGCTCTTTTTCCGAGAATCCTAGAGAGAGGACATGAAGCCAGAGAGGATGGTCAGGGGGTCAGACAGGAAGAGTGTCTTGAAGGAGCCAGCTAGTCTTAAGGACCGTCATCAGCCAGCGAAGCCATGCGGCTGAGCCCATCAAGCCCGACCTCCCTGCCACATAAGAGCCTCCAGGAGAGCTGTAGCATTAAGCCCAACAACTACGCTGAAGAGGAGAGGGTCTGAGTTCAGTCACAAAAGAACATCTCAAAGTTTCATTCTCAGCTGGACATTGACATCCTCTCAAATGGGTCAGAGTGTCTGGCTCGTCTTTTATGAATGATTTGGGCATCCCCTGTCCCTCCCCACCACTGGAGATGGTGCAAGGGCACGCAGGGTCTCCCTTTTGATGACACGGCACAGAGGGACCGCTGGAATTAGGCCTGGAGCCCGGGAAGGGGAAAAACTGCTGATTGGACTCCAGAAGGTGAGAGTTCGCCTCCTTTCACACTCAAACCTGGCTTCCCTTCCGGTGCCGGAGGCCCCCATGCCAGGTCCTGGACTATGTCCTGAGGAAGGTAGAAAGTAGAGGAAGGGGACATGGAGTCATGACCAGTGATGAACTGGGGATGTTCACATGGAAGACACAGGCTTCACTGGCCTTCATTGGGCTCTGTGGGGCAAGATTGCCATTGACAAGTGAGTTCATGGGATTTACTGGGTGGCCAGTTTTTCCAACAGTCAAATTTATGTACCAATGAAATGGGCCATCTGAGGAAAAGGAGCCGAGTCTCCATCTCTGGAAAGCCCCTGTAACCATCAGTTAACCACATGGTGTAAAAAGGGGTCAGACAGGAGCACGTCAAAGCCCTGCAATTCTGACATACAAAGTTCAACTTGGTTTGCCCAGCACATTCCCAACTTTAACCCAAGGAAATCCCTCAGCCCCAGACAAAGTGAGACCATCAATCCGTCACCCTATTTGGTAGGGCCCATAGGTGACACTGTCAAACTCACATGGAGTTCTTTGGGACTGGGTAGTTCAATGGTTCACGGTGGTAACACATCATGTATCACCATTATTTGTTAGGAAAACTGAGGACTTTTTTTTTTTTTAAAGGCTAAATTTTGATTTTAAAATATTTTTTTTTTTTTTAGTTTTTTCATTTTCCTAGATCTTCCCTCTATGAACATTGTCCTGACCCATGTGCACCCTAATATGCTTTTTCAGGGGGACAAAAAGAGAGGGAAAATCTAGTTAGCATGCCAAGATGCTACCTCACCAGCGGCTGTGACGTGTGACCTTTCCTGATGGGTGAATTGCTGTAAAGCTAGGACCTCAAAACAAATTTGGTCTCGGTGAGGAGGCGAGCACCACCTATGAAATATTCTCACCAAAAGAGCTGAGCCTGAACCTGAGGCTCTAGATCTAAATCTGAGTGTAGTAAGGCTATATCAAGAACGGAGGAACCAGTTCACCGCCGCCACAAGACTGAGGTCAACCAAGTCCTACAGGAGGGACATTCTATGAAGCAGAGGACTCTCATCTTCTTCATCAAGTCTAAAGCATGAGAAAATAAAGAGGGTTTTGGGAGGCTGTTATATTTAGAGCTATGAAAACCAAATAAAGAGAGCTACTAGGGCAAAGGGTCCTGGTGGTACAGCCTGTGCTTACCATGCCTGAGGCCTTAGGAGCAATCCCCAGCATCCCAAACACCAAACAAACAAAAAAAGTAGGCTGAGTTTGTATTTGAGTCAAACAAAGTAACTGGTGTAGGAGGGGAATGGCTGCTTATATTATAGAACAGAAAATTTTTAGTATGGACAGGCTATTCAGTGCCCTCCACATTGCGTTTTGTGCATTCTGCTTGGTGGGAACATGACCATCCCCACTTCCATGTGCCTTCTGTGCTGTCCCCTCTGATCCTTTTGGGTGGCTTCATTCCTGGCCTCAGGCAGTCTCCTCACTTGCATGTGCTGATCAGTACCTTGCTGGGAGCTTGAGGGGATCCTCTCTGCAAATCTCTGGACCTCTCTCTGCTCCCCTCTGTGCCGGGCAGAGTTCTGTGAGCTCTAGTGCCCTTGATCTTCCTGACTCTGCACACCTTGCTCCCTCCCATCACTCAGGGCATGCTCTGGGCTGCACCCAGGGTCCCCCCACCTGGGCTGCAGCCCGGTAACTCTCCAGGTAGCAGGACAATGGCAGCGCTCCCTTAGCTTGTTTTTGTTCTCTCAGCTAAAGAGTATTTTGTTCCCAGATGATCCCTATCTTAAAAACTGGTTTCATGTGTTTTTTTTTTTTTTTTTAAGAGAGAGAGAGAGAGAATTTTAATATTTATTCATCTTTTTTTACTTCTCGGCGGACACAACATCTTTGTTTGTATGTGGTGCTGAGGATCGAACCCGGGCTGCATGCATGCCAAGTGAGCGCGCTACCACTTGAGCCACATCCCCAGCCCCTGGTTTCATGTGTCTTTCTGTTGTTACTTTTGATGATTTCGCTGTCATTGCTTCCTAGTGGTGGTGGTGGGGGGGGGTTAGGGAGATGGAGTGCTTGTTATTCCCTGTTGGCTAAAAGTGAAGCTCACCCCATGCTTTTGACAGGTGCATGAGGCAAGAATGACTGTCCGTTCTCGAGACTAGAGTCCTAAAATCCAAAGTAGTGGAACAGCCTTGCCTCTCGCTTGAGCCTCAGGCTCCAATTTCAGAGCCCCTTCTTCTGGAACAGACTCCTCAGGTAGGTTCCTGGCAGATCGTGCCAGGGCTTGCTAGCCAAGTTAGGGCCTGCCCTGCTGGGAGGTGGCACGTCTTTGCACTTTGCACTGGGGCCTAGAGAGCTGGCACCAGCCTGTACTGTTTGTGAGTTCCATCAGCCTTCGATCCTCTTATCAACACCGTATACAATAAACATTTGTCTGACTCGAGGTTTTGGCTCTCATGGACTGTTTCCCATCTGTCTCTCCTTCCTTCCCTCTGCCCCATTCCCTGACTCTCATTCTCACCTCCTGCCTCCCCCATCCCACTGCCACTCTCACTCACCCCAGACACACATGCGCAGGAGCACACACACGTCCCGCACTGAGCTCTTGGCTTCAGGGAGTGTTTGGAGTCTCTGCCTGTCTCCTCATTGCTTTGCTTTCCGCTGCCCTTTGCTTCCACACCATGGCTCTTCTCTGAGCCTCTTCCTATCCTGGCATCCAGCACCAGCATTCTAGTTCTGACTCTGGTCTTCGAGTGTGACCTTGGATAAGGCACAAAACCCTCCAAGCTTTTAACTTTCTCTGAGCTGGAAATCTCCACCAGATATTGAGGGCTTGGGACTAGAGGCTTATCCCTGAACCTCTTCCTGCTGACCACTAGAGGTGACAAGCAGGAGAGACAAAACCAGAGGAAGTCCAGGTGAAGCAAATCTGGGTCCAGGTCCCTGATTCCAGCCCCAGTGCTGCTCTCCTGTGCGAGTACTACCTTCCCTGAGCCTCTAGGTTCTGCTCTGTAAAGCAGGAACCGTTGTCCCCGCTTCACTAGCATGATCTCTGGGAAGAAATACAGCTCATGGGGTGCTAGCTGCATGTGCACATGTATGAGGTGCTCAGGAAAGAGAGGGGACCCTCTTGATCACAGACCCTAGGCTAAAGCCGTCCATTGGCTCAATCTGCCAGCTATGAAGCACAGTGTAGAACAGTTATCAGCTATATAATTATTTCATCTTTCTGATCATCAAGGTAGCTCATGTTTACTTTAGAAAATTGGAAAGATATAATAGAGTATATTAAGGAAAATAA
Source organism: Callospermophilus lateralis (assembly GCF_048772815.1). Taxonomy (NCBI): domain Eukaryota; kingdom Metazoa; phylum Chordata; class Mammalia; order Rodentia; family Sciuridae; genus Callospermophilus; species Callospermophilus lateralis. The sequence continues at coordinate 49,681,642 of NC_135319.1, read as the reverse complement.
AAAGTGGTCCATAATCCCTCCGTATAAAGAGAGCCAATAAACTTTGGTTAATTTTCTTTCACACACAAGTACACATCTTTTGAAATTACAGTTGCATGCTGCATAATAATGTTTTGGTCAATGACAGACCACATATGCAGCAGTGGTCTGGTAAGGTTACCTGTTACCTGCTGACATCGGCATCGTTGCCATCTTTGTTTAGGTTCACTCTGTGATGGTCACACACAACTAAATAGCCCAACAATGCATCCCCATCAGTAAGCAATGCATGGCTGCGTACACAGGAAGGAAAACATACGGTAGGCATTTTTCATAAGCCATGTAGACATACAGAAAAAATTAAATTTTCATTATTTTTCTATCATTGAATTTCATTTTTCTGTTGAATCCCACTTTTCCTGAAAGCAGAAATTCTAATCCTGTCAATCCAGGTAACTTTGTTCCACTTCAACACTTCCTTTTCACATATAGGGGACAACTCAGAATTTTTCTCCATCTCACCTTTCCTGAAAGTCTGTTGCTGGTGAGGCTGGGGAGAGGGACTCTGGGCAGGGGTAGAGAAAAGGCACCTGGTCAGCTCTCCTGAACTGGTGTTCAGCCATGGCCATTGTGGGGTGGTCCACGTCCCCCTCTATCCCAGATGCCTGACCCACTGTTCATTTCCAGAAGCTTCCCCATCACGTCCAGAAGGCTCCCCACCACAGGCCACTACCTCATTGTGTAATCTTTCAAGTGAAATGCACCCTGCTCCAGGGACCAGGAAACTCAACTGCCCTCGGGTGCCACATGGGGCTGTGGGAGGCAGAGGAGCTGGATGGCATTCACAGAAGACAAGACACTAGTTACTGCTTAAGCAGGCCCATGGCTGGGTCCTGTTGTCAGCGTACCCACCTCGGTCCAGCTCCCTCTGTTCCTGACTACTTACTAATCTTGATAACAAACACAGTGCTAGATGTCCAAGATGTCCTTGGACCCTTGTGGGTAATGTCTCATTTTATTATTACAATAACCCTATCAGGTAGGGAGTATTGTGACTCCTATATTATAAAAAAGGAAACCGAGGCCCAGAGACTAGAGGCATCTCACCCCAAATCACAAAGCTGGGAAGATGCAGAGGCAGGATTCCCTCCCTGCAAAGCAGCAGAACCCAGAGCTTACACTGTGATCATAACCAGGAAGTCACACATCTCTGTGCCACACCCACAGGCATGCACACACACACACACACACACGTTTGTGTGCATACATGCACGCCCCACACTCACATCTTGGTTCCTCGCTCAAGACGGCCGCGCTGAAGCAATCTTCCTCACCTTATACTTCCAGTGAGGCCCCTGACAAGGGTCAAATCCCAGAGATTCACTCATCCACCCCTGGTCTGACCATCCAGCATGAGACACGGGCACTCCATCAGGGGCCCAGGGTGCTGTGGAGCAGCAACAGGCAAGATCCTGCCCAGCAAACCCGCCCCTTGGAGACGAATGAGGTTTCCCTTGGTACAGTGAAGCAGGGTGGTCTCGGGGCCTCCCCCACAAGGCTGGGGTGGAGATGAGATCTGACGACATGTGTAAGTGTCAGCTCTGTGCCGGCATGTGGCCCTGGGTAAATGTCAGCTCTTAGCAGCATTTTAAAATGTCACCACCCCCATGACCCTGAGCAAAGGAGAAGGGCCACACTTTCCCTGAAGAGGTCTGTTTGAAGGTAAGAACAGGTGGGCCAACAGAGAGTGGGTGCCCCCACCCATGAGATCCACCCAGGACAGCCACACCCCACCATCATGGGAGCCAACTGAGCTAAAGAGTCATTCTGCCACCGCACAGGAAATCTCACTGTCACATGCCAGCTCCTCCCCACTGCCTTGGAGGCCCTCGTTAGGAAACAAATGGTCTCCGAAGGGTGGTCCAGCAAGTTGCTCAAATACATCATCACCGAGACAAGTGGAGCGTCCTGCTGACTCTCCCAGGAACATCTACCTCGCACACACTAGGGCCATCCCAGCTCCTTCCAATTCTGGACCTGCTCCATCCACCTCGGTAAGACAGTCGCAGGAGCAGAGCAAGGCATGGACGATACCAGAGGACCTGGGAGGACCTCCTGTGGGTTGGCGCAGGAATGGGCCTGCGGTCACCCCCTGCCTGGCTTCCAGCCAGCTCAGTCACATAGAGCCAAGTGACCTGGCAAGTTCTCAAGCTCGCTGCTCCACCACTGTTTCAATCTTGTGTTCTGTATTTTTGTTCTGTTTTTTCCCTTGCGTTGCTGGGGATGGAACCCAGGGCCTTGTACATGCTAAGCAAGGGCTCGATGAGTGAACTGCAGACCTACCCCACGGCCTCAATCTTAACTAAGAATCCTGATCCCCACTTCTCAGGGATGCGGGGCACATCTCATAGTAGCTGAGGTTTATGAAGTTCTGGACAGGCAGGTGGCCTTGACTCAGAGGTATCCCCTCCTGTCCCTGTGTCACATGAATCCAGATGACAATGGGAGCATTTCAAGTAGACTCCGCCCCCCCTGCGGGTTACTACCTGGGCACTGTTCCGCCCCATCCCACGCAGCTTGGGGCAGCTCTTCTCTGTGAGGACCATGCACCCATTTCACAGCTGTGCCAAGCAGAGAGAGATGGGCTGCTGGGTCTCTGCAGAGCCCCAAGAGGCAGGTCTTCCAGCTATTGCCGAGAAGCGTTCGACAGAATACCTGGAGTCCCGCCAGGCACTGAGACTGAGCCTGCTTGGCACCAGCCCCTGGGAAAGAAAACTGCAGAGTGCGGCTCGTTCCCAGAAACTGGAGACCAGGGGCTTCTGATAAGGCCAGTCTGTTTTCCCAAGCCTGCCAGTCAGTCTGAGAACACAGGCAGGCAGGGGGAGGCTGCTGTGTGCAGCACGACTCGGCAGGGAGAGCCGAGCACTCGGGTGGCGGGGAGACAAGCCCATCTCCCGCACCCCCCAGCCTGACGCCCGAGCAGTTTGGAGGCTGTGCACGGCTCTGCCCCTGGGGCATTGGCTAGGGCTCAACCAGGACAGGGGGCTCCACGGGGGAGGGGAAGCTGCCCCTGCCTGTCTGCAGGGCCAGTTCCCACACCGCGGCTTTGTCCTCAGAGTAACTGCTTAAGGAAATCTGGACACAGATCAGTGTCCTCGTTTGACACTCAAGGAAATGGAGACTCAGAGCAGAGAGGCAAATTGCTCAAGGTCACAGTCAATAACAAGGCGGAACTCGCAGCGCAGCCTCCTGCTTTACCCCACGGTGCTGTCCTTCTTCTGCAGTTCATCCCCAAGGCCACTGAGAGCGTCGCTGAACGTGGCACACTGTGGAACGAATGTCCAGATGGACTCAGCGGACCTAAGTGACAAGTCCTGGTTCTAGCACTAAGCAGCTGTGTGGTCCTGGGCAAGTTTGTTTCCCTCTCGGGTCTGTGTAGGAAGAAACCTGGCCCCAGCCATTCAGACTGGGCTATGGCAGAGAGAAAAGAGGAGCCCAGGAACAGAAGAGGCCCAGCTGCCATCACTTAACCCAGGCTGGGTGCCGCTGCCTGGGTCAGACCAGCTGGGGTCCACAGCCAAGGAGCAAGGAGAAGCTCCCCACTTCCTCAGGGCGGACGGCTGAGCCTCACCTTCCCAGGCGTCACTCTGTCACCTGTAAGTGGACACAGTATTACTCAGAAGGTCATTATCATGATTAGAGGGGATGGATAACCGCAGGGAGGGAACCTAAGTGTGGCCTGGCCTCCTTTAGACAGCATGGGGACCCAGAGGTGCACCGACTTTGCGCCCACAGAACGAAGGACCCAGGAGGGCACCACTTCATGCCCTCAGGGAGGGGACCCAAAGGTACACTGGCTCCACACTCCTGAGCAGGGAGGGACCCAGAGGCGCTCCTTCTTCACATTGACAGGATGCCCTGGCTTCCGTCAGACTGGCTGCAGGGAAGGGGAATTCTCAGAAGCAGCTCCGCGAGGAGCAGGATTGGAAACAGAGAGCTTCAAAATCCCCCCATCACACAGGCCTGTCCAACCGAAGCCCCTCCCCCAGCCCTCTGCAGCCCAAACCCATCTGGCAACCATCTAATGCAGCAGGAATGTTTGCAGGCGGCAGGCCCTGGCCTGGAAGCCGCCTCCCCTGTGGCATCCGGTGGCCAGGTGGGGGAGATCAAGGATGCTGTGAGGAGACCCAGCGGGGCCCTCCCTCTCCTCCCTAGGTGGAAATCAGGTCTGTTATTGCCCAGATTGTTTCTGGTATTTTGATACCGTGAGAGATCTTAAGGAAGAGACGAAGAGGACTGGCAGGGATGCAGAGGCTCTGGGGTAGTAGGTGGAGCTAGGAAGTTCATTGGTCTCGGGCCGTGTCCATCATCTCTGCTCTACAATGGTGAGGAGAGGAGACCCAGGAAGGAGAGCAGACTCCTGGGAGGCATTGCAGGAAAGAGACAGGCTTCCAGGTGCCGGTGGGAAGGACAGAAAGGATGGAGGCAGACTCTGCAGAGAGGGTGTCACACCCCACCTGTCCCCCAGGACTCCCAGCTGCTGAAGAGCAGCTGGACACGATATTCCTAGCCTGCTCAGGGTGTGACATTAGTGCAGAAGCCTTTCCCCAAGTACAAGGGCAAACCAGAGAGCCAGCAAAGCCAGCCTAGAGCTGGCACTTCATGCACTTGGTGTCCAGGTCGGTGACTTTGACGTTATTCTTCCCTTCTCCGACTGGCTACAGCCAATCCTTCAAGACCTACTGGACTTTTCTGCTGTGTCTTTGGAATCCACCCACTTTTCCTAGCCCCTCTGCCCCGCTCTCAGCCCAGCTCCAGCCTCTCCAACCTGGGTGCTGCCCTCCCCTCCTGCCAGGTCTTCCCGTTTGTTTCCTCTGGACCCCCTGCAACTCATCTGTCTCTCCCCCCTTCCCTCCAGGGGCTCCTCTTGCTGGCCTCAGCACCCTCCAAGATGCAGCACGCTGCCCAGCACTGTAGGTGCTTCATAAAAATTTGTGGAATGAATGAAATGAAGGCGGGGAGGAGAGAGAGAAGGGAGCAGAGATCCTTGCCCAAGGGATGTAAATAAACTCAGGGGAAGAATGAAGCCTGGCTATGAATCCAGAGGGAGCATCGGCACTGGCGGAGTATTTTGTCCCCCTCATTTTAGGTCAGGTGGTTAAAATCCTGCTGCAATTGGCCCTTGAAAGAGTCTGAGACCCAAACATAGAAAAGGGTTTCCCTGAGGTCACCGGGTCCCTCTCCTTCTCTGTGCACCCTCTCTGCAGAGCCTAGATAGGCAGTTATGTCTCCTGTTCAGGAACCTTCTAGTGATAGGGCAGTCCCTATCCATCAGGACCACCCTGCTGAGTGACCTCTGCCTCCTAGGAGTTGCATGATCCCAAAGAGGAGAATTAGGAACACGGGCCAACTCCAGACAGGCTCAGGCTGCCCGGCACCTTCGGGTCTCCAGTTCCCCAGGGGTTTCCTCCCCAAGGAACCACTGGAATTCCTCTGTCAGGAAGCGGAACCTCCCTCCATCCACCCCCACCCCCATCCTGGCTGCTGATCTGGCCTCTCGCCAGGTGGTTAATACGGCTCCTTGTGTTTGGAGCAGAGAACTAAACACAGATCTCCCAGGAGCTTAGAGGGAAGCTGGCCAAACGTGGGGGAAGCTGATGAGGAGTATGAACATGCCGGTCTCCATGCCAGGGATGGACTCCATTAGCTGGAGAAGTGGGCATTCTCTAGAGCCGCCCCTGGGCTGGGGGAAACACAGCTTAGATAGGAATGGGGCTCGTTCTGTGTTCAGTGCTCCAGCTTCTTGATCTTTCTACCCCACCTACAAGCTCCATCTGGAAAGAATTGAGAAGAGCCTGGGCTGTCCCCTGTTCCCATCCCATCTTCCGCCTGCGCCCCTGCAGGGAGCCCCTCTGCCCCACCCCACTCTCCCTCCCAATAAAGCAGACTCTCAGGAGAGACATCGGACTTCACTCCGACTGGGGTAAGTGGTTAATAAGATCTAAATGCATCATCTTTCCACAGGGATTAGCATTGGCAGGATCCAGGATTTAAGGGAAAGCAGAAAAGCAATAATGGGGATTTCAGGCCCTGGCCAACGGCTGGCAATGCGGGGAAGCCCTAGAAACTTCCCAATGTCTTTAAGACCGTCCGGACGTCATTAATAGCAGAGACACCAGCTTGTGTTTTTTCTGGCTTTGCGACTTGCTTTGTGGACATGTCCCTGATCCTCTCTGACCCAATTCCCTCGTCTATACAATGGGGGTAACACTTCCACTCTCATTAAGTTGTTGGGAAAGTCAAATGCAGTAAGGAGGTCAGGCCCTGGGCACAGAGTGGGCGCTTCAGTGCCATTTCTTTCCTTCCTTCTTTCACGTGCCAGGCATTTTCCATGGAGGAGTGGACAGAGTGGGGATCGGGGTGAGATGTAGGTAAAGGCATCATATATGTGCACTTGAGCCTTGGTTGTTTCCCACAGCCGATGACCTTGAAGCTGTCTCAAACCTGCTCCTCTGCATTTTGCCCCAGGATATCCTGCAACTTGGAGAAATCATCTCAGAGGGGGACCTTATAATGGAGACCTTGTGGTTCCCAACTTCCACATCCTTAGAAATCATAAACCCTCTGCAATCATCTCCAGAGACAGGGACGTGGACAGCAGCCACTGTCTTCTTTCAGCTGGCACTCAGTCCAGTGTTCTATTGGTCTATAGCTACCACGAAGCTCAGTAGCTTAAAGCAAACATTATCATCACCTCTTAACGTTGCTGTGGGTTGACTGGACTTCGTGGACAGCTCACGCTCCACGTTTCCACATGGAACTGTAGTCAGAGGTCTACTGGGATGACAGAGGGGCTGGTCATTCAAAGGTTTGACTGGTTTGGACCTCACAGATGGTGCACTCATGCTTCTGGGCTGTCCACCAGAACAACTACACATAGCCTCTCCAAGGGGCTTGCCCATCTCCTAACATGGCGGCTGGTTTCCCAAGACAGAACCCCAAGGGTCCCAGGCTGAAGCTGCAGGGCTTCTTAGGGACAAATCTTGGGAGTCTCTGAGCATCAGTTATTCCACCCATTCCATTAGTCAAACAGACCCAAGCCCAGCCCAGATTCAAGGTGATGGAGATAGGAGCTCACCTCTTTTTGTTGTTATTGTTCTAATTAATTATACGTGATAGCACAATGCAGTTCAATTCCTTGTACACAAATAGGGTACAGCTTTTCATGTCTTTTGATTAGAAAGATGGAGGAACTCATCTCTTAACTAGGGAGAGGCCGAGTCACCCTGCAGAAGAGCGTGTGGCAAGAAACCGCACGGTAGTCATCTCTGGAAGCTTCATTTTCCATCTGCAGCACCTGGTCTTCCCAGGTAAAAGAACTGTGCTAATCGCAGGGGCGGGGGACAAGCACTGTCCCAGGAGTCAAACCAGCCCCAGACTTTCCTGTTCCACCCTGGAACCACCCGGCTGTCACCTTCACTGACAAAGTTGCTGCTAAGTCCCCAAGGCTCCTAGGAGCTCCCCACATGCTTTAAGGAGCATTCTAAGGACAGCAGGAGATCACCCGCTGCTTTGTTCTGCTCTAACAAGCCCCTGCCAAGCGCTGGCTCACTCATCCATCCAACAACCATTCGCCCAGGGCCCGCTTGTGCCATCCCAGAGAGAAACCCACACAGCAGGAGATGCAGCGTTCCATGGAAGATGTGGACAGTCACAGAACACTGCACAGGTCGGTGGACCCAGGGGGGTGAGGCTGATGTGGGTGCAGGCAGGGGAGGGACTGACTTTGATTAGGGAAGTGGAAACAGGGAGAACTTCTCTACCTTCAAGCCCAGATCAGAAGCTGCTCTGGAGGGATCCATGTAGGTGTCCAGGGAGGACAGGAGGGGAGAGTGTGGGCAGGCAGGGCAGGCCACCTGGGTGGCTAAGGTGGAAAGAAAAGCAGGCACAGGGTGCTGTCGGGAAACAAGGTAAAAAGCAGGGGTGGGAAGGCCATGCCACCTCTTGGACTTAGAACCAAGGGGAAACTTGGAAGCACTCTACCCTCATCAAGTCTCCGTTCTAGGAAGATCACTCGGGGTGCTGGGGACAGTGGCTTAGAAGGAAGCGACTCAAGAATAGCACGATGGTGCCTTTATTATTTTGTCATTGACTTATTAGATTCTAGACTCTGTCCCAGGCTCTTCCCATTCTTTGACCTATTAAATATCAGGACAACAGCATAAGTGAGGGACTGTATACAGTTATCCTATTTTGCAGATGAGAACACCAAGGCACACAGAAAGGTGAGTTTCTTGTCCAGAGTCACAAATCAAGGAGTCGTGACCCTGAAAACCCAGCTGGGCAGGCTGGCCCCAGGGTGTGCCTGTCCCCTATTTGGTGTGTCCTGCTGTGGCTGCCATTCAGGCGTCAGACACTCAGCAGGGCTCCCGGGCCCCGGCAGGGAGTCACTACATGCGAACACATGATCGAAGGCCAGGTAAGTGTGGAACACGTTGCCAGCCCCACATCACTGGATTTACTAGCTTTCTTCCCCCGAAGCAACGCGAACATCCTCTCTTGCTGTTCTCTGTGGCCGCGCCCGCCCAGTGCCAGGGACACTGATTGAGAAATAAGGCACTGAACCGGCTACAGACTGACAGGCGAGCCTTAGAGACCTGTGCAGACAGATGCAGGAGCACTTTGTCCTGTCTGTCACAGCATCCAGGGACCCCAACCAAGCCTGCTGCTCCATCACCCCCCCCCACCTCTGTCCCCTCTGCACCCTGCTGAGAGCTCTAAGTGAAGCACCTGCCTGAAGCCTGACTTAGCATTCAGAACAAGGGGCCCCTGCTGGAAGGCTGTTGGCGGCAGAGCAGGGGAGGCCCAGCTTTGGAGCACACAGGATCTGCCGGGAACCTCCTGAGGGGCTGGTGCTGAGAGAAGCAAAACAGATGCTCAGTGGGGACAAGTTGCACTTCACAAGCAGTTAGCACAGTCCCAGTCCCAGAGATCCAGAGAGAAGTGCTTGTTGGCATCAGGAACTGGAGGAACCCGACTGTCATCTCATTAAATCCTCAGTCACTGTCCCACTTGTCATATGGCTGTCTCTGGCTCCCTGTTCTCCTGCTTTCCTTTCAAGAGGTATCAGCATTGCCCAGTGCACCAGGGACGGGTCTCTTGATCCTTTAAGCTGCACCCAGAGCTTTGGTATACCATCTTGTTCCCCTCTTCCTCCTGGCATTTAGGCCTCCCAAGAAGTAAGGGTAAGAGAAAGAGAAATAGTAGCCCTCTTATTCAAAGTTTTGCCTCCCATGGTTGCAGTTAAATATTTTCTCAAAATATTAAGTAGAATATTCCAGAAATAGCAATCGTAAGTTATAAGTTGTGCATTTTTTAGAGTAATATAATGAAATCTGTCCTCCTTCATCCTGCCTGGGGCATGAATCACCCTTTGTCCAGTGTATCCATGCTGTATATGCTACCCACCTCTTAGTCATTTAGTAGCCTTCTGTGTTAGCCGATTGACTGTGGATATATCACAATATTCATGTTCAAGCAATCCTTATTTTACCTAATAATGGCCCCCAATGCACAGAAGTCATGAAACTAGAAATTTGGATATGTAAATACGTAAAACAAAAGCCATAATGTGCTTCCTTTGGTGGAGGGGATTAACAGGGATTAAACCCAGAATTGCTTAACCGCTGAGCCACATCCCCAGCCCTTTTAATTTTTATTTATTTAGAGACAGGATCTCTCTAAATTGCTTAGGGGCTCACTAAATTGCTGAGGCTGACCTCAGACTTACCATCTTGCTACCTCAGCCTTCCCAGTTGCTGGGATTATGGCCACGCACCCCCACATCAGGCAAAGTGTTTTCTTTAAATGAAAAAGTGGAAGTTCTCAACTTAATGAGAAAAGAAAAAAAGAGCCATGGTAGGAATGAAGAGAAAAAAATCTATAATCCATAATGTGTAGGTTTTGGTACAGTTTCAGGCATTCCCTGGGGGTCTTGGAATGTATCCCCCTTGGATAAGGGGAGACTGCTGTAATTAGCCCCACACCATAGGCCAGTATGTGGGGGAGCCCAGAAGGTGAGGTGACTTGGCTCTGCAAACATTTGGCAGAATCAGGATTTTAAACCCAGACCCTGTGACTCCCTATACCCAAGGCTCTCCCCTTTGCCCCTTTTCTTGCCATGTCTTCACCGGTTTCTCTTTGGGACCTTCATGGAACACATTTATTATCAACCACTAGAGAGACCCCATACTGGCTGAAGACCCCACTGAGGGCCAGGCTCTGGGCAGGAGACAGAGGAAGAGGTCCCTGTTGCAGAGGAGGGCCCCAGCGATGCCAGAGCAGCTCAGAGCTTCCTTCCTTCAGGCAACGGGAAGGAGGCGGGAGAGAGGAAGGTGAGGATGACGCTCCCCTCCTCGACCAGCCACTCACCAACTGGACTTTTGCTAAGTGTGGCTGAACAGAGGGTCTGGGAAACAGCCAATGGTTTCTTCCTTCACTCCTGGGGGAATTCTCTGTCTGGCCACTTATAGATTACTTCTTTGAAGTAAGTTCTGTCTTTGCAAGAAAAGGAGGTTCTGGGAGAGAAGATAGATACAGGTTTCATAGCTGAGCTCATAAAAGCAAAGGAAAAATATTCAGAATTTCAAGGGATAAGTTCCAGAATCTTTCACAAAGATGCCTGTCGCCTAGTCAAATCCTACTCATGAATAAAATGCCACCAAGCAACTTCCACCAGACCTATAGAGCCTTCCACCTGCGTCATGTCAGTATGAGCGTGGGACACCATTTAGCTCCTGGGACCTGTCCTTCACCCCTGACTTGATGGGACTGGGGGAAGGTTTAGGTTGGATGCTCACAACCAATGAAAAGGCCAAGCAAGAATGACCATCCCACCAGGTGTGGTCCTGCACGCCTGTAATCCCAGCGGCTCAGGAGACTGAAGCAGGAGGATCAGAGTTCAAAGCCAGCCTCAGCAAAACCAAGGCTCTAAGCAACTCAGTGAGACCCTGTCTCTAAATAAATACAAAACAGGCCTGGGGATGTGGCCCAGTAGTGGAGTGCCCCTGAGTTCAACCCCCAGTATCTCCCCCACCAAAAACTTGACCCTCCCTACAGATTAACAGAGCTCCTTCAGCTGCTATAGAAACTCAAGTGAACCAGCGTTCTCACAAAGAGGGATCCAGCCACAGGAACAGAGGGATCCAGGTACTTGACTGCCCTGAGATGCCCTGTCCACCTTCTATCAGCTTTTCTTTGACAGTTGACTTTATTCTTCTAGTTTTAGGTTCTTAGGAGGATGAAATACTGGTCCCAGGCATCTCTGGCTCACATCTAAGTAGATTAATACAAAACAGGGTACAAAGCTCTTCTAGACAAGATCAAATGGCAACGATGCTGGAGAAGGGCTCTGAGTGGCCCGACTTAGGGCACAGGACCATGATGGCGGTCAACCAGGTCAGAACCAGGAGAAGGTGGGGGTTAGGGATGAGGGAAAGACCATTGCCACCACACTGCAAGCTGCACCCTACAGAGGGTCAGGAATGTGGAAAGACCTTGAAGTGGAAAACGCTGCTTGGGTGCTAGCAGGCTGCACAGCAGGTGCCCACTTGGCAAAGAGGAAGCTACTTTCTCCCAGATGCTGGACCCGTCTGTAGGAAATATATGACTCCCCTCCTCCCCTAAGTGCCCCTAATTCTTTCTCCTTGTCCTCAGGCCAGCCAGTTGGGTTCCAAATCACGAAAGACAGTGGATTGCCATGGAAAGACAGATAGTTCTGGAAGCCAGGAACCTTGTTTTTCTATTCTGCCTCCAATAGGCTGTGTGACCTAAGGTAGAAAAAACACCTTCTCTGGATCCTATACACTTCCTTTAAAAACCAATGGAGGTGGACTAATGAGTGCCCGAGGCCCTGCTAATTCCTTCTGGAAGGTCAGGGTGTCGTAGTGGGCCTTCATGGCATTGCCACGTTTAACTTCTCCATATCCATTCACCCTAGCCACGCCTCCCAACCCTTAGTCCTCACAAGCTCAGCCATCTACAAACCAGCCACAGGCAATGACATCAGTTGGCAATGATGAAAGGGAGAGGAATATTCTAGCAACCCTCTACCCGACCCACCACGTCCTCTGGATAGGAAGCATCAGAGCTCAGGGTAGCTACAGACCTGGCTGCTTAACAGGAGGGCACGCTTCTCGCCCATCAAGGGTCCTTCGTCAGGGTGTGCAATGTCCTTGGGACATGCATCACAGGGCGGCACCCCTGAGGTTGTTCTTGCTCCAAAGCATCTGCTGAGTCAATGCCTAGCGTTCCCAAGCCTTGGTTTCCGCGGTGGGTTACAACCAGTGCTACCTTTCACAGAGACATGATACACCTGGGAGCAGACCAGCCCTCCTAGAGTGTGGCTCTCTCCTTGCTCTTGTCTTGCTCTCCCAAGCACCCCACTTCCCCCAGTCCAGATGAGCTCACTGCCCACACCTCTGTTCCTATTGTCGCCCCTGCCTGGCCTGTCTTCCCCTGGAGCCTGTGCACACACAGGTTCACCCTACAGAACTCTGCTAACTCCTTGACCTTCAAGCCACCTTCCCTGGTGGCTGTTGCTCCCATTAATCATTAATTCGGTCTCACCTTATGACACGGCAACACACTTAAGATAAAAGCCAAGGTGCTTCTAGTGGCCCACCTGACCACCCAGCCTGGCCCCCACCTAGCCCTTCAGCTTCTCTCGCCCGCTGGGGTCCCTGCCTGTGCCCAGTCACACCAGCCTCCCTGTAGTTCCCAAATCCTTGCAGTGCATTTTCTGTTGTCCTTCTCTGGCTCTCCACTCTGCTCACCCTGCCCTATGTTCTATCCCCATGTCACCTCCTTAGAGAGCCCTTCCCCACTACCCCATTAAATCGGACTCAGTGCCCATGAACTCTCTATCCTAAGGCCAACTCCAATTCTTCCAAAGCCCTTGTGTTTGCTTGAAATCCATTAAGTGTTTGGTTAGCTGCTTAGCTGGTTGTCTGTCGTCTTCATGAGAATGCAGGTTCTACAAGGGCAAAAAACTCGGCGTGTCCACAGCTGTTCCCCTCACTTCTGAAACAGTGTCTGGCCCATAGGGGGCCCGGTACAAATAAATCAATCAGTGAACAGTTGCAATGAAACGACATCTCAGAATTAGAAGGAGCTAGGATGCCCCTAGTGTGTATGAGGCGGATCTTCTTCACGGAGTCCCTGTCTGTGTAAACAATCTGAGTCAATCAAAATCAGGCTGTCAGCAGCATCCCGTGATGTAATCACATGCCAACCTACAGAAAAAATACCTAATAATGAACAATCTGAAATGAAATGAAGGAAACAATTCTGCTGACAATAGTGTCAAAAAGAATTCTTAGGAATACATTTAGCAAAAGACGTGCAAGACTTATCCTCTGACAACTAAGAGACAGTTGAAGGAAATCAAAGGTCTAAAAGAAATTATTTGGGAAGACATCATATGCTCATGGATCAGAAGACCTAATATTGTTAAGGGGGAAATATTCCCAAATTTATCTACAGATGCAATGCAAATGCTATCAAAATTTCAGCTGGCTTTTTTTTTTTTTTCCAGAAATGGACAAGCTGGTCCTAAGATTCTAAATGAATTTCCAAATGAATTCAAGGGACCTAGAATAACCAAAGTTGGAGGACTTGCACTTCCTGATTTCAAAACTTACTTCCAAGTTACAGTAATCAAGACAGTGTGGTACTGGCATAAGAACAAACATGTAGATTAATTGAATCAAATTAAGAATCCAGAAATAAATCTTCACATTTACAGTCAATTCATCTTTGGCAATGGTGCCAAAGCAATTCAATGGGGGAAATAATAGTCTTTGCAACAAGATGGTGCTGGGACAACATAGAAAAGAGTGAAGTTGGAGCCCCACATCACGCCATATGCAAAAATCACCAAAAAGTGGATCAAAACCCAAATATAAAAGCTAAAACTATAAAACTCTTAGAAGAAAATATGGGGTAAACTTTTGTGATCATGGATCAGACAATGGTTTCTTAGATGTCACCCAAGTGTGCAAAGCAATAAAATTAAAAATTGAAAAATTGGACTTCACGAAAATGCAAAACTTTTGTGCTTTAAAGAATATCATCAACGAAGTAAAAAGACAACCCAGTAAATAGGTGTAAAATATGCAAATCATACATCGGATAAGGGACTCGTATGTAGCATACATAAAGAACTCTTATAACTCAATAATAAAATGACAAATATCCAACTTCTGATGGTCAAAGGATCTGAATGGACATAGCTCCAAGAAAGGCAGACAAAGGTCAACAAGCACATAATAAGATGCTTCCTGACATTATAGGAAAATATAAATCAAGATCATAATGAGACATCATTTCACACCCACTAATATAGCTAGAATCAAAAGGTCAAATAACAATAGGTGGGAAGGGTTCAGAAAAAATAGAACCGTGATCCACTCTTGACAGAAGGAGAAAATGGTACTGTCGCTTTGGAAAACAGAGTCTGACAGTTCCTCAAATGATTAACCTAGAGTTAACATCTGACCCAGCAATTCCACTCCTAGGTATATACTCAAGAGAACTGAAAATGGGTCTACATAAAAACACTACAGGAAATAAATCAGCAATATTATTCATTATAGCCAAAAGGTAGAAACAACCCAAAGTTCCATCAATAGACAGATGAATAAACAGAATGTGAATAAACTGGCAGGCAGTTGAACACTGTCTGCCATAGAAAGTAATGGAGTGCTGATGCACGTTACCTCAGGGGTGAACCATGAAAACATACTAAGTGAGAGAAATTGGTCACAAAAGATCAATATTGTATGATTCCATGCATCTAAAACGTCCACAACATGGAACTCAAGACTCAGATGAGAAAGCGTATAGATTCATATTGCTTGGCCAGGGACATAGGTACAGGGAGGTGGCTAAAGGGTACAGGATTTCTTTTGGGGTGAAGGAAGTATCCTAAAATTGATTTGGGTCATGGGCACAAGCCAGGCTTGTCCAGGACTAAGGATAGGAGCATCCAGAGAGTTCTAGTCCATGCTGGCCAATCTCTTGTGGCCAATGCAATTGATCGCAGAGTCCACCTGGAGCCCAAGTCAAGAAACACAGCAAAGGAGTGTCCACGCTCTAGTGGAAAGCGTATCAGACCTCCAGTAATGTCTGCTAGAGACAGGAAGTGCTGATACACAAACCAAGCATTGGCCAACTATGGTTAGGTGCACCCATTCCCTGCACAAACAAAAGAAGTCAGCCCATTGGCGGAAGGGAATGGCCAGTGGCTAGATTCCAGGGGGATGGGATGAAGTCTTGGCCTGACACCTGCAGCCCGCAGCAATCTGGCCATGTTTACCTCTCCAGCCTTGCTTCTCATCATGCCCCGTCCTTGTCCATGCTGTAGCCAGTGTGTTCCCGGAAGTACCTGGACCATGCAGTGTGGCCCAGTGTGGCAGCACTGAGGCTTTGACCCCACCCTGTGTCTCCCACCTCCCACAAACGTATCCTCATCAAAGCCCTCAACAGCCCCAGGAGAGGCGGGTGTTATCCCCACGGGAGGGATGACAGCACCCGGGTGCTCAGAGGTGCCTGGCCCAGATCCACTCGGCAAAGCCAGAATTCCAAACCAGGCACGGGGGCTTCATTCAGTGCCTGTGCTCAACCCACAGCCCCAAGAGCTCTCCAGGGAAAGAACAGCTTCCCTGCCCTCTCTCCAGTCCCCGCACGCACGAACAAAACTGATGCAGGAAAGAACACTTTGACAAAACCCCTGAAGCTCCTCAAGGTCACCATCACCCTTGATCCATAAGCTCCTGCACTTCACTCCATGACTTCAGGGGTCACCCTTCTAGACCCACCCCCAGTGACTGTCCAGTTCTTTTTCTTTCTTGCAAAGCGAATGATCTAGGGAGCACCCACTGATGTCATCATCTCTGCTTCTTCTCTGATCTCACGTTTGTCACCTCTCCGACGTCATGAGCGGGTCCTCTTGCGAGCCCAGTGGATGCTCTTTGAAGTCTCATCCAGGACTTCTCTGTGGTAAGACACCCAGGCCCTCCTCTACCTCCAAACTCACTCTCCCTTTGACTCCTTAGCAAATGCTGTCTGTGGCCCAGTTTCCTCACCTGGCTCTTCCAGTTTCAGCACAGCAGAGGGCAGCTGTGTATCTGCTGCCGCTTTCACAGCCAGTGCCCTGAAGGGAGTCCACCTCTGTGCCTAGGGGGTCCTCTAAGCCAGAACCCGTGGCTTGCATGAAGGCAAGGCCAAAACATGGAGGGTTAATACTCCCAGGGGCAACTGGCAACCAGATGGGAGATGGGAGCTACAGGGTGAATGGCCATCTTTGGGAGGAAGAATTCTATGGTATGTTCTCCACAGTTCCCTAAAGAGTGCTGGTGGACTTAAGCCCAGTGGCCATGCAGTGTGCACCCTTTCTTGACCTGCCCTTCCTACCCTCTCCAGTTTCAGGGATCAACTTGCACTTACCCAGTCCTTCGTAGGCTCTACTCTGGGGTGCCCATCACTATCTCATCTTCCTTCCCTTCGAAACATTCATTTCCCATCTCTTTGTAGACTGCTCCCCTGGCTGCCGCTCCTCCACCCAACCCTGCCTGTGCCCTTCCACCAACCCGCCTATGTCACACTGGTCCCTTCTGGTATCCATGCAGCACTTCCCCCGCCCCCCGCAGCACTGTTCCCTCTACTCCTTGACCACCTCTCCCATGAGCCCAAGTGTCCCCCACAACTGACAACTGCCACCTACCCCAGCAGGATTGGGGTAGGATTTAGATCCTAAAGGCCACGACTTTCCACGCACAGAGCTGGTGGATCCAGTGGGCTCAGCAGAGAGATGGGAACTGAGCTACTTTCTGCACCCACTTCCGTCCCAGCCTTGCTCGGCTCTAGCTGAACTTTAAACATCCGGGTCTCTCTAGGAGGTGGGAAGCAGGCAGGGAGGCAAGGAGAGCATCTGCCTTCTGTTCCAGGTCAGCCCCGGAGACATGCAGCTCCCCGCCGCACACACCTTCACGTGGGATTTACCAGACTATCAGAGGGAGGCCAATGGGCCAGCCAGATGGCATCTGTGACTTGTGAGGTCCAGGATGATCCAGGGACAGCCATGGGCCCAACAAAGTGCAATGACATCCATCTAAGTCAAGGGGGAAAAGCCCAACTCAGAGAACATCTGCCAACCCGCTCTCCACCAGGCCCTGGGCTGGTTCCTGAAGGGAAAAGAACCTTCCCCAAGCAGGTCCCCGTCCTCAGGTGGGACTCAGTCTAGTGGGAATGTATGCTTAATTCCAGTCCCTGACTTCTGGCGCCCAAGTTCTAATCAAGAAAAAGCACAGTCAATAAGAAGATTAGCTAACGTTTATTGAGGGCTTACTCAATATGCCAGGGTTTCCTGAGCATTGTGAAAGCATTGAATTATTTACTCACCACAGTAACCCTGGGTGGCATGCTGGGGCCGGCTCCTAGCCGCTCACGAGAGCCAGTTGTTAAATTTTCAGGAATTTTACAAGCAGGGTGTTAAATACAGCTATTATTTTAAAAAATTAAATTACATAAAGTCACAATTAAATAAATTATTGTAAAAAACAAAAGTAATAAATTCTCGGAGTTCATCGCTTCCCAATTATCTCACCGCCTGCTATTGTTCCCCGGGCTCCTGAGGCCGTCAGCGCCAACCTCGTCTGCCTGGTTGGAAACGCTACACAATGGTGGCCCCCGAGTGTCTCTTCCAGGATCTGTGTCTGGTGACGTCATGGTGGAAATGGACAGAGGCGACAACCAGGGCTTGATTTCTGTGTTGTGGTTGGTTTTCCTAGACTCTAGAAAATAACGGAGAAAATACTTGTCATCCAATTCAACCAAGTCGATTCATGCCTTTGACAAAGGAGCGACACTGGTTCCTTCGCCCCTGCTTCTTCATTTTTTTAAGTTACTCAAGGTAAACAAAAGTCCCAACCAACTTCCAGGCAGGAACTGTACCCAGAGAGCCTGCTACTAAACACAACAGACATGCAGTGCCTCTTGGGTGGGTGCCTCTTGGGTGGGCCTGATTCTACAGAGCAGGAATGGCCAGGTTAGAAAGAGCCACAGCAGGAGCCAAGCTCTGCATACCCAGAGCATCTCGATTGCCCCCTTTCTCCCTAGTAATCCTGGACAAGCCCTCAGGGGGAGCTGGTTTCTGGCCTATTCTGTCTGCTCCCCACCCCAGACAAGAGGGGCTCAGGAGACAGACGGGGTAGACAGGGAGCCCAGGTGAGCAAGGAAGTGCTGGGAGGCCAGAGGAAAATGAAGCCAAGTGGGGCAACGTCAGGCCTGATCCAAGGTGGCACTTTCAGAAGACAGATTAGATTAGGTAAAGAAAGACTCAAAGCAGACAGCGCGGGCAGGGCTGCCCAAGATTCCCGCAGCAGAAGCCAAGGCCCTCAGTCACTCCTTAGGCCCTGTGGACTCGTGCCTGAGCAGGAAGATGGCTAAGGCGCCAGCCTGGCTTGGAAACTCTCCTTGCACTATGGGACAGGCCACTGCAGCCTCCTAGAATGTAGCCTCACCAAGGAGCCCTTTGCAGCAGGCCCAAAGGTGGCCAAAGACCAGGAAGCAGATTCAGGGACGCCTCAGAGGTAAGAAGAGATGGCTCTGGGGGCTCATTTATATGGTGACAATAAAGTCCAACTCCCCCGGGTCTCTGAGGTCCTTCCCCCAGTGCTCAAGACCCTTCCCAGCCTCTTCCCAAAAGTGCCTCTGACAGTCCAGCCACAAGAAACCTCCCACTGTCCCCAGAGAAGCAGGGCCCATTTCTCCCTCTGAGACCTTGCACAGGTTGGTGCTTCTGGCTGGGGAAGTCAGGGAAGGCTTCGCAGACCAGGTGATGTCTATGCCAGGTGCTGGAGAGATGAGCAAAGTTGTAGGGGAAAGGCATCTAACAGCCCAGATCCCCCTCTTGCACGTGCACAGAGCGTTCATTGCAGCAACCTCTCGACTGTACTATCACAAGCCCCCATAATGGCAGAGGCGCGGCCTCTCCGGCACCCAGTAGGAACTCCAGTCGATGTGCAGGCGGCGTAGCTTGGGCAAGTTGCCCAGCATTGAGAAGTGCGTCGTGCTAGCTGCGAGCCACATGCAACTGCTGATCCAGAACTATGTTTGACCTACAAAACTAGCAATTTCATATGTTCCAACCTAATAGCCTCTCTGTGACTCTGTAAATGGGGTTAATAGCAGTACCACTCTCCCTGGATTGTTGGGGAGATTAAATGAATTAACACCTGTGTGGACACCTGCGCTGCAGCCTGGCACGCAGCAAGCAGGTGATAACAATAGCCAACATTTTGCAGCACCTACTATGTTCCCGCAGCGTCTGAGTGCACTGCCTGGGGAAACCACCGTCTCGTCCAGCCATTGGCCGTAAGTCCTGCTCTTATCCCCACTTCCCAGAGGAGGAAGGGGAGCCACAGAGAGGCAAAACACTCGCCTGAATTTACACCGAAGGGAGGTGAGGAGCATGGATTTGAATTCAGCAATTTGTGTTGTCAAAAATGTGTGGATGAAGTGGTGCACGCCTGTAATCCCAGCAGCTCAGAAGGCTGAGGCAGGAGGATCATGAGTTCAAAGCCAGCCTCAGCAACTAAGTGAGGCCCTAAGCAACTCAGTGAGACCCTGTCTCTAAGTAAAATACTATAAAAATGGAGTAGGAATGTGGCTCAGTGGTTAAGCACCTTAGTTCAATCTCTAGTACAAAAAAAAAAAAAAAGAAAGAAAGAAACCCACTACACTACCCAGCTTCTCAGAGAGTTCCACTGGATGGGTGGGTGTTAAGGTAACGAGGGACTCCCTATAGGATTTGGGTGGGGCCGGGCAGGTGGAGGTCTGGAGAGGACCAGAGAAGTCACCAGCAGCCTGGGGCACTGGCTCAGGTGGGCAGGTGAGGGGGTTCATGGAGTTTACTGTGGAGGCCCCTCTGGGGCACTCGAAGGCCAGCACTTGGCAGATGGCTTGAGACCATCACCCGTCAGATGTGCAAGGCCGGGAGTCAGGGAGATGAACTGGACCCTGGAGCCTTCCGGGCACCTTTGCATCTGTCTTTGTGTCTGACTGCCGTGACCTTTTGAGAATGATGAATTCTTATGTGCTTCCACCTTCGAAATCTCATACAGTTCACTTTGGTCAAGCCTAACTCAGAACCCACAGAGAACAGGATTCTGGGAGATATAAGTCCCAGGTTTGGCCAAATCTACAGACCCCACGACGTCCTGGATAGTGATTCTGAGAACAGCGGAGCAGAGTGAACCCGGGGAGGGGAGGATGGGGTTTGTCCGGCATTCTTCCCATCTCCCCTTCTCTTGGCAACGGAAAGCCACTGTCCCACGGAGAAGCCATTCCTCAAGACGGCACTCAGGACCTGCCCAACAGACACCCGCCTCCCAGCCCCTTCTCCAGCTGTGCCCTGCCACCCACTCCACTGGCCTTCGCCAGCCTCAAACACTCAATGCCCCTTCCTGAGACCAAACCTTGTTCCCTGAGCCAGAAATGCGCTTCCAGGGGACTTTCCTCCCCACAGCAAGGACCCTTTCTTGTGTGCCCATCCCTCTTGCCTCCTGCCTCGACTCTGTTTGATTCTGGTGTCCACCCTGCTTCCCTGGGCCACCCAGTGACTCAGGAGCAGTTGATCTCATCCTTCCTCCGAGCAAGTCCTAATAGTCTAAGCCCATTTAAGAGGGGTCACCATGACCAGGGGCAGGTTCTTCTCCAAAATTGTCCGATCTAATTATAATCCACTCTTGGGCCAATGATACCGCTCTCTCTCTCTTACTAGACAAGAACAAGGACACCCCAAGTCCCCCCATGTTGCTGACCGCCACGCCATCTTTTGACAAGAGTGGAATCAACACTGTGGATGGGGATGTGGACAGCAAAACGGAGCCCAAGTCCCAAGTATCCTTACAGAACTGCCACATGGACCCTCTCTGAGACCTACATCCCTGTGTTTGAGATTTTTTTTTTTTTAATTGTTGTTGGGTCACTTGTAATTCTAAAAGCATCCCACAGCTAAACAGGCTTCTTGACTATGTACACTTCAACTCATTCCCTGCAAGTCCAGTACAAATGTCACCCCTTCTGGGAGTCCCTCCCCATAATCCACCGGGCCCTGAGCCTCTGTCTCCTTCAGCACTTGGGTCCACTCTTCATCCCAACCCCAGAGGTTTCACCTACCCTGTGAGCTGCTGGACTCTTTTAAAGCAAACCATCTCACCAAGACCAGGGCAAGGGAAGTACATGCACGGAATCTCATTCATTCCACATTTGTTCAGTAAATATTTTCTGAGTACCTCTAAGACAGTGAGTTCCAGGACAGGGCTGGTTTTGCACATACAGATGTGCAGGGTGGAGGGGGGATTTGTGGCAGGAGAGGCTGTAGGGCAGGGGAGGGAGCCAGACACCAGCAGACTTGACTTGAACAAGAAGCTGGACTTGGCTCAGTGGAGGGAAGAAACTGACCTTGGGTTTGGGGAGGCTTGACCTTCTTCTTTGTTCTCCTGGTGGTGGGGGGTGCAGGGGAGTGGAGGGGCAGAGACTGGGAAGGCTTTGGAGAGTTAGCAGAGGGCTGCTAACATCAGGATCTTTAGGACACATCTGAAAGACGCGGCACACGCCCCCTGGCTTTGAGAAAGGAGCAAGCACAGGGAAGTCGAGCATTCATTCATCCATTCATTCTGCTCCCGCTGAGGGGTGCGTCCCAGGCACAGGGCACCATGCCTGGTGCTTGGAATTAAGAGCTGAACACAGAGTACACTGGACTTATTCTGGCTCAAGAGTCAGGAAGTCCTTTCCCCAAGCTCTGAGGTACCTACGTCCAAGGTGAAGACAGATGTATGGATCATTTGGGAGGTCACGAGTTCAACCCCAGGCATGAGCAGGCTAGGTGACATCTGGAGCAGGGAGCAGAGTGTCCCTTCAATTCCTGGAGAGTCTGCATTAAGTTTGTGCCAGCCTGTCCCCTCCAACTGGGTCCTGTCTCCACCCTAAATCTGAACAGAGCCCCACCTTGTCCCCCTACCCAGTGCCCTTGCAGCTGTGAGCAACACCATTCACATAGGATGAGTCCCATAAATAGCTCACGGCTGGACAAATGGCAAATGCTTCCACATGGGCCATGTGTCACTCAGAATTCATGTTCCCATTGACAGAAACCTACCTCAAACTAGTTGAGGCCAAAAGGGGATTATATCCATTCACAGAATGCAAAAGGGGGTGGAAAGCAAGAAGCAGCAGAGCCTCAGAACAACAGGGACCAGAATTGGATCAGAACCTCCTCTCTCCATCTTACATATCTACTTCATCCTCTCCCTGAAGGTCAATCCACAGGCATGTGCAAAGCACGGAGGATTTGTCAGGGAAAGGCCCAGCCTGGACACCACGCCCATCCCAGAACCCATCATGATTGCCTCCACTTGGTCACCTGTCTATCTGCAGACCAAGCCACCAAGACCAGAGGAGTGAAGTCCTATAGAAACATGGCAGCATCTGCCAGCCTAGTGGTGGGAGCAAGTAGAGCAATGACTGCTACAGGAGAGAGAATGTTGAGAAAAAGAGGATTGTCCCAGATAAAGCATGGGGTAGGTACGAAGTACAGGTTAGAAGGCCAAATTCAGAAAGATAAGAAGACACTATTTGGAAAATGGTCAGGAGATACAGAGATCTTGTGGTCCTATGTGCGGCCAATGCCTATTATGTCACTCTCGGCAGACATCACCTATTGATCACAGCAATCTTTTCCAGTGAGCTTGGACCCCAGGTTGACTCTTCAGCCGAGCACTCCAAGCATGGCCAATCGACTGGAGCTGGCAAAGGAAGCAAATGAAATCCATTTGCAAATTATGGTATAACAGTAAAATAAAATAAGTTACATGTGGTCTTTTTCTCTCATTCCTGGCACAGAGCTTCAAAAACTTTTAGAACTTTCTGAGTGAGAGGAAAGTCTTTTGTTATTCATAATGAGCACCTCTGGTCTGACTATATGCTAATGAGTTGATTCATGATGGGCCCCCAGGTAGCTTCAGGAGAGGAGATGGCCACACCAGAAAGACCAAGCACCAGATCAGAGGGCTGGAATGTCTCGCCCATCCCCAGTGTTCAGGGAGAAAGGAGAGCTGGAAGTGGAATTCCATCACATGGTCAGTGACAGATCAATCATGCAACCTAATGATGGATCAGATAAAACTCAGAAATGACGAGGGTGAGACATATTGTTCCCCAGGAACTGGGAACTCAATTCCTCTGGGAGAGGGCATTGAAACCTCCATTGCACCCTCATCTCCAGGACCTTGACTACCTCCTCATTGTGCTTCTCTGGTACCACCATAATAAAACAGTAGTCATAACGTAGCTCTCTCTGGAGTTCTGTGAAATAATCTAGTGAACCCTCAAACCTGGATAAGGGTCATGGGAACCCCCAGAGTTATAGTTGGCTAGACAGAAGTACATCTGAATTCAGGGTGAGCCCTTAACCTGCAGGGTCTGTGCCTGGGAGTTAGTATCAGAATTGGTCACAAGGTAAGGAACCCAGTCAGTGACAGAAAGCAGGTGTTGGAAAGTTCCAGCGCCACCCCATCTTCTGCTGTCAGATGTGTCTACTAAGGTACCTCTAAAGACAACCCAACGCTCACACAGACCCATAGGAAGAATCAACAGTGATGGCCAATTCTCACCTACCACCTGTCTTTGTAAATAAAGTTTTATTGAAACACAGCCACACTCATTCCATTACATATTATCTATGACGGCTTTCAAATGAAAATAGCCAAGTCGAGTCATCGTGACAGAAGTTGTATGCTCTGCCAAGCCTAAAATATGTACTACCTTGCCCTTTATAGAAAAAATATCAATGGCCCCAACCCAGGAGATGTGATCTACAATACTGCAACCACCAAATCCCTTTAAACTTTCCTGTTTAATTCGAAGCCTCAGGTATATGTTGTAGTCCCTCCTATTTTATATGCTTTTGCATATACATCGCACGTAAAAGTAATTTTTAAATTACTGAGCTCTAGTTAACTAAAAGTGCCAGAAATATGCTCCAAGGAATTGAGATCCTGGGTCCAAAACAATTTTAAAAATGTTCCACGTCTGGGTCAAACTGCAGTTCGGGAGTACCACTTACTGCCACAGGTGATGCTTGGTTGGTGAGGGGAGATACTCTTCATTTCTCCCAAAGAGAGATGGGAGATCAAGAGCTGGTGTGAGGCTGGGGCTGGGGCCAGAGGTGTGCCCACAATCAGTAGCTGCACACGTGAGGTTCTTCTAGAAAACATTAGGAGTGACAAGAAGATCCACAGGATGAGTTAAATGCCAGCGCAGGCATTTCACACCATGGGCAGCAGGTTGTCCTGTCCAGGCTTCTCTTTTGCCCTCTGAATAACAACCTCCGCCTTGAATTGCCAGTTGTTGGTTCCAGCAAGGAATCTTCTGCTGAGTTCCATGTCCTGGGGATGACGTCACTTATTCGTTCTCAATGAAAGCTACTTCAAACTGTGTTCCATGGGGCCCTGAGGTCTCTACAAACGTTTAAGGACTACTGGAGTTGAGAGTGGAATTCAAGGAAATGAGATCCTGGGTCCACAACAACCTTAACCACAGTGTTTCTTATTACCTATTTTATAGTTTGAGAAAAGGGATCTACTAAAGAAAAAAAAAATAGGGTATAAAAAATCACAGGTCTAAATGGTTCCCTGAAACTCAGACACTTATGACAAGAGACAGATATATAAATGAGCAAGTCAGGCAGAGTGTGGGACAACTGGGAGTGGTGAGGCCTGTGGTAAATTGCCTAAAATAATCAGGTGCCCAGAGATCAGGTGAAACTACAAATTCAGTGGGCCAGAGTCTTGCAATTTTTCAGTAAGTCTGGAATTTTTTTCTGGATATTTCCCAATGATTACAGGTCAAACAGATTCCTCTCTGTGGACCAGATGCAGCCAGTAGACAGTGAGTCTGCAACACCTGGCTTGGGCAATGCCTTTGAGAAAACCCAGCCAGGAAGGGGTGCAACCTCCCAAACTCATTCCATAGGACAGCATGGGGTGGCAGGAAAATCCACCAGGAACACAGGCTTCCCAGTCCTGGCTCTGTGAAGCCGCGGTGTGAACTTGGAGGAGCCCCGAATTCCCTTGGCAGGCAGGCCTCCCATAGATAAGGATAACCGCACTGCCCAGGTGAGTGGGCGGGAGGGATGGAGGGCGCGCAGCGCAGGTGGAAACCCCTCCTGGCAACGGGGCAACGTGGGCACAAGATCAAGGGCGTTGCGCGCCGTGTGAATGGCACACAGGGCTCGGTGGAGGTCTCCCGAGCAGCCCCAGGGGCACGGCTGGCCCCGAGAGCCGAGCTCGCACTACTAAGGGGATGACAAATGACCACCTTCTCTCTCTGCTCCTCGGTGCGCAGATGAGGAACGAGAGCCTCCTCGGAGAGGCGCGGGCGCCCGGGCCCGTGGCTGTCGAGCGGGATCATTAATAAGATAGATGTTCTTAACGGCTCCAAGAAGGATCATGGAGCTACTCATTATCAGGGGTTGAAATCGCTAATTATTCGTTTCTCTGCAGCTGTCACTCGCCGCGCCCACCCAAACCATGGCCCCAGCAGCGGTCCTTTCTCCCGCGGCCGACAGGGGGCCACCAGCACGCATGGTCGGCCTCGGGGCTGGGGGCAAAGTCTTCCTCCTGCATTAAATACTTATTAAAGTTGATTAGAACTCAATGCACCATAAAATCTCTTTCAAGTCAGTGAAATGCCTTTGGCTACAGATTTTTTTTTTTTTTCTTCCCCCAATTCTATCCGAAAGGAACTCCCGGAGAGTATTGGAAAAATTAGATGAGGGTTGAGGAAGGGGAAGTGCAGCATTCCGGATTGGAAGGGGAGGAGGTAGATGTCGAATATTTATGGGAGAAGATAGCAAAGCCTGGAAGGAGGACCGAGCCGGGAGTGCGGATTCCGGCGGGGTGGGAAGGCTGCCGGATGCTCGTATTTTTAGGAACGCTATTACCCTGGACCTAAAAATATGAGCCATGGCTTTCTTTAAAAACGATCTAGGCCCTATTTACATTTCAGAGCAAACAGCATATTGTTTTCATCAGGGGGAAATAAGCACTCATGTTTACCTTATGTTTCCTTCAAAATATTTGCATTTCAAAGCCTTCTGAGCTTTAAGTTTCAGGGCTGTTGGAAACATGGCACCTGGGCTTCTCCCAGATGGGCCACGTTTACAGCGGAAATCCATACCACCCAGCCAGCATGGCACCCCCAGAAAGGACAAGGCCCCCGTAAGGACCAGGACACATCCCCAGGGATGCTACAGCTGGGACCCAAACTGGTGGCCAGATGAGAGACAGAGGCCCCGGCAGCCCAGTCCGCAAAGCCAGCGTGTGGGTTCTGCACGCTCTGTTCCTCCTCCTGGGTTCTTGGGGTTTTGCTTTTGTTTTTGTTTTCATCTTTCCCGTGGATGAGGGAGTGGACAGTGCTGGCCCACTCAGCCCCTGGAGGCCTGCCAGGAGGAGGGAACAGGCCTTCCTGGCCCCCTCAAGTGTTCTGACTGAAGTAATGACCAAGTAGACAAAGCAGCACTCCCAATGTCCACAGGCAGAGACAACTGAGGTCAACCAACTCCCTCTTCTTCTCTTTTTTTGCAACCAGAGATTGAACTCAGGGGCACTTGGCCACTGAGCCACGTCCCCAGCCCTATGTTGTATTTAAAGAGACAGGGTCTCACTGAGTTGCTTAGTGCCTTGGTTTTGCTGAGGCTGGCTTTGAACTCCTAATCCTCCTGCCTCAGCCTCCCAAGCGGCTGGGATTACAGGTGTGCACCACTGTGCCCAGCCAACTCCCTCTTCTTGCCCCCAAATTTCCATTCATTCATTCAACAAGCAATTACTGAGAGCCACACGAGGAACTGGGGCTACAATTGTGGGAAAAGCCATCATCAGGGCTAGCGTTTGTGGAAAGCTCACTCTGTGCTGGCTCAGATTTAGAATCGATCAGCAGCTTTTAAACATCCCCGTGTCTGAGCCATACCCTGGGCCAGTCAGATGCCAGGCTCTGCGGGGGGGGGGGGGGGGCAGGGCAGCACCATCTATTTGTAGCACCCTGTGGTGACTGCTGTGGGTGCAGAGCCCACGAGGGAGCCAGTGTCTCCTGCAGCAGCAGATGTGAGCTTACTCCTCCAGCGCTGTTCTGAGACTGGTAAGAATGGTCACCCCCTTTCCACAGAGAAGCCCAGGGAGGTCCACTCCACCGAGGTAGAACAGGAGACACAGGGTCTGACCTGGTGGGCGGGCTCCAGAGGCTGCACCCGTTTAAGAGCGCTGCTGTGGGGCCTCCTGCCCTGGAGAGAGGCCAGTGAACAGACACTGTGCACACAGGCAATGTGAAGGCACCACTGGCCTTCCAGCCAGGAGTCATTCCCTGTTCTGTCCTTACCTGCCTCTAATACAGATGCCAAACATCCAGAGACTCGCCATCCCAACTTCCCTTGAGCTAGGATTCTGGCCATCAAGATGCCCTGGGGCATCTACTGGGAGCTGCCAGGGAGGGTTTCCCTCCAAGGTTAAAGGACAAGTGCATGAGGAGGGCATCTCTTACCTTTTGTAGCTCATCCTCAGCCTCTACTTGAGAAGGCTGTGAAGATGTGATGTCTGGAGCTGCTGTAGCCATCTCGGGACCATGAGAAGAAGGTTGAGAATGTCACAGACATAGATGGGACTGTGGAACCAAACCTAGAACAGCCTCCTCCTCCAGATGCCTGGTTAAAGAGGAGAACCTAGATGTCTTCCTTGCTTTCAGATGTCCAATTACTAGTACCTGCATTAATGAAAATTAGATTTGACTATGACTAACAGAAAGCCCTGAACTAATGGTGGCCTGTCCAAGATAGAAGCTTATTTCTCTCTCATAGAAAAGAAGTTTAAAGTTAAGCAATCCAAAGTAATGGCGCCAGCTTAAGGTCATCAGAGAGCCAAGCGTCTCTTCTCTTTCTGTTCTGTCACTCTTAGCATGGGACTCCCAAGCACATGTCTACCCAAGCTCCAGACATCACGTTTGCTTTCCAACTGGTGGAAAGGAGGAAAGGTAGAAAAAGGCATGCATCTTTTCCTTTAAGAACACTGCCCAGGAGCCCTCTGTTCATATCCCATTGACTAGAATTTGGTGACATGACCACCTTTGGCTCTAAGGGAGGCTGGGAGCCATGTTTGTTCTGAGCAGCCGTGAGCCTAACCGCTCATTAGCCGTGAGCCTAATGAGAGACTCTGTGGATAAGGAGGAAAGATATTTGGGAGACTTGAGCACTTGATGCCATCCAGCCAAGGCCCTTGCAATTCCTCCAAGTGGTTGGCTGACACTTGGGCAGAGGGGGATCGGCGATATCATCTACCTAATGGCAGAGGAATGGGATTTAGCTGAGCCGAAGGAAGGGAGAGCTGTCCACGAAGGCCAAGCAGCCCAGCCGAGGCCTGGAGGTGAGAGAGAGCAGCGCCTTTGGAGACCTGGAAGAAATCCTGTGTCTACACAAAAAATCAAGATGGCTGAGAGGTGAACTGGGAGAGGCGCCCAGGGACCGAGCCATGCAGGAGCCTCACACCACACACTCAGGGACATGGACTTGATCCTAAGAGGGACAGAGAGTGCCAGAAGGAACTTGGCAGGAAGGTGCATGGCCAGGGTGGCCTTTAGAAAAACTCATTCAGGGTGGAGGACGTGTTGGGAGGGGAGGCTGGAGGCAGGGAGACCCAGTGAGACACCCTGGCTCCAACAAAGAGGTCGCCTGAGGCAGCCCGTGAGGTTCCCATTGCACCCTGGGAGGGGGGCGAGGCAGGTTTGGGAGCCGTCCTTCTCTGGGGGCTTGTCCACAGGGACGCCCCCGCCTGGCACCAGAACCTGAACCCTGTGCTGCTTCCTCCACCGAGAAAGCCCCCTGTGGGTGTTCATGTAAAAACAAACCAAACCTGTGCTCAGGGTCGGGTTGGGCTCACTCTCTGGTGAGCGTCCTCGACTTCCCCGAGGACCATGAACAGTTTATGGGCCAGTCCCCGTCTGTGGGCCAGAGCTGGCCCACTGTGGCCTCAGGAGGGACTCGTCACGGGAAGCTGCCCTCTCGGGTCAGAGGAAAGGCCGTTTTGCTCCCGCCTGACACACGTCTCGCTGGTTCTGAACTCTCCAGTGCCCACGCCCGGCCGACGGCGGCCCTCCAGAGGTGACATGGCCCTCTGTAGAAGGACAACGGAGCCAGACTCCCAGGTCGCCATCTGGGAAAGGAGGCTGGCCCGAGGGTCCCTCACCGTGCACAGGGAGCCCAGAAAGTTCTTCCAAGCCTCGCTCTTCTCAGGACAGATGCAGTGGTCCAGGGCAGATGTGGAGGAGCAGAGGCCCCAAAACCCAGAGAGAGAGAGACTAATGCCCTCTGCATAACCCCACCAGCCACTCAGCTCAGGCCATTCACACAGGACACAGGGACAGAGCCCCACTGACACGGTTGGAAAACAAGAGAGACCCTCTAGACAGCAGAGGGGGCTGGAGTCCCTCAGGGGCCTCCCCCTCTGCCCAGATGTTCCATGGCTGGGCTGCCCTCTGCCCACTGTGAGCAGCTGTGCTTGTCCCAGAGCCTGGTCAGTGAGTCCAGTGGCTCCCAGTGGCCAGCACTCTCCGTGCATTCACTCACATAATGACTGATTCGGTTGAGTACCATGAGTGCGTTGATGCCTGCTGGTGTGCCCTGTCACTCAACAGCATGGTCCACACAGGGCATGGGACGTCTGCCTGTCAGGGCAGGCTTCATGGGGAAAGCCTGATTGCCCATTTTTGTCACAATATCTGGGAGAGAGGGGCTTCTAGTTCTCCAAGCAGGACTCCAAGGACACTGGGGTCTGGAGATGTCCAGGGTCGTCCAGCTCCACCGGCCCGTGGGGCAAATGGCAAATCTGAGTCAAGGCGGAAAGTGGTGGACCGAAGGCCACCATGACTGAGGGAAGGACTGAGCTCACTACCCTCCTTCCTGGGCGAGGACCACGGCGTAGTCGTGCGGGGCCCTCGGGTGCAGGCACAGCTGCCCCAGCCCCTCACTGTGGCCTTTGCATCTCACTCAAGGGTGAGGCTGGAGTGTGCCTGGCCCGTCTTCCAGACACCACCCTGAAGACCTGGTCAGGCACTGGCAAACACCCGAGGGGCCTCAGAGGCACATCTGGTCTCCGGCAGGCTGAGCCCAGAGTCAGGGCCACAGGGCCCACCCCAGACCTGGCCCGGGAGCCCCTCTGCTGGAGGGAGACGCCAGCCCTGAGCACCTCTCCCCTGCTTCTGGAGCCCTGCCCTGCACCCAGCCCCCCGCCCGTCCCCAGCTTTGCGTGTTACGTAAAGGGAATCGGGGCTCCGGCGGGTGGGTAGCCAGTGGCAGGCCAGACAGGCATGAGAGAGGCAGTGAATGAAATTCTTTGTTTAAGAAAGGCGTGAGCCGCGTGCTGGCATGTCATTTTGCTGGAAATGCGATTTTCCCTAACAAGTACAGAGCCCTACATGACATGTTGAAAAGTGTATCTCTTTGAGAAGCTGCTCTGTATCTCAGAGGCATCGTCAGCACGGCACCGGGTAATGTGGCAGTTGCCATGGCAACACCTCGTTTTCCATAGACAGGAAAATCAGAGTGGCTAAGTCAATTGAGAGGCCCCAAATAATGTCTGGAGACCAGGCTGAGATGTGACACCGGCTTTCGTGTTCAAAGAGCCTGAGGTGGGACGGGGCGGGGAGGTGGGGGCGTCTCGGGAACACCTTGTATGTGCTTCATGGAGAATCCCCAGGAGAATGTTCAGTGCCTCCCCCTCACTTGCCAGAGCCTCGGAGATAGTGAGGTTTGCCCAAGGCCACCCGGCAAGGCAGTGACAAGGCCAGTGACCAGACTCCACCTCCAAGACCAGGCAATGCTCACGGCCCAGGGGACGTTGGCTCCCATTTCCTCCCTGCAGTGTCCCACCTCTCCCACCATTCCTCCTTCTGTCCCCAGTGGAGGACACCAGAGAGTAGCAGCCAAGTTAGACAGAAGTGTGTCCCCAGCACCTCTTCCCAGGTGGACAGTCCAGTGACACATGCCCACGGACACATGTGCTTGCAGTGTGCACTCCCAAGCACAGGGACAGAGCCCACTCAGAGAAGTTCACACCCACTTGGTTCACACCCCTGTGGCCCCTAACATGGCCACACCACCTCAGGGCCTGGCATGGTGACTTACCAAGATGGACGTGCACGAGCGTGACCGCTGAACTCAACAGGCACGTCATGAGAGCCACATTCGTGCACATGGGCTGCCGCCAAAGCCCGGCCCTCCTGCAGGGCCAGCAGTGCAGCCCACCTGCTCCAGCCACAAAGCAGAGGTTGTTCCCCACCCCCACCCCACCACCCGCCCCCACCCCCGGGCACAGGGCGCTGCCCTGGGAGGAGTGGAGCAGGATTTCACAGGGACTCGGCCAGCCTGGGTCCGTGGAGTCCTGAGTCAGTTTGGCTTTGCTCCCTTCCTACTTTCCCATATCACTTGGTGTCCCTCACATTTCATTTGGTTGGAAGCTTCACCCTGTCCCTCCCAGAAGGGGGCTGTCAGCTAACATAGGGCAAGGACAAGAAAAGCATCCACTCTGTTCTTCAGTCTCCAAATATAAGTGAGCGCGGGGGACCAGGGAGTTATGGGGGCGGGGAGAGGCACGTGCCCCCCTTCACTTCCCAGAGGAAAAATTTCATATAACTGTCAGACATGTAATAGAACTGTCAGAAGTACAGGAAACCAGCTACACAGATTACAAAAACATATGTCAGGGACCTATTGGTTTCGTGACAGTGTGAAAATCACAATATTTCCATCAAGATAGAAAATAGAAACAGAGGAGAGCCAGGAGCACCTCGGCAGACGTTCCCTGACAGCGGCAAGTTCGTCCCGCCGAGCAGGGGGAAGAGCCCAGAAGCAGGTCTGAGGGAGCAGGGCTCCCCTGGCACTGACCCGTGCCCTCTTCCTCTCCCCCGAGAAGGTGTCCAGGCTCCCTGCAGACCCTCCCACTGAGAAAGGAGAATCGCGTCCCTTCCCACTGTGACGTCAGGTTCCTCTCCTGTGCTCCCCTCCAGCGAGTGGCTGTCCTCTAATGACCGGGCTTTGGGCTGATAAGAGCCCCAGACAGGGACTGGGTCACACATGGGGCTGGCCACTCAGTGGTAGAAGAGCTGACCTGAATCCTCCAATCCATGAGAAAGCCATCGTGGGCCCTTGTGCCCAAGAGTGGCTGGGGAGGAGGTGCAACAAGCTGAAGAACAGGGTCTTGAGCAAGCCCACCATGCTGGAAAGTCGCCTCCCATCTCTTGGGCTCTTGGCCAGTGTGTGCAAGGGGCGTCCAAGCAGATTTAAGTCCCAGACTAGCCAGCCCGGAAGCACTTCCTCCAGGTGCCTGGCGAAGCACCTTCTGTCAACTAGAGTCAGACAAGGGACAGATTCAGATAGCCCACGAGCATGTGGACAATGCACGAACAACTCAGAGGACTCAGGCACAGAATGAGGTGGACAGACCTGGGTGCCAACCCCAGGCCAAGTCCATGAGTCCTTGACCGAACGCTGGCATCTCCAGGCTCCGACCTCTTAGAATGTCCACAGAGACAAGAGCACTGGCCTTTCTCCATGGGGAAGCATTTATGAGATGGCAAACGTGCCTTCGGGTGCCCAGGAAGTGGGTGCGTGGAGGCCTGTCCCCGTCAACAGCAACCGTCAAGGCCCAGCACATGGCAGTTCAAAGCGCTTTCCTTCTGGGACTTGCTGAGCCTTTGTTCCTTGTCTAGAAGATGGACATGGCAGGCCACCCTCACGCGCGGTGTCTGAAGCTCTTCCTTCTTGTGTTACTCTGGGTCCTCTGAGAAGCAGACGCCCAGATGGGAATTTATCAGGGAAACGCCCTTGTGACAGGAAGCAGAAGGGAGGAGGGAAGACTGGAGGTCACAGAGCCGGCCTGGCCCACCTCAGAAGGCCAGGTGCCACACGAGAAGGTCAGGCAAAGCCGAAACTAGTGGTCCCCGCTATGCTCAGTCACTACTGGGAGCACAAACAACCATGGGTGTCAGAACTCAGGGGGGACCCTGCTGGGCTGTGCTACTGGGAGCTACTGGGAGCACAAACAACCATGGGTGTCAGAACTCAGGGTGGGGACCCTGCTGGGCTGTGCTGCCGCAGTGGGAGGTCTCCAAGGCCACATGCTGTCCCTCTGCCTGCAACACTGATCTCCTCCACTGTTCTGACGATCCCAGCCCAGCTGGTAAATCTCACAGAAATCTCAGAGTGTCCAGAAAGAACCCCCTCTAACCCCTGCTCCCTTCCCTCTCCTGACACCCTGTGCCACACACTGCAGTTGCATGGAGATCCTTATTTCCCCCACTACGTGGTACATCCTGCTCACATTTGTGCCACCCTGGGTCTGAGTTTGGGCCAGAGCTCGTGCATATTGCAGAGTGGAGATGACAGATACATGACCCAGAGGTTGACAGGGGCACCTAAATTCAGGAGTGCTGATTCCAGAGCCCCTCACCTGTCTCATCTTGAAGCCCCTTCTGAGGGAGGTGCATAAATCATTAGTAACGAGTAGGGCCCAGGCCCTAATGGGTCAGAATGACAAGTGGCATCTATAGGTACCTGCCTGGGCCCACATCCAGGATGCTAGGGTCCGTGCCTTCCCAGGCCAGGACATAAACACATGCTCAGGATCCTTCTTTTCTGGGGGGGCAGGGGGAGAGAGGGTACCAGGGATTGAACTCAGGGGCACTTGACTGAGCCACATCCCCAGCCCTATTTTGTATTTTATTTAGAGACGGGTTCTCACTGAGTTGCTTGGTGCCCTGCTTTTGTTGAGGCTGACTTTGAACTCACGATCCTCCTGCCTCAGCCTTCCAAGCCGATGGTATTATAGGCATGTGCCACCACACCTGGTTTCAGGACCCATCTTGATGCTGAATCAGGAAAGGCAGCATCCAGGAAGCAGAGTCCCCACCAATGGACTGGGAAGGCACCCAGAGTCACCGAGCCTCAGTTCAAAGGAGGACAGCTGCTCTCCTCTCCTCCATAGTCTCAACTGGCAAATGACCAGCAGGCTGAGCTGTGGATCTTCTTGACACTCTTGATGGCCAGAATGGACTCACGGGGCAGTCAAGGTCCCTCCAAGCTGGTCACTTTGGCTGTAAGCAGCCTTGTCTCTTGATCCCAGTACCTTGTAGAATGTTACCATCTCTGTGTGTTCCAAGGCATTATAAGAAGGCTGGGAAGCAGGATTCTAGTCTGACCCCATTATGCAGATGAGGAAACCAAGGATCAAGAGGAGGAAGGTGCTTACTCAGAAAGCACCTAGAACCGGGAAGTCAGGGTTCTCATCTCAGGACAGCTCAGCCGCTTGTCAGCTCCAGATTCAGCTGGGCCTCCCATCGCCAGAGCAAATGCCCTTCCTCCCACCGAGATGTCCAGCCTGGAGAGCCCCGCCTCCTCCTGCATCCTCTGCAAGCAGTGAGCTTGTCTCTCTGCAGCCGTCTCCACCTCCTCTGCTTTCCCTCTCGTCGGGGAAGGCACCACGCGCAAGTTGGATGTTCAGCTAATAAATATGTATGCGGGATTTTTATTACTTAATAGTTGTAAGGTTAATCGTCGTGGTGAACGCCTATATTTAATGTGTCAATGGAGCTGCAAAATGCCAAACTGAATAGCTTTAACACACATTAGTTCTACTTGTGAATCTACAAATAGGAACCTTGTCAGAAAAGTATTCAAACCAAGATCAGTATTGATTTTGGTCCTCGGGAAAGGCAGTGGACTGTGACAGTTTAAAATGATAAATGTCTAGAGAATTATTTGCCCGTATTGATAAAAAGAAGCAGATATAAAGCTGACAGTCTCGGAGGAGGCGTTGCCACTGAGTGTGGGCAGAACATCTAACATGGTTAGGGGCTCTGAGCTAATCTCCCCTTTGATATGGAGAAGATCTGGGGCTGACCTGGCCCTGCCCTCCTGCTCAGAGCTTGTAGTAATTACAAAGGAAGGGACTCTCTGAGTGTAGAAGTCGACTTCACATTACTACAACAGGACACCTGAGGCAATTAACTTATAAAGAGAAAAGGTTTATTGAGCCCATGGTTCTGGAGGTTCCCGTCTAAAATCAGGTGGGCTCCTTGCTGTGGACCTCTATCAAGGGGGCTGGATGACAATGTTAGGGAGTGTATGTAGGTGCCAGCTGCTCACAGCCTAAGCCAGGAAGAAGAAAGAGACTGGGAAACTGGGGTCCCACGTGGGAACTTTGAGGGCCCCAAATGACCCAATGATCTCCAAGGGTCTACTCCTAAAGATGTTGAGCACCTACTGTCACCACCAACCCGAGCACCAAGCCTTTCACATGTGGACTTTGGGGAGGGGCATTCATCCTAGGAAAAACAGGAAAGGGGGATTATCCTTCCCCAGACCAAAATGTGTCCCAACCTGGAGAGAGGAAGCCAGGGGGGTTGTCCTCCAGCACAGCAGGACAGCCTGACGCTCCAGGGCAAGAACCTGGAGCAACGTCTCTCGGAGGATCTGGGGTCAGGACTGGGCGTCCACACCCTGGACAGGGCTGGGAGGTAGCCGAGGGCAGGCCGGGCCTGAGGGCTGTGCAGGCAGGAGGTGGGCCGTCCTGCAGGCTGGAGCAACAGCAGGGCCTCTTCCCGAGTCCTGGGCCCACGGGAATGCGCCCCACCTGGAGGACAGCCAGGAGGGTGGACCTGATCCCTGCCCCAGCCACTGCCACGTGGCCACAGACTGTGTGTCCTGGGGCAGGTGCAGAGCTTCTTCCCCTGGGTCCCATCGGAAGGTGCCCCGGGAGAACAGGTGGCACTTTCACTCAGAGCCTGGGTTCTGCTCCCGTGGGGGAATGTTGACCACCCCTTTCCACCAAGGAGCATCTGTGGGCATTGGTCACCATCAGATTCCCAGAAAGAACACAGGGACAAAGGTCCAGAGCATTGGACAGCTCGTCGTGCCAGCCAGGGGATTATGGGGTTGGGGCTGGGGAGGGGCACTGGACAGACCCAGCTTTGAAATCACTCCAGGGCAGATGCCAAGGCAGCAGGTGGAGAAGAAGAGCCAGGAGGAGGCCTTGAGCAATCCCAGAGTCAAATCAGTCACTGTTCAACCACAGGTGCCCAAGCTCAGAGAAAGCAAGCTACTGACCCAGTGTCACACAGCAGAATAGCAGATCTGAGACCACAACAGGCCTCTGTCCTCCCAGGAAGTCCAGCACTCCACAGGGTCTTCTATGGGTCTATCTGTGCTTCCGTTTAACTGCCAGACCCTCACAGCCACTCAAAGCTCCCCTAGCTAATATAACCGCTGCAGGCCAGGTGGCTACAGCAGGTGTGATCAAGTCTGGACTGGAAATTGGAGACTGGGTTCTAGGACCACCTGTGGCACTTCTCCTTCCTAGGGCTCCAGGACCTCAGGAGACTGTTTCCTCAAGGTGGAAGGGAAGATCGGGGCCTGGTCAATGAGCACGTGGGGGTGGAGCTGCACGTGGTGCGTGATAAGAAAGGACTCCAGATCCCACCCCGGCTTCCACCCAGGCAGCTTGGCTTTGCCATTGTCTTTCATGCCTAGAGCCCTGGAACAAAGGGATTCCACTGTTCAACAAATATGGACCCAGCTCTGCCATGGGGCCATGCTGCAGCTCAGGGTCCCAGGACACCCTGAGTGTTTGAACCATTCGCTGACCCCAGACCAAGTTTTGAGAAGAACTTCCAGCCCACAACCAGTGCCGACAAGCTGCCCGTGGGCTCTGAGGGGGCTGCTGGGGCTGCATCATGAGGTGCCGCCTGGGAAGAGGGGCACCCCCAGAGCCGATCCAGAGCCCTCCGCGTGGTGAGGGACAGCTGCCCTGGCCTGGGGGCATCCCAGGAGCCCCCGCCATGGAGAACAGACTGGGCTAGAGACCAGAGAGAGAAGCAGAGCCGCATGGCTTGGCTGGGCAGAGAGTGGACGTATGTTTTGTGGTCCTGGGATGGACAGACTGGGAACTCGCCTGTTTCTGAATTTTTGTTTTTTCCTCATCCTTCCCAGAGATGCAGGTGGGACAGACAGGCTAAAGTTTCTAAGACACAGAAGCAGAGAGGAAAGCATCCCGGAGCTTGGAATGCCTGGCCAAGTAGGTCTGGGGTTGGTGAGTCCTGCAGTCGGGAAAGCCTGAGCCCCCCACCCTCAGGCCAGAGCAGAGGCCAATCACGGGGAGTTCTCAAGCCGCCGGAGAACAAGAGGTCAGCAAAGAAGAGGCCGCAGCTGGACTTCACCAGCTGATGGACAGGCAGCTGATGGACACTGGGGGGAGACGATCGAGGCTCCCTGCTGACCAGGGGCAGGAAGCTGAGCACCCCAGGAGACTCCCAGAAACGTGGAGCCACACAGACCCAGGAGGCAGGCAGTCGGCTTGCTGCTGGCCACTGTGTTTCAAGGGTTGTCCTCGCTGCCTCCGCCAGGCCCGCGGTCCTCACACTCTCCACTTTAGGCCTGCAGAGGTTCAGCTCTTCTTCTGAAGGGAGCGTTGGACTGAACACAATCGCTAGTTGGCAAACAGGCACTAAGAGAAACAGGCCACCATGTCTGGTCCTCTGATTCCTATACCATTGCCACGTAAATCCCAGAACCCTACCAGACCCTGGAGCCTGGTAGAGGCCCAGCTCTTCTGGTAGCAAGGACGGCTCTGCATGTCTGAGCTTCTTTAGAATCCTGACTGTAGGACCAAGGAAAGCAGAGCTGTGCCCGGTGAAGGAGGTGGGGGCTCACTCTCACCTACCTCGCCCCTCCCCAACCCCGCTAGGGAACCCCAGGGTTCCAGGGCACACAGTCTGGAAACTGATGGTTTTGTCCAATCCCCTCATCTTACAGATAAGAAAATGGAGTTGGAGAGAGAGTAAGGAGTAAGGAATTGGAGAGTGAAAGGAGCTTGTTCAAGGCCACACAGCCAGCCAGAAGAAGTGTTTGAGATCTAGGAGACAGTAGGAAGAGAAGAGTCCGGGTCCTTTTTTTTCTTTTTAACTATCAGAGAACCACAGCCCATCCAATGTGGTGTGGACAGAGGACCCAAGAACTGCTGTGTCCCTTGTGGGCAGCCTTCCTTCGCCTCTCCCTCTGCCTTGCCCACACAGGCGGGCCCAGAGCCCTCGCTCTCCACTTGTAATTACCGGGTGATAGATGTTGGTGCGATTGCTGAAGGTATCTGCTGCAGGCTTTATGGTCATTTTCCAACAGCCCAGACCTCTTAAACTCTCTTGTGGGAGCAGGTTAAGATGATTATGCAGATGGATGGACCCCGGTGCACTATTATGTCAGCGATGGAGATGTAAGAGCCGCAGATGGGCACAGTTACTGCCCGGAGGAGGCTGCCACAGTCGGCACAAGACACAGAGAATCTGTTCAAGAACCCAGGGCTCCAAGAGCAGGCGCACACACACACACACACACACACACACACACACACACACACATACGCTCCGCTGCAGCCTCTCTAGTTAGTTGTCTGGCTACAGTCAGACTCTGTTCCCATGGAAACAGGAAATGTCAGCCGCGTCTGTTGGGATGCCACAAAGGCACAGGTCTGGGAGGACCTGCCCCCAAGCTGGTGTCACAGGGACAGGGAGAGCTAAGTCAGAGGTGGAGATGGGCCCCCGAAACACAGCCCAAGAACAGGCAAAAGGACCGGCATACCTGTCAGCCCCTGGGCAGGCCTGCGGTCCAGGTCCTGATGGGAGGGCCCTGGGCAGCTCTGGGGACTGGGCTGCACGCTTGGCCTCATGCTTCCCAGCAGAGAGGAGGCACTGACCTCTCATAGGCTGCTTTCCCCAAGAGAGAAGCTCGCCACCTCAGGCTCCTTCTCCTGGTTCTGAGGGTGCAAACAATGTCCCCCACAATTTTCTGGGCAGCACCCCTCCCAAAACAGCACAGTCGCTTGTCCCCTCCTGATACCTGCTTTCCACATCGGTCAATGGCGCCACACCACAGTGGAGCTCAGAGAGGTAAATCTACTGGGAATTAAATGCGCAGTGAAATAGGGACTGGCCCATCTCAAAACGAAGATAAAGCACTGCTCTCCTGTGGGAAGGGTGCACGGCCAAAGCTTCCAGCAACCCCACAGAAGCAGTCTCCTTCAGACTGCGGAGTAGGCCATCGCCATCTCTGAGGGGAACCAGCAGGGCTACAGCCCATGTTCCCATAAGGGAGGAGCCGTATGCTGTGACCTCAGGCAGGAGGAAAGTATGGGTGATACATACAAAGAACCTGCGACAGAAAAAGTGTCCAAGACAGCCACACGATCAACAGCAAAAGGGTGTGTAGAAGGGCTCCGGCCTTGTGACTCATCCCAAAGCCCACCTGCAGACAGGGCAGAGCCTGCTCTGCTGACAGTGCACGTCTGGGGGGCTTGGGGACTGGGTGGAGACTGGGCCTGGGGCAGGAGAATGAGGACAGGGTTGGAACCTCTTTGCTATGCAGATTCCATTCCCCTGTGTCTGAGAATAGGAGCTCAAGGAAGCCAAGAATCTGTATCCTCTGAAGCCAGGAACTGGAAGCAGACAGAGGAAATGGATTCTTTCTTGCTGTAAGAACAGGGACTCCAGCACCAGCTTGGGTTGCCATGGACTGTGGTTGGAAACTCCCACTGTGAGAGGCCAGAGCCAGGCACTGTCCCAAGGAGCTCACCTGTACCCTCCCCGTACCTCA
Source organism: Callospermophilus lateralis (assembly GCF_048772815.1). Taxonomy (NCBI): domain Eukaryota; kingdom Metazoa; phylum Chordata; class Mammalia; order Rodentia; family Sciuridae; genus Callospermophilus; species Callospermophilus lateralis. The sequence continues at coordinate 49,641,864 of NC_135319.1, read as the reverse complement.
CAGCAGGCCTGCAAAGGGAGCAGTGATCCCTAGTTTACAGGTGCCAACACCGAGGCTCAGAGAAGCAGCATGGCTTCCCCAGGGCCACCCCAGGAAACAAGCATCAGGCCTGGCCCAGAGAACCTCTAGAGGTGCCCAGTAGACCCAAAGAATCAGCATCAAAGGACCCCGCCTTGGGAGACACGCGCATCTGAGCTGCAATCCCAACACAGACACCGGCTTCACTGTGTGAGCTTGGCCAAGGAAGTTAACTGTGTGAGCCCGTGAGTTGGTGTTTATCATCCCTTTTTCAAGAATCACTCGAGACGGTTGACGCTGTACAGGAATCACCCAGACCATGGGCATGGCCAGTGTTCATTAACCAGGAGACAGGGCCACACTCTGGGAGGGTCTCAGGGACCACTGGGCCTGCAGGGTCTCCTAAGGCTGGCATAGAGTGCATGGGCCCTGAGGAACGAGCTATGGGGAAATGTGGGCTTTTTCCCATGGAAAAGCAACATATGCTCACGGAACACGGGAGAAATGGAGGCCGGCAGTTTTGAAACGTCATGCCTAAGTCCCACCTCCAAGAAATCATCCTCTTCTGCTTTGCCTCTTAGGTAACTCCTCTGAGTCCTGTGAATTCCCCATGGCCCAGCTGAGGTTCTGCCACTCACATTTCAGCCGGAGACTCCCCAAAAGGAGCCAGCAACTGTCCTGGTGCTGGGAACTCCTTCGGAGGGAGCCCACTGGAGCCAGGGAGTCCCCAGGGGGACCCCCCTCCTCGGCCACCTGCTCAGGGCCCTGCCGCCCTCATCCCCCACTGCTGCAGTTGTCAAGAGGGGAGACCTCTCCTCTCTCCCTTGGGACTTCAGAGCGGCCACCACGTGAAGAAAGTGACCACGGGACTTTTACAACAGGGCCCTTGGGCCGAAGGAGGGGTGCTCAACCTGCTCACCCTGAGATGCTTCTGAAAAGGTCTGGCCCTTCGCGACCTGGCCCCTGCCTGTCCCTGTCCCATTCCCTGTCACACCATCTCCTCCGTGTTCCAGTCCCACCAAGCATCTCTTCGCTCAGTCCCTTTTCGTATTTTACTCCCACGGTATGAAGTGCTCCTCCCGCTGACAGTCAAACTCCTACTTCAAGATCCCACTCAGCCGCCTCTTCTTCCAGGCCAGAAAATGTTCCAGGAGCCCCCGACATTGGTGAGTTGGAAGGGGCGTGTGTTCCCGCTCCTGGGCCTGCCTGCACCATCACGTTGTCACACAGCCCGGTCCCTTGTGCCGCCAGGAGTTCCTGGTGGACCTAAATGGCGTGAACCCAGAGTTTGTTGGGAATGGAAATCCCGGAAGCAGAGCTCCTTGTCAGGTGGACTTGCAGGAAAGGAGGCCGGCGGCAGAGTCCTGCACTAGCAAGGTGAAAAGGGACCAGAGCTCAGAGGGTCGGGGGTAAGACGGAGAAGCACCGGTCCCACCCATCCTGGCCCTAAAAAGGACCTGGGGCTCTAAACACAGGAGTGCAAGGGTTGGAGGATGAGGTAGGGGTCTTGGGCTGCCCAGGAGGCCGCCATCTAGACGAGGCCACACAGTGTCCAGCCAGGGAGACGAAAGCATGGACCGCTGGTAGCAGGGGAGGGAGGCTCAGCTGACCCGCTCTGGGCAGATTGAAGCTGGCCACTGGCCAGAATTCAGACACATCCTGCCCAGGGGCCACACAACAGAGGAGCCTCCACTGGGAGATGCAGACCCCAACAGGGAGAGCAGTTCTCCACAGGTGGTCTCGAACCAGTGCCCTCCAGGTTCTCAAGCCCCACCCTTCACCTACAGAGCAAGGCACCCGGAAGCGGAGCCTGGCAACCCACTGGAGAAGGTGCCAGGTGGTTCTCAGGCAAATGCAGTTTGAGGACCGCTGGACTTGGGTGTATCTGAAGAGCGAGGGAGGGGGAGGGGGAGGGAGGGGAGGGATGGCATGGGCTTCAAGGTGAGGCTGGCCGTGGGACAGGGGACCAGTAAAGCCCCTTCCAGCCTTAGAGTCTGGATCTGGAGGTCCCCAGAAGGCCTGGTCCCCAGTGCAGCCGTGGTCAGAGAAGGGACCTTTGGAAAGGGACGGAATGACGAGGACTCTGACCCCAGTGGTGCCTTGATTGGTAGGTGCATTCGTGATGTAATGGCATTATTGGGAGGTGACAGAAACAGGAGGCGGCGGGGGCTAGTTAGAGGCAGTGAGTCACAAGGGGCATGCCCTGGAAGGGTCAACTCCGCCCCTAACCCTTCCTTGCCCTCTTTGCTTCCTGGCTGCCGTGAGGTGACAGCTTGGCTCCGCCACATCCTCCCCACCGTGAGATTCTGCCTCACCACATGCCCAGAAACCACCGAGCCAAGCGACCATGGATTAAAACCTCTGAAACCATGAGCAAAACAAATCCTTTCTCCTCCAGTTGATTCTCTCGTGGATTTTGTCACAGCAACAGAAAGCTAACCCACCAGGCCAGTGCCCCCAAGTCCCTGACACCCCATCCAGGCCCATGTCTCCCTCTCCCCACAGACCTGCAAGGGAGTCGTGAGCACCAAGCATCACGCAACACAGTGGGGACTGCGACTGCACAAGGCGCTGGGCTCCCCTGAACACGGTCTGCCGTCTTCCGTCTTGGTTTCCAAGGTCACATCACCACATTAACCAGGCCTGATTACATCAGCCGGGCTCCGGCAAGGGCAGCACCAGGCAAACAGAAACTAATGGTATCTTCCTCATTGTCTCCAAGTCGTGTCACTGTAATTGCCCGTGGAAAGAAGAGAGTGATTGAAGTCTCCCGAATTCCAGTAGCGGAGGCTACACCCATCTCTCATTCAGGACAGGGTAGGTAGCAGCATGCTCTGCTGGGGACCAGGGAATCAAGGCAGAGGGAAGGTGCAGGCAGGAGGCTTCTTGGATGTGTGGTGGATGATAAGATCCAGGAACCCAAGCAGGGAGCAGATGCCCCCAGGCAGTGTGGCTACGGGGTCAGGGTAGGGGTCCCATAGAAGCTCAGCCTGCAGGGATCCAATTCCCAGTCCAGATTTTTATCCAGCAAAAATTTTTTTTTTCTTATACGGTGGGTTGAACACAAGCACTCTCTGCCACTGAGCTACACCCCACCCCTTTTTGTATTTTTTTATTTTGAGACATCTTCTCACGAAGTCGCCCAGGCTGGCTCCACCTGCCATCCTCCTCTTGTCCTCCAGAGTAGCTGGGATTATAGACGTGTGCCACCAGCAAGCCTCTCTTGGGCTGCCTCCTCTGGGAAGCTTCCCAGGCCAAGGCGTGAGGGGTTGGGCTAGGCACGCAGGTGTGGAGCCACGTACGGGAATGACATAATCCCATGCACCAGTGAGCCTTCCCCCTGTGCTACAGGCAAGGAATCTGGGGCTCCGAGTGGGAGTGGGGGCTGGGCTAGAGGGCAGGATAGGGAGCCTGCAGCCAGCGGGTAGGGGCTGGACCGTGGAGCATGCACCAGGTGGTGCCAGGGCATGGCCAAGGTCACGTGGTAACCTGCAGAGCCCAGCAGGATAAAACCCAGGTCTGCAAACACGAGACTCTGCCCAGGGAAATAGCTGTTCTTCCTGAATGCTCTCTCCCCAGTGTCACCTCCTCAACTACTTTTAAGGTACTAAGTTGACAGGAGAGTTGTTTTGACTCTGGTGAAAAGTCATTTAAGAAAACAGTGTAAAAATAAGCCTGGAAGATACATAAAGCAGGCAGGCAGAGGGGCCCCGAGCTTTCTGCACGCTTGTCTCCTCCCCAAGAATGCACAGCCCCCCAACCAGGGCGTGGCCCAGGCTCCCCCCTGCAGCTAGATGTCTACAGTGCTCCTCTTCTCTAGGAGCCCCCCTAATCTCCTGTTGCCAGCTCCCAGACCCACTTATGTGAGCCTTGACAGCGCCCTGTCTAGACTGCAGACTCCTAAAGTCTTAATTGCTCTTTCATCAACAGAGAAGGGCTGCTTCTTCGTCAAGCAGCCAGGCACTCAGAGAGTCCTTGTTGAGCTCCTACGGGGTACCAGGCTGCGCGGGGATTTAGAGATGTCTGAGGACTTGATGGATCATCCAGGGTCAGGGGAGGACAGTTCAGATGCCTCCCGGGCTGGGCCTCCCACCAGATGTGAAGCTTCCAACAAAAGCAAGACCCAAGCCTTCTGGGTGCTGCACCAGCCCACCCAGAGAGGGAGGGAAAGTAGCGTGGGCTGCCGATGGCCTCCCTACGTTCACGAGGCTGAGTGGCTCCCAAGGGCCACAGACTAATGCTTTGTTACTGCGTCCCCTCCAGAGGGATCCCCAGGCCCCAGCTATCTCTCCACCCCTTTATTGAGCACTTGCTATGTGCTGGGTGCTGTGCTTGGCACTGGGAGGATGGACAAGATGCACATGCCCTTGTCCTCGTGGAGTTTGGCCCCTGGTGTGGTAGGGAACAGCTAATTTAAGGGTCGATGTTGGTGGTGGTGCATGCTCCACGGTCCAGCCCCTACCAGCTGGCTGCAAGCTCCCTATCCCGCCCTCTAGCCCAGCCCCCACTCCCACTCTGAGCCACCAAGCCAGCAGTGCACTCTGGACACCAACGCAGCCCTTTCTCCAAACAGTCCCCACTACATAATTTGGTTGTCACCACGCGGCTGCATGTGCTACAGCTACAGCTGAGAAGTGCTCGTGGGGAAGACAAGGACAGGGCTCTGTGGGCACCTTTGTGTCCTGTCTCCAAAGCACGGTTCTGCAGGGCTCATTGGAACCACGCCACCCCTTCGCATTCAGGGCAGCAGAGAAGAGCCCTCCTTTGTCATCATTCTGGAAAGGATGACTCCCCAGGGGCAAGGCTCTGGGTTGTCACAAACAGGATTGTCAAACTGAGAGCCATTTATTCATCTCACAATTGCCTAAGTGCCTCTGGTTAAAAAAAAAAAAAAAAAGTCATCGATTGTGCACAATGTGCCAAACCTGTCACTGGCTTCTGCCTTGGATTCTCCACTCCCACCCACTCACCCCTCCCTCTGTGATAAAGAAACTGGGCTCAGAAGAGAGAAGAGACCTGTTCAAGTCACTGAGCCTGGCTCTAGGTCAGGGCCTTGCCCCGGGCACCTGGCCTGCAGTGCCTGCCTCTGGCACCACTCTGGACCTCTCCCGGCAGGGGAAGGCATCCGCCTGGCCGGGGGCACCTGGGGACTGCACTAGGGATTGAATACCTGAGGCCCTGCCTCACTCTCCTTCCAGCCACCACGGCAGCCGCCCTGCAGTCAGGATGAAATAGAGCCTCAGAAAGTCAGAGAGCCGAGGTCATAAACCATCCCTGGCTGCCAGGAATTGCCCAGTGCCTGGGGGCAGGGAGAGGGGGGCGACTGTCTCAGGATGTGTCAGCTAGAATGCAAGAGGGCGGGTGAGGGGCCCCTTCTTGGACCACACCGCGCCCTGGGAGGTTGGAAGTCTGGAGAGGGAGAGAAAGGATGTTCTGCTAGACAGAAGCCAGATGCTGTTCTATGGATTGGGGGCGGGGGCCAGCCCCGCCTGTAGCCATCTACATTAGGAGACCTCTGGCACTGGCCATATTGCTGTCGGGAGCCCTGTGATGGCCTCCTAACGGAATAGTTAGGGCTCTGCTGTGCTGACATGTCCATCAAATCTGCCCCCCAGGGGGTGGGGGGAGCCATGGTGCCTTCCAGAGAGAGAACAATGGACACTCGGCTATGGGGGGTGGGTGCACGTGTGTGTGCCTGCGCGCACGCGTGTGTACACATGTGAGCGTCTCCCAGACACCACCAAAGGAAGAGATCAATTTAGAGAATTAGATCCCAGCCCACTTAGCATGGCTTCTAGGAAGCATGTACGGTAAATAAGGATTCAAGGAAAGAAATGTTTCATCATTCAATTAATTTTAGCCTTGGTTTGCAGCGGCGGGGTGGGGGAGACTGTGGGGGGAGTGTAATCAATACCAAGCATTCAGCTTGCTAACATGAAGCACATTTCATACAAAGCTGGACATTTTTCTCCTTGTCATACAGAATTATCTTAATTATCGTTTCAAGGAACAGCCCTTATATAGCATCATCTAGTCGTCCAGGAGGCGGCTCACAAACTCGTCACTGGAATAATTTATGATTTTTCTTTCTAACATCTTGGTCTTGTTTGATATGCTTGCCATTTCTCCCTGACAGGGAGGTCGATTAAATCACATTTATATTGTAAACGTATGCATTGCTTTTTACCCAAGGCGCTGGATGAAGAGATACAGGGGCCCCAAGGGAGGGAGAAGCCAATCCACTTTCATATTGCAAATTTCTGCTGTTCGGAAGAAATGAATGGTTGCCAGGGAGAACTGGGAATTACTTGAGGATGCAAAATGTTATTTTAGAATCCTTTTGAGAGGGTCTTTCCCCTCCCCCACCTCCTCCAGCATTTTCACTTCCCCGGCTGCTAATGGAGGGCAGCCCCAGTCTCCGAGCACACGCTGCGGAAGGAATGCACTTCACGGGCATTCTTCAGGGGATCGGCCTGGGCCACGTTTAAGGCTGCTCGACCTTAAGCAGCCTGCCTCTCGGCCTCAGAGCCGGGTGGGGACAGGCCGACAAAAAAAGGAGCTGTTCACATTGGGCAAGGCATGTCCTCCTGCCGTTGGATGGGGGGCCATGCTGGAGGCTGGATGGTGCAGGGGTTTTGTAAAGAATAGAAAGGGCTCAAAATGAAGAGGGGAAAGGTCATTAGCAGGGACCAGGAAGAAGTGACGCTGCACCATCATTAACCTAACCGAACTAATTAGGAAACATTCAGGTTTTATAAATTATGCAAGACGCTCAATTTATACTTTTTCAAATTCCTACCATAACATAGATAATGAGGGAACATTTACAGTAACAGCGTAACCTAATCAAGAAACCCTTTCATTAGCATGAAATCTTCCAACACGGTGTTTGCGAGCACAACAAACGGAATTATAGATGCCAGGGGAGGTTAGGGGGAGGGGGGGTTGGGGGAGCGGGGGAGGGAGGGCTGGTCTCACATTTGGCAAGGTCCAGGGTCCTAGGAAACCTCCCCCTCCCGCCTCCTCCACACGAATGGAGCTTTCCTGGGGTTCAGCCTTGCAAGAGGGAGGGAACGATCTGGAAGGTCCCTCTGACTTTCCAGCCCTCTCTGGGTGGTTTATACCCACGGCCTCCATTCCGACCCTGCTGTCCTGGGCTGATAACCGCAGCACAGGCCAGAAACACCCCGGAGGTCATGTGTCAGGCTCCTGTGGAAGGCCGACCTCCATGATGATCAGTTTCACTCCCTGTGGTCACTCGATGGTTCCCGACTCACTGCCGCTGGACGACAGGCAGCGAGTGAGCTTGGTCCAGGGCTTCCCAGGAATCACAAGACTCAGAAGGATCACGCCACATCACCCCCATCACCAGAGCCAGTTGACTCCTGCCATGAGGACTCATTACCTCCCAAGGAAGCAGTTAGGATACCTTCCCAGGGTCCACAGGCAAGGGGTGGACCAGCGCGGCCTGCCATTGGCCTCCACTGACCCCCACTGCAGGGAATGAGCAGCAGCCCCCTATATGAGTTATCTCAGGTTGCCATGAAAAAAAAAAAAAAAAAAAAAAACACAGACCAGATGCTTTAAACAACAGAAATTTGCTTCTCACTATTCTGGAGGCCAGAAGGCCAAGATCCAGGTGTTGCTAAGGTGGGTTTCATTTAGAGGCCTCCCACATGGCTCCTAGGCCGTGTGCTCACCTGACCTCTCTTCTGTGTGTGTTTCTGATGTCTTTTAGGAAATCACTAGTTCCACCCAGAGGGGACCAGGCCCGTGACGCTATCTAACCCAAACGACCTCCCAAAAGCATCACCTCTAAATGCTGTCCGCCCCCTTAGGGGTTAGGATGTCGATAGATAAAGCATGAGTGGGAGGGGAGATGCAAATATCCAGCTCCTGACACCCCAAACTGAGATGTTCCCCCTAGAAGCTATGAGGGGGCATTACGGAGAATAAGGGTATTTTCAGATAAAATTCATTTAAGGATTGTGAGATGATGCCATTTGAGATTATCAGGATGACCCTAAATCCAAGCCAAGACACAGGGGAGCCAGCATTGAGAAGACAGAGGCAGAAATTAGAGCAGTATGTCCCCAGGACTAGGACGGGAGCAGCCACCAAGAGCTGGAGGAGACGAGGAAGGATTCCTCCCTAGAGCTCCCAGAGGGAATGCAGCCCCGCCACCTTGACTTGAGGCTTCCGGCTTTCAGAACTGTGAGAAAAGAGATTTCTGTGTTTTTAAAGTCACCAAGTTTGTGGTTATTTGTGGCATCTTCAAGAAGCCAATATACTGCTGTGCATGGTGGCACATGCCCGTAATCCCAGCAGCTCGGAAAACTGAGGCCGGAGGATTACAAATTCAAACCCAGTCGCAGCAACTTAGAGAGACCCTAAGCAACTTAGTGATACCCTGTCTCAAAATTAAAAAATAAAATAAAAAGGGCTGGGGATGTGGCTCAGTGGTTAAGCACCCCTGGGTTCCATCCCTGGTACCAAAAAGAAAAGAAAGGAACAAATAAACCAATACACTCCCCAAGGCTTCCACCATTTGCAGTGGCAGCAGTTAACAGTGCCCAGCACAGAGGAAGTGCTCAATAAAACTCCGTTATTGAGATTAAGTGGACCCCAGGTCTGCGTGTGACCTCCACCCATCGGCTCTGGTTCTAACCTGCACCTGCCAGAGCCCGCTCCCTCTCCTGCCTTCGGATGAATATTTATGGAAACAGCTAAATATTAAATGCCCCAGTTCCTTCTCCCACCTCCTGACCCACACCACTGCATTTCACCTGTGGCATCTCACTGTTGGGGCTGCTGTCTTCCAAGCAAACCAAACAGAAGAGATGCTTCACTTATTCTAGAATATGTGTATATTCATCCTTCACTCAGCCATTCAGTCACTGAACAAAAATGTTAAGGGTCTGCTAGGTGTCAGGGGCCGTGCCCGGAGCTAGGGACAGAGACACAGCGCCATTGCTCTAACTCAGCTTTCAGATGGGCCTCTACCCTCCAGGCTAGATTTCACGCACTACTACCACCAAGCCAAGACCCCATTTTGAGAAAAAAGTGCCCTCCAGGGACAAACCTGCCCAAGTTCTGAGTGTTTTGAGACCCTAGAGCCTTGCCTAGGTCCAAGCACAAAGTTCCCGGTTGTGTCTCATTCATCAGAGTTTGACTCCCGCCCACGGCCGCCCCTGGTGCTGAGGGAGATTTCTCATGCCGTCATGGAGATTACCTTTGCTATAACCGTCCGGAGCGTGAGCTTCAATTACCCAATCTCTGTTCCCTGATGCAGGGAAACCCACGTCAGCACGGGGAATGTTCTCTCTCACATCATTACCCAGGCTTCCATATTCCCCCCCGCCATTTGGAGGCTGTAAATCCTGCCAGGAAGAGGCAGCGACCCGGGAGTCATCCTCTCCTTTCCTGGACGGTCCTGGGGCTTCTGCCTTCCTGGTTTTACCACTTAACAAGGATAGACAAAGAAGCAGAGTGCTCCCCAAATTACTCCCAAATGTCCCTCTAAAAACCTTGGGCTGACCCCGGATGCCAGGGAACTGTTCGTAGTGTGACAATTTCATAGTTCTTAGTGGTAAGTATCACCCTCCGGGTTGGGGACGGCCCCAGTCCTGGCAGGCCCTCATGCAGTTGTTCCCAAACCTGGAGCTGCTTGGCACCCGGACAGCACATCTGGATGATGGGTCAGAAGTTTTAGATCCAGAGGGTGGTGGGCCGCAGGGAGGGGCAGAACCCATGAGATAACTCCGTGCTAGAGGCACTTGGCAGCATGCAGAGGACAAGCGCCTGAGACCACTGCCCATCTCCAATCCCCATACGCCTGCAGAAAGTGGAAAGACACCCCCGAATCCTACAGACAAGGGAGCTGAGGACCCCAGGGGCCGCAGAGGAGCTGAGACTGAACAGATTGACAGAGTATTTTTAAAGATCGATGGAAAGGTTCAGATGTGGCGTGCCAATCCTGGTGGGGGCTGGGTCAGCAGAACGCAGTGCTCATCTCCACCTGATGGCAGAGCCAACAGTGGCCTGGAGCGGCCTGGAGCCACACTCCTGGTTCCTAATCAGCATTGCAAACCCAGGTATTGAGACCACCCATAGCTCTGGCCTACACAACAGGGGCGCTTCAGTCACAGGGCTGTGTTGCGCATGCTCAAGCTCTGGAGGAGCTAAGAACAGCCACGTACTCATATCTAAAGTCACATCTCGATATACTGTGGGCAGCAGAAGAAAACCAAGGATAAATATGTTTCAGCTGCATTATGTTAGAAACGAAAACTTCAGAAGAGTAGGAGAGTGCGGCAAGAAAGTACAGAGAGGGTTGTCTCTAGAAGACCCCAGAAATTTCAGGCCATGTAAGGAGGATGAGCCAGGACCACAGGTAATAGAAGTCTGCATAGGATAGGCTCCACTGTTGCTTACAGTTGCTTGAAGTTTCTGGGCCTTATTCTCTTCATCTGTAAGATGATCAAAATAATCACTACCCAAAAGAGTGATTGCAAAACTTAAAATACTATAATACAGGTAAAGAGAAAAGCGCAACAGCTGGTGTATTATAAGCACTCAATCTGTGTTGGCCAGTATTTAAGGTTTGTATTAGGTTCACAGTACTGTAACAACATGCCTGAGACAGGCTAACTTTATAAAGAAAATAGGTTTATTTAGCTCACAGTTCTGTAGGTTCAAGGGAAAGGGCCTGGAACTGGTAGCATAAGCCATAATCTAAAAAGTGGTGCCTCAAAGAACTTCCTAGCAAAGAAATTCTACCCTATCATCCATTATCCATCATCCACCCACCCATCCACCCACCTACCCATCCTCTCATTCTTTTAGCCATCATGTGCCACACACTGACTGGTTGTGTGCTGTGTTAACTCTCCCTGATTTTTTCCAACTCCCTTAAACAATCTACCTCATCCAACCACCAATGCTCAAGGAGCCGTCTCCTGCACCTCCTGCCCTCACCCACATGCCAGGCCCCAGCGATGACCCCAGAACGTCTCATCCCTGGTCACCTAGCATCCTTTGTTCTGTTGAAACGCCACACGCAGGAGCTGAGAAGGCTCCTCCAAGGTTACGGGGACAGAGGAACCCAGTGTGAGGATGGAGAGGGGCAGAACCAAGTGAGACCAGGGAGACCCGACCCAAAGGCAGCTCCATCCAGCGCCACGTTGACTTGATCACCCACCTCGGTCCCTGGGAGGCCCTGGGTGCAAGCCCGTCTCTGGAGCCCCGTGTCAGCCTCCCGTTTCAGTGAAC